>NC_047022.1:14449282-15117554 GCF_902652985.1 Pecten maximus | reverse complement strand
CTGTGAAATACCTAGTCTGCTTATCAAAGCTTCGTCTTTCTGCAAACAATTTAGCTATTGAAACTGGTAGATACTGTAGTATAACGAGAGAACAAAGACTCTGTATGGGCTACAATTTAGATGTGGAAGACGAATATCATTTTATTTTGAGATGCTGGTATTATCATAATCTAAAAGTGAAATACATAAAACCATATTACTGGCGAAATCCATCCGTATACAAACTTATACAGTTATTGAGTGTTGATAATATTTGTGATCTTCGTTAACCCGCTAGATATATGTACGCGGCTAATAAAGCACGAGTGATGTAAAATATATGTACATTTTTATATCGACATAATACATGTAAATTTATTTGATGATGATGATGTGTGTGAATGTGAGGTATGTGTGTGTATGTGAGATATGTGTGTATGTGAGATATGTGTGTATGTGAGATATGTGTGTATGTGAGATATGTGTGTATGTGAGATATGTGTGTATGTGAGATATGTGTGTGTATGTGAGGTCTGTGTGTGTATGTGAGGTATGTGTGTGTATGTGAGATATGTGTGTATGTGAAGTCTGTGTGTGTTTATTAGCTACCTTTTGTCTATGTTGTATATAATTATCTATCAAGTATATACTGCATATATTTGTGCTGATAAACCGTAAGGTTTAAAGTAATAATTAGATTAAAATTGAAATTGAAATGAAATAAGATTTAAAAAGAATAGGAATAATCATAGCTCCATCCGGTGCTGACAGTAGTCACCATACGCGTTTACCTGGGCGGTAGGAGTGTCCGGCGGCGGTAAGAACAAACCTCTAAAGAGGAGGAAGAACAAACCTCTCGAGAGGAGGAAGAACAAACCTCTAGAGAGGAGGAAGAACAAACCTCTAAAGAGGAGGAAGAACAAACCTCTCGAGAGGAGGAAGAACAAACCTCTCGAGAGGAGGAAGAACAAACCTCTCGAGAGGAGGAAGAACAAACCTCTAAAGAGGAGGAAGAACAAACCTCTCGAGAGGAGGAAGAACAAACCTCTCGAGAGGAGGAAGAACAAACCTCTAAAGAGGAGGAAGAACAAACCTCTCGAGAGGAGGAAGAACAAACCTCTCGAGAGGAGGAAGAACAAACCTCTAGAGAGGAGGAAGAACAAACCTCTCGAGAGGAGGAAGAACAAACCTCTAAAGAGGAGGAAGAACAAACCTCTAAAGAGGAGGAAGAACAAACCTCTAAAGAGGAGGAAGAACAAACCTCTAGAGAGGAGGAAGAACAAACCTCTAGAGAGGAGGAAGAACAAACCTCTAAAGAGGAGGAAGAACAAACCCCTAAAGAGGAGGAAGAACAAACCTCTAAAGAGGAGGAAGAACAAACCTCTAAAGAGGAGGAAGAACAAACCTCTAGAGAGGAGGAAGAACAAAGCTCTCGAGTGGAGAAAGAACAAACCTCTAAAGAGGAGGAGGAACAAACCTCTAAAGAGGAGGAAGAGTAAACCTCTCGAGTGAAGGAAGAACAAACCTCTAAAGAGGAGGAAGAACATACCTCTAAAGAGGAGGGAGAACAAACCTCTAGAGAGGAGGAAGAACAAAGCTCTAAAGAGGAGGAAGAACAAAGCTCTAAAGAGGAGGAAGAACAAACCTCTCGAGAGGAGGAAGAAAAAAGCTCTAAAGAGGAGGAAGAACAAAGCTCTAAAGAGGAGGAAAGAGGAAGAAGAACAAGCCTCTTAAGAGGAGGAAGAACAAATCTATTCAGAGGATCAAAACACAGCAGAGGAACAAACTCAGCATCGACCATCACTAACTTTGAAAGGAAACACGTGGTTCCGAAAGATATAACCGAGGATAAGATTTAATCATCTTTACATTAGCTCCATTCATTTACTGCATATCAACTAACCATTCTGTGAAAACGCCTTTGAAATAGTTATTTCTAAATCGATTTGCCATTATACCATCAAATTGTGTTTCTGTCGGATATTGACTTGTCATATAAAGTTTTATAAACACTAAATAATACATATTAAAACAAGACACCCTATTGAAAGAAAGACCAGAGAGTGAATCACTTTTGGCATGTATTAAAGTACGTTTATTTTATGTTCATTTCAAACAAAGGAAGAACACCTGAATCATTCAAGTGTGTTACTTCATGCGCACATGCGTATCACTGCGCAAGGGAGCTGTTGTTAACTTGTGTTTATTTTTGGGTTTGAAGACGGTAAGGAACGTAATATCGCACACCTATCTAACTTCCTTATTTTCCCCATACATTTTTTTAGACAAGCATTATTCTAAAATAAGTTAAGTCCGATTTTATGCTTGAAATTATGTTTTAAATCAAAATTGGTAAGTGTCAATGCACCGCCATTTCTCCTATAAATAGTAACCGCTCCCTGGAGGTAATGTAAACAAGGCGACGAAAGTGCCCGGGTGTTCGCTGATAATCGCTGTTATTACAGGTATCCGGATTTGTAATTTTTTTTTTAAACAACCAACAATCTTTTTGAGCGTAAGCAATCTATCTTTAACATGCTCCTTCTGTTGAATGCATTAACGCCGGTGTTCCCAGGGTTCAGTATAAGGCATCTTATTCTGTCCGTTTTATATCAATGACATTTAGATTGACCTTTCCACAGTGTCTCCTGTTTTTACTGACGGTATGGCATTGTCATACTCATCACCCAACGTAAAAAAATATTCTTAGGGAAGTTGATAAAGACTTAAAAGGTCTACAGAAACGGTATAAAAATTGGCGCTTATCCTTCAACAAACTGAATTCATGATTGTCTCTACTACAAATGTATTTCTTAAACCATTCCAGTTTATTATCGACAACACTCCCATTATTTTAACAGACAACTATAAACGCCTTGGAGTAACATTAAATTGTGACATTAAATCGAAAAGATAATAAAAGGTAGCAAAATATATAGCTATCCTACAAAACATGAAATGATTACTCGGTAGAAATAATCCAGAAAAATAATCCTGAAAAAAATATATCTATCGTGCAAACTTTATTTAACGTCTCATACATAGACTATGAGCTCGCGCGAGCTATTATTACGACAGACATACGTATGACAACAAATTTAGACAAAGTACAGATGCAACAAATGCTACATTAAGAGATACCACAGGTAAATAAAAATAATATTAAAGTTCCTCATAAAAAACAACAACAAAAACAACAACACTGAAATATATCGCATCCATTGTTAGATAATGTGTGCAAGATGTGTGACAATTGTGTAACAAATTAATCATATCCTGATCCAGTTAATACTGGAAGAAACAAAGACATTTGTCTCAAGTCTTCTCTTTCACAAACAGCGTAGCTCCAAATTATATATTTGATAGCATACTTGATAGCATTGAATGGACACTTAAGACATTTCCATCATCTAAGACAACCCGATTTTCGGCTAGCAACTATTTACGCACTTCCTTCTTCTCATCGACTATAAAACTGTAAAATGACCTTGACATTACTACAATGAAGTTGACTGCTTTTTATTCATAAAATGAAATACTGTATTAACATATTGGACACGTCCGTTAATACACCTAAATGTAGACGCGTTAAACCATGTGGAGAACTTTCATTTTCTCTGTGTCTGTCCCTTATATACACATAATAAATAGATTTCTGTTAACAACGTGGTTATTTTCACACTCCTCTTCGAAAAGTATCAATTAAATATTGCATAAATTATCAAAACGAATATCTTGATTTCATGTATCAAAAAAAGGACTGTTATAAGTTGTGAAAACCAGAGTCCAGTTATGTGAAAACCAGAGTCCAATTATTTTGTAGATATGTATTTGGAATGAAATATATTTTTAATAAAAATTATTTATTTGTATACATGCAATTTATTTGTTGAGTTATATTACAAGTACACGTATTCAGTACGTGATTGATCCGCGTCTCAAACCGTTTGGTGTCGTCCCATGCTACTTGACTCGTGGTGTTGATAGGACTACCTATTGCAAGCGAACGAAAGTCCCACCGATCACCGATATACGACTGGAAAAGACTTTCACTCGGACGCAACAGATAGACAGATTCTCAAAACGTTGTCTTCGGGCTTAATGGGCTATTACTTCAGCAAGAGTTATCTCCCGTCCTCCGTGTACGAATGGTTACATCCCCTCGCCAGGTGTCGCCATCAGACGGGAGCGGACATTTCCTTGGCACCAGATGTCACATGTGGACACATTGTTTGATATGAAAAAGACAATAAATCAATTTAAGTATTAGTTACGTATTAACCACACGTGACCAATTCTGTGTGGAGATCGTCAGCAGCTGCGCAAAGACATCCTATAAAAACTAATCAATCAGTTGGTCGCTAATGTTCACACAAATATGTTGCCTTAAATGAGATTACGGAATCGAAAAACCAAATAACTAAATGAATAAATATGTATCAAAATATCAAAAGACGTTTATACAGAAAAAAAGGAGAAGAAGGGATTCACCCGCAGAATGGAGGGGATAACGAATTCGATGCTGATTGAATACCGGAGAGTTTTAGTAATATTTTGAAAAGTAATCAACACATATGAGTGTGATTTTTACAAACTGACGGATGAAAAAAATTGACATAAACTGATATACATCAACTGGTAGTACCAAGTATGTGTGTACAAAGATAACCTCTACGTTTATTTCTCTATCTAAAATCAGAAAACGAGTGTAAAACAAAAGGAATATTCTTTCCGATGATGGCTGAATGTTGAATGTGCTTACATTATCTTTAAATGAAATAACTATTTTTACATTGATTTGGGGAATCTTAAATGTTCATGAGGACTTTCATCAACATGTTTCCCTTGTACTGACCGTAAGCCGGTAGTATTTATCCGGGTACTCCGGCTTTCCTCCATCTCCGAATCCTTGCACGTCCTTAAATAACCCTGGCAGTTAATGGGACGTTAGATATATCAAACTAAACCAAATTCAACACGTTCGATAACATAGACAAACCGATGGAATACAAAAGTTGTATTTAAGATTGTCAAGTGCACAAAGCATTCTATTCTAATCGCTTCCTAAAGGCCCGAGTTGTACTGGCGTTTTTCAATTTAATTTAATTATGTCGGTGCATGTATTCATACAAGCCCACTCCATGCACAGGGTCACATCACTATCGTATTGTAAAACTTGATATGTCCGTTTACCCTCAGGCTCATGTTATGTTACGAGTCTGAGGGTAAAACGACATTTCCAGTTTTAACTATACGATAGTGACGTGGCCCTGAGCTCCATGCCTATTACTACTATAGGGGGATCGCCCTTTCACCGTCAGTGCAGTTAACAAGTATTATGATTATTTTTCCAAGCGTCTAGTTTTTTCCCCAACTATCTAGATATAACCGACAACTTTTATCATTCCTGACTGACATGTTCTACGTAGAAATGAAACCTCAAAATAGTTAAAGATGGTAATATAGCGTCTGGTGCTGACTTCAGTAAAAAACAATCATTTGTGTGGAATTTCTAATCCGTAGCCACAATGTACGTCCACGTATGTCTGAAACTCAAATCTGTTACACAGTTGTTTTAGCTTCTTTAAAATCAATCTCTACGTTGAAATAATGTCATCATTTTCCTACCAGGAATATGCGGAACCAAACTCCAGTCAAACTTGATCGAGTGATGCGGTATGCTATCATTTGGAATCACTACGAATGTAACGGCCCCCGTAAAATGCGAAGATACATATTGATTTTTTTTCCATTCTGGGCCACCCAAGGATAGTTTAAACCTAAAAAATCTCCCTGAATCGTCTGCCATCTCATTTTGGTATTTCTGAATGCGTCCATTATGTTTATGGTTAAAAGTGATAGAAAACACATTACAGATCTCTCTCGATTGCTCGTACATCTGTCGAGTACGCATGCGCTCGGACCAGCTGTCGCCGGGCGTTGATACATACCAGATGACAGTATGTATTGATCAGATCGTGATACCAGTCGGAATCCGTTGGAGAAAAATCAAATATTGATTTTGTTGTCACTGGGAAAAATTCTTTTAATTAAATGTAATATGTATCTTCATTAACGTTAAATCCCTTTAAAAATGTTGTTTTATGTGAATGCATGGACGAAAATAAATCGCACTATCTAGGGTAGCTGACAACAATCTAATTGTCATTTCAATGTAAATAATGTCTGTTTTTAAACACGATTTATTTTTTACATGCAACGTGCGTAATCCTGTTCAAACAGATCGTCGTATGAGCATTATGTAAGGCAAGGCGTAAGTCAGGAAATTAATCAGTGAAACATTTAACAATTAACACGTGCAAAAACTTTATTTACTTCCCTTCAAGTTATGGTCTTATGAACAATCCTTGTCGAATATTTACAAAATGTCAAGTTTTTCTTTTAAAATCAATTAATGATAAAGAAATCCGTCATTGTTTTGTTTACGTTTTACGAAAACGCTTTTCGTACACTGTGACCGCCTTCAAATTCCATATTGACTGTAAATATTTTGAGTCCTCTGACTCACCAGTTTCACAACCAAACCTTATTGGCAATATTTACGACGATTGATAAAATGAACTAATGCCTAATGTATCAATATATTCGCGATGATATCATTTTTGTGAGGTAGGATTCGAAGCAACTTTAACTCATCTCGTTATATCACGACTCGAAACAAACATTATGAAATTGGATTCTTTTCGATAAACAAACCAGACTTGCGGATTCTAAGCTTGTATTAGCATTAGTGGTGATATTGAATAACAGTTCTCATACAAAATATCCTTGTCGTGTAATTAATCGAATTACTTTACAGGAATTCGTCGTGTAATGTAATATTATATCCGTGTATCTCGGTGGATCGGAGTAGTCACTGAATTGGCCGAGAAAGTGGGACAAATTACAGTCATTTACACAACAATTGTCCTATTTAGATCATTCCTAAAACTTCTGTATATTAACGCGTGTGTTCAGTATCAGCCGTAATTCATCATAGGGTATTACGCAGATTCTCTTATTTTTGTCGAGTATATGGATTTATGGAGGGGCGTAAAACAGATATTCGGATGTGAAACTCAATCACGGCACGCGCTATGTTGGTCTTATGCGTGCGTGAAATAACGCATTCTGTTACGAAACGAAATAAGCAAGTATGTTGAATGTAACCTCATTTGATTCCCACAACATCCAGAACCTGTAACTGTTCGTGTAAAACAAATCACAGAAGCAAAACGACGATCGCGAATTTGGTATTACATTACTAGTGAATGTAAACTATCAGATATACATTTTTATATCTATGATATTAATCTATATCGATCAACAGAAGCTGATACTTGTAATATGATATTATAGTGAGCACATATGGAAAATATAAACCTCCCCCAATAGATAATATATTTATACATTGTATATATATATTCAAGTACCACACAAAATCCACCAGTAGAAAATAATGTCAAATGAATTCTACCAAGATATAAAGATATCACGTGACCTCTGAATTACTGACATGTGACCTGTGTAAATACATCCAGGTACATATTTATGACTTCTACCAGCAAATATAAATATCAACTAACTTCTACCACTAAATATAAATATCAACTAATTTCTACCACCAAATATAAATATCTATTGACTTCTACCACTAAATATAAATATCAACTGACTTCTACCACTAAATATAAATATCAACTGACTTCTACCACTAAATATAAATATCAACTAACTTCCACCACCAAATATAAATATGTACTGACGTCTACCACTAAATATAAATATCAACTAACTTCTACCACCAAATATAAATATCTACTGACTTCTACCACCAAATATAAATATCAACTAACTTCTACCACCAAATATAAATATCTACTGACTTCTACCACCAAATATAAATATCAACTAACTTCTACCACCAAATATAAATATCTACTGACTTCTACCACCAAATATAAATATCAACTAACTTCTACCACCAAATATAAATATCAACTAACTTCTACCACCAAATATAAATATCAACTAACTTCTACCACCAAATATAAATATGTACTGACTTCTACCACCAAATATAAATATCAACTAACTTCTACCACCAAATATAAATATCAACCGACTTCTACCACTAAATATAAATATCAACTGACTTCTACCACCAAATATAAATATCAACTGACTTCTACCACCAAATATAAATATCAATTGACTTCTACCAGCAAATATAAATATCAACTAACTTCTACCAGCAAATATAAATATCAACTAACATCTACCACCAAATATAAATATCAACTAACTTCTACCACCAAATATAAATATCAACTAACTTCTACCACCAAATATAAATATCAACTAACTTCTACCACCAAATATAAATATCAACTAACTTCTACCACCAAATATAAATATCAACTAACTTCTACCACTAAATATAAATATCAACTAACTTCTACCACTAAATATAAATATCAACTATTTTCTACCACTAAATATAAATATCAACTAACTTCTACCACTAAATATAAATATGTACTGACTTCTACCACCAAATATAAATATCAATTGACTTCTACCACCAAATATAAATATCAACTGACTTCTACCACTAAATATAAATATCAACTATTTTCTACCACTAAATATAAATATCAACTAACTTCTACCACCAAATATAAATATCAATTGACTTCTACCACCAGATATAAATATGTACTAACTTCTACCACTAAATATAAATATGTACTGACTTCTACCACTAAATATTAATATGTACTGACGTCTACCACTAAATATTAATATGTACTGACGTCTACCACTAAATATTAATATGTACTGACGTCTACCACTAAATATTAATATGTACTGACGTCTACCACTAAGTATTAATATCAACTGTCAGAGATCAGAATAACTTGTGCCGTCTGTGTCGGGGAAATTGGAACCACGACCCTGCAGTCATTTAACTTTATATGTACCTACCCCCTCCCCCCTCCTGCCCCCTCCTCCTCTCTTTTCTATATGTCGTCATGTGACTATGCTATTGTTTATTATTTTGTTATTATTATGCTAGAAGTCGTTTATAAGTTGGTAAAACTTGCTGACTAATCCCTTTGTCATTTTTGTATGTCAATTGTCAATTGACTTCTACCACTATCAATATCTACTGACTTCTACCACTTAATATCATTATCAGCTGTCTACCACTGAATACAAACATCACGTGACCTCTACCATTCTATATATTTATCAAATTACCCCTACTTAAAGTATACGATGTAAGTGTCACTTGACCCCTGTCACCATCATCACTTTAAGTCACTACAAGAAATTTTATTGAATATAGGATTGGCGCTGATAAGTAAAGCGAACATTTAAGTTGCGTCTGAGGAGAAATGATTTTTTTTTTGTGGCGGCGTCTCATCGCGATCACTGTTATAAACATTCCCTTCAGCCATTTCATCGATTCTCCAGGAAAAGATATTGTCAGCATTTTAATGAAAAAAGCGACGTGTTAGCCATGCTTACTTTTTAGTGTTTTAAAAACGAAGAAGTTTAATGTTATTTCCATGAGCCACCTCGTCACAAAAAATATATTTCCACGTCATAATAGTTTTAGTGAAGTCCTGTATGTACGTACGCGGACTACTTGTCATGGCTGGTGATAAAAACAGTACAAATATAAAACTGGCGTCAGAACCAAGTGTAGCCATGTACCGATTATACGTTATTTCGATGGTAATGAACGTATATTATCTCTTTTCTATATTCATTAATTTGTTACGGCCCAAATTTATAACAAGGAAAAAAAACTTAATTAGAAAAAAAAAATTAAATCTACACCTTACATACAAAGTAAATATCAAATAAAGTCTTAAATCATTGACCTGGGAAATTGACCTCCAGCTACGTTTTTGGTTTAGCCCTTTTTGGTTATCTACATGGGTAGAACACAATTTGCTCGTCATACGTTTCCTCCGACAGCCAACACGTCTGTATAGTTTGTCTCAGTGCGATTCTTGTGATTTTCATAAACAGTGTAATAATCTGTGATATTAATAAGCAATGCAATATCGATTGTTTTTGCAAAAGCTATAGAACTTTCGAAGCTTTTCGCTATATTGTATTTACTCAAGCTGTCCACAATGTCCGAATGCAAAAATGCAAAGTAAAATTTAAAGAACTTTTAGTTGTTTTAACATTTCAAAATGAATCTTCAAATAAATATAATTGAAAAGAAGTGCTAGAATGCAGCTTGAGTTTTAACACTATTTCTAAGTAGTAATTAGAGTATTTAGAGGTGTTATTGCTATAAGCCGAGTTTGATGTACTTCTAGAATCCTACATATTCTTCCCTTCCATCCGGCTTTTTGATTCCAGTAAGCCTTAAACATAATATGTTTTCCGTAAGATCAGGGCAGTGGGTCAATTAAAAGTTAAAAATATCAACTGCATTATCCATGTAAAAAAATGCAAATTATAATTCATCTCACCTTTACATGATGTGCTACCCCCTGCTCATCTGAGTTCTCACCTGTGCTTTCCATGTGTCCAAAGTTACCTGGATTTCCTTGGACATGAGAAATCTCGGACACGTCCGGCCCCTTTCACCATATGAGCTCAATTTTGAAATAGTCTGGTTTTCTACAAAAATATGCAGCATAATTTTGATTGCCACGTGGCAACCGATCACTATGTCAGCATCATCATCACACCTGTTTATGAGGCCCTAGAGGGGATGTTGGAAGTTTTAAACATTCATCCATCAAGTTTTTGGTTGATTCCACACATAGTACAAGATTTATGCTTCAGTAAAATAAACCCAGTTTTATTCCATGTGGTTTTGCTAATGTTTATCATAAAATAACTCCAAGGCATACAACTATCAATTTAGATAAAAGCATATAAATATATTGACTATTTTAAAGACATATTTTAAATGAAAATCAATTATATGATGTTATATTCATAATTACATTAGTATTCTATTAAGATATTTTCCGGTAGAAATATTAATACCCTTTCGGAGGCCTCTTTCAAAGTTTCAAGCACCACAGTCCTTCGCCCCGCGGTTCGTCACAGCTGTCTCACCTGGCAGCCAAGATGGCCGACATTTTGTCCATGTGTCGACTTCAAAACACAATACATCCGGAATGAATCAATATGTATTGATCACGTGCGTCAATAAATGATCGGCGCGGTGTGTATGCGACTACACATATTATTGTCATAGTGAACATATTTTATTGATGTGTATTGACGACATTGTAAGGAAAACTAGTTATTATAAATCTGGTCACCACGGAGTCACACATGTTCCCCAACAGCTAATCAATGTTCTGAGTCCGGCAAGGAGTTGAGCTTCAATCAATATCGATACAGATGCTGCAAAATTTCGTTTAAGGTTTTTTCTTCTTTCTTTTTTCTTTTATAAAATCCGTTTAATACCCGAACGGATGAAAGATAGACGGCTTAATCCGGACCAGGATACTACCAAGAGATGTAGGCCTACAGTATATCACCTAGATCTGATTTACCTGTACTGTTAGCAAATAAAAACAAAATCATCAGATGCACATTATATAATCTTACGGAGATTAATAAACATAATTAATATTTAAAATTTTACTCCATTGATGCTTTATCAAAGTCTTTATCGTGAAATATTCTAACAAATAATAAATATTGAGGCAAAATTGCATGCTGGGAACATAAAATCTAGTTAAAGAGACTTAATGGTTAGATTTTCATTTAAATAGCTTATAAAAAAAGGTTATAAGAATAAAAATAATGTAAAAAGTTATTCACTTTATGTTAATTATGAATTTTAAAAGTGTCCATAACAATTTGTTTAAAAAGAAGTTCCATAATTTTGTAAATTTCAAGTATCACAACGCTTTCCGGAAATCAAATACATGAAGAAAAATCATGAAATCTAACCATTTTGATCATTTAAGGAAAAACAACAACAACTGAAGTACTGTAAATGTATATTTTGCCAGAAAACAACTTATTCTGTTTTTAAAAAAATTTAATTGCGGGCATGTAAGATGGCTATGCCCGGCATTCCGTGTGGTTATTCACGATGTCATATGATATTCGGGAATGCACAAACAACGACGTAGATTTCACTAACTTCCGCTTCCTTGGTTACCATCATTGACTACAGCCTGAGAGTTTGCGAACAACAGTCCGGCAAAGTGCTGTAGTTTGGTAAAATGTTGACAAGTTAGTTCCACCTACCAGAAATTATTTTATCAGGATTTTAAAATCATCTTTTGAACGGCTGGGCCTTGTGTTTACATCATTTACGTTGGTAAAATATCGACTCATTATATGATGTAGTATATAACAATGAAAAGGAACACTAGTTTATGACTCAATGTTCACTTTATGCCGTACGGATAAGCTCATTTTTGTTAAGGAAATCCTGACTCCTCCTGACTACGCTATAACAAAACATGTTAAAAATGTGTTTTTTTCATGTCATATGAGATCATATGAAGACAGCGTCTTCAATGTCCCCGTCTAGACAGCGAATCATTGCGACCCACCTACGTAAAATGTAGCATTGTATTTACAGGTTTTAAGTCTCCAGCTTGGTGTCTACTTTCTGTCTGTCCGTCATTTTTACTCTATCCTATTACTTCACAGCCATTTCTTAATCATCCTGCCTTGTATTATTTTGAAATACGAGATTTAAATGTCTTGTTTTTTCCGTCTGATACCGACTCATAAGAGGAATGGGTTAACTGTGAAGGTAAACAAACTGATTGGTCTGAATATATTTGGCAGCATTCATAAAACATGTTTAGTTTCCATCCTCACAAAATAAGAATTTTACAGAAAATATTTATCATTTCCATTCAATTCCTTCCAGTTTCCGGTGATTTCCCTGTTGTCGTTTGTATAAGAATTTATAAATGTGTATTGTCACAATACCGTCGCATAACAGTTCATCAAGCAACACCTACTGAATCCCTATGTTGTATGGTTTTCCATCAGCAGTTGAAATATATCACGGAATAAATGTATTGGCAGTAAACCCTTGAATATCTTTTCAACTGTCCCATGTTAATACCATAGATAAGATCAGATACGCAAGAGTGTTACTAACTAGAAATGGAAAGTTTATGAATGTTGTCACCATGTTTATACAGCTTAGTTGTAAGTTGTTGGTTACTATTAAATAAAAAATTATGAGTTGCAAAAAGCTAATATTAAAACGTTCTAGGATTCAAGTTCCTTAGGGGATGTCCGAACAAAATTAATAGTACATATCTGAATGCTTTAAAACAACTTATCATATATATGTCTCTAAGAGCAAATTTGAAAGGAGGGCAAGTTCTTTATTATCTGTTTTGTTAAGCTATCATGTCTGCGCGACATTAGGTTTCCTCCGTTACTCTGTCATAGTAAGACATCTCACACATTTCCAGGACCAACAAAGGAAATGGTACACAACTATTGTAAAATAAGTAAAGTGCATCAGAGTAAGGCTACTTTTTGTCACGTTTTCCTTTAAATTTGTTTGTTTGTTTGTTTTTGTTTAACGTCATATTAACAGCCAGGGTCATTTAAGGACGTGCCAGGTTTTAGAGGTGGAGGAAAGCCGGAATACCCGGAGAAAAACCACCGGCCTACGGTCAGTACCTGGCAACTGCCCCACGTAGGTTTCGAACTCGCAACCCAGAGGTGGAGGGCTAGTGTTAAAATGTCGGGACACCTTAACCACTCGGCCACCGCGGCCCCTATTTCCTTTAAATGACATTTCGCCTGGCCAGTATCAGTGGCGTGCCTTTATGATACGGATAATTTGACGTACATTTGTATATAGGACGTCCTGGTAGCTTCGCTGATATTTTTTCCTTTATAAATCTTTACAGTTGAAATACATAACGATATATTTGGCACATATTCATTACTGGTATATTAGTAAATGAATGTTCTTTTTCGACCATATCCGATTTTATGGTTACTTGGCAAAACATAGCATAGTATTACCAATGTGTTGTTAGGTATGGCTTCGCATGTTAAACACACGTGTATGTACGACGTTTTTTTTTTTTTATTATATGTTGATTAGAGTAATGCATTACCTGTGTGGGGGCCGCGGTGGCCAAGTGGTTAAGATGTCCCGACACTTAACACTAGCCCTCCACCTCTGGGTTGCGAGTTCGAAACCTCCGTGGGGCAGTTGCCAGTTACTGACCGTAGGCCGGTGGTTTTTCTCCGGGTACTCCGGCTTCCTCCACCTCCAAAACCTGGCACGTCCTTAAATGACCCTGGCTGTTAATAGGACGTTAAACAAAAACAAACAGGCATTACCTGTATTTTATATGTATATGTTTTGTTATGCAATCGATATATTTGATCTTTTAATTATTCATATTTTGTCATCCTCTCTGAGGATGGCCTTATTCGTTCAATATAGTGGTTGAGCTGTTTCTTGTTAAACTGTAGATACATGATTACAGGAAACATAGGTTTATTGGGTACACAGAGACTAACGACAAGCACGGCATAACAAATCTCCAATCACATATTATAAGAAAAAAGAAATTGAAAATATATAACCGAATCCTGCTGCAGCGGATTCGTTATTCGAATCCAAACATAAAACTTGTCAGTAATAAGAAATACCAATTAAACATAAAGAACTGAATCCTCAATCCGCTGTTGGCAGTGGATTCATTATTCGAATCTCCCATCCTATTTTGTAAGACAAAATTATAAAAATAGCAATTGAACATAAGATACTGAAAGCCGAAAGCGCTGCTGGCGTTATTGGCAGCGAATTCCCAATAACGAGTAACGAATCCACTGCTTACTTCAGCCCGCCCTAGTACGGCCTTGTCTCATTAAAGCGGAGAGCCATTCAGGTATCTCACCGACATACGTTCCTACCTAAGTTATTAAGTTGTTACAAATCTAATACGATCTCTAGTAAATCAATAGAAAACTTTAATCCTGTACTGAACACAGCTGAGTCATATCATATCAATATGTTGTGTACTCTGTATGGAGTATACACCCAAAGCATTTTCCTCATGTACATGGCCAGTTACTTCTGCATTTTGTTTATGTGTCTCGTGGTTGTTGCAATAACACATCGCAATGCTTATATTTGTAACTAAAATACTTCTCTTTGTTTTTTCTTTTTTTCCTTCTAATAAATAAATCTTTTAATGATGTTAGTGGGCAAAATATTCTAAATTTAACTAATTTTCTGGCGATAATTGTTTAAATGGTCCTGTTGATCTTCGTTTGGCCATCGGGATATGCATACTTGAAATATTTGACTATGATTTCAACCATTTGTTTGGTTATTTTCAGGAAAGTCTGTCCAAGATATAATAAAATAAGATTTAAAAAAAATTATTGTCAGGTGCTTGATAAAGAAGTAAAGTGAACTTCAAAGTTAGGATCAAATTTTAGGAAAGTATATATTGTCTAATCATGCAATGTACCAAAGATTCATGGACTTAAAGTGTTCAGGAAGGAGAAATATTGTAATTGCTGATGTTTATAAATCAATCACGTGACAACGCCATCAACTCCAGAAAATGATAAGTAATCATATATTTATACCCACTTCTGTAGTTTATGCGGTACACTTCTTTATGTCCAGAGAGGCGCGGGTAACGGACACACGTACTTCACCTTGAAAATATACTGGACCAACGGTCAGTGATAAATAGTCTAGCGAACACTGACCTCATACGTACTCTCCGTTCCGATTATCTACCGGTCAATAACACTTTTTATTGTGGTCAAATTACGACGTTTCCTGATTCCGAATCAAACCATTAATGACCAGTGTGTATTTAGATGGTCGGTCACGGCGGTCAGTTTCCCAGTCCGTTCGTCTATGTGTAATTGGACCAGGTTGTTTACAGCAAAACAGCACAGAGGCCTGGCAGGGACTGTCTCCCATATCTCACCATGTAGCTGAATTTAGAAAGCTAACTTTATTTATCAAACGTTCGAACTATTATATAGTATATTGCATTGTACTAAATAGATATAAATAACACTTTGAATGTTGATTTATAAATAGATTGAACAAACGTTGAAATATTAATGTAACTGCAACATACATAGATTGCCTTATTCTAGGAATCTTCTTTGATGTAGAGTCCAAAATGAGAAATTGTAGAAGAGGGGTTAGTAATTTGTTGAAGAAGATTTAGTAATTTGTAGAAGAGGGGTTAGTAATTTGTAGAAGAGGGGTTAGTAATTTGTAGAAGAGGGGTTAGTAATTTGTAGAAGAGGGGTTAGTAATTTGTAGAAGAGGAGTTAGTAATTTGTAGAAGAGGGGTTAGTAATTTGTAGAAGAGGGGTTAGTAATTTGTAGAAGAGGGGTTAGTAATTTGTAGAAGATGAGTAAGTAATTTGTAGAAGAGGGGTAAGTAATTTGTAGACGAGGAGTTAGTAATTTGTAGAAGAGGGGTTAGTAATTTGTAGAATAGGGGTAAGTAATTTGTAGAATAGGGGTTAGTAATTTGTAGAAGATGAGTAAGTAATTTGTAGAAGAGGGGTAAGTAATTTGTAGACGAGGAGTTAGTAATTTGTAGAAGAGGGGTTAGTAATTTGTAGACGAGGAGTTAGTAATTTGTAGAATAGGGGTTAGTAATTTGTAGAATAAGGGGTAAGTAATTTGTAGAAGAGGGGTAAGTAATTTGTAGACGAGGAGTTAGTAATTTCGAAACTGTTTAAAAAAGGACAGAATTTATATCTCCTTCCATAATCTTTTAAAATTAAGAGGGTTAAGGATATCATCTGCTTTTAGATATGTCAAACAACAGACTTACAGTCAAATTTTGTTAACTCTGGTAACTCGAATATCTCGGATAACTAACTCTGATAACTAACTCAGATAACTAACTCAGATAACTAACTCTGATAACTAACTCTGATAACTAACTCTGATAACTAACTCAGATAACTAACTCAGATAACTAATTCGGATAACTAACTCAGATAACTAACTCAGATAACTAACTCAGATAACTAACTCTGATAACTTACTCTGATAACTAACTCTGATAACTAACTCTGATAACTAACTCAGATAACTAACTCAGATAACTAACTCTGATAACTAACTCTGATAACTAACTCTGATAACTAACTCAGATAACTAACTCAGATAACTAATTCGGATAACTAACTCAGATAACTAACTCTGATAACTAACTCTGATAACTAACTCTGATAACTAACTCTGATAACTAACTCTGATAACTAACTCTGATAACTAACTGTGATAACTAACTCTGATAACTAACTCTGATAACTAACTCTGATAACTAACTGGGATAACTAACTCAGATAACTAACTCTGATAACTAACTCAGATAACTAACTCAGATAACTAACTCAGATAACTAACTCAGATAACTAACTCTGATAACTAACTCTGATAACTAACTCAGATAACTAACTCAGATAACTAACTCAGATAACTTACTCAGATAACTAACTCAGATAACTAACTCAGATAACTTACTCAGATAACTAACTCAGATAACTTACTCAGATAACTAATTCTGATAACTAACTCAGATAACTAACTGGGATAATTAACTCAGATAACTAACTCAGATAACTAACTCTGATAACTAACTGGGATAATTAACTCAGATAACTAACTCTGATAACTAACTCAGATAACTAACTCAGATAACTAACTCTGATAACTTACTCGGATAACTAACTCTGATAACTAACTGGGATAACTAACTCTGATAACTAACTCTGATAACTAACTCTGATAACTAACTGGGATAACTAACTCAGATAACTAACTCTGATAACTAACTCTGATAACTAATTCTGATAACTAATTCGGATAACTAACACTGATAACTAACTGCGATAACTAACTCTGATAACTAACTCTGATAACTAACTCTGATAACTAACTCAGATAACTAATTCGGATAACTAACTCTGATAACTAACTGGGATAACTAACTCTGATAACTAATTCGGATAACTAACGCTGATAACTAATTCTGATAACTAACTCTGATAACTAACTCTGATAACTTACTCTGATAACTAACTCAGATAACTAACTCTGATAACTAACTGGGATAACTAACTCAGATAACTAACTCTGATAACTAACTCTGATAACTTACTCTGATAACTAACTCAGATAACTAACTCTGATAACTAACTCTGATAACTAACTCAGATAACTAACTCTGATAACTAACTGGGATAACTAACTCTGATAACTAACTCTGATAACTTACTCTGATAACTAACTCTGATAACTATCTCAGATAACTAACTCTGATAACTAACTCGGATAACTAACTCTGATAACTAACTCTGATAACTTACTCAGATAACTAATTCTGATAACTATCTCAGATAACTAACTCTGATAACTAACTCTGATAACTTACTTTGATAACTAACTCAGATAACTAACTCTGATAACTAATTCGGATAACTAACTCTGATAACTAACTCTGATAACTAACTCTGATAACTTACTCTGATAACTAACTCTGATAACTATCTCAGATAACTAACTCTGATAACTAATTCTGATAACTAACTCTGATAACTAACTCTGATAACTAACTCAGATAACTAACTATGATAACTAACTCTGATAACGTACTCTGATAACTAACTCTGATAACTAACTCTGATAACTTACTGTGATAACTAACTCTGATAACTTACTCTGATAACTAACTCAGATAACTAAATCTGATAACTAACTCTGATAACTAACTCAGATAACTAACTATGATAACTAACTCTGATAACTTACTCTGATAACTAACTCTGATAACTAACTCTGATAACTTACTCTGATAACTAACTCTGATAACTAACTCTGATAACTGACTCTGATAACTAACTCAGATAACTAACTTTGATAACTGACTCTGATAACTGACTCTGATAACTAACTCTGATAACTAACTCTGATAACTAACTCTGATAACTAACTCTGATAACTTACTCTGATAACTAACTCTGATAACTAACTCTGATAACTAACTCTGATAACTAACTCAGATAACTAACTATGATAACTAACTCTGATAACTTACTCTGATAACTAACTCTGATAACTAACTCTGATAACTTACTCTGATAACTAACTCTGATAACTAACTCTGATAACTAACTCTGATAACTTACTCTGATAACTAACTCAGATAACTTACTCTGATAACTAACTCAGATAACTAAATCTGATAACTAACTCTGATAACTAACTCAGATAACTAACTATGATAACTAACTCTGATAACTTACTCTGATAACTAACTCTGATAACTAACTCTGATAACTAACTCGGGTAACTAACTCTGATAACTAACTCTGATAACTATGTTAATGTATATGCATTTTTTCTTCGGGTTTAATGTTCACGTAATTCAGATGTGTTGACTATATCGATATAAACCCCTTTACTGAACACGGCTGATTATCTGCACGTAACCACGTTCTATACCTGAGGTAGAGTATGTCTGTTGGCCAGATAAGTGATTGAGTTATACCCCTTTACTGCGTCAGTGAGGACTTAATCAACACATAAGATAGGACAAACATGTCACTACCTTAGTAACGGTCAGATGTTTATCTCAACGGGTAACTGATATATTTGTAAGGAAGATGTTTATCTCGATGGGTAACTGTAATATATTGGTAAGAGTCAGATGTTTATCTGGACGGGTAACTGAAATATTGGTAAGGGTAAGATGTTTAACTCGACGGGTAACTGATATATTGGTAAGAGTCAGATGTTTATCTCGAAGGGTAACTGATATATTGGTAAGGGTAAGATGTTTATCTCGAAGGGTAACTATGTTATATTGGTAAGAGTCAGATGTTTAACTCGATGGATAACTGCATGATATATTGGTAATGACCTGTCATCATGTGATGGCCGCGACGTTTTCGTGGTAATGACAAAATGAAATGTATTTGTGCCATATATTACAGAGCCCTGTAATGAGATTGTATACTATATCATTGGCTCAGTCGATCTATAGCTTAACAGACTAAGTGTGCCCATTCCCCATAATTGTAGTCATCTACAAAACTTCAACGTGGTAGAGATGTTTGACCTCCGTTAAACCAATAAAGTTGTGAGAAAAAAGGTTCACCTCAGATGAAGTGCAAGGGCGTATATAAAATTAAACGTAGACATGAAAATTTAATTAATTATCTGGCAAGCGTGAGTAAAACATTGAGACTAATAAGAGCGTACGGACTTAAAAACGAAACCATAACTATAACATAACAATAACTATATAACTATATCTTTAACTATTACTATAACTATAACTTTAACCCTAATTATAACCATAACTATAACATAACAATAACTATATAACTGTATCTTTAACTATTACTATCACTATAACCTTAATCATAACCATAACTATAACATAACAATAACTATATAACTGTATCTTTAACTATTACTATAACTATAACCCTAATATAACCATAACTATAACATAACAATAACTATATAACTGTATCTTTAACTATCACTATCACTATAACCCTAAATATAACCATAACTATAACATAACAATAACTATATAACTGTATCTTTAACTATTACTATAACTATAACCCTAATTATAACCATAACTATAACATAACAATAACTATATAACTATATCTTTAACTATTACTATCACTATAACTTTAACTCTAATTATAACAATAACCAGCCCAAAACCATACCCAAAACAATATTCCCAACCATAACCATATCTGTAAATTAACCCTCAACATAACTATAACCCTAACTATAACCATAACTATAACTTAAACCATAACCATAGCTTTAATAATAACTATATTCCTAAACATAATCATAGTCATATCTATAACATGGAAATAACCAAAATATAACTACATCGGTAGCCTTAAATCGGTTACAAAATACATGTGAACAGAACAAGAATTCTAACTTCAAATTGATGAAATGAAGGGAAATTATAAGCCGCAGAAGCTTGCAAAAATCACGAAAATCTTGCCAATTCTCTATGGGAAAAAATGCTAGAAATTTTTGAATTGTATCCGCCTTCCAGACATGTAAATCTATATAAAACAAGTCATATCACATTCTGATGATGTGAACTGACGGTATTGATACAGGAACCACACGGAATACCTAACAAACATTGATCTTTGGCTATCTCATATCGCTCAAGGGAAAATATGATTTCCCCTTGGCGTAATGATGGTGACAGTGAAGCTGCTCCATAACAAATCTGCGCCAATGTGGTAACACTGTATTCCTAGTCAGCGTCAGCATCTTTCCCTGAATTAGTTATGTCAAGGAGACATCGTTGACATCCAATCCACTATGACACGTCAATACAGTAAGGTGATGGGAACAGATATGTTGTTATTAAGAAATGAGACAGGAAGAATATAAAAAAGTATTTCGTGATGATTATTACAGTTCATTGGCAAGCCATCGTTGTTATTAAATATAAACTGTTTTTTATGAGTACAAAAACAACAACGAAGTATCTGAAAATGATTAGAAAGAGAAAAATTAGAGGTAAATACATATTTTTGTTAGAAACAAGGATTCCCAAACATTTCCTGTTTGTTGGTTTTGGTTATATGCTGTTTAAAAAAAAAATCTTTCCGTGATTAGTTGAAGTAATGAGTATATCCTGGTACAATTAATAATTAAACCCACTTTGTAATGACGCGACTAGACGCGATATTTTGGAAACTAACTGCAGACTGTTAAAATCGTTAGTGGAAACTCATACATTAGGGAAAAGGCGACAACTGCTCTGCCTATGTCTACCCCGCAGGTAGGGCGTACGAATTGTACCTATTGTCCCCATTAAAGGATAGTAAACGACGACTCAATTTAGGATATTATCTTTTCCTTCCGTTAATGTCTGTCGTGACACTCCCTTAATTTTGGTCTTTAGTTGAGCGTTTGCCCTTGTGAGCAAGGTTTTAGGTTCTGTCCCCTGGCCGAGACATATCGGAGTCTATTAAATGGTGGTTGCTACTGCTTAGCGCTCAGCATTTTGATAGAAGAGCGACTTGTTCACCCATTGTCAGTATACCATGACAGGGTGAAATGTCCTACTGGATATTTTCGGCAGTATGCTTCAGTGAGATAGCACTATAAAGTCGACTTCAGTTTCATACGAATATATCACAGCCTCCCTAAATTCTTCCCACATGCATCTCGGGGAATGTAGAGGAGACCTTCCTTAGATATACATAGCTGTTGAAATAAGTACATTAAGCAAAAGAAACAAAATAACATAGATGTATATGTAAATCCAGACGAATGCTTGTGTTATGTGTAGATCAAACAACGTCGGCCTTCATACAATATAATACGCATAGTCTGAGAAATTTCACTTTTTTCTAATCGACCGATTCCCTTCCGTAGACCGTAGAGAGGCACTATTAAACTTACATTTCCATTGAGTGTTCAGTAGAGCAAGCACAACTGTAGGACAAAGATTGATCAAATGTATCTGTTATTGTCGATACAAATATTTCATTGAATTGAAAAAGTCGTCGTGCTTCTGTGCGGATTCCACTTGTTAGCGCCGTGGCTCTTCTCAATCCATATTCCTACACTGGTGTCGACTCGTTGTCAGAATTAAGTTATCAGTTACACCGTTAACCCACAGGCGGGGAAGATTTATACTCTTGCCATGAGAAATTTGTTGATTTCGTCCCCCCGTCTCTCGGGCATATTGATAGTCACAAACGAAGGCTCTTAAGGTAGAATAAAAAAGTAGAATCATCATACACGGGCAGAATACGTAGTCAATGTAAATGATATATGCTTATCTGGTGGTTGGGAGTTCATACACAGAACGTTTTCTTCCTTAGATCAATTCATCTTAATCATTCATACATTTGAAACATTTAAAAATGCATGTGATGTATGTATATCAAAGCCAGATGATTTCAAATATTTCCAAAAAGGTTAATTTTCCATTTCTAGACAGTAACATTACTGCTTCCTCTACCTACAGTGGTAACATGTCAAGGGTGATTCTATATTCAAGGGTTGCTTCCTATTATGATTTCAGGTGAATATTTTGACTACTAGCCTAGACATTAACTACACAAGGATTTCGAGAGGTGTAGGGTGCCTGTTTTGACCTAGATCTGTATGGAGGGTTCCGTCGATAACGTGAAAGACGCTTACTCTTTTGAAATGTCTGGTCTTATTCTTGTACTTTTCCCCGGATTTACATGCAAATTAAGATTTTTTGTTCACATTTCCCCTCGTTTTATCGAATTTTAGTTAGAATGACAGTCTAGCTATCAATTCGGTATTCTCTGTTGTTTTTGTGACAATCTGACTACTTTAATTGATACCTTACAGATATTAAAACTAATTAACATATTAGGTTGACTGCATGGAAGGAAATGTTCGGGAATTTTGACAGAAAAGCCAGACTTTTGTTGCAGATCGTGCACGTAACCTTGTACAAAACAAAGTTACGAGGTAATCCTTCCGTGTTCTTGAATGAGGAACACATGAACTTGTTTTTATATTTGAAAATGATTTGAGTGCTTGGTATCCTTTTATTTGAAATTTCAGTTTTTAATTATTGCAGTTGCATTCCTTCGCTAATGTATGTTTGTACTGTACCTGATACAACGCCACTACGTCATTTTCGGTCAGTACCAGCAGTACAGAACGAGTGTTCCAGCCTTGTCCTTAAAACCCTCACAACACAAGCAGGACACCTATGTTTTTATACCCACACAAAACTGACAAAAATATACTGCGAACCCTTTCCACTCTCACACAAAATTAAATTAGCATAACCGTCACTTTGACGGAACTAAACCACCACAGGAAGAAATCTTTACACCTCGGCTGATAGTGTACTTGCCGCCCGTCGTGTTTAATATCCCAATAGGACACGGAAGGGTATCCGGGTCGTCAGGCACAAGTTTCATCAACATAAATTTCCAACAAAAACATTACAGAATTGAAGGAAAGTTCCTTAAGTAAGATTGATTCCTTTAATTCAATAATACTTCCCATGGACTTCTTTAATTTAACGAAATCAAGTTTCGCTAGGCCAGCAAACATGAGAACAGGAAGTGGTTCAACTTGTCCCCAATTGTTGTTAGATTTACTTTTAAAGGTTGTGTTGGAGTTCATCATGTATAGTACAAGTGTATCGGGAACTCCCGAGTAGAAAGACTTTTTTTCTGCAAAAGTACAGGTAAAAATGGTTTCGCTAGTTGCCATGTACATGTCCCAACTACTGTAAAAGTGGAAATATTCGCGGTGAGGACATTTTCGCTTATTTCGCTCTCAGTAAATCTCCGCGAAAATTTCCACACGCGAATATATTAACACATAAAAATACTAAATATAAAACATACAAGTTAGCGCAAAAATATCTTGACGGCGCGAAAATATCCACACCGCGAACACTTTGGAAGCTGGCTAAGCGAACATTTCCACACGCGAAAATATCCACTTTTACAGTACTGCAAAATGTGTTATCGATACATCAATTACACAAGTAATTGACCATTGATCAATTAAACCTCATGGCGGCCATCTTTGGTTTAATTGATCCTGTAATTGATGCATGTTCAGAAGGGCCGTGTCAGCTACATTTGTAGTGTGTTCATTACTGCCAAGATTGGTTTATTTAACGGGGAATGATCCGACCGGAAACTATCTTAAAGTGCTATATGACCTTCATATTTGAGAACATCATTAATCCCCTGCGGCCTTCATACAAATGTAACATAGATGTAGAAATGACGCAAATCATACATATTATGATGTGGTAAAAACATTGCCTTTTTGACTTTTCTCTGTGTACTAGAATGTGTACAGTTATGGGTACATCAATAATATGTCGATCAGATGGGTGTTGAGAAGCCGACAATTGGTCGCCTGGGTAACCCGAACATCAAGATGTCGACCATTTTCTGTTACTGAAATGTCTCTGTCATTTGTATGACTTTTCAGACATGATGTGTTCCGATGAGTACCGAAGGGCAAAACTGCTCTAGTGATACATGTCGATATTTAGCTGTCGCCATGGTAGCTACAAATGCTTCCACATAACACAATCCATCCAGGTACCGAGTCTACGTATAGAACTAGAAGCATTCCCGGGAGATCTCGTTGTCGTCAAATTTTGTCTTAATGAAAAGTTCTAGTTTTCAATAAAACGTAAACCGACTATGTGGAATCGTTCATGTCGATATTATCATTTAACGGTGGGTTTTATTGTTTCATACGTGTAAGTAAATGCACGGTACACCCTTATCCTATCGCAACGTAATGGCATAAGCCATGCCAGAATAATATATTTCCATTCGTTTTTCCCATTTTCAGAACATTAGTACGAAATGCCTCATGACCCTTTAAAACGAACAGAACGTTTTATTTGCAATAAAGGGAAAGCGAACAATATACTGTAATTATTTTCAATTTCTGGTGGCACGACAGCGAATTTCTATAACCGTACTTATGTTGTTGGACAATCATTTCAAGAATTGGAAGAGACGTTTTTTCTGAACCAATTTAAAAGAAGCCGGAAATAAACTCGATGCTGGTATTGAAAAATAATTGAAAAGCACGATCTAAGCTTGGAATGGCGGACGGAAATGCATGCACACCGACGAAATGTCTAATCTAGCCTCAGGCTATCATTCATGAGTCCCCATATGTCTAAGCATCAAACTAAGTTCAAAATGGTCAGATTGGCCGGTCAGATTGGACTGTTTCACTGTACCGGATATAAAACCATGTTGAAAAAACTTACTTTTTGCAATAAACAGTTTTAAGGGTCTAAGGACCAACGATTGATACACCATTGTTATTCATCGACACATCTTTATCGATAGACAATTCAACGTTATGGTATGTCATTCAAGACATAAGTTGAACTTTTCAGTAAGCGCATTTAAGAAATATTTTAGCATTATTTTGTCATAAGACATTAGACATCTCCAGTTCTGGGTGTAGGCTTATATTACGTACTCATATACGGACGGGTATTATGCAATTCCTGGAAGTTGTAGCAAAAGTGAAAATCCTGATTTCATTTAAATCGTGCACATTGCACGTATAAAAGATAAGGCAAACAGATGGTTTCACAAATGTAGATATTTTTTTTATCTATAACGTCTCCAGTTCTGTATGTAGATTGACGCATATTATACAACTTCGGTTGTCTCAAATAACAGTTCTGGAGTGTAAATGTGCGCACCAAACTATTAGACGACATGTCTACTATATGTTGTTGGTTAATACATAACTACATATCTACATTTGCTCCACATTTCCCCATTGACACAATGCTAAGAGACAGTTGCCACCATACGCCTATAATACCCAGTGCCTCAGGCTATAACACCCAGTGGGTCATGTGACATTAAAAAAGGCGGGATTTTTTTGTATTGGTTTAGTTTTTTTCAAAGTTGGCGAAAATGGTAAGACAATGTAAATAGAAGTGAAGAACAGTGGTTTTAATGTTATAGTCAATATGTCAGCAAGATGTATGGTGGGCAAATGTAGCATGGAAACCCTAACGGGTTCCCATGCCATTTGCCCGCCATACATCTTGCTGACATATCGACTATAACATTAAAACCACTTTGCATTGCTTAAATGAAACAATAGTTTAAGGACGTGAAAACACAATCACAGGACACAGTATTTAATACTAAACCTTAGTATACATACATATGCTTAGATGAATATATCTTATTCTTGAAATAGTTTGTTATATGGGAAAATGTTTTAAACATATTCATAGGAATATGAGCTCGGACTTCGTGCCAAGCCCGTGTGCTGCTGACAGATTGACGGTAATTTGGTGTTCTACTAATTTATAGTTGAATTTAACATGTATCATGTTCCTGTTGGTTGAAAAAACTATGAAACATTCTGAATTATTTTATGCAACTAATGAACATATTGAACAGTTCGTTCTATTTTGCAGACAGTCTCGGGTTGGCCGATTGGACCAGAGTTGATCGTTTATAAAATGATAGGACCTGGTAATTTTATGTTATTTTCGGATGAGTTTTTACGAAGATTTTAAAGGACTCTATAAACATTAGCAGGTCCATCAAGATACATGCCTGAAATATTACCTTTAAAAACACTTGTTTACAACTGTTTCGAACTTCAGAGTGCCAATATCAAGCTCGATCTACACAAACTTACGTAATGGATGTGTATTAGATATTGTTCATTCTTTGCTTTTACTTATTTAAATTTCTAATAAACAATCGTTATTCAAAGCGAATCATAAAATGTAGCTTTGATTAAGTGTCGGAAAAATAACCTGTTGTACGGTATGCTCACATGCTGAATACTTATGACATTCTGTACATATATTCCTCCCACAACTTCATAAGATATCTGTAACAGGTGTACATAACAACGCCAGCATTTCCCCTGTTTTACGTTACACAACAAGAGAGCAACATGGGAACTGCCTTTTTGATTGTCATATAATTAAGTATGACTGTGACGTATGACCTACTTGCCCCCAAATGTGTACTTATATTGCAATGGTCTTATGCAAAGGTGCATGAATGACATACACATATTTTATCTGAAAAAAACCGCCCACTTTTATTGCACAAAAAAAAAAAAAAAAAAAATTAGAATAGAGTTGATTTTGAATCGTTTCATAAGAAATTGAACGAAAATTAAATGAAATTGTGTGTAATGTTAAATTAAATGATAAATCAAAAAAAGCAACAACAAAAAAACAAAAAAACCACTGTTATAGCATTTTATCAAAAGATATATTAACAGCTTCAAAACGTTTCAGCCTTTCTTTCTATGTTAAAGTGAATTAATTAATTCAATGCAACCTGAAGGTTTTTTTGGTACATAATTTTCGGTCTTCAGCGAGAATTTGTTTTAAAAGAAACGGTTAATTTGTTGGTGATGATTAGATATGTGTGCATCGTAGGTGCTATTTGATGTATATTTATGACGAGATGTGTTTTTAAAAATGTGATGTGTACATACCATGTTGTATACCATGTATGTTGTGATTGTATTTTTTCGCGATAAGTTGTAAAATCTTAAGCTAATAAAGAATCCGAAACAGGAATTGTCAGGGTTATGCTTATGTCATAATTACATCTACAATCAGAACTACTGATAAAACGATTTTATTAGGCTCAATAAAGACCCCTTTGTTCAGTTTTATGGACGATATCAGGGTTTTATTCTCAATATACGATGAGAAGTCTGATGCTTTTGATGCTGATGTATAGTGGTTTAGTTGTCACAAACCTAAATGTTATTTTAGATGGTGACTTAATCCATATGTGACCTAGATTTGCATGACGGGTGTCGCCGTGACCTAGATTTGTATGACGGGTGTCGTCGTGACTTAGATTTGTATGACGGATGTCGTCGTGACCTATATTTGTATGACGGATGTCGTCGTGACCTAGGTTTGTATGACGGGTGTCGCCGTGACCTAGATTTGTATGACGGGTGTCGTCGTGACCTAGATTTGTATGACGTGTGCCGTCAATGAAACAGAAGACGCTTACTCCTCCAGGGCGCCTGGTGCTGGTATCATTTTTTTTTTCAGGAATCTCCATGCAAAAATATATTTTTGTTTATTTTCTGCCTTCGTTTAATCAATTTAAAGTTTTGTATTACTGTATGTATTTTTTATTATGTCAATATTCTTTGTTATGTTTAAACTTGCACTTAGTATTTAGTTTTCATGATGACAGTTTTTGTCGAGAGAGATGTTTAAAATGCACTTCAAAAGCGCGATGTTACTGTTTCACATCGTCATCATTAAGCAACAGTAAGTTTTTCTTTTTCTTTAGCATTGATAAATGACCAATGCGACGAGTGGCATGTGTGGATATGAACGACATCGTAGAACGTCACTAGACGTGTGTTTTGGTTATGAGATCTTACTGTGTTCGAATGCACATCCGATTAATCAGGCGCCAAAGTCCGTATCCCAGAAATAATTAGTTTCCATCTCCAGAGATTTCACTATAGCAATCTGTAGAAGCCATTATAGGAGACAAAAGTACGAATATTGCTATACATTCTCACATCGGTGACTGGATCATTGTTTGTTGATTCTGATGAGTATATGTAGATTACAATCGGTGTTATTGTTCTGGAGCATGCTTTATTTTAAAAAAGTTAAAAACTAGTACAAGGCAATTTTGGAAAAATAACATCTTACGTCACACGCATCTACTTTAAAATATCTCATTAAAGAAAGATTGCTTTATCATACGTCAGCGCAAACTAAACAGACCACCTCATGAGAACAAAGTCGCAAAAGCTTGATTTATTACATTTTTACCAGTGAAATATCAAAAATTATTCATTCTATAAAAGTGATATTTTTCACTAGTAGATCATATCACTTTTGCTGATTTGACCAATCAAATTAATGATTAGAAATTACCAAAATAATTGATCAATCAGAAAGCCCGACATATATGTCAGCACCTGGACAGGGGAAACTACTTTTTTGTTTACAAATTATCGCTGTAGGCCTAGTTAGCATACGGGGTAGGTTTTTCGTTGATAACAAATGTAATAAACAGAATATCTAACAGTGTCTTCAGTAATACCAAATATATTTCACGAGTGGGGCTAATATTTTGATATTTTTCACTCGTGCTGCGCACTCGTGAGAAATATCAAAATATTAGCCCCACTTGTGAAATATATTCGGTCTGTGAGCATACTAGGTATCCGTATTATTCATTAGACTTGCTATTTGGTCAGTTACAATTCTTTACTAACATATAGAGTTGTTTCATGTTGACTAATGATATTCTGTTTCAAAAAACAGATGCGAGATTATCCATTGGTTGGATCAGTTAAACATCCTTAAGTAGCATTAGATTACATAGCTCTACCATCAGGTTTATGCCCATGTACTATAGAGTAGTAAAATCATAGAAATGATTATATGGTCCCGATCCAGGAGACATACATGTCATTTAACGTAGTTGCCCCCGTCGTATTTCGCCAGTGATTTCTATAATATTACTACACCGATATATATTTATTTAATATTACCAATCTGATATAATTTATAGTTGGGACGTTAGGGCTGTAAATGTTCATGTATATATTACATTATGGTTGATGGCCTACGAAATGGTTACTGTCGGAAGAAGTCACGTTGATCCAAGCGATACATTAAAAATATTAACGAAGAAGAAAATAAAGTATGCCGTTAAGATGTGTTCAGTAAACGTACGTATGACCTAAGAACAAACTGAAAAAAACAACAGTTCTATTTTCCGAGATGATCCAAAGCTAGTATGTAGAAAAAGGTTAACTCAAATGTGCAGACGGTCCACTGCGGTGTCACACCGATGTTTATTAACGTGTGTTGCGGGTTTTAGTGTTGTTTGCTGTCATCCAATCAAATTAACCTGTTATTTTAAGAAATTTAACGAAATATTGTTGTCGAAAGAAAAGAGTCAATCAAGATATGTTTCGGGCCAACTCAACTCTAAAAGCTATACCAGGGTCGTGGCAAAGTATTACACCTATTTGACTCTACGCCATAGGAATCATTGTTGACCAAGGAGTTAACCTGATCCAAAAGTCCACCAAAACTTACCACATTCACATTTCAGATTTGTTGCTTGTTTAAATATGCAATATATTAATATCAACAATTACCATATAGATGGTAGCAAAAAAAGTCAAAATGCCAGTATTTCCTCAAAGAAAATGTGGTCGAGTCAACAGAAACGTGACTGACCAGAAAGATCGATAATGAGATTCGCCTCTCTCATTCTTTCCTGTGACAGTCCAAAAGTATGCAAGCACTTCTCTCATCATCTTGCTTTGTCTCCAATCCACAATCATATATATGAATGAAAAAAATTCCCCAACATTAATCATAACATATTCCATAAATCTGGTTCATCAATATTCATGTATAGTACGTGTGCGTACGATTGTGTTTTTACACGTATTTATCTTCCGCACTAGGTGATATCACGCATATCTAATAGGGTATGTGCGTTAGGTGACGTCGTATAGTTTTGAAAACTATTGGTAAAATTGACCCCAATAGCTGTGTTGGCGCCGATACCTTCGATAAGGTCCAATATTTTAGTGATGGGCTGTAATGTAATATAAAACAATGTTTGAAATGAGAGTATTACCCAGGCGAATTTTGCTTTCTAAATTCCATTACATTTACTTTGTAATCTCTTACCGTTCCGGTTTGTGTTTCCAGATAACACAATGAAATTGGATACTTAGTAATATGAATGCTATTACATTAAAACCGAGACAGTTACGTGAATAGCGATCGTGCGCCTCTTGCTTTGTATGAATGACTACTTCGTCTGTGCTTTTGTCAAAGAAATAACAAACACAATTAATTTTGATATTAGAAGTAGTCATCAAGATCGGCGTCTCTGTTTTGTAAAATCACCATGATTGAGTATTGATTAGAAGTGAATCTCTATATAATAAGGATTGTGTAATATAGATGATCTGTTTTAAACCTATCGGTGTTATTGATATGCTACAATACGACTTTTTATCTGAAGTCGATTATTGATTTCGAAAATGTACGTCCTATCATAAAACAAGTCATGTTAATCTCTTACGACAACTCTAGACCTAAATCGGACTAAAATAAACGTATTAGAGGTATTTAATCATTAAGTCATTACAAAGGTATCAAAATTGTCTGTTAAAATTGCTACCACAGCTTTCTGTCGTATCTTATAGTATATTTCATATTTTATTGATATCGTATGCATATATACGGATATGTCAGGGTTATAAAGATTATATTACATTAAATACGTCGACACAATAACGAAGATACACGTGTTGTAAATGTGTTGAAATGATCATGAATATTATTCGGCAAATTTTGCAGAAAACCTGTTTCCTTTTTATTCTCTTCTTGTGCAATATCATTTCACATCAATTACAGGCTGTGGTACTAATATTGAATATTTCTTATGTAAACATACCGATAAAACATGTACTTCAGCGATGCGCAATGAGTAAATCTTAATATTGTCAGACTTAGAGCCTGTCTAAAAATAGTTTACTGCATCTTCAGAACATGTTGTCAATATGATATATTTTTCTTGGTGTCGTCAGAGAGCTCCGTAGGCATCTCATAAAAACCGGAAGACAAATGGCATTACTTTGGTCACTGTATTGAATAACTGTCACAGATAAACTACTGTCCGATGTGTCTGTAAAGGCCGCACGTGAAGGGACACGTGAATAAAGGCAGGTGACCTCTATTTATGGTTCAATCAACAGTGAGTTATTAGCAGTGAACTGTGTTAGCCGGAACAAGTAATGATGATATATTTATCAAATGCAGGTTTGGCCATTTTAATAACGCATTAAAATGTCGAAAATAAACAGTACAATGACTATGAGAGAATACTCGTCCTCATCCACTGTATAACACCAAATGTTCATGTGTGCCTTTTTTCGTGGTTTGGAGCTTTCAAATAATTTCGTGTTACACAATTTCGTGATTAACCCATGAATGATATCACAATAATAATGCATCCAACAAAAGTCGTTGTATTAATATTGTTGGTTAATAGTAACCAGAAAAACAACAAAAAGTTTATACACATCAAACGGTTCATATCATAAAGTACATAATGCGCCTCACTTTTTGCAAATGTTAGTGAAATATATCAATCAGTGGTACAAGTAATGCTTTGGTTTCATTTGTTTTTTTGCAATTCGAGAGATGTTTATAATGCACTTCAAAAGCGCGATGTTACTGTTTCACATCGTCATCATTAAGCAACAATAAGTTTTTCTTTTTCTTTAGCATTGATAAATGACCTATGCGACGAGTGGCATGTGTGGATATGAACGGTATCGTAGAACGTCACTAGACGTGTGTTATGGTTATGAGATCTTACTGTGTTCGAATGCACGTCCGATTAATCAGGCGCCAAAGTCCGTATCCCAGAAATAATTAATTTCCATCACCAGAGATTTCACTATAGCAATCTGTAGAAGCCATTATAGGAGACAAAAGTACGAATATTGCTATACATTTTCACATCGGCCACTGGATCATTGTTTGTTGATTCTGATGCTTATATGTAGATTACAATCGGTGTTATGGTCCTGGAGCATGCTTTATTTTTAAAAAGTTAAAAACTACGAGTAATTTGATACTTGTGTAGTAGGTATGGATTTCATGTTTACAATAATTCAATATGTCCTCATTTTGACTACGCCTTTACGATGATGTCAGAGGTCTCCTGTCAACATACAATGCCAATAACACATTCTAGCATTGTGATCACCTTATTGATAGATTTATGTCAAACTTAAGCGTTACTTGTTTTAAAACTGATATAACGAATCGGCAATAAATTACATATAAAATACACAAATGGGGCTATAAACAACGATTTGCTCTTTGCATTTTTTTCACAAATAAAAAAAAAACAAAAACAAAACAAACAACAAAATAGTCAAGGCAATTCTCTCTCTATGTCATATTGAATGTCCCCCTTTTGGCTCCATTTTTTGTGTGCAATTCTTACATATCGGTGTATGTTTTATTGTCATATTTGAATAAAAAACATTCAATATTGGAACCAAAATATACAATTGGTTAAACAATAAAACGGTATAAGAAGAGAAAATACACTTTCTGCAAGCATTTGGCAACCATTAAGAATATTTTTGCGATTGCGTCGAAGCGCTTGAAAAGAATGTAAGGGTTCATATCTAAAAACAAATATATGTATTTTCCAGGTACATTTTGTACCCGTCAAATGGTTTATAAGCCCTATGCCCTATGTGCCCGTCTATATCCAACCATGTCGCGACCATGTCGGCAAAATCACCGAAAATCTTGTCCTCTTCCACATTCCCCCCCCCCCCCCCCCCCCCCTGAGGAAATTGATAGTATATTCTTGGAATTGATAAAGCATTGAGTTTGACGTTAATAAACAGTCAGATGCCATATTAAGTAAGAGTCACCATGTGCAAATCGCCATGCACAATCTCGATTCCGACAAAATAAGGATCAGCTATGGCTCATTTACGATTCTGCATTTAGTATATCAAATCTAAAACAAACCACTTATAAAGCATACCGCAGATAATAACAAAGTTTATGTTTAGGACAAACAAGATGAACTGATAAGATATGTAAATTCCAATTAAAAAAAAAACATCCTCAAGGAAGGCATTTTGACATACTTGCTTTGATAAACATATTTGAATAGGAATACATTACATACTTTGTTCATGTTTTTTTTGAGTGGCATTTTTTCTCGGTGACTGTATTGTCTATTAAACGACTTTATGTTTTTTTGTTTTTTTTTTAAGTTTATGACTTTTTTGTTGGTATGGTAGTGATGTGGTACATGTAGTCTGGAATTCATTTATTCTTCTTTTTACATTGTAATATGCTACGGTAATCATGAGCTAGAAGGAGGTTTGGAGAAGCAGACAGTATTGTTATTTTTAACACTGCTTTGGGCATATATCAGAACGGCGAGGCAGTAGACCGGTCCAAACACAGTTTAATGCTTAAATATTCCATGTTCTGACGGTATAAATTACGAATATCGTCGGCAAAGAATGCCAAGTTATTACTCGAGATGTGGTTCCGCCGGTAGTCTGGGTTAAGACATGTATTGGCCTGGTCACGTGACAATGTCTATATTTCACAAAACTCTGCCAACTGTAACAAACTCGCTTAACACTAATAGGTTTTTACTTTTCTTTACAGAATGATCAATTGATGTAGCGATTGTTAGATTATTTATCACTTTGATGCTATGTCATCGGTACTCCTGTTTCCAAGAATGACTCCTTCTGAAGATCAGCTCGCAGGAGATTATAATCTAGAAAATAACAGTCGCAAAATATTTTTAAAATAGTAAAAGACTTTATGATTATAGAGTAACTGAGAACTTTTTCCAAATGGACAGTTCTAGTAGGACGAGAGGTCACTCTGAGAAAATGTTTAAGAAACGTTGTAATCTAGAATTAAGAAAGAATTTCTTCAGTAACAGAATAATAGATGTATTGAATAATTTGCCGCAACATATTATAGATGCAGATACTGTATACAACTTTGAAGTAATGCTAGATAAACACTGGGAAAATATTCATTTTAAAGTTTAACATTTTAGATATATTGAGGAGACATAGCCATTCATATACTGGAAATCAATCATTTATTTATTTTATGTACAGATATTGTTGATATGGATATAGAGACTTCCAGCCTGCATCCATTAATTATCCTCATAAGTAAATAAAATAGGGGAACACTTATTCTTACCTGATACGTTCATGTCTATAATTACTGATAAAGAAACAACGTGGACCACGGGGATGCAACCATGTTCACTAAATGGAATGGTAGGGGGTCTGGTTGGCGGTTATCCTATCGAATAGTTGTGGTTTGATGGGTAGTATATATATTCACTCTGATAATGGCACACACAAGGGGGAGGGAGTAATATTCCTGGAATGAACATTGTCATAGTGGTACACAACGGCGGGAGGAAATCACCTTCCTAGAGTGGTTGTGGTAGGATAGGATAGTACATTGTATGTGTTTTTATTTTATTATTGATACACATTAAAGAAAGGTTACAAAATCGTATTATATTCATGGAATGCATGAATCGAATAAAATACACCTTGAGCTCAATATGACAAATCTTAATGGTAATATTTTTAGAACAATTTTATTCCACAATTGCAGTTTTTTTCATGATTTTAATCTTTCTTGGTTACAGAAAAATAATGAACTATGTTATTACTCCAAGGAATATATGTTACTATGTATGCTTATGCTCGTTTAAATGATGATGTGTTTTACATTCTCAGATAAAGAAGAACAGCGCATCGTCAAATTCTGTTGTGTTTCCTGATTTCGTGTGTGTAGACGATTCCTCACCGGCATACCGGCAATCCGTGTGTGACTGATCTGTGTGGAACTTGAAATGAAAAGGACCCAATATATATTGATATCAATTAATACTATCGCTGCAAGTTCTATTCAAGGTCTCTCAATAAATGATGATAAAAGATCCCGAAAATTAAATTCCATTCCAACTTAATAAACAGTAGATTTCCTGGAAACGGATCAATCTTTCCTCCTATCAGACAGGGGTATCAACCCCTTTTGTGATTTTTATATGTTTTGCTGACATTTGAATTCATCAGTTTTTGGTCCACGATGAGTTTTGCGATTACAAAGCGATTTTTATCGAAATCTAGTGAGAAGTAATTTTGATGTAATTGTCAACAGGTTAAAGGTCAAGTTCAAAAGAGGTATGGTCGTTTTCCGCTTATCCTGACCTAGGCCACGTACAGCGATAGTCTGGGTTAAAAATACAGGTAAAATATCACGTGACCCCAGTGATTCCCACACTACCAAAATAGATCGTCATGGTCCATTGGCGCAATGTATGTTGTGAACGGTTATGTATAGTGGTAAATCAATACCATATGAAATAAAGTTAAAATGACATGTTAAATAGGAATTGTACACTACTCATCCATGTATGCCTGTTGTCGACGCTGCAGTTCATTTACATTTTACTTTGAATGATCTACAGTTCATTTGCATTTTACTTTGAATGATACCGTGTAAATCGGTTATTATTTCACTCTTTTTTTTTATCCAAGTGAAAATTTTCTATCTCATCACTTATACTAAATACACTGTACTTAATGTTAAATGTGCATTTGATGTTGGAAATATTTTTCAAATACGACCCAAAAAAATTAAATGGTATTAATCTTAGAAACATAACAAAATATGAATAAGATACATCCTGGTGATTCGAACTAGGAACTTTCGGGTTGCTAATTGATGGTTCTACCATATAAGCTATGCAGACTTATGGAAATGTGAAGTTTATGTTATCAGTTATAGTCTGTCTTGTTAATGCTAAAATTAAAATATTTTATCAACTACGTTTTTTCAATTTTTCGATACCAGCGCATCGGAGGACCACTTTTTAAGAATAGGATTTTAGTTGTCTTTTGGTACAAAGAATAAAATAAGACATTGTAAAAGTTGGTCTTCCGATGCGCTCTATGTCAAAAAATGATATGAATGCGGGAAAACCCCCCTCGAGAGTTGCAAATAGGCCGATGATGCAACTTTACGATCATTCAATGAAATATCTATTGTAATGAACAGACAAATTTTTCACAAATAAGAATTTTTATATGTTATAGATGTAAAGTTTGTACTCAAATTAACATTTATTTTTTTGATTTTGAAAACGGTCACCGTTAGGTCGAAATAGGTCAATATGCGCCATACCTCTTTCAATTTTACTGGTAAATAGACATTATGAATCACAGTTTATCGTTAGATAAAATATCGCATTCAATAGATTTCAGGCAAAATAGGTTCTTCTCTAATACTTTTCAGATTATTTTGTTACAGAGAGTGTTGCCTTATGGAAGGAGTGTTCGTCGGGGTTATCGATCTGTCAAAGCGAAGGCGTGAAAGTGCTGAAATAGTTCTATGTAGGCCTATACTGAAAATCATCATCATTTTCAATTACAATATCTTAATTTTTGCATTAGTAGGTGATATACAATGTATAGAGATTATTAAGTACACTTTGTATACGTTATACTGTTGTCAATCAAAACGGTTGACATTTGGCTTTCCAGCAGTTTTGATTGTTAACAGATCAATCGCTTCGAAGTAAGGCTTCGTCTAGTTTACTATACACACATACGTAGCATGAACGTGAAACAGGACGAACAATGGCCTTGTATACTTAGTTACTCATTATGTGCTATTATTTGACCATTTCTTGAAATTGTATGCTTGTCTAATTGAAAACCTTGACATTGTTTGCACTGTAAGCATAAAATGGAATACATATATACTAAAACCAACCGTATCTATCCAATATAATGAAGATGTATTTAAGGATTGAATAAAGTTATGTTGAGGTGTATGGGGGTATAAACCTCAATAGGTCTTGAGACAAATTTTATGAACTGCGAAGAAGCAGTTCATAAAATTTGTCTCAAGACCTATTGAGGTTTATACCCCCATACACCTCAACATAACTTTATTCAATCCTTATATCTATATTTTTGGGATATTTTGTATATATTTTGTCCTTGGCAAATAGGGACTTGTGCAAGTCTACCACGGAACTTACCGAAATGTACGTCATCACTCTTCGTCTACATATGGTTATTACTTTCAGGATTTCTTTCGTGAACAAACTTAATAACGAATTAAAACTAATATTATTTTTAATGGAATTTATTTCATATAAATATGATCACTTTTGAAAATGATATAGTCCCAGGTCGATAAATGTATTCCTACGCCGGACTTGATCATACAGTGTAGTTCACTGAACAATGACTTGAGTTAACTGTGGTAGGTTCATTGAGTCTGAATTAAGTGGAAATATAAATATTACGTGATCAATAGGCTATACAAATCATACATTTCATTATCATACAGCAACCAACGGCTGTTGATCAGCCAGGCCTCGACGGGAGGTCTCTGCTACTTCTGTTGTGTGTCAGGCTCATGAGAGAGTGTTTTCTTTTCCTTTTAATAATAAAAAAACCCCAAAAATCTTAGAAAACCCAAATCAAAGATATTACAGTATTTGCCATGTTATCCTTCATATCTTATAGATGTTATGACTTCAATGTCTCTTGTATTTTTCATTTCTTTTAAATTCTTGTTCCACTACAAATGGGGTTTACACGTCGTAATTTATTCCATATCCAATGCTTTGTGACATATGAAATAGCTTCCTTGATCGACTGACAGTGTAATATACTGCATATAGATTTATACAAGTAAATGATGATTTTAGGAAACATTTGTGATCTGCAGTAGACATGTATCTTGAGGAAAATATATTTCCTCGTGCGATGTATACTAAACAAATGAATTTGTATCAATCAAACATCATACCGGTTTACAATTGTGTACTTCTGTTCAAGAGGGAACTGCATGATATTACATCACAGATGGAGCAAATTAAAAACAAGTATCAAGCATCTTAGTGTGCTTAACTTGGTGCGACTTTAATTGTATTGATAATTGTTTATAAAAATATAATAATGTTGAGGTTTAAACAAATTCAACTTTTTTGAAAAAGATATTCTCCTAAACATGGATCGAACGTTGCGATGGAAACATTCCTTTAATTCCAACATACAAGACTTCAACGATGACGTGTTCCGACCAAAGTATCTAAATATCCCAAGTTAAATCAGAGCCAAACAACACTATCTATAAACATACAACAGCCTGATTGACATCTAATAATTACAATTCAAAAGACACAGAAATGCCGATTTTCTGCTCGTGTTGTTTGGTACCGATCGATCAGCGAGCTCGCTGTGAGCTGCTCTTTGTGAAGTACAGAACACAAAACCCAGTTCTGTCAATCTTCTATCTATTGAAAAAAATGACATCAATTTATTTGAAGTAAATGGGGAATCGATAGAGTGATAAACAAATGTGTTTTTTCTGCCGAGTGTAAATTATGTCGTAATTGTTCGAAAGCAATACGAGGTGCGTGCATGTAAATATCCCCAGTACATCGCATGCCTTTCACCAGGATTGCACGCGCCACATGCATTTCTACACGAATAGCTGAACACCAGAGAGCGCAATTATCTTTATATAAAATTGTGCTTCGGTGTAAACCAGCTTGAGATAACCCGTTGGAATTCGTTTTCAAGAAAAATAATTGGTTATTTTGCTGCACTTCAGTAATATACATTACAGGCTTTACTGAAACACTAATTTTAAAGCTGTTATCCAAGCATAACTTACCAGTTTATTGTTCAAAACGCTGCAATTGCGTAAAGCAAGTCTCTCAAAATAGCGTCGCCCCTGTTAGCAAGCATAACGTTATATGGACACGACGTCACAGATAATGATACGTATTCCCGCGCCTTTCAATGCATACATTTTATTTCCCTTTTGTTTTCGTCTGTAATATTACATAGATAGGAAACGAATTTTTTTCTTTCTTTTTGAATATATTTCACTTGTGTGACAACATACACCGTCATTTTTCATTTGTGTTTTGCACTCCTGAAAAATATCGATCTATGTCATACTCGTAAAATATGACTATTCTCAACTGGAAACCATTTAATATCCTTTATACAAAATACACTGTACATCGAGGAACTTACAAAAATGTACTTCAAAAGCACCGACTGAAACAATTTCGTTCATATATCATGACCGATTACTCTGAATTTAACGATGACACGGTGCCATATTCCATATGAAGCAAGTCATGGCGATCGTCGAGATCAGAATAATACATGATTCAATAATGGTCAAATCGGTCACGTGTGATTTCTTACTCGACCACTGTTCACCATTTGAACAACGCCAAGCGACTTTTTATTGGTAAAGCGTTAACGTATTATCTTGATAGAAATGCATGGCTACCACCTGCGGTTGAAAACGACATAAAAACATGGAAATTACAAATAGGTCCGCTTCTATCCATGTATATTCCAGGATCACCATGGTATTTACAATTTTTATTTTTTTCCCCAAATTCCCACAGCAATTCAAATATATATGAAGCACTTCACACGATTGTTTATACAAGTAGATTGTTTTGCTGATTACTAGTTTCCTTTGATATTACTTCTCTTGTAATAGTACATGTATATATATATTTTATTCCGTAAATATATTTTGGCTTTTATTATATTTTTATGAGTTATTCTTCTCTAATGAATATTTCTGTGTGTCTTCAGTTAGCAACCATGAACTGCTGAAAGTCTACTTAAATGTAGGTTCTTTATGAGTTTCATAAAATCGAATCGAAGATACTTTTTATCTCATAACTTTGAGCGATTTTAATGTAAAAATATTGAGGGCAGATTTTGAAGTCAAAATATAGAGGGAAAAATCAACCTGAGGCAGCCATTATGTTGTGCAAAGTACAATTCATAATGTAACGTCATTTTCCATACATGTCATCACAATGGATTTCTGATTCGAGAAGAAAACGCTCCAGGGTATATTATACTAGTAATATATACGTAAAACTATTACATTGGCGATTCCACTTGATAACAGACCTATTATGTGATAGATAAACATTTGAGATATCAAACGTAATACATGTATATCGTTTGTAACGAATAATTATGATAAAATCGTGTTGATGTTTTTAGGCATTCTAATAGATTAACATCACAAAACACTTGTAAATATTAAAAAAAAGAAGAATAAAATAAAGAATAAAAACTAAAACATTTCAAGAGTCATTATATTGATTCTGTTATATGTAAGACTCAGTTCTGGTGTGTATAAGCACATTACATGTACATTTAAATCTGCTAAATGACAAATCGTCCATGCTACCACCTATACATAGAAAAATAGGTTAAGCTGTTATCGTATGTATTAATTCTTATAAACTTACGGTATCATTAAAGAAGATAATACGGAACAATGTTATAAAGGATTCTATATATGGCCTTAAATGTTGTTTCTGTTTCACGGAAACGCATTACTTTATATCAATTATTTCTTACAGCTTATGGACTTGTTCGATTTCCCGCATGCACATCTAAAGCAGATTATACTAGATAGCTGATGAGTGTGAGAACTATCCACAGCCTGGTAATCACCGTAATGAGTGTACGTGGGGATATCAATACATGGTGCTAGCCCTGAACTATACACACACCCTCATAACTCAACAAAATACGCATTTTTTTCACTGAAGGACACCTCTACATAAAGAAGGAATCTCCTTCCAAGGACACTTCTACTCCACACAAAGGATATCTACTTTCTCTCAAGGAAACCTCTTTTATTCACAAAGGACATCTTCTTCCTCCAAATGACACCTCTACTCTACACAAAGGACATCTCCTTCCTCCAAATGACATCTCTACTCCACACAAAGGATATCCCGGGGAATTCTACACAAAGACATTTCCTCCATCCAAGGATACATCTACTCTATACAAAGGACATATTTTTCCTCTCAAGGACACCTCTGTTTACACAGACAAATTACCTCTGTACAAGGACAATATTTTACTCTCCACTAAAGACATCTCCGTTAACCAAAGGACACCTCTGTTCTACACAGATAAGTTACCTCTTTCCAAGGACGATTCTACTCTTCACTTATACATCTCCCTCATCCAAAGGCCACCTCAGTTCTACAAAAAGAAAGAATCTCTTTCCAACGAAATTCTGGTCTACGCGAAGGATTTCTACTTCCTGTCGATGAGACAAAGAAGTAAAATCACTGTATGATGCAGGCTTTAAGTCATTTTTGCTCTACTGTATTTAAGTTCCAATTTACATTTTTAGTTGTGCTTATATGTTCTTTTTGAACACCTACCTTTCTAGAATATGTATACACAACAAGGTCATCTTTTTCTAAACAAAGCTCCTCTACAGTGATATGTACACAACAAGGACATATTTTTCTGAATAAAGCTACTTAAAACGTGCCCTCCTGATAGGATATATGAAACGACGCCGATCATGCTATTTCATGATATCTTTCCTAAAACAAGAACAGCAGATCTTCACTAACTGGCGGGAACATGTATCGGAGAGAAACGATCTAACCAATTAACTTATCAGTTGATCTAGATAATCACAATCACACCGGGAAACACAATAGAACATTTTCTTTTAATAAGTTTAGCATTCCAGTTACCAGAGTTAAACAAAACAAATTAATCAAGAAGCTCCGTCTCTGGTTTGCAAATTTTATTGATCAAACAAAACATTCAGGAATTAATATTAATGTGTGTATTGATCGTTGGAGTCTTCAGTTATCACATGAATCAAAACAGAATAGTTGAATATTGACACACTGACGTAATCAAAATAACAATGAATTAGTAGCATTATGTTATAGCTATAGCGACAATCCTAATGTCGCCGTTGGTTCGCGTCACTGCAAGTTTTATTGATACTCTCACTCGAATAACGTTCATTTTAAACAGATTGGATTGAATAGCAGTAAACGTATTCCAAAGATGATTAATTAATTTTAATCAAGACTTTCAAATAAGGACATTGCTATTAATACGACAACAAAATGGTTACAACATATTTCTTATTTGACCGAAAAATAAGAATTGTCAGTTGTCTTAAGGTATTAATAAAGTGTCAATGAATGTTTAAAGAAAAAAATTGTCGTCCGGCATATATACGCCATACATGTATTTATTTTGAAAACCTGCTTGATGAAATTAAGTTCAGCGGTAGTTAATATTATATATTTACATTCTGTGTTGCATTTGCCTATATGTCGTTAGTAAACCAAATTGTATTCATGAGACTGTATACTACAATTTACGGTGATTCGGTCAGTGTAGGAATATAGCTTCAGGTATAGGTTAAAACAATGGTCCCCAGTTATATTCGGCCTAGAGAGCTTTCGAATGCTAGTATTTATCTACATACACCATCACAAAAAATAAAGCAACGCAAGTTATGAGAGTAAAATTTAATAATAAAAAAAATGAAGTCGACCGACTCGACACAAAATTATTATAAGCTCTATATTCCTGATCTAGGCCTATAGGAAGGAATCAAATTGTCACTGTCGTCAGACTCGTCACACAGGGGTTCGTTGTCGAATGGTCAGAAATGCTAGACACGACAACATTTAAAGTCCAGCATTTATAAAAAAAAAATCTTGTGAAAAATCGGCAGTATCGACATGGTTTCTGGTTGTGTATGCATACTGAATTATAGTTATGTGGTTATTCACTGATGTCAAAGGCCTACCTTACTCCAAAATCGAGCCCCTGTGAAGTTGAACATCGTCTGCTAAGTTAGCGACACTGGTGTGGCCGGTTAGACTGGATTCTGTTTCTAATGAAATATCCTTAGAATCGTTTTCACCTACTGTCAAGACGACGTTCATTTAGAATTTAAGAGCTGATATTCCTCTGAAAATAACGTTAATCCAGTCGATAGAAACATAAGTGTTTCCGAGGAATCGAGTCTGTCCTGTGCAATACCCGTTCAACGCCCCTCACTTCTAAATGTTAACCGTTTATCATTGCGCCGAAAAACGGCTTTATTTTTAAACAATCAGAAATTATGCAAATGTGAACAATTTGAAGATATCTACAAACGCTTATAAAATATCATATAAAGCCAAATTGTGCAAAAAACATTTCATGTGATTGCTATTGATAACGACATGAGGGACTATATTATTCCTTCTGGAAATTTCGGCTGTTCCGGTATTTGAACTTGGTGACGTCAGTGATGGGAGAAGCGGCAAATTTAAACGCATCTTAAGCTACAGTAAATAAGATAAAATTATGAATGTAAATATAAGCATTGAACTGTTACCAAATGGTAGTATACAGTCCATATGAATACAATTTGGGTGACAGATAAATAGTTCCTGTCGCCCTAACGGGCGACATTCTATTTATCTGTCACCCAAATTGTATTCATATCGACTGTATACTACCATTTGGTAACAGTTCAATGCTTAAATAAGTCACACGACATTTGCATAAAACTATATTCTTGTTATTAGTATCACAATTATTTTCTTGGATCTAGATCTTGGTTTTTGGCCAAATATGTATTTAAAAGTTTATATACAATACGATTATCAGTGTTAATCATCTAGATTATGACTGTTAATAGTATTAATACAAAACTCAGGAGCTGCAGCAAAGCTTTACGACTGTATTCTTATCAGACTATTTATCTGTAGACTGCGAAAGTAATTCTGCTTTAATTTCCATATTGTTTTTGAATGTTTTTCTCCGCAACTCACTCGCGTACATCCCTGTCGGTAAAATCGAAACCAGTCATTTCAAAGTAAAGGAGATGACTTTGGCAATTCTTTGTTTATTTAGTCAATGTATTTGTTTACGGGGTTTCAATTTTCTAAATCACGTTCTCGGAAATAACACTTTCCTTTTGTTTCGTCTTCATTTCCTCTCACATAGCATTTGTGGCTCATAAGTTGATTCCCTTAACTAGACGCGTCTCTAGTGTTGTTTTCAGCGTTATATGGGAACTCGCCGGCAAGCTTTTCCTCATGATACTGGCACACCCTGTTGACTAGATTAAGTAAAAGATATAAAACATATTTCCTCACCAAGAACGGTGTAAGAGATATGTCTCCAAAATGTTAAAGTCGCATTTTTCGGTGTCAAAGCATTATCCGCTAATATCCAGTAAAATAAAGTCGACTCTTATAATAACTTATTTGGCCGTATAAACATCGACTGAAGACAACTTTTCCAATCTTCTCCGTACACCAAAGTTATAAGTCCTTGTAGCTATGAAGCAACATCTTTATGAAGCAACGTCTTTCCGAAATCATGATGTAATCGATGGAAGCAATATAAAGTTGGAATTTCCTTTCAACGAAAATATACACTGTTTGTTTAAATACAATATATCTGGGGTTGCATCCCTATCTAATTAAAGTTGAAACTGAAGAAGGTGTGTTTAACCGACTATTACTATATACTTTATACACATTAAACGGTGAATTCCTCTTATGAATAATGAAATGGGTTAAAGAAATAGCAGTACCCGAGCCTTACCGTAATAAATGTCATAGAATATACGTTTACGAGTTTCAAAACACTGTTTACATCTATTGATGTTTGTCAAGAATGCTACACGGACAAAGCCAAATGGAGTGAACATATGCATTCTTTCAGGACATACCGAATTGCAATGTTATTGTTTCGGACAGATTTAAGAATTTATAAAACATGGCTGTAGACACTTTTAATTTTCGTAATTAAGGTGGAGTTAAATGAAGAATCTTAAAAACTGTTATACATTTTTCCAATTTTTGCTTTAAATAGATCGAATTTCGCACACCCCATGTATCCATCCTTGCATGTTTATTTCATTTAAATAACGGTATGAGTATGAAAGTTTCAGATAAACCAATGTAGAAGCTTAGGAAAGTAGTTCAAACAGTCATTATTACATTCATGATGTAAGAAATTATGTTTTAAAAGTGAGTGTTACACTGGTGTCAATCTAGTGTAAATCTATATCACGTGGCCATTTGACAAACCGAAATACTGTTCCCGCTTTGTGTAGAAATGACTTCTGTACATTGGTTTAACCATTAAGACAGTATCTGTGACAACTACAGTAGTGCCTTCGGCATATTCATAAACTGGCTCATTGAAAACACGTGTGAATGTTCTCACACACTGTCACTATTCAGGCACAAAGTAAGACATATTTATTCCTAAAACCTCGCTTCTAAGAAAACATTTTAAGTAAAGCAAATGACGTCATTGATACACCCGTAAATATGTTCAATGACGTATACACTTAACAAGACCATCACAGAGTGATGTGATCGTTTCTTAATATTACACGTTTTCTTCAAAAGTTAAAAATGCAAAAAGCGAATAACAACAATAAATAATGAAACAAAATATAACAATTTGTCAAAAATATTCCTCGAACTTCATTTTATAATAACGCGCCGTACACTTTGATGTAGACATATGTAACAACTTCACAAGGAACTAATAGTCTTACTATAAACATGTCATTGTGAAATAACATAAGGTCATAATACTTTTTTGTTAGTTTCAATCAGTGCAAGAATAGGCATGTATATTACTATATTGCTGAAACAATGGTAATTTTCCTTTTGATATTAAGCCATGAAAACTACAATGGAGTACTAAAAAGCGTAAAGGAAGTGTATTACTATGACCCGTGTATAATGTATAGGCTCGATAAGATATTCGGAGACTCCCTGATGAGAAGGTTTGGTCTCTTGTGTTGAATCCATGAATTATTCTTCATGCAGCCACTGCCGACAATCTCGTAAACTACTTAGTCATATCACAGGTCCAATATTAGATCACGCGCGAGATTGTTCAAGTTCCATTGTTATGGTGTAATTGTAAAACCTCTTTTTAACTTCTTTATCTCATAGAATGCTTGAAGGATAATATCAAAACTCACTCATGTGTACCAAAAAGCCTTTTATTTTAGGATTCTTTCCAAAATGCATTTTTTGAAAGTATTACCAATGTATATATTTTAACGGTCTGGATACCGTATACAGGGCAGAGCCTGTTGAACCGTAACCGAAATTGCGAACCAAAGTTGAGGTCATCTCGTTAGTCTGGCGAGGCCGATAAGTTATTGGTAAACCAAAGTAGACCAGGCAATGAATGACTAAGGTTTGACAACATTTTTAACAAAGGTTTTTCAACTGAAATGGAACAAGTGATGGTACACTAGAACGCAGAATAAAATCCACCTGAATCCCTCCATCGCAAAACCTCGTTTTCGTCCAAACTCCAAGATGGCCGCCATTACAGGAGGTTCAATTTTCAAAAAGTTGTAGTATTGGAACTAAGTGACTTAGAAATACATTTAAGGTGTCATTTTAAGCTAAGTTTAAGGTAATAAATTGTTTGGTGATACTGCCAAAGTCATCAGAGGTCAAGAACATATTTGTAATGGAAGTTGCAAGCTAAATTTGACCAATTAAGTAAAAATTCAAGTATTGTAATGCTGTGTCGGTCTCCAGACATGGCTATTTTCCATTTACAGCCATCCACAGCCATCCACAGCCATTCATGTGATATTTAACAGTTAGATATCTAACAGTTAAATACCATACATATAAGATGAAGTTATATTTTAACTATGCTTTACAACGTAAAATGCAGAGATTTGGTCAAATGGATATGAAGCAGAAACAACACATTTAATGCTCTTGCAAACTGTTTTAACTGTTTTACTTGTTTCTATTCATAATCAAATGATATAGCATACATATCATTAACATCTGTTTGAACATCGGCGTACTTTATCTATCAAGCACCCATCCTGACTAACATCCCGCGATATCATCGTCTACCTCAATGTCTTCATCGTCCTGGGTCTCTGAGGGTAGTCCGGTTAAACATGTGATGCCTCGGCACTGACCACACCCTGGTGTACATAGCAATCCATTCTTACAGCAAGTGCATGCTTTCTTGTTACATTTCCCACTGCAGTTACATCTTATGATTGAAATTAGTCTTTCTGGTGCAGCTAGTTCGGTCATACGGATTGGTACAAGCCCTGCAGTAGGGGACTTTTGCCATCCCCAGTCCTCAGGAGAGATGTTATCATCGCGCCAAGCTTGCACCTGATGATATGTCCGATGGCTAAGATAATCATTGCATTGCTGGTAGGAGGCAGTCTCTCAGGAGCCGCGTTAAGGTTTGGTGTTGATGTGGTCCCGTATATTGCCAACATGGCGTCTTCTCCTGCTCTTTCGATGTCATCTTTTGACTAAATGATCCCCTCAGTCAACTTCTGAATATCAGACATGTCATGTCGGATACGTGATTTTGCAAGGTCGCTATGCCCGTCTCCGGTTTTTGAAGATAACCCTGCTATCACGAAGATGGAATGCCTAACCTCTGCATATATCGGTCCAAAGAGTAGGAAAAGTAGGCGAGTACTTTCAGTGAAGCCAAGCCCACGAGTCAGACTCCCACTTGACTTGATGCTAGCCATATGATCATGCTCAATGAAGAGATCCGTAAATATCCCTGACCACACACCATCAGTTCTCCTGACAGGAAAGAGTCCATTCATGAAAGCTGCGTATACGGGTGAGTACGTTCTAATTCAAACATTTTAGGGAAGATAAGAGCCAAGGATTTTGTGTAATTGTTGTGCCCAGCAGCAGCAAGATATGTCTGCATCTCACACAAAGCCTGTAGATACACTTATATTTCTGAAACAAAAATAGAAAATGCCAGATGAATAAGATTTATCTATGCATTACAATATACTCAACCTGTCCTGATAGAATTATAGCAAAGATCGGATCATAGCCAGCACCGGAAAAGGAAACAAACAATATTACAGAATCAATATACACATTTTTCGCCAAAATTTGAGTCAAAATTTGATCTAATTTCACAAAAAAAAAAAAGAAAGAAAAAAGATCTCCAATCACTTCAGAAGTGTCGTCAAACTAATAACCAAGTCAAATGTAGTAGGAAATGACACATATAATGTATTTCTAGTCCCCTTATATCTCCTGATATGTCAATTCGAATATCGGTCCTTCTGTAATGGTTTTTCTGTGTTCTAGTGGACCACTACTTAACCAATTTCAGTTGAAAAACCTTTGTCAAAAATTGTATCCAACCTCTAATGCAAAAAATAAATTCATTGCTTGGACTATTAAACTGGAGTCCACTAAATCTATAGAACTAGGTCCTTGGAACAACAGAGGACTACAAGGAACGTTACCATATTTTTTTCAGTAAATCTGTCCCAACCTCGGATCAGATATATCACTTTCCGTTCAGATATTATTTACACATATTTTTTGATGATATTTGTTAGTTATAGACTGGAGGAAAAACAGAGAACTCAGAATTGACTATCAAGGAACGTTCTATAATTTTACCACTTTAAGCCTGTTGGAAAAATATCACCAAAGTTCGGAGAAACTCCTTGACCACGGATTCTTGACTTGTCTTAAGTATAGAGGCATGGTTAGAAAATGACGGAGTACCTAAATAATATATATGATGGCCAAACTAGCCTTTTATCCAAGAAAACGTCTGATGCTTTCGCCTGGGGATCCTGGTTCGTTTTCTAGCCTGCTAATAGACATTCTAACATAGCCTCAGACGCGAACTCCGAGACCGACTCCGACTGTTTGAGGGGGTCATCTCAAAATGCTCAAACAGCGAATACTATAGGATTTTGTCATATTTCGTTCGATCATGAAAAAATAAATAATAACTAAATCGATGGATAAATTTCAACACAAACAGATAGCTTAGCATATTGTATTAACTTTATTTACTTTCACCATACGTGTTATTGTCAATAGGATTTGAAGACGATCCGAGGGGTATACGTCCTTGACTCTCATGAGATTTTATAGTGAGCAAGAGGTTCAATACATTCTCAATCAACATTTGAAAACATTATAACTACGAACAAATATATACTCACCATGGAAACTCAAACATTTGATACAGGGTGATATTTTAATGATGTTAAACTGAACGTGTACAACTGTTAGTGTCACTAGCTCGTGCAACACACTTCTGTGTCCGAAATAAATGCGATATTTACTCTATTTACTGCATATGCTATTCACTATACCATATCATATTTACAGGTCAGAAATAAACTCAGCATATGACGAAAACCAAGGATCCGACAGAAAGAGGCGCAACTGAGCGGGAGGAATGTCGCCCCAACCTCGGGCCTTCTAGTGCTAGTGCCAATATGGATACAAGCCGCAAGAGGAAAGCCGGTGATAAACGCGAACAAATGGTGGAATTGTTTTCATCAGATGAGAACAAAACGCCGAAAAAGAAGAAAGAAGAAAAAAAGGAATCACTGGTTTCACTGATGATGAAAAATCAAAAAGCCTATAGTAAATTTATTACTAAAAAAGTCCCAAAATTACTTCAAGTCTTTGGCATCGAGGATTCCTCTGAAAGCGATTAAATATATACTATAACATATTTTTTGTGTTGGAGTTTATTAATTTTTGTTCATGAATCAAAAGTGATTAAATGTGTTAAACAGACAAAAATACGATAATTTCAAATGACGATAAAACATATTAACTGTTTGAGCATTTTGAGATGACCCCCCAAACAGTCGGAGTCGGTCTCGGAGTTCGCGTCACAGGCTGTGTTAGAAATGTCTAAAAGGCATACGAGTACATACCAACAATTGTCAGCCGTCAGAAAGCATTGATGATTGATTTCACATTAAAAAGTTAAATAATGACAACAAATACGTGTGTAGAAGCAATGTCTAGCTTTACTGTTGGAATTTGCATAAGCTTAATTAAAGAGTTTGCGGAAAGTCATTTAGGTACAGCAATACTTTAAAGGAAAGCTGTCAGGAATCAGTGTAACACGTGTCTGGTTGTAATTGACTGGGATTAAAACTGTACTTTGTCATTCAAGTGTCATTCAAGAGTGCACTTAGTTATGAAAATACAACCACAATTAATCCATCAGGCAAATGTTCTCGTATAGTTCCAGCAAAGTCTAATGTTTTCGGTATTGTATTGATCAGTAAAGCTGACAAAGAGAAACTGTTTCCGTGAGTATGCTAATGGTCTGATATGTCACCAAAGTAAAAAGAAATTAAGATGCCGATAAGACTTTCAATCATTCTTACGATTTCATCTTCGTTGGTCATAAGCTTAACGAAATACACCTCAGGATAGTTCACTGCCATGTAATTGAAACATCGTTCGCTAGTCTTGGAAAAGTAAAATCTCCTAACAAGGTGAGGGATATAGTTTGGTAGGGTTGTTGTATTCATCAGGAAAAGGGGAAATACATTACCTATGTTTGTGTGTCTATTTAATGTAAATGTATGCTATAAATTGTATGCAGTCAGTGACGTATACCGTTATCATCACGGATTTCAGCGAGTATATCGAACTTGTAAATAAACACACGATGTTGGATATACGTATTAGTTCATTTCATGTTTATTGAGTTTCACAAGGGTAAGTTTTGTAAGGTATCACAGTATTTTTAACTTGCAAAATATTTTAGCATGATTGTACAACTATACGAACTACATGTATAAGACAATTCCTTGGTAAAGATGTTGGAAAGCCATGATATGCAGCCAGTGGATGCTAATGATGTAACACAAAGTTGACACTTACTTTGTAATTTATCTTTATTCACACTGCTTCCGACAAAACACATTGACAGGATAGTAAACATTCGGGCTGGTAAAACCCGGGTTCTTCTACGGTATAGCAATTAGAGCAGCGCTAGTTTTGCTACTAGATTTGGTATCCGCGAAAATGATTGCAACCCGGCATTCCATTTATTTATTCATTGTCATTCTCTTTGAATTACTGAGAGTAAGTCGCTTTATCTATCGCGTCTGTCTTTCAATTGAGAGCTTAAGTTCTCTTTGTTTAGATAAGGTTGTTCGATTTACAGAGAGTCTGTTATTCCATGTCACACGAATTGGTCGTTCCTTTTTACTGCGAGCTGTCCGTTCTATTAACCAAAACTGTTTACTAAGGACTTATATTTACTGAGAACTTTTCGTTCTATACTGAGACCTGGTGGTTCTATTTACTGAGACCTGGTGGTTCTATTTACTGAGACCTGGTGGGTCTATTTGCCGAGAACTACTCGTTCTATTTGCTGAGAACTAGTCGTTCAATTTGCTGGGAACTAATCGTTCTATTTGCTGCGAACTATTCGTTTTGTTTACTGAGAGCTGGTCGTTCTATTTACTGAGACCTGGTGGTTATATTTACTGAGAGCTAGTCGTTTTATTTGCTGAGAGGTAGTCGTTTTTTTGCTGAGAGCTATTCGCTGTGTTTACTGAGAGCTGGTTGTTATATTTACTGAGATCTAGTCGTTCTATTTACTGAGAGCTAGTCGTTCTAATTCACTTCTATTTACTGACAGATGGTACATATTCTGATGATGTTCTTCCGTTTTATTTACTTAGATCATTGTATATCTTGATAGTATGCGATCGAGTTCCTTATGATCTGTCTAGACGGAATCGAATCCCTTCATCTTAGTGGAGCTTGTTTCTATTATTCCCTGGTGAGGTTACAAGGACAAAGTTGCCGGCATACTGTCTTTATCCTATGAATTGGATCTGTCGTATACAAAATGTACAAGATCAACACAAAATTAGACAGAACCAGCTTGGATACGTATCATTTTCAGGTAAAGTATTAAGGCTCAACGTGGCGTTAAAACAATGTTTGTTTCGGTTGAAGTCAATCCTTTCGTTGGACGACAATATTCCATATCAATTACAACCGCAACTACTTAATTAATTTTAAACACACGTTTACGTACATTTGCCTAGCTAGTGAAGTACACAGAATCTGGAATACCTCTTGTTGAATCAAATACGTCTGTATATAGTAAAGAGCGACGAAAACTTTATTGAGAATGAGTCTTTTACTTGACAGGATATTCATTGCCCATCGATATATATATATACTGTATGTCTTTCAAGAATGTTTGAAATTTCTTTTGAAGAATGTATATACAAATTATCTATACATACATCAAAACAACAAAGAATACCGACACATTAATAATAGAACAATTCATTCTCAAAATCGATTAGACAAGGACAAATTATAAACATAAATATGGATCTGTATGTAGACCATATTACCATAATTTCTTGTGTAATGCCCGCTCAATTACATTGCCCTCACAATCCATAAAGTACATTAGACCATCATGTGTCTTACCACATTTACACAAATCTACCATCATCCCTTACTATATTCGCTCCTTTCGTCACGTATACAAAGGTCAATGAACACTGGTAAATGTAACATCTGAAAGTTTCTTAAACATTGATTTTTGGAATTGTATATGAAAGTGAACAATGTTCCCTTCGATCCTTCGGTTAAGATGACAAAGAGGTAAAAATTTATACTGTCAATACATACGATTAGCTACATATTTCGAATGGGAGATTTCAGCAGCGCAAAGGCATGTTATAAATCAGTGATATTAACCGACATAGCACAGAATGAAGATTTGCGAATGTTTGTATCTTAAATGGTTAATATAAATATATGCAGCAATGTCCTGTCATACGTTTACAAAGATTTCCCGAATATACAGGTTGATAGATGATACACTCAGTGTGATGATGAAATGGACTATGTGGCCTGTATCTGTTGGGATAAGGGAATTCAATATCATCAGATGTTTATTCCATACAGTTTGTATGTTAAATTTTATTCAATAAGGATATAAATGCCGATTCTGTCTTTTTGCTTTAAATAACGTTTTACCTATTTTAAAAGGTTAGAGTATTCTCTTCATAAAACAAAATTTATACCAATCTAATGGAGCTGCTTCTTTGTTAAGCATTGAGATTGCAATATGTAATGTGTTATATTATGTCCATGTTGTACCATTGTGTATGTTACTGTTTTGGGAGAGGACTTATATAGGCTTTGCCTGCTGTCCAATCCTATTGTCCTTGTGTCAATCAAATGTCTTTGAAATTGAAATTGAAATAGATGGTAAAAGTGAAGAATATCTATATCAAAGTGCAAGGGTTTCCGATAACGGAGATGTACCTGACGAAAACAGCTATAGGTAATAGTAGAAAAGTTCCGAACGGTTATATAAACATGTCATTTTCGGTTATAAAGGGTGATGTCAGGGGACTCATACACCTTATGTGCACACGTTGATTGTATATTCCAAGGAAATGTGTAAAGCCGAACGACAATTATGATGATGTATTATTAGACTATCATTTTACTTATGCACAGTTTAAGATAGGATTTGATTAAACAAACACTCTGTTTGTCCCCCGAGTCCCTTACGAGGCGCTCCCTCTTTTTTTTAACTTTTGCTTTACATGCTCAGACGATCTCAGCGTGTATGATCTTTTTGTACTTTTGTTTTGGCAATTTGTCTCCGCAAGTATTACCAAAGTGCAACTGCTGTGGCAATATATCTATTAGTGTTTCTTTACTGTTGTAGATCAGTTTGATATCGCCGTTTATTTTTTTTGAACTTTTCACTTTATCGACCCATGCTAGACGTGCATGGCTGGGTTTTTTTGGTGAACAATAACTTGAATATAAAGGCTTTCGTCATTTGTACTTTTATCATTCAAATACATGTGTATATGACCATAAAAAACAAAAACAAAAAACAAAAAAACCATGGCATTTCTCTCTCAGCGATATATCTTGTTGTATATGATATCCTCTAGGAATGCATTTATTGATTGATAAAAAAAATAGATAGAATGTGCTTTAAAGCTGCAGCATGCTCAGTTTACGTGCAAATACTGCAGCATTGTTTTTCTAAGTTGACTGCTCGTACGACATTCAAGAAGTACCGCGAACATCATCCATTTTTGTTTTTACAGTGGATGAGCATATTGACGAGACTATCGTAACAGTTCATCCTATAATGTCCCTCCTATATACTGTCAGACATCTTGATATTGACATAAACATATCTTCTGTTACAGATGATGAGGCACATTTCGGATTGTTTTCTTGTATCCTGACATACAAGGGAGGCTAACAAGTGCAAAACGTAGTATGGTTGATGGTCATTGTGATATTTTCCATTATCCTATCATGTCATGACTTTCTTTATAGTAAGACCACTGGTTTCTCATCCAACATCATTGTGACGTATTAGCTAGTGCATTGACCACCGAACACCGACTAGTCGGTGAGACGAAAGTTAGCAATCGGTGGAGTCATGTAGGCGGTAAACCACTAGCTAAATAAAGGTGAAATTGCCCAGTTCATCTTAAAGGAAATAGATTTTCGACACTTTCATATCAAATATGACAATTGCTGTCCTTTTGGTGTAAAAGGGAATTGGTGTTGGCCAAATGTCATTATCATTAATATAAATATACATCTGAAAAGTGGCTAACATGTAATGACATTAGAAAGTCAATGCAGCTGCGGCATTGTAGCAAACAATAACACGTGAAAAACATTCCTTTACTGTTGAAAACAAACGTTTGGTTTGGTTTGGTTTGTTTTTGTTTAACGTCCTATTAACAGCCAGGGTCATGTAAGGACGTGCCAGGTTTTGGAGGTGGAGGAAAGCCGGAGTACCCGGGGAAAAACCACCGGCCTAAGGTCAGTACCTGGCAACTGCCCCACGTAGGTTTCGAACTCGCAACCCAGAGGTGAAGGGCTAGTGATAAAGTGTCGGTACACCTTAACCACTCGGCCATCGCGGCCCCTGAAAACAAACGTAAGAGTACCTCTTCATTTTGATTTTAAATACGTTTTTAAAAAGCAATTTGTCAAAAGGATATTTATAAGCCTATGTTCTGTGGTCATTGAACCGTGCTCTTTATATGATACATATTGTCATTGTCAACATTATCCGAAGTCTTGTGTAAAAATGAGGACTTTGACCTTTTCATATTTATTCACGCCACACACGGTGCATCCTAGTCAGTGACATTTAATGAATATTGTTATTTCATCCCCAAAGCATGGCATTCTGAAACACAGAGGAGAGTTTCGCAAACCAGAAGTCGTGTTACGCCCTTACGTTAAACTAATGAATTTCAGTTTAACCTGTGTCCTTTCAGTTTGTTACCGGTTTGGACGAGCTAAAACTGACTTTATTTCGAGGAAAGGGTTTAAAAGTTCAAATATCTTGTGAACAGTCAATTTTATTTGGTAATTTCGTTAAACTGATGTAGTATCTACAATGGTTTACCTGTTAATCATCTGCCTTCGTTTAATTTGTTAACATTTAATGTACTTATAACTAGCTATATAGGTCACTTGGATGATAATTCTACCCGTAAAACATTCTTGTTTGGCAGAAAAAATATCCATTCATAGCAATGAAAAACTATTTTAGGTCTATGGTAAAAGTATCGCCGCTTTGGTATGGAAATATTTTCTGACCGTGAATGAGGACATAATAAATATAGAGACAAATGTCTCCCTTCTCCACACTTAGCGTATGGTAAACAGCCTCTGTGTTCAACCTCGTTGAGACAAAAAATAACAAAAACGTGATATCAACAGTCTTTGTTGATTGCAATTGCATCATTATCTTAAGTAGGATGTATGCGATGTGCTATCCTCTGTGCTTTTCTGTCATGAAAGGAGTCAATACAAGTGTCGCCAGTTTTATTACATCAACACTCATGTCATCATACTGACAACAATTCAAGTGTTTAGGGTGGGGACAGAATGGCTGGTTAACTCTTAATATCACTGTCAATTGACAAACTATCCATTACACTCGGATATGACACATCACCTAAGCCCAATTTTGCAAAAATCAGAAAAATAATAAGTGAGCAAACGGAAATGCTAAAAACTGAAGTAAGCAAACAAAAATGTTAAAAACTGTAGATAGGAGTTGTATGGACCATATAATTAAACTAATTACGTAATTGTTCTTAAATAGTTGACATTTTCAAGAGAAGATGAAATGCGTGCGTAAATTTTGAGCATTCTGCCATTAATAAGTAAAATGTTTATGTGACATGCAGGGTTGCGGGGACTCGGGGATTGACAATCCACCAGCAGCAATTACCGTACGGCAACCACAAATTAGTTTCTATCTTAACATATGTTATTTTATCATTTATTTAAAATCGAATAATACGTCATTCAAAAAGCAATAGCGATTCCTTATAACACGAGTATTCAACTAATTGACATAACAACTGTATTGCATTAGCGAAATACCTCAAGATAATAATTGGTAATTAAATCCTTAACAAGAAAGCACGTGTTAGTGTTTATAGTTTGTTAACCTTCCTAAGAGGACTATGTGGCCGTGTATAGCAACACTCGTTGATGTAAACACTTTGCCAACCTTATACACAAACGAATTTTCTATACAGTTGGTGGATGTTTGGGTAATAATTGTCCTCACACGTACATAGTATAGTTCTGACCATTTCTATACTTACAATAGTATATGTGACCTTACATATACATAAGTCATAAGGATATTCACATTTACATATATAATATGAACGGCTCCTTAATGTAATCTTAAGGATCGTCTTTCAATTTCCTGTTTTGACGAGACAATGTATGTTTTCTCCGAGTACTTTCGGTCTCTTCCAACTTGTTTCGAAACTGTTATGAAACAAATTAACTGAATAGTTATAACCTCTTTCTGTCAAATGGATCCGTCGACACTGTCGGGCACCTACATGGTTGGTAAATACATGTACTCTAGAATGACAGGGCAATCTCGACACGAAGGAAACGTAACAAGACAAAAGCGTATCACAATGAAGTGTATCTGTGCATTCTGTATCATAATGCTCCCACTATCAAACTTTTGTAGGACATATGCCAATTATGTAGATACTGTCGTTTGCAGTCATCAAAACAAGCATTACATGGATACATTTGATCAGACCATACTTACTGGAAATTGGAGTGGGGGTTTCGACATATCTGGAGATGTGATGGTTCTTCGCGAGGTAAGTTTGAAATGCATAACTCTTTGAAACATATGGCCTAATGAAAAATTCAAGAAAGGTTATTTTTAGCAAAGCTTGTTTTTATTTTGTCTTCAGGGTACCCATGGTGCGTATGGGGGCTGATTGAAGTGGACAGAAGCGGCATGGGTCTAATCAGTCGTTCGCTAAAGGAACGGAGATACTAATACAGGTTTTGAATACAATTTCGGGCTGCACTTTTGAAAGAACATATCTGCGTATATAGATTATTTTTAAGTAAAAGTGTTTTCACCTACAGTCATATATGCCAAAAATGTATGGATTTCGCTTTTGAAGCAATTAGTGTATTCAAATGTTGATTGGCTAGTGTTGTATTTGTCAGTGACAAATTAACATCTTTTGGAGAAAGGAGGTTTGTCAACTGTCCCTAGGGTGAGGTTCTGTCTTTTTAGTCTACAATACCGTAAACTGGAATATGTTGATTGCGGTCACATTTTGGTTTATTTGGCGCCTGACATGAAAGCGCTTGAATTTAACACAATGAATCATAACGTCGTCGGTATTAAAATACCGAATATTCCGGACGCAATGGTTTAAGACTAGATGATTAGGTATGTGACTTGATTTCCGTGAAAACTGCAGAGGATTTTTATCAGCGTGTTTGTATACAATGTGCCGTTTTGTCATTCTTCAAGAAAGGTATAGTTCCCAAAATGTGTATTGGTGATGTTTGTACTTATAAACGTTCGTTTGATGTTTAAGGAAACACGAGTTTGCTCATACCGTAGCTCAGGTAAGTTTGTATAGCTATATACATAGGTTATTGCATGACTTTCGATTAATAAGGGATTAACTACACCCGACAAAATAAATCCCGAGGGACGAGAAATCATGCAATAACTGACTTACTACATGCTTCTCTACTAGTACTTACCCTCAGGTGAGTTAATTTATAATGGGTACTGTTCATGACACATATTACCTCTACAATGCACACTGGTGTTTTCACTGATGAGGATAAGGATTTGGGCGCTTTTGTTTTGTAGCCATCCCAACGGTATACGAATATCATGGATATATGTACACAAAGTCAATACTAACAACACAGTCCTTCATTATGCATCCTAATAGACAAAAGGTTTTTTTCCATATGATGTTTGGCTTAAGTTACATTTCAACATGATATTACGAAATGTTTTGGAAAATTCTATTGTATTATACTGTTGGACTACTATCCTGATACGGTGTCATGCAGGGAAGGCAAAACGTCGCTGTTGAACAATTTCTATACGTAACGAATTATCAATCCCTACGGAATTCTAGAAATTTCTATCTGTATCTTTCAAGAAATTAAATTGTATATTTAAATGTGTAGTTTTGCATGAGGAAACGGCTCTTGAAGATTTTAAACTTTTCCGGGAAATGTTTTTAAAATTAAAAAAATATCATTTCAAATTTGATTTTAATATTTTTCTTAACATTGAATGTGTCATTGAAGTTAATCATTTCATCTGTATTTACTTCATCAATACTTAGCCTGGTAATTATTGATTTCTAATTTCATTTTTGCCTTTTTATTTTAAATTTATCAACAACGGACATTATCCTTCTCTTACAACATTTCTTGTCATAGTCCACCAAACACACACATGCATGGCATGCGCATGTAATCATGATTGTCCATGAAAGTGGATTATGTGCGCGATGGAGTGTGGTAATAAGTTATTTATTGCCCATACTTTTCAATCGGAAATGTGGTAAGCATGCAGAAAATATGGTTTCGATCGATTCTTTGTTCGAATGCAATCAACCGAAACGTAACAAAGTATTTCGTAGGTATGTTGAAACTTGCATTAATATATATGGATATGAATATGTGTATGTGGAATTCAGGGGAAATATTACATTTTCATATAACTCCGGCTTAAATGGCAGAATTTAAACATGGACGTCGGAATACGCAAAACGTTGACACAGGGTAGTTAAAAAGGCCACAGGTAGGGTTTCATGCAATAATAATTTCCCATAGGAGTCGAAATAAGGATGTTTTACCCTAAGAGAGCACTCACCGATACAATGCTTCGTGTCATCAAAGTTGGTTCCCTTGGCTTTAGTTTAAACCCAAATAAATCGATGATACACATTCCTAATTAACTAATTGTGTGACTTGATTACTAAAATAAGAACGAAGATTGTCCCAAAACAAATCGAAATAATTATTTAACGAAATATGAAAATTTGAACCTTTAACTTAATGCCGAAATACCAAACAGTAAGCATACCGTCGGTAATATCTATTTTTTAAGCATTTCACGATTATCAGTTCATTCACATTTTTAAGCACATAGAGAGCTTTATCACTTACCCTTACCCTGCCCAAAGATCAAAACGTGTTGGGTTTCGGCTTTGATGTATGTCACCAAAAGGTTGAACGATAGTGGACATAAGAGACCACTTTGTCACACTCCAAATCTTAATATGCCTTTCCTAATATGTAACAAACCGCAGCACGCATACAAGTAATGCGACATATGACGGGCAATCTTAAATGACCTTCGCTGTTAATTTTGATGAGAACGTTAAATTCGATATATATTACATGACCGATAGTGACTAAACAATATACACCATTTACCCCAATCTCATTGTCTGTTGACATTATGTTTTGTTCATTGTCTCATAGCTTCTACATGTATGTCCATGATTAAGAATATATAAAAGTGCTTCTCCCCTATTTATAAAATCGCGTCTGACAGAAACTTTAAACACATAATACAGTATCGTTCTCACAAGCAGAGATAGGTTTGTAGGTGCAGATTGTCTGCTAGAAGCATAAACCTTCCCTAGGACAATTGGTTGTTTGATGTTTTAAAAGCAAATGGCAATAACTTTACTGATGATCAATAGATTGGCATGTGTGCGAAGTGTTCAGGATTATCAGAAACGAAAGCTGCAACCTGAAAAAAAAACGTTGGTTTACTATCCATAAAAGATTAATCTTATGGTCAGTCTTCCCTCGCCGAATAAACACGATGTATGGAGAGGTTAAATCAAAACTCGTCCGTTTCCCTAGCGAGCAAGATACAAGCTCATCTTTCATCACAAGATATAGTGTCCTGGGTCTTTATGTATTTGTTCACATCAAGTTTCTAGAAAGTATTTGTTCTATTGACACTAGTATTGAAACTACGGTGCACTACTGCTGATCTGGGTAAAGACGGGCATATCGCGTTGAAACAGTGTTCAACTCTTTTTAACACGTCAGTTGCCAGTATATCAAAAATATTTCATTCCATAGTAAAAGCATTAGACATAACTATCGTTTCATTGTTCCTTGGACGTGAATATTCTGGAGCACAACACAGTGTTCCCGATGCATTCGTTGGCAAGCAGACGCCTGTCATACTTGACAGTACATATATCTTGATGCCTAAGGGTTCTGATCACAAGATCCAGAGAATCAACTACTGTGGGCAGAAGAGGCGGAACGATTTGAAGTTTGTGTGTATAACCTTGTCCGATGGTTATATTCTGGACACATTTCTTTTCCTGAAAGCAATCCTGATGCGAAGATTGCAAAAGCTATTATGGATTGTCTCCCTTGGCTTCAGAAAGATGACAATGTCGTTGTTGATCAATGATTTAAGGATGTTTTGAAATATTTGGAATCACGTGGTGGTGACAACAAAGATGCCGTCTGATCTAAAACGTTTGAAGATTCAACATTACGACCTCCAAATTAACCTTGATAGATCCATAACTAAATCAAGATGGGTATTTGAGTCATATCACGAACAATGAAGCAATGGGTGTTTTTTTTCAAAACACAACTTGCCTCTAGCTATTGCATGGATGTCATCGAGGCACTCGTTAGAATAGAAACAGCCAGTCTCAATGGAATCCGAAGACCCATATATGTAAGAACACCAGACGCAATGGATAAGGTACTGGCTGACGAAGTGAAATCGTGTCTCAATGTTGTACAACACTTACGTTCAGCATGTGAGAGTCGAGCCAGATCTTACCAGAAGGGCCAAGTCAATATTTGTCAAACTAGATGGGACTACGGATAAGTGTGACTTTCCAAAGTGAGACACGGAATACTTTCAGACAATGTCCTGTGGCACATACCAAATATCGCTGGCAGTTGGCTACATCCATGAGCACCTCAGTGATGATTCCGACAACAATATTTGCCCCTATCGGTACTTACGGGACGGTGTACGATGTCAGGACGATGAAGCCTTATTTTATTCCAGATTAGGTGGTTTAATGTACCAATATTAATTTATCATGTAGCGTTCTTGTCAGAAAATCGATTCAGCAGTTGCAAAAGCGTTTGATATTTGTGATTATCAGGGAACATGGCGGCCATTTTGAAAGTGGAAATTTCACTTTAGTGGTTTGTAAATGTAGGTGTTACTCGCTGTGCACTACTTTAACCAAGTATTAATATCTTATTCCAGTTCCCTTTACAATAGTTTAATGCAAAAGACATTTCCCCCTATGCTAGTTTCTTTTGAAGATGACATAGCAATACTGTCAATCAATTTTGATTATTTTTACAAAACTCCTTATTACTTTTTTTGGCAATTCATTTTATGATGCTGTTTGAAGATTATTTTTAGCACATATAATTACGAATGATTGCAATAGAGAATAGTATTTGTGACCTTCAGAAAATTTCGCTTAATGTAAAAAGATCATATTCCTACTAGAAATCAGTTTTATCTCCTTTTCCTAATGTATTAAAAATTGTAACTTCATGCTTTGTTATTATTAGCATGTTCATGTTAAGTCTTCTCTCTAAAAAAAACAAAATAAATAAAAAAAATGGAGAATTGATATTCTAGCATTTTTCTCCAAAAACTATACATCTTTTTTATATTAGACACAAAAAGGGCGCTGTATTCTTGCGTATATAAATGGACTTAAATGCCCATTTGTAAACGCAGAACTATAGAGGCTACCAATATCACATGCGAGCTTTCGTATTTGCTTCATAGGATATTTCGATACCCGACCTTTACACACACCAAAATAAAAACAACATGTTTTGACGAAAAAACGCCAACATTTCCCGACGACAAAATATCCAAATTTACGGTATATAAATCTCCTGTCCTGATATCTACATTTTTTCATCTGTGTTAAGGTTCACGAATATATACTTAGCATTGCTATGTTTATGCAAAGTGCCAATTTTTTACCGTTCGAACGTGAGTTTTGTCTGCGTTATTGAACATCCATGGTTAGACACGTCTGCGGATGTTACAAGTTCATGGTCTATAACGACTGCGGATGTTACAAGTCTATGGTAGATACACGTCTGCGGATGTTGCAAGTCTATGGTAGATACACGTCTGGGGATGTTACAAGTCCATGGTAGATACACGTCTGGGGATGTTACAAGTCCATGGTAGATACACGTCTGGGGATGTTACAAGTCCATGGTAGATACACGTCTGGGGATGTTAAAAGTCCATGGTACATACACGTCTGGGGATGTTACAAGTCTATGGTAGATACACGTCTGCGGATATTACAAGTCCATGGTAGATACACGTCTGGGGATATTACAAGTCCATGGTTGATACACGACTGCGGATGTTACAAGTCCATGGTAGATACACGTCTGGGGATGTTACAAGTGTATGGTAGATACACGTCTGGGGATGTTACAAGTGTATGGTAGATACACGTCTGGGGATGTTACAAGTGTATGGTAGATACACGTCTGGGGATGTTACAAGTCCATGGTAGATACACGTCTGCGGATGTTACAAGTCTATGGTAGATACACGTCTGTGGATGTTACAAGTCTATGGTTGATACACGTCTGGGGATGTTACAAGTCCATGGTAGATACACGTCTGCGGATGTTACTAGTCCATGGTAGATACACGTCTGCGGATGTTACAAGTCTATGGTAGATACACGACTGCGGATGTTACAAGTCCATGGTTGATACACGTCTTGGGATGTTACAAGTCTATGGTAGATACACGTCTGGGGATGTTACAAGTCCATGGTAGATACACGTCTGCGGATGTTACAAGTCTATGGTTGATACACGACTGGGGATGTTACAAGTCTATGGTTGATACACGTCTGGGGATGTTACAAGTCCATGGTAGATACACGTCTGCGGATGTTACAAGTCTATGGTTGATACACGACTGGGGATGTTACAAGTCCATGGTAGATACACGTCTGCGGATGTTACAAGTCCATGGTTGATACACGTCTGGGGATGTTACAAGTCCATGGTAGATACACGTCTGGGGATGTTACAAGTGTATGGTACATACACGTCTGGGGATGTTACAAGTCTATAGTAGATACACGTCTGGGGATATTACAAGTCCATGGTAGATACACGTCTGGGGATCTTACAAGTCCATGGTAGATACACGTCTGGGGATGTTACAAGTCCATGGTAGATACACGTCTGGGGATATTACAAGTCCATGGTAGATACACGTCTGGGGATGTTACAAGTCCATGGTAGATACACGTCTGGGGATGTTACAAGTCCATGGTAGATACATGACTGCGGATGTTACAAGTCCATGGTAGATACACGTCTGGGGATGTTACAAGTCCATGGTAGATACACGTCTGGGGATGTTACAAGTCCATGGTTGATACATGACTGCGGATGTTACAAGTCCATGGTAGATACACGTCTGCGGATGTAACAAGTCCATGGTTGATACACGTCTTGGGATGTTACAAGTCTATGGTAGATACACGACTGGGGATGTTACAAGTCCATGGTAGATACACGTCTGGGGATGTTACAAGTCCATGGAAGATACACGTCTGGGGATATTACTAGTCCATGGTAGATACACGTCTGGGGATGTTACAAGTCCATGGTTGATACACGTCTGGGGATGTTACAAGTCCATGGTTGATACATGACTGCGGATGTTACAAGTCCATGGTAGATACACGTCTGCGGATGTTACAAGTCCATGGTAGATACACGTCTGCGGATGTTACAAGTCCATGGTTGATACACGTCTTGGGATGTTACAAGTCTATGGTAGATACACGACTGGGGATGTTACAAGTCCATGGTAGATACACGTCTGTGGATGTTACAAGTCTATGGTTGATACACGACTGGGGATGTTACAAGTCCATGGTAGATACACGTCTGCGGATGTTACAAGTCCATGGTTGATACACGTCTGGGGATGTTACAAGTCCATGGTAGATACACGTCTGGGGATGTTACAAGTGTATGGTACATACACGTCTGGGGATGTTACAAGTCTATAGTAGATACACGTCTGGGGATATTACAAGTCCATGGTAGATACACGTCTGGGGATCTTACAAGTCCATGGTAGATACACGTCTGGGGATGTTACAAGTCCATGGTAGATACACGTCTGGGGATATTACAAGTCCATGGTAGATACACGTCTGGGGATGTTACAAGTCCATGGTAGATACACGTCTGGGGATGTTACAAGTCCATGGTAGATACACGTCTGGGGATGTTACAAGTCCATGGTAGATACACGTCTGGGGATGTTACAAGTCCATGGTTGATACATGACTGCGGATGTTACAAGTCCATGGTAGATACACGTCTGCGGATGTTACAAGTCCATGGTTGATACACGTCTTGGGATGTTACAAGTCTATGGTAGATACACGACTGGGGATGTTACAAGTCCATGGTAGATACACGTCTGGGGATGTTACAAGTCCATGGAAGATACACGTCTGGGGATATTACTAGTCCATGGTAGATACACGTCTGGGGATGTTACAAGTCCATGGTTGATACACGTCTGGGGATGTTACAAGTCCATGGTTGATACATGACTGCGGATGTTACAAGTCCATGGTAGATACACGTCTGCGGATGTTACAAGTCCATGGTAGATACACGTCTGCGGATGTTACAAGTCCATGGTTGATACACGTCTTGGGATGTTACAAGTCTATGGTAGATACACGACTGGGGATGTTACAAGTCCATGGTAGATACACGTCTGTGGATGTTACAAGTCCATGGTAGATACACGTCTGGGGATGTTACAAGTCCATGGTAGATACACGTCTGCAGATGTTACAAGTCTATGGTAGATACACGTCTGGGGATGTTACAAGTCCATGGTAGATACACGTCTGGGGATGTTACAAGTCCATGGTAGATACACGTCTGGGGATGTTACAAGTCCATGGTAGATACACGTCTGGGGAAGTTACAAGTCTATGGTAGATACACGTCTGGGGATGTTACAAGTCCATGGTAGATACACGTATGGGGATGTTACAAGTCCATGGTAGATACACGTATGGGGATGTTACAAGTCCGTGGTACATACACGTCTGCGGATGTTACAAGTCGATGGTTAATACACGTCTGCGGATGTTACAAGTCCATGGTAGATACACGACTGGGGATGTTACAAGTCCGTGGTAGATACACGTCTGGGGATGTCACAAGTCTATGGTAGATACACGTCTGGGGATGTTACAAGTCTATGATTAGACACGTCAGGGGATGTAACAAGTCCGTGGTAGATACACGTCTGGGGATGTTACAAGTCTATGGTAGATACACGTCTGGGGATGTTACAAGTCTATGGTAGATACACGTCTGGGGATGTTACATGTCCATGGTAGATACACGTCTGGGGATGTTACAAGTCTATGGTAGATACACGTCTGCGGATGTTACAAGTCCATGGTAGATACACGTCTGGGGATGTTACAAGTCTATGGTAGATACACGTCTGGGGATGTTACAAGTCTATGGTAGATACACGTCTGGGGATGTTACAAGTCCATGGTTGATACATGACTGCGGATGTTACAAGTCTATGGTAGATACACGTCTGCGGATGTTACAAGTCCATGGTAGATACACGTCTGGGGATGTTACAAATGTATGGCTCGGTTCATACACATCCAGGAATCATACTTGTCCACGTTTCCATTTGTTTGCTACCCCGTAGTGCCTTCTATCTCCGTCTAGAACAATTAACTTTGATAGAGACTAAAAAACAACATGATTTGCTCTAACTTAATGCTAGCTGCCGACAATGTGAATGTCAGCTCTGAGTGAGAATTTGGTCAATAGTTTTATCATCTCCGGGGTGTCGTCTTTACACGGAAAACTAAATTGTTTCCGATTACCCGGATTTTGCTAACACATGTGACCTTCAGCGTGTAGAGATGTTTCTAGATGATGAAATTTAAAAAAAACCATTGTGTAACATTTAGCTGTTACCAATGACAAATATCTGGGGTTCAATGTTCCTTTTACAACAGTTAATATTCTGAGAGAGGGGATGGGAAAAAGCATTTTCAATATTGTTTGTTACATGTTGTAGCGAGATAGGAGAACAATGGCGAGTGAATATGACGGTCGCGATATGGAAAACAATACACGTTAGGCAGTCAGCTCTCTTGACTTCTCGTTCGTGACCGTAAATTGTGATGACCACGGCCAACGGTTAACAAGACGCATCGGAAAGAGGTCACTGGAAGAGGGCATAGTAAATACATCAATTCCGGGAACAGCAAGTGAGAGGGGCTTGATAAATACCGCACTTTCGTTAAAATGACGAAAACAAAGCACACAATTATAGGACCGCTATGGTTTTACATGTTATTATATATAACTAGTATCGTTTACATTATCTCAGTATACAGCTAGACACACCGCTTCACAGGACAATTCAGTTTACTTTATTTTGCTTAACGTCCATTTAACAACCAGGGTCAATAAAGGACGTGCCTGGTTTTGGATGTGGAGGAAAGCCAAAATACCGGAGAAAAATCACCGGCCTACGGTCAGTACCTGGCAACTGCCCCACGTGGGACCCAGAGGTGGAGGGCTGGTGATAAAGTATCGGGACACCTTAACCATTCTGTCCACGCGGCTCCTACCATAATTCAAACTCATAAATTGATTAAACGAGGGCAAAATATAAATCAAGAAACTTATGCATGAAGACTCTACAATAAGAAGACCATGTGCTCCCGAAGAGTAAGCGTTTTCTATTTGATCGACCACTCTCGTCATACAAATAGAGGTCATTCCGGCTTAAGTCACAATCTATATATAAGAAATCAGTTGTCGAGATTGTATATTAACACATTAACAAACATATCATTGTTGGGGAACTGGTTTGTAATTCAAAGGGATGCGAATGTATTGTACTGTTTCTACTATTATATCAAGTTGTTGGGTATCTAATTAATCCGGACTTCATCCCAAGTACTGATTGTTTGGTCAATTTTATATTTTCTTCTAACATGAAGCGTTTTAATACTGACCTGGCTTCTGGAATATACATTTGTGTTTACGTGTTTTATAGATATATATGTATAGATATAAAAAACACACATTATAGAGTATTCGAAGTTGTCATCTATCTGAACTGTGAATATTGATTTAAAAATGAAATACTATTAAATGTTCAAAATTCAGTGCTGATATGTTCATGATTAAATAATAATTCTATTATTGTTTGAAATTCATACATTATGTATATCCCCAGGGAACGGGATTATATACGAATAACCCGTTGCCCAATTCCAGTTAGTTCACTTTAACATTATCACACATATATTCTGCAACGTTGGAAACCAATTTCATCATTCACACAAAACATTTACACAAAGGTCTCATTAGCAAAAGATCGACAGATGTTCTGTAAAAAGTTTACAAACAATTATATTTAAAAGTTTTGTATATACATGTGTAGTAACGTATCTTTAAAAAAAATTTAAACGACACCAGAAAGACAATCATCCACAAAGTTAGCAAATATGTAATACAGAATTACCATTTAGCCATGTACAAACTTTAGAATCATAGACTGACGAATATAAATTATGTACATTGTAAGTCGTGTTGAATTACTCATGGAGATAAACCTAAAACTGAAATCACAAAAAATAAGGAAATTATATATTTTTTTGTATCTATTACAATCAATACAATACATGTAAATATATCACTCCACTTGTATTTACGATATATTGGTTGTAATTATCATAACTCGGAACTATCGCCATCCTCGTTATACCGCCAGAGCTACCGTTGACGAAAGGTGGCGATATGACAAAGGTAGACTGTAAGTATTTTACCGAATGAGTTGATTGTCAGTTGTTAGGAGCTATGATATATTCTGTTTTAATTGTTGGTGTATGCTAGACGATTGAGTATAAATAACTTTTTTTATATTGTTGATAAGAACAGTAACCAAAACACACCATTGTTTTAGTTAAATGTACTGAAAATCGATTAGTAACTGAAGATGGAGAGGCAATGGAGCCATTCGGGTGATGAATATACACATGATATATCGCTTACTGCGGATGGAGACTACTCATTATCCCAGGATAGTACAACAGGCCGCAGGGTTAATTACATACAGGCTAAGCACTGGAATTCCAACTGTGGCTTGTGTATCCATCATTTTATCAAAACTTCACCGGCTAAACAATGGAACGTTTTATAATGAATACTGAAATCATTTTGTATATATGACTCTGAGTAATTCTTACCACAAACTACTGAAACACTGGGAGGTATATTTGAAAAACGTTTTATCACAACAAGTACACACCCACACCCTAACATACACACACCTACCCTCACAAACACCCTCGCCCTCACACACCCTCACACACATTCTCAACCTCAGACCATCACCAACACCCTCACCCTTCCCTCACCCTCACCCTCCCCTCACCCTCACCCTCCCCTCACCCTCACAACACCCTTATCCTCACACACACCCTCGCCCTCACACATCCTCATCCTTACCCTCACACACACCCTCACATACACCCCGCTCCCTACCCTTACAACATCCTTACCCTCACACACACCCTCACCTCACACATCCTCATCTTCACAACACCCTTACCTCACACACAGTTACCCTTACACTCACACACACACCCACCCACCCACACCCTCCCCCTTCTCTCACAACACCCTTATCATCACACACACCCTCTCCCACACACACCCTCATCCTTACCCTCACACACACCCTCACTTCACAAACCCTCACCTTCACAACACCCTTACACTCACCCACACCCACCCACCCACCCACCCACTCTCACAACACCCTTATCATCACACGCACCCTCACCTCTACCCTCACAAACCCTCACCCTCATACACATACAAGCAGTGAGTTTGGGTAATATTTCTGATGAGAAATAGGTAACAAACCGATAGTATAGATTATATATGTTACAATGTACAAAATCCCTATACAGAACATTGCAGTCATTATATACTTAATGTAAAAGGATGTTCCTATAAAAATGGTAGTTTGTTTCCGATGGTATTCGTGAAGTAACAACAAAATAACGATAATTCAAACTAGTCACATAGCTGTGATTTCACGTCATCCATTCTAGATCAATATTGGTTGTCATTGAAAAGCGATTGTGTGAAGCGTGCTTAAAATAAATCTAATTTGACAGGATACAATTTACAGAAACCACCTACCGATCTTCTTGTGCGTGGAATGAACATCAAAATCTAATATTGATGTCTTTTTATAAACCCTAACCTTCCACTGTATCAGCCTTGAAATATTGACGACAAAACATTACAGAGTGTGAATGACAATGCTTAATCCTGTCCGACATCTCATATAATTGAGATATTAAATCTAAACGATGAAATATTTAGGTATGTTGACACCTATATCATAGAATATATACTATACATGCTGTGATCTAACACATGTTATAAAGTCGTTAACGAAGTAAATTATACAGTGTTAAAATGCCCAGAGATTGCGGGACAGAATTATCATTTGGGAATATATTCCCAGTAGTCACCATCTAACACTTAATTGAGATTGTGAGTTAACCCGGATGTGACCTATATTTGTATGGCGGAAACAGAAGACGTTTACTTTTCCGGAACACCTGGTCCTATTTTCCTCAAACCATTCCTAGAGACTCCATGCAAATCTATACATTATTTGTTTGTGTTGCTAATACATTGTATATTGCCCTCAAAATGCTTTAAAGTTTAAATTATGACTTCCTTATGAAGTCGTTATTCTTTGTTGGTGTTGTGAAGACAACTCAACTGCCGCTCACATTGCCTGGCAATAGTTCCTGGGGGACATCTGCATTAATTCCGTTGCTTAGCTATTTCAGAATCATTTTTTTTCACATGTTACATAAAATAATTGTATTAATTTCGCTGATTCAGTTACGGCAAACTACAGCATAATAATAGTGACACACGTGCTGAGTGATTGCATGTTATTTAATTACAGATATTTACCACAGAATCACCGTACACCACACCACCGACTTTAATTACACCAAAGACATGTGAATTGTACATTAGCTTGTAGAAGAGCAATTAAATATGACAGTAAACTATTCTACCCTACACGGAAGCAAAGGTAATTAATATCCCAAAACTATTCTCCATTTTGTAATAAAATTATAAGCAAAACTTTTACCACACAGATGCAAAAATATAGACGTCATGAACACATCCATCCTGAATGCTGTGTCTCCTGATCTATAGTTGTCAGTATCAGAGACACAGACCATAATTTAGTTTAAACGAGATCGTCGAATGAATACAAAATGGAAACTGATCCACCAAGAATTTAACGAATCTTAAAGAGTTCCTTACAGCAAATATAAGACAGGCAACAGTAAGGTTTATCAGAAAACCGTAAACAGGAATTAGTAATTAAAAACAGGAATGAAAACTGAGGGAATACAAGCTGACAGAAACTTGACAAAAACAATATTCGACACATAACAAGACAATGGAGGCAGCATTGCGCATGAGCAACCTGATTTATCTGAGGATCAGCATTTAAGGGCGTACTTCATCAATGATGATTTCAATCCTGAAAACTGTTTCGGGTCCTTATTTCCTTATCGTTCCGTTCACTTGTTATATAGAGGTTGCACGACGAGTGGCCATTGTATATGGTATTTCTTTCACTGGAGTTAGTTTTTTTTTCAAAAGTTAAAAAACACCAGCTTTATCGAGTGTTTTTGTAACTTTGGAAACATAACTACCAAGAGTGAAAGAAATACAATAAACAACAACCAAGAGTTTGTGTGACATTTTTCTAAAACAATAATAAAAAAAAATTCGGAGGATGTATTGACCTACTTTGAGTAAACGGGTGTTCCTTTCACAATATCAGGGGGTGGTGTAAGGGTATGACCTAATTTGAAATGCCACTAATGAATATGCAAAACTGACAATTTCGAAAATGTACTGAAATATTACAATTAATTACAAATCATAACAAATACTTAGCAATTATATTCTTGTCAAACCTATGAATTGATAGAAATATATATATATATATGTTCAAGAATATGACAAAAACAACTGTGAACTACTTCTTTGTGCGTTATCATTTCCGGGACAACGTGAGGCGGTCTTCAAGTGTTAGCCAATCAAATTGCATTGAACCAAAATATGTGCCGGTCAGAGGTCAGCGTGTCAGCTAATCACAACGCATTTATAGTTTAGTCCACGTGTGTGTGGTATAAACTGAATGTTATGCAACATTTGTAATGATTATTACATGCCCCTGGAGTGAGTTGAATAACACCCAGCTATTGTGGTAGAAAAATAATTCCCGTACTTTTTATACTGTCGTATATTGGTTGAATTTATTTTGTGGCTTAGATTTTCACGATTTTTCCTCGATACACTATTTCACGATGACAGATGACGCATTATTACCGGGGGATGTATTAATATGTTCATGGCGATTAATTCACACAAATGTCCTAAAACGCCAAAATGAATAGCTTACAATAGTGAGATTCGTTACAGTGGTTTCTGTCGCCGTTGTATTGGATCATAAAAAATCTGACTTGACAAGCAATAGACCAAATATCCATCGGAGCGTAACTACAAGGTTAAACGACAAATAACAATACTGGAACTTGTTGTAGGATATGCTCTAGTAGTCTGTTTTATTCCCAATGAAGTAAATGTGGTCAGTGAGTCGTGAGAGAGATATGCAGGTCATTAGTTACGAGTCCGTCTGTCATCGCGACGCGTTTTCAGCAATGTGGGAACGGTCGCGCCAGAGGCGGCGTGACTTATGGCCTTCGGTGTATGGTTCGACTAATAGTCCCCGCCATGTAGCGTGACTGACGACCCCCTCACTGTATGGCGCGCATGACAACTACGCCACCTACAAGTACACAATATCAAAATTTTAAAACATCCACAAGTTTAATAGTGTGTATATTCGTAAGGACATGCGACCGCAGTGTGAATTTGCAATTATCAGAATTAAATTAATTTCCTGTAATCAATATTCAGTATACCAAACGTACATGCGTACAGTTGCTTTAATGTACAGAATAGCACGGTTAGTCATATTGTTGACATGAAGGCGTCTGGTTACCAAATATTCCATAAATGCTACACACAATTTCGATTTCGATTGATGAAATGTGAAAGAACACACCGGATTAGAATGTCTTGTACATTTTGAAAATCTTCTTGGCTTGTTCCATTAGAAAAACAATCCTCAAACAAAAACAAACGAGCACCCAAGCAATCACTTTATTATCAAAACAATATATGATGTGCGTATTGTATCAATCAACAATCATTCAAAATCACAATTTGTACTTCGCTGTATGATTGCGACATACCACTTCAGAGGAGGTATCCTGTTTATATAGATATAGTAGACGGACCTCCACTCCAGTTAGATTTTATTAAGGGAGAGGAGACAGTTAGACTTCATACGTGTAGACGATGTTGCTCATGTGATTTGAAACATTCCTGACTATATATTTCTGATAAGATCTAGGCCCGGGATGACGTTGGAAACTTCTCAATGGGCTTAACCAGGCAGGCTGTGTGTTACATATAGTAGCCTAACCAAGTTCCATGTATATACATGGACACGTGGGAGACACAACGCACGTGAGATCGTGGAGAACTAGTAGTAGTGCTGGCACCAGTTGGCGGGATCCATCAGAATTAAGTGGGCGGTTAACAACGCGAATACAAAAATGATTTTGTACTCAAATTCTCATTAACATCATTCGGAACATAACGTCACGATTGCCAAAGACTAAAAGTCAACAATGAAAGGCATAAAAAAACCAAATTTTATCAATATCAATTTGTGATTAAATTACGGTAACATAGGGACAGTGAAGTAGAATCACCAACCATGGACGACTGACCATTGGTATTTAGATCCTAAAGGATACACCATTGTAAAGTTCTCTATGGAATTTCGGAACTGTTATTAATATATATATTGTATCGTGTCCAGACAGTGAGCTTTCAAAATTATTTACCATTTGTGTATGGACAACATAAAAACATCAGCTGATATTAATCAATTGTTTTTTCCATCAGTCTACAGTTTATATGACGACTTTTTGCCAGCAGAGATATATACCTAATGCTTGTTTTGTCAGGGTTATATCAGAAAAGAGAGAATGGTTGAACTGAATGGATAATGTAAATATTTTGTATATATTTACAATACTCTATCGTTTGTAGAATAGAGATTTAATCTATTGTTAGTGGTGAGAACACCGTGGAGGTTGACATTGTCGATAAGGACTCTCGAATACCCGTCGGTTACTTGTCTATTATGTTTGAGTAAGAAAGCTGGTGGGCAGACTCAGCGTTGTAGCAATCACCAGACCAGCTTTACCGGGCGATCGTAAGCAAGGGTGTATCCGCGGTGTCTATCAGACTCGTGTGCCTCTCAGACCAGGACATCTCCCTAACACAGAAACTAACATGGAGAAACGTTATAGTGTGTGTGTTTTAGTAATCGTTGGCTGTATTCTCGGAGGTAAGTCTCATTTTTCATATTTTGCAGATAGAGTTCACAAGTTCACTGTCTATTCACAGAAAAGGTCACCTTAACAAGTTTGTCAGTCGTTTTAAATGTCCGCAAGTACGACAAGCCTCCGTATCGGGGACAGTGACAGAATACGGTGTGTAAACGTAAACTTCTGTAACAAACATCTATGAGTATATAACTCACATAGAAATACCCATGTACGTATTTGTTACTTTGTACATACAGTGTAACTATCACGCGACAGTAGTCTTTCATGATTTTGTTTTGGTATGAAACTAAAACAGCTATAGGTTAATTTAGGGTAAAATAACAGTAAAGTATACCTAAAATTAATGTATGTTTCCGATGACAAAAACTTAGCATCTTAAACAATAAATCTTTTGTTCCTTCCGTGTCAACACAATTTCGGTTGTATTCTATGGTTATCGTTTGAGCTAAAAAAACCCAATAGGTGTCAAAGCTTGAAACCCACTCCTTGCTGTTCTTAATGAAAAACACATGTAGAATAGTTTATGGAGTTTTTAAAACATGATTCTCTACTTAGAGACAGCACATCTAGTGTTTTAACGAGTGGACATGGGCCATATCTTGCAGATCATCGCGTGTTGGTAGAGTCATCTGGAGGCTTTGTCCGGCACTAATTATGCACCAACCATTCATCACACTAACCTAAAAATCAATATTTGTTGGAGCTGAACGAAGGGGATCTCTTTTGATCCCCGATTTGGTTTACATCTGCTCCGCATCTAGGTCAGCGTTTAGCCGCTGGTGACTTAGATCACTGGGAGGCGTGTGTCAACTGGGGGGAACAATTGAGGGGGCATAGCTAAGGCACACGAGGTCACCCTATTTACATAGAGTAAAAGGACGTGGCCAGTTACTTCACCATGTTTATTTACATTAGTCCGGACAATGTTTGTATTGGACATGGAAGGTGAATACAAACGTCCACCTGACCTATATATTTTATAAGAAAAACATGGGTACTAAGTAACAATGTAACATTTCAATAAGGTTAGTCGATAAAGTTGACTGGTAACCTTAGTTTAATGACTATATATAAACTATTACTGCATATTGTAAGCAGTAAACATCATTTGCAATAGAATATTCGAAGTAAATATTTATACTTTACACTTGTTTTTCAGTAACCATGATTTTACTGAACAATGCTTGCCATTAACATTGTTAACAGTACGCTGTTTTCAGTAAGGCTGTTTGTTCGCTGTAAGAATCTACTGCATTATTTCAACAGTGATACAATGATCACAGTAAGTGTGGTGTACCGTACAATGATCACAGTAAGTGTGGTTTACAGTATAATGATCACAGTACGTGTGATTTACTGTACAATGATCACAGTAAGTGTGGTTTACTGTACAATGATCACAGTAAGTGTGGTGTACTGTATAATGATCACAGTAAGTGTGGTTTAATGTATAATGATCACAGTAAGTGTGGTTTACTGTACAATGATCACAGTAAGTGTGGTGTACTGTACAATGATCACAGTAAGTGTGGTTTACAGTACAATGATCACAGTAAGTGTGGTTTACCGTACAATGATCACAGTAAGTATGTTTTACTGTACAATGATCACAGTAAGTGTAGTTTACTGTACAATGATTACAGTAACTGTGGTTTACTGTACAATGATCACAGTAAGTATGGTTTACTGTACAATGATCACAGTAAGCGTGATTTACTGTATAATGATCACAGTAAGTTTGGTTAACAGTACAATGATCACAGTAAGTGTGGTTTACTGTATAATGATCACAGAAAGTGTGGTTTACCGTACAATGATCACAGTAAGTGTGGTTTACCGTACAATGATCACAGTAAGTATGTTTTACTGTACAATGATCACATTAAGTGTGGTTTATTGTACAATGATTACAGTAAGTGTGGTTTACCGTACAATGATCACAGTAAGTATGTTTTACTGTACAATGATCACAGTAAGTGTAGTTTACTGTACAATGATTACAGTAACTGTGGTTTACTGTACAATGATCACAGTAAGTATGGTTTACTGTACAATGATCACAGTAACTGTGGTTTACTGTACAATGATTACAGTAACTGTGGTTTACTGTACAATGATCACAGTAAGTATGGTTTACTGTACAATGATCACAGTAAGTGTAGTTTACTGTACAATGATTACAGTAACTGTGGTTTACTGTACAATGATCACAGTAAGTATGGTTTACTGTACAATGATCACAGTAAGTGTGGTTTACTGTACAATGATCACAGTAACTGTGGTTTACTGTACAATGATCACAGTAAGTGTGGTTTACTGTACAATGATCACAGTAAGTGTAGTTTACTGTACAATGATCACAGTAAGTGTGGTTTACTGTACAATGATCACAGTAAGTGTGGTTTACTGTACAATGATCACAGTATGTGTGGTTTACTGTACAATGATCATAGTAAGTGTGGTTTACTGTATAATGATCACAGTAAGTGTGGTTTACCGTACAATGATCATAGTAAGTGTGGTTTAAAATACAATGATCACAGCAAGTGTGGTTTACTGTACAATGATCACAGTAAGTGTGGTTTACCGTATACTGATCATAGTAAGTGTGGTTTACTGTATAATGATCACAGTAAGTGTGGTTTACCGTATACTGATCACAGTAAGTGTGGTTTACTGTATAATGATCACAGTAAGTGTGGTTTACCGTATACTGATCGTAGTAAGTGTGGTTTACTGTATAATGATCACAGCAAGTGTGGTTTACCGTATACTGATCACAGTAAGTGTGGTTTACTGTACAATGATTACAGTAACTGTTGTTTACCGTATACTGATCATAGTAAGTGTGGTTTACCGTATACTGATCACAGTAAGTGTGGTTTACTGTACAATGATTACAGTAACTGTGGTTTACTGAACAATGATCACAGTAAGTGTGGTTTACCGTATACTAATCATAGTACAATGTAAGTGTGGTTTACCGTATACTGATCATAGTAAGTGTGGTTTACCGTATACTGATCATAGTAAGTGTGGTTTACCGTACAATGATCACAGTAAGTGTGGTTTGATGCAAAATGATCACAGAAGTGGGGTTTACTGTATAATGATCACAGTAAGTGTGGTTTACCGTACAATGATCAGAGTAAGTGTGGTTTACTGTACAATATTTATAGTAAGTGTGGTTTACTGTACAATGATAATAGTAAGTGTGGTTTACTGTACAATGATCACAGTAAGTGTGGTTTACTGTACAATGATCACAGTAAGTGTGATTTACTGTACAATGATCACAGTAAGTGTGGTTTACCGTACAATGATCAGAGTAAGTGTGGTTTACTGTACAATATTTATAGTAAGTGTGGTTTACTGTACAATGATAATAGTAAGTGTGGTTTACTGTACAATGATCACAGTAAGTGTGGTTTACTGTACAATGATCACAGTAAGTGTGATTTACTGTACAATGATCACAGTAAGTGTGGTTTACTGTACAATGATCACAGTAAGTGTGGTTTACTGTACAATGATTACAGTAAGTGTAGTTTACTGTACAATGATCACAGTAAGTGTGGTTTACAATACAATGATCACAGCAAGTGTGGTTTACTGTACAATGATCACAGTAAGTGTGGTTTACCGTATACTGATCATAGTAAGTGTGGTTTACTGTATAATGATCACAGTAAGTGTGGTTTACCGTATACTGATCACAGTAAGTGTGGTTTACTGTATAATGATCACAGTAAGTGTGGTTTACCGTATACTGATCACAGTAAGTGTGGTTTACTGTACAATGATTACAGTAACTGTTGTTTACCGTATACTGATCATAGTAAGTGTGGTTTACCGTATACTGATCACAGTAAGTGTGGTTTACTGTACAATGATTACAGTAACTGTGGTTTACTGAACAATGATCACAGTAAGTGTGGTTTACCGTATACTAATCATAGTACAATGTAAGTGTGGTTTACCGTATACTGATCATAGTAAGTGTGGTTTACCGTATACTGATCATAGTAAGTGTGGTTTACCGTACAATGATCACAGTAAGTGTGGTTTGATGCAAAATGATCACAGAAGTGGGGTTTACTGTATAATGATCACAGTAAGTGTGGTTTACCGTACAATGATCAGAGTAAGTGTGGTTTACTGTACAATATTTATAGTAAGTGTGGTTTACTGTACAATGATAATAGTAAGTGTGGTTTACTGTACAATGATCACAGTAAGTGTGGTTTACTGTACAATGATCACAGTAAGTGTGATTTACTGTACAATGATCACAGTAAGTGTGGTTTACCGTACAATGATCAGAGTAAGTGTGGTTTACTGTACAATATTTACAGTAAGTGTGGTTTACTGTACAATGATAATAGTAAGTGTGGTTTACTGTACAATGATCACAGTAAGTGTGGTTTACTGTACAATGATCACAGTAAGTGTGGTTTACTGTACAATGATCACAGTAAGTGTGATTTACTGTACAATGATCACAGTAAGTATGGTTTACTGTATAATGATCACAGTAAGTGTAGTTTACTATACAATGATCACAGTAAGTGTGGTTTACTGTACAATGATCACAGTAAGTATGTTTTACTGTACAATGATCACAGTAAGTGTGGTTTACTATACAATGATTACAGTAACTGTGGTTTATTGTACAATGATCACAGTAAGTGTGGTTTACTGTATAATGATCACAGTAAGTGTGGTTTACTGTATAATGATCACAGTAAGTGTGGTTTACTGTACCATGATCACAGTAAGTGTGGTTTACTGTACAATTATCACAGTAAGTGTGGTTTACTGTACAATTATCATAGTAAGTGTGATTTACTGTACAATGGTCACAGTAAGTTGCTTACCGTACAATGATCACAGTAAGTTGCTTACCGTACAATGATCACAGTAAGTGTGGTTTACTGTACAATGATTACAGTAAGTATGGTTTACTGTACAATGATCACAGTAAGTGTAGTTTACTGTACAATGATCACAGTAAGTGTAGTTTACTGTACAATGATCACAGTAAGTGTGGTTTAATGTACAATGATCACAGTAAGTGTGGTTTACTGTACCATGATCACAGTAAGTGTGGTTTACTGTACAATGATCACATTAAGTGTGGTTTATTGTACAATGATCACAGTACGTGTGGTTTACTGTACCATGATCACAGTAAGTGTAGTTTACTGTACAATGATTACAGTTTGGTTTACTGTACAATGATCACTGTAAGTGTGGTTTACTGTACAATGATTACAGTAAGTGTGGTTTACTGTACAATGATCACAGTAAGTGTAGTTTACTGTACAATGATTACAGTTTGGTTTACTGTACAATGATTACAGTAAGTGTGGTTTACTGTACAATGATCACAGTAAGTGTAGTTTACTGTACAATGATTACAGTTTGGTTTACTGTACAATGATCATAGTAAGTGTAGTTTACTGTACAATGATCACAGTAAGTGTGGTTTACTGTACAATGATTACAGTAAGTGTGATTTACTGTACAATGATTACAGTAACTGTGGTTTACTGTACAATGATCACAGTAAGTGTGGTTTACTGTTCAATGATCACAGGAAGTGTGCTTTACTGTACCATGATCACAGTAGGTATGGTTTATTGTACAATGATCACAGTAAGTGTGATTTACTGTAGAATGATCACAGTAATTGTGGTTTACTGTATAATGATCACAGTAAGTGTGGTTTACTGTACAATGATCACAGTAAGTGTGGTGTACTGTATAATGATCACAGTAAGTGTGGTTTACTGTACAATGATCACAGTATGTGTGATTTACTGTAGAATGATAACAGTAAGTGTGGTTTACTGTACAATGATCATAGTAAGTGTGGTTTACTGTATAATGATCACAGTAAGTGTGGTTTACTGTACAATGATCACAGTAAGTATGTTTTACTGTACAATGATCACAGTAAGCGTGATTTACTGTATAATGATCATAGTAAGTGTGGTTTACCGTACAATGATCACAGTAAGTGTGGTTTGATGCAAAATGATCACAGAAGTGGGGTTTACTGTATAATGATCACAGTAAGTGTGGTTTACCGTACAATGATCAGAGTAAGTGTGGTTTACTGTACAATATTTATAGTAAGTGTGGTTTACTGTACAATGATAATAGTAAGTGTGGTTTACTGTACAATGATCACAGTAAGTGTAGTTTACTATACAATGATCACAGTAAGTGTGGTTTACTGTACAATGATCACAGTAAGTATGTTTTACTGTACAATGATCACAGTAAGTGTGGTTTACTATACAATGATTACAGTAACTGTGGTTTATTGTACAATGATCACAGTAAGTGTGGTTTACTGTATAATGATCACAGTAAGTGTGGTTTACTGTATAATGATCACAGTGAGTGTGGTTTACTGTACCATGATCACAGTAAGTGTGGTTTACTGTACAATTATCACAGTAAGTGTGGTTTACTGTACAATTATCATAGTAAGTGTGATTTACTGTACAATGGTCACAGTAAGTTGCTTACCGTACAATGATCACAGTAAGTTGCTTACCGTACAATGATCACAGTAAGTGTGGTTTACTGTACAATGATTACAGTAAGTATGGTTTACTGTACAATGATCACAGTAAGTGTAGTTTACTGTACAATGATCATAGTAAGTGTAGTTTACTGTACAATGATCACAGTAAGTGTGGTTTAATGTACAATGATCACAGTAAGTGTGGTTTACTGTACCATGATCACAGTAAGTGTGGTTTACTGTACAATGATCACAGTAAGTATGGTTTACAGTACAATGATCACAGTATGTGTGGTTTACTGTACAATGATCACATTAAGTGTGGTTTATTGTACAATGATCACAGTACGTGTGGTTTACTGTACCATGATCACAGTAAGTGTAGTTTACTGTACAATGATTACAGTTTGGTTTACTGTACAATGATCACTGTAAGTGTGGTTTACTGTACAATGATTACAGTAAGTGTGGTTTACTGTACAATGATCACAGTAAGTGTAGTTTACTGTACAATGATTACAGTTTGGTTTACTGTACAATGATTACAGTAAGTGTGGTTTACTGTACAATGATCACAGTAAGTGTAGTTTACTGTACAATGATTACAGTTTGGTTTACTGTACAATGATCATAGTAAGTGTAGTTTACTGTACAATGATCACAGTAAGTGTGGTTTACTGTACAATGATTACAGTAAGTGTGATTTACTGTACAATGATTACAGTAACTGTGGTTTACTGTAGAATGATCACAGTAAGTGTGGTTTACTGTTCAATGATCACAGGAAGTGTGGTTTACTGTACCATGATCACAGTAAGTATGGTTTATTGTACAATGATCACAGTAAGTGTGATTTACTGTAGAATGATCACAGTAATTGTGGTTTACTGTATAATGATCACAGTAAGTGTGGTTTACTGTACAATGATCACAGTAAGTGTGGTGTACTGTACAATGATCATAGTATGTGTGATTTACTGTAGAATGATCACAGTAATTGTGGTTTACTGTATAATGATCACAGTATGTGTGATTTACTGTAGAATGATAACAGTAAGTGTGGTTTACTGTACAATGATCATAGTATGTGTGATTTACTGTAGAATGATCACAGTAAGTGTAGTTTACTGTACAATGATCACAGTAAGTGTGGTTTACTGTACAATGATCACAGTAAGTGTGGTGTACTGTATAATGATCACAGTAAGTGTGGTTTACTGTACAATGATCATAGTAAGTGTGGTTTACTGTATAATGATCACAGTAAGTGTGGTTTACTGTACAATGATCATAGTAAGTGTGGTTTACTGTATAATGATCACAGTAAGTGTGGTTTACTGTACAATGATCACAGTAAGTATGTTTTACTGTACAATGATCACTGTAAGTGTGGTGCACTGTATTATGATCACAGTTAGTGTGGTTTACCGTATAATGATCACAGTAAGTGTGGTGTACTGTATTATGATCACAGTAAGTGTGGTTTACTGTACAATGATCACAGTAAGTGTAGTGTACTGTATTATGATCACAGTTAGTGTAGTTTACTGTACAATGATCACAGTAAGTATGGTTTACTGTACAATGATCACAGTTAGTGTGGTTTACTGTATAATGATTACAGTTTAATAATACATTGATGACTGGAAGTATTTTGTACTACACAATGATCACAGATATTGTTGTTTATTTAGTGTACGCTCTATACAGTAAGAGTGTTCAGCCGTACAGCGATTGTATTAAGTGCGATTTACTGTGCTATACTTTGCTTTACAATGATCACAGAAAGTGATATACACAATATACTGTATACATATCTCTGAATGCGATTTTTGGTGCAAAATGTAGGGAGCAAGTGAGCTTTACTATAAAATCGGCTAAGTTAGCGTCTTTCAATGTGTGCAGCAAATGTAAACGATGCTCACTTTAAACGGGGTTTACTGTTCTATGTTCACGTTTGGAGTTTGAAATACATAAGCTGAATTTTACGGAGAGCTTGTAACCATTCCACTATTCTCAATTTAGCTTTTAACCATTCTTCCATATAAGCTCAGCCCCAGTATATGCCACGTGTATCAGATGCTTATATAAAAGGTAGATATCTGGGTCGGTTATATATACTATAGTGGTCACGGGTCAAAAAATAGCGCGTTCGGGGTAAAGTTATATTTAAATTTAAATGGATAGATGTTAAACTATTGGAATGGTTACACAACATGATCGGATTACGTAAATGACCTCGTCTGATCATGCAGAACTATGTGAACATGCACGCTACTCATCTGTATATATATACCTGTACGTACTTTTAGTGTGCTCAGCGAGAGTCATCATATATCTGTTCAACCATATGGTTCTGTCGCTAAAACAACTTAATCCTAAGTTCACTGCTGAAATAGCGTGTGACAGGAATGTTGTACCCGAGAGGTTAATACAAAACCTTTATCATTAACATTAGCTCGTACATACCTGAGGAAGGTAGGCTGAGAACATTCAACTCTTAACGCGCCTATTAGCATGTACATTCTTAATGTAAACTCCGTGATAACAACGGGATTCGTGTGTACAATTCTCATACTGAATATGGACGCTACATATCAAAATGATACCTATTCTCGTAGGCTCATTTCTCACAAATATATTTTATTTCAACATTTAGCTCTACAATATTCTCTACAAAATATAATAAAAAAAACCATGCGAGAAACATGTGAAGCATGCGTCGTAGTAAAATACATGAAATACATTTGTATACAGTTCACCAGTAACTGACAGAGAAACGTAAAAACAACATCAGCAAATGAACTTTCCGGAATCATTCCTCAAAGTCAGACGTATATTGTTTATATCCATGAACATGACCTTATGACCCTAGCATATAATCACGTGACCTACGTATTTTACGTCATGGCGTATGAATATATACAAGAAAATTTTGTTATTAACTAGCTTTTATATTTCCTTAAAGCAATGTACCTGTCTGATGTTGATAAATTTCTGTTATATAGATAGCATATAGCAAACCGCAGACTTAGCTTACATTTAAGACAAAGTTTAAAACTTCGAACAAATATTACAATACGACTTATCCTGAAGTATAAGATTAGTGTCTGTTGAAGGGTTTGCTCAGTTTACGATTATACGAGATGAAGACATATATTGACACTACCTTGTTGCATGGGACCCTTGCCTACCGTAAAACTGTTCCAGCCAATATGTCAATGGATGTCATTCATATTTTTTATCAACTCTCGGAAACGCAGGTCGATACAAAATAACTGGTGGGAAATCGCTTATTGTCTTCCGTTGAACGAGAATTTGATTTTAACTCAATTATGTGCAGAAGGTAAAATCAAATTGAATTTTAAACCGGCAATAATTCAGTTCAGTGTTTGAAATAAACGACCGTTAAATAAAGTACTTTATGATTTAAAACGAGTTTTACAGCTGCATTTAACTTCGTTCAAGAATAGATTGATTGCATTGGTTGAAATAATAGATGAAACGATTTGCCTTGAACTCTAGCAGTTACAGTGAACGCAACTAAACTCCAGCAACGAGGGTGCAGGTTGTTACTGTAGAATGAGCGAAAATAAACTGCAGCTCTGAGATTGAAGGTTGTTACCGTATAATTAGCGTAATTTAGCGACAATAAACTCTAGCGCCTACAGTAAAGGTTGTTACTACAGAATTAGCGACAATAAACTCTAGCGCCCAGAGTAAAGGTTGTTACTACAGAATTAGCGACAATAAACTCTAGCGCCCAGGGTAAAGGTTGTTACTTCAGAATTAGCGACAATAAACTCTAGCGCCCAGAGTAAAGGTTGTTACTACAGAATTAGCGACAATAAACTCTAGCGCCCAGAGTAAAGGTTGTTACTACAGAATTAGCGACAATAAACTCTAGCGCCTAGAGTAAAGGTTGTTACTTCAGAATTAGCGACAATAAACTCTAGCGCCCAGAGTAAAGGTTGTTACTACAGAATTAGCGACAATAAATCTAGCGCCCAGAGTAAAGGTTTTTACTTCAGAATTAGCGACAATAAACTCTAGCGCCCAGAGTAAAGGTTGTTACTTCAGAATTGCGAAAATAAACTCCAGCACCCAAAGTAAAGGTTCTGCAGTATTAGCAAAAATAAAAAGACAAATACGTTATATTGTCTTTGCTCTTGTTTATACAGTGAACGCAAATTAATAATAGTGCATTTGGGGTTTCAAGTAGTTATAGAGAGAGAACATAACGTCTAAGGTTCATGGTCCTTGAGCATTGTGCATACACGTCGCTCAGAATGGTCTGGAACGAACATATCTAGGTTGGTTATGTTGGAAATGAGCAATTTTACCATTTTGCAAAATCATAGAATGATAGACCCGACTCGGCTAGTTGACAGATTTTGACTGCTATTTGTAACACATGTAGTTTATTTTGATTGTCTTGTATTGTCAAATTGTTTTCCTGTCATGAAAAGCTGGGTATCTCGTGTACTTAATACAGTTACGTGTCTGTCATGCTCACCGAGATTCTGCCGCTGGAAGAGACGCAATCTCTCTCCCAGCGTCCTCTGATAGCAACTGATAATTGTGGTGGACCTCTAGAGGAAGTAATTGACAAGACTCGAATGTCTTTACAAAATAGATATAACATATTGTCAGGGAAATCTTACGTCGATAAACCAATTAGCTATGTTGTTAGGCCGAATGAATTATTCATCTCATGACAGAATACCCTGTAACAGGGACAGTCTATTCTGTGTGAAAGTTCACCCAACATCAATAAGTATAACACCTAAAAACCTTAACAACGATCGGCAATGTACATCTGCCGTATCGGCGGAGCCCATGCATATTCAATGACGACTGCTGGCTGGAATTATCGTCAGATCAAGGGTTAATTCTTTCTCTGGGACAGGCTATACCTTAGACCGTTTTTATAAGATTATACCTGCATTATGGAGTTACATTCATTCAATAAACCTGTGTTACATAACCTTAATTGTATTTCCTCATTATGAAGATTTCTTGGGTTCCTTTGTAGTTTAGTAGATTTTAGAAAACGTCCTTTTCCTCCTCCTCTGCGCTGGTTTTTCTTCTTCTTTTTTTACACCTTTTTTTTTCTTTTTTTTTTCATATGCTCTTTGATGAAATGTAAATGTAAGATTTGGAAAAATCACCAATGATCGAGCGAAAGTTGAAGTTAAATGAGTGTGGGTGAGATTTCCTACAAAATATGACACTCTTGAAAACACTTCAGTTCAATACCTAATTCTAGTTTACATGTAGCAGAACTGGACTGGGCAGAGTGTCGGTGGCAAGGTAGCTCAAAAACATGTAGTTTGGGCGTAGAGTTCGGAGGTCCTGGGTTCGAATCCCGGTCTGGTCGCTGCATTTTCCCTCTCCTGTTACATGCAAAACGCTTTGTCTTCGGTTAATGTACAGTATACCCGAACTCACCGTGAACCTGAATTCAGCCGAAGGACCACGGCATACAATGTATGTAGGGTACTACCCAAACACCACGTGAGCCTTATTTGACCATATTTGGCTGTGTTTTTGGCATATCTGGCTGTGATTTGGGCATATTGTCATATTTTGCTCACAAGGTGTGTCTTCATCAGTGATCCCATGATAAACGTAATACTTGCATTGCATCATGGAGACAAAGCGTCCCAATCCCGAGGGCATACTACATTGTTGTACAGCAGTGACAATTTGTATTGGTATGTGGACATCACTGCAATGTCTTCTGTATTTGTTGCGCTGAAAATGAATAGTGTGAATTTGAAAAAAAAAAACAATTCTACAATATACTCTTTGAATACAATGTTGACCTCATATACATACATTTATTTTTTTGTAATATTAAACTAACGGATCTAATTCTTGGATTGTTAAGTCTCATTTATCCCCATCGCAGGGTAGAGAGAGAAATTTTGTTCAGGCCTATAGTGGATCATTTCGACCTGTTATCAATGGTTATCGATATGAAAAATCGCTATTTCACGAATAACCAAAACGCTATCGTGTCAAATACATTTCACTTCCATATGAAAATATTTAATAGCTAATGGAACACTTTCGACAAATGAAAACACTTAAAAATAACGAAGTATTCTAAGATACTTCGTGAAACAATGTGTTGAACTAAAGACGGTACAGCAATATATATGTCAGTGTATATGAGTTTTAATATCCTGACTTATACAACATATCCTTATCTGGTCGTTATACCGAAGGAAATGTGTCGTTGTACCGAGGGAAATGATACAGTATGTCGATAAAGGGAGGTCCTGTTTTACTATATATCTATTGTAAGCGGGTTAGAATATCTCGTCTGTAGCAGTTCCTCCCCAGACAACACTGCGCTGTTTAAGTTGATGACCATTTTTGGATTGATACCAATTTAACGTAAGGGTTTTGTTGATATTTTATTGTACGATTCAATATACCCTCACACTATCCTTGGTTATAGAAATACCGTACTGAACATTTATAGTACCACTGGCGCACGTCTCAACATCGATTTTTCCTGAAGGTGTTATTTCTTTTATTCCCGGATCCCCTTGGGTGTACTATCACCACACTGAAGCATTCTGTCTCCACTTAGTTTTTTGAGCTAAATGTCAGTTGATATCCCTGTGCGTGTGTTTTGACCTTCACTCACTGCATTCTCCGTCAATATGGCGGATGTCCATAGCTGTCCACTTCCTCAAACTTATCTCATCACTAGGCAGAGCAGTCGGAACCCCTCCTCATTGTAGGCGAGTCATCAATAATGAATCCGAATGATTAGTTGCATCCGGAACTCCTCGTTTTTTTCCTCAAAAATACACCTCGGAAGCTAACGTCAAACCACGCCTACATGGCGTAGTAATCTACCCAGATCCTGGAGAAACGCGGTTTCGCGTAATAGTGCTTTAGCAAAATGACTGGCAATTGAGTTCGCGCAAAATTGAAGTAAACATTTGTTTTTCTTCATGATTTCAGGTATAGATGTTGGCTTTAAGGTATAAAATGGACATTCCTCTTCTTTAGAATTTGTATTTTCAAATATATTTCATTATTTTTACTTGTTATGCAAGTGACGTCATAAACAAACATGGCTGCACCCAGAAACTTTTCAACGTATGCTAGCATATACATATCTAAATTCGATAATACAATTTGTTAAAAGACGAAAGAAATAGAAGTGCTTCAACATGTTTTGAATGGGAACGACTGTATCGCCATCCTGCAAACAGGCTAGATATTCCGCTTGATTCCATTGATGATAACAGGAATTCATAAGTGAAACACCTTTGGTGGTTATTACATAATTCTGGGTCAGTGTCAATGTCGAGATCAATTATATAATTGACTAGATGTTTTTCTTCGTTTTGTTATCATAATTAGTGGTATTAATTTATGACATCACTGAAAAATAACATAGGAATTCAGCGTGTCGTCGGCATGGCAGCCATTTTGTAAACCACATGATATGTCACGTGACAAAACGTTACTCAAAATAAGCATTAACGTCCGAAGGTGTAGTTTTGAGAAAAAAAAAACCGAGGTGTTCCGGATATGGTTCGTCGGACATTTAAGTCACGTGATCAACTGTAAAGCGTAGGTATGGCTTGTTCAAATAATTGTTTATCTAATACAAGAAGATGATGAAAGCAAACCAATTTCAGTCAAACTTTCTTTTCATTCAGACTTGACATTCTTTTCACCTCAATGGATAAAGTCACGTTCCGAGGTGTGACGAATGTTTGTCTTCCGACCAAATTATATGCGTGCATTAAACGCTTTAATGAGTGGTTTTAACAAGTGCTAATTGTATCTGGCACCGTAACAAATCTCCCTCAATCGACCCCCTAGCCGTAACTAAAGTAGTTGATGACATAACAGTGTGTGTAGTGCCATACTTCTTATACCAGATTTCATCGAAGTCGGAAACCCATCAGTGGCCTCGGTTGGCTAACCGGTCGGACGGCCAATCGAAAATAGAAAACACTATTGTGCTCAGCCGTTCATAGACGAACTCTCATTTAAAGTTTCATTGAATTCCACCCTACGGTTCTCGCGAAACATGTTGCAAATCTCGTTCAGCGGAAGAAGGTGGATTAAGTAAGAATTAATATAATGACAATAAGAGGAAACGGAGCAAAATAATATGTCCCATAATAAACCATATCTAGAACTTGTCAGCTTAGATAATGGAATTACGTAGCACTATGTTACGTCACGCAAATGTCTGTACAAGCAGACGAGACCACGGTCAATTATGACAATCACATCATACATGGAACAAACTGAATGACAATGCTAGTTAAGGCTTCTCGGTTGGATCACATACCGCTCATGACTGACCGACTTTGTTGAACCTCGGTAAACGGAAATGTAAAGAAATGATATTGGATTCCATTGTTATCTGCCAGATAACGTTGTACAATGAAAAACATCGTCCGACATCGTTGACATTTTTTTCAGGTTTATTAAACCATGTATTGACCGAAATCAAAAGGCTACATGAGTTTAATGAGAATATGACTGTTTTGATTTTATTAATCAATCAAATAATGCAAGTAACATTTTTACATATAATGACGGATATCGTATTCTATTTTATAACACTACAAAATCAAAATCAAACTTATACATTAAAATACATATAATACACTAATTATTACGATTATTTAATATTCAAACAAAGTTATTGCTTGTCATGTTTCAAAAGCGTGCATTATATTGTTCATTGTTGGACGATACCAAGAAGAAGTAATTGATAATTGATTTATTTTTAGAAACACCCGGTCAAGCAGAAGTTTTTGCAAGACCAGACAAGTCAGTAACGTTTTATCAGGAATCTCGTGACAATACTTTAGCAAATCAAAAGTTTGAAAAACATGATTTTATAATAATGAGAGTTATCGTTTCCTTTCTCCCCTGACGTGTATATTGCCAACTTCATATTTACATAAGAACCAACACTCACCACGAATGTTTCCCTCATTATCACTATGAGCTGGGAGGCATTCATTATCTGTAAATCTATTATTCATATCTATATACTTCTTACATATTACATGTCCTTGTGGTGATCATTTTGTTTCACAGCTAACATTAAACAAGCATTATTTTACATATTCTTTAAGTTTACGATATTTCATCATTTAATACCTTCAATTTCGAGAACCGAATGAAGATTGATCTTCTTTCGAGTGGCCGCGATGGTATCTGATTTAATAAAACTCATGGACTTGTTTGTAAACTACATAGACAGTTATGGTGGTTAATCATTGTATAATTTCAAAAAATGCAGCTCTTGTCAAAGTTAACAAAATCAATATTACTGGATGAAATGTTACCGACACCTATTAAAGTAATGACCTGATATTCTGCAACGGCAAAGTTCCTTGCCTTTATATTCCTTATATGCCATGATAACAACCTTGAACAGTTCATCTTTCTGCTCCTCCAGTCCCCTGTGTATGACCAAAACGTACAAAAGTTTTCATAGCATTAATCAAGCGAATACCCATATTGCCTTTACGACTGTAGCTTAAACGATAGTTCGGGCTGATGGTACCCACTAATAACGGGGAAACAGAGAGGGCGTGTTTACTTTTACCTTCTCGGATGTCCATCACTATCTTGATGTCAGATCGATTATGTACATAAAACATTAATAGTCAACTTACCATGTCCATCGAGGTGAACAAAATTGACTGCTACACACACACACCCTACAGGAAGATACACCCCTTCAGGAAGAAAATAAAGGTTTGTGTGTGGGCGGATGGAACGTGGAGTTTAATTAGTGCTGTGGCAAAATGAGACTTTACATTGCTCACTGGGCAGTATCTTTTTTCAATTCAATCTTCACCAGAAAACAGCTAATTGTCAGCAGGGAGTGTTGTAAACTTCCCACCTTTACTGCCGACGAACATGTATTTTTTATACGTTTTATGTTAGAGAACGTCTCCCGCTATCTTACTTCGACTTCCACATCTGACCTTTTGCTCCCTATGAGTTTCTCTGCTTTGTTTGTAAAATGATCCCCGAACGCTATGCAAGGAACTGGTACTAGTGGTGTGTTTTATTTCTGTATCCCGTGTTCGTAACCTTTAAAATACAATACATTTCTCCTATAGCCCCCTTTATTGTCGTAAAACAAAGGTATTGTTTTTCTCGCTATCCAAATAAATAATTACACTGCAGAACTAACAACCCGTTAGACGACCTATGATTGATAAAACAATGACCGATTCTATGTGTGTAAGAATACTAAAGTAAAGACCATCCCTCATCAAAATTTAGATAATGTATCGAAACCAGAGGAACAGGTGAAAAGTGCCATGTTCGTAGGTGTAGGCAAAGAATTGTAATGGTTTGCACATCCTGTTTTCTCGTGTATCAACAGCGTGAAAAAGCAATTTAATGTTTTGTTAGCCCATCTGTCGGCTGTGTCTATATTGTAGGGTTAGGATTAATTGTATTGTTTTCTAGGCTCCGTATGTCATAGCCACGTGCATTCTTTCAGTCGTCCTTATCATGACTATTTTGGTGGCCTCTACATGTCAATGTCTTATCTATATGCATTCTTGCAGTCAAAATTACGAATGTTTTGTAGGCGCCATTCGATGTCGATGTTTTAGATGCATATTCCCATTTGCGCTGCAGTGTCACTATGTTGACCAACTAAGTTCCGTTTCGTTTATAGAACTATGAACCAAAATAGTTTTATGACGAACGCAAGAAGAATATGAATATTTGCTAATAGTTTGGACGAAAAGTTACAGAAAATGTGGCTTTATTTATTACCGTTAAATTACAATATTGTATCATTTTTTGGACAAAATCGAAATGTTTCGTCAACACAAGAGTAAGTTATTTATTGACTCACTGTCCGCAATGTAGGGATTGGTTTTCCTTTAATACAGTAGTTACCTATATGCTTATAACCTTTATCGGGACGCGGTTTAATGTATAAATACGCTCATGCAGCTCACAACACTATCTCGTAATCCCTTCATTAATGACTCCCGACCTGCAAACCGTGGGTACAATGTAGAGAATCACGAGAGATTATAGATTTTGTCCTTCACTAGCTAATGCAATGGTAATGAAATATTGTCGAGGTTTTTGAAGGTCTTCCATTTCCACGAAGTAATATCGTGGTTGATATGATGGTCTTCTTCATTGCCTGGACAATGTCCATGAGATTTACAGAGAGTTTTTCTCCTCAGACGGCGGACTACTATTTGTAGGAAAATGGTTTAGACATTATATGCTGTAAGGTGTCATTGAGGCAAAAAGATATATTGTACAACAATAACAATATTGATTCTATTATAAACACTTTTTAATTTTTCCTCAGCAAGAATCGATCAGAATGATTTCAATCGATAAAAAAAGCCCTTTGAAAATGTCTAAGCATATGATTTTTATCAGACATGTCACAATACTCACATTAATCTTTTCATTTAAAAACGTTCATCTTACAACTCTTCTTTTGAAGTTTCCGCGAATATTTTAGAAATTTTGTTTCAATCTGAACATAGATTGATGATATGGAAATAGCTTTTAATATTTCTAAACAAATCGAACCATCCCCGCTTACATCGATAAGATGTACGTTACGATTATAAAACACATATGAAAATGTTTTTGGAGGCTATGTCGGACGTGCATTTTTTTTTTCAAAGTATATGCATACCGTGCCCGCATTTTAACTTTCTTTCTTCAGTTAGCTGCTTTAACCTTTTTTGATATCATTGTTTCGAGAATAAATCGATGACTGGCACTTTATATAAATTGCCCCCAACAATACACCGGGCTGGGTAGGCTCCGTGATGAGAATTTCTCGCCATAACATCGTCCTCAGTTTGACTCCAAACATATATCGGAATGAAGCAAAGTAGCGACTGGCTTATTGACTGCACTGGAGGTATTCCAGGAGTAGGTTACCAGCATGTACAATCGATGTTGTACGCGTAAATAGGGGAAATTATGCATGAAATCAAATTCTAGCAGCTTAATTAGTGTCCCTGTACCAACTCAAGGCTGTATTTTACAGAAGTTGGTAATTTGCAATATAGTATGGGGCAATGTGCTAAACAAGAAAATAGTTACCGGAACTGAAAATGGTTCTAATGAGAAGTAACACTGTCGTATATGCAGCAGACCTTAGAATTGTCATTTTCCCTGGTGTTATTGAGAAGACTGTGATGTGAACAAAATTATTGATTCACACTGATTGTATTTGCCTTTTGCTAAAGTGGTATTGTTTTAAAACATCTCCGTAATTTGCTTGGTTTGGATGGACCGATACTGCTCACACCGAACTACTGAAAACAGGTAGACACTGACAAATGTATTACAACATATTAACTTAATAAAAATAGCGAAATAAGCAAAACATAATTACGCGTACTTCTGCAAATAAACAAGAAAAAACTAACGAAAGCAATGAACAATATATATGATACTAGCAGGGAACACGAAAACGACCATTTCGAACAGGAGTACTAAAATGAAATCTAGTTAAGAGGCTGTGTTCTACGTTGAGAAAACAGTTAATTCAATGAGGAGCACGTGTTGGCAGTTTATCTTTAGAGCTAAGTATGAGCTCCTAATATTCTTATATTCTACGCCACTCTTCGCCTGACTAATGATTGGGAAATGTATCCCCTTCGTCTACTGCTACATCATCAAATCAAAATTAGATTCACTTATCCATGGTGTCATGTCGATGATACCTAAAGCCGTGCTCTGACTCTCAAACAAACGGTCATATACTAAGAACCTGGAAAACATGACAGCTGGATTTTACAGCTAGTTAATGTGCCCAGGAACTGATCTTCTGCCCTTCAGCTGAAGGTCAAGTGTACCGTAGACATTGGTCGATAAGTCATCAATATGTACACAGTTTGGGGCCGCCTTACAATGTTGCAATCCCATGAAGAAATTGTTTGGTTTATTGCTATTGCTATGGACGTGGTGACGGCTTTTCCAACCACAAATCATATCGCGAAAATCCTTACTGCGTCTCACAAAAATAATAAAAGAAAGCTCATCCAATCAGACATTTCGTGTCTCTATCATCGATTATATTCCGCATAATTATAATTGGAGCGGCGTCTTTATCATTCATCAAAACTGTTAGCAACTTCAAATCCGATTTAGTTTCGGCAAAATGTTTCACAATATACTTGAGTTGAAATAATGTAACAGTTGTTTGCAACATTGTAATGAAGGCACTCTCGCTTGTTGTAACAGCATAATATTTTCAGTTTTAAGCTGGTTTCTACGGTGATGAGGAACACAAATATCGTTATAGTCTATGTCTATGGAGGTAATTCGAACAACTGGTGACGTCAGGTGCATGTATAATAACCCTTGAAGTGCATCAACAATCAGGATACAGACGTAGAAGCCATTTTCAAAAGTATCATACAGCATTTCTTTTTACTTCCGTTGTTTTCGATTTGCCCACTTGGCAGATTATAACAACGCCAGTTGTTACATATGTCTAGCATTGCCTACAATTTGAGAACAGGAAAATCATTTAAAATGCTAGGTGAATATTTAGAGTATACTCACAGCGGAATTCAAAAGTGTAAAATGATCAGGTACACTCTGAGTCAACAAACATTACATGTTAAACAGTTTCCTTAATGGAGTTGAATAAAGAAAACAAGACTACTATTATCTTTGTTAAAAGTTAAAAAAAGGAAGGAAAGCCTTCGTATTGATAGAGGATTCGAGTTTGGGACATAGTGATGTTTTTTTGCAGACGACATGCACTATATTCATCAATCGCCCATTTAAGATTATACTTTCATCTACTTGATAATCAACTCTGACTTGGTTGTAGTAAAATAAAGTAAGTAAAACGTTTTCATAAAGAACATGACTCGAACTATTTTGCGTGTATATACTCAAAAGGCAAGTGAATGCATCCGTTTGACGATTAACTCAATACTGTTTATCAATCCAAAGGAAGGTAAAATGTCTCTATTACGGGATTTTCTCCGCGAGCTCGACACGAAGATGCGGAGAGTTACTGGTCTAAGACCTGATTTGCACTTTATCATAACAACTATGGTGCCTCGTAGAGCTGTTAAAACACTTCTATGTTCTCATAGCTGGAAAAATTAACGGTACAGGTACAATGGTTTTCTGAAATCAAGACCGCTGTTTACCCCATCAAACAATTTTTGTTGTTATTACAAAGGATTAAGCCAAAATAAAACATAATTAAAACCAAAGAGCATGGCTAGTTCTTACAGCTGGGAATACAATGGGTAATACATTCCTTATAAAAGTATTAGTAACCCGCATGTCACAATACCTATTATTGTGGTAAAACATTTCCAAGGTTTCAATGCCTATAATAAAAACAAATGTTGCCTATTTAATGTGTAAAAAGCAAATATTCTGGGAGTATATTCTTTCGGGAAAAGGTATCGCAATCGCATTTAAACATACAAAGAAATAAACAATGAAGAATTAACATAAGCAAAAAATAAACTAAATAGCATCTAGATGATAAAGATATACAATACACAATAAAAAGATAATAAAACTAACCACTAATGTAGTCACTTTATGATAAGATCAGCAATAACCAATTAAAACAATTAAAGATAAATAATTAAGAACAAAAATAAACACTAAATGATAAAGATAAACTATACACAATAAAAAATAAAAGAGATATCAGTTAACAATTTGAATTAACACTAAATGATGAGGATAAACAATACACAATTAAGAAAACTTTAAATAAACAATTAACAATTAAAATAAACAATTAAAGTTAAACAACGAAAACAAACGATAGATAATTGAAATAAACAAAAAGAAATACATGCGTGTCAGTGAACTGTATTTTCTGACTTGATATCGATAAAACGAGGACTATATATGGCCTTATACACTTTATATATTTTCGGTGAACGCCAGTAGACCAGGTGTGTCGGAAGGATAGGCGTTCTATGTTCCATCGAAGATGACCTTGTTGTAAATCTAAGTCAAATTCATGCCATGTTTCATTGGAAACCTAGATGTTCAAAGCAGAGTTATGATATTATACTCTGGAAATCATGTTAGTCTTTTCGTCAGAAATCGACAACCACGACGACAATTGTGATATTGGGAACAAGCATTTGAATACCGAATTAACGAAGACTTCTCAACACCACTGGATTGGGAAGAAGGTGTGTTACTATCTAGAAATAGGAAATTGAAAATTATATATTTGGAATGGCCATTATTTCACTTAGTTGTTATCTGCCGCATTCGGTAACGTTATCAGTAAAGATCGAGGTAGGCTCCAGAGTTCGTAATGTCCTTTGTATCCCTATCGTTATTATATTCTATTGTTCTCTAGTTTACGTCTATACGTCATTATAGAACTCGTAGCACCGGGAGTATGCTGACTCTCGGTGCTGAAGTTTGAATGCTTACCAGTATCTTTGTATTTATACAAAAAATCCGACATCGCCTTGTGCAGCAGCCAGCTATATGAATGATAAATAGACTGTTTCGGAAACAAGTATGGTATATAAAAATGTACATTTTACTTTTTTAGCATCAGTTCAATACTGATCTGATGATGTTTCTACTGTCTTACTATGAAACTTAGATTTCTAGCTTACATTCCCTGGGTGAAACATTGATATTCTAAGGTTGTGTTTATATTACCTAGTCATTCAATGTGGCAACGTCACTGTTCGCATGTAATGTGAATTAAAAAATGTATAAATGACGAGCATGCACAGAGGTTACGGGGGCTACTTGTGTCCGATGTTATCGTCCGCTTTTATCGTCTATTTCCGGTTACAAACAGCCACTGAATCATTTCGTAGTCGTTTAAACACCAATTTATGACGATCACAAGGCTAAACGGCCGATAATTGAGCGGGGGACTAGTAGATATCCCTCTATTGTTTGGTAGTATAAGTCGCATCAGAGGTGATGAATGGAGCTTAACTTACATAAATATAGCCTCAAAAATAGGACAAATATCGCTATAGAAGACAATATAGACATAGTAAACAACACTACAATGCATACATGACGCACATGAAGCATTCACTATTATAGTTTATCATGACGTACTTGTTAAATCTACCCCGCAACATCATAACTTTGCATATATTATTGGGGAATATGTATTTTGACACTATAAGTTATTCCAGGTAGGAGTGAAAATGGTCTTCACATCTACTTGTATTTTAAGTGAAAAAGTCATTGATGGAAATTGAATCGATCTCCATGCATACTTGCACACTGTTAAAGGAAACGTATGTTAAAAGAATGACATAAAACATATCCATGAACCTCCATTAATGACCACCTCAACTTCAGGACAATCTTTAAGTTAAAGAACGTCTACGAAAAATGGATTAAGGTCGAAACATAAAAATACCCGAGATTCCTGAAAATACAAAGAAAATATTTCGAAATGAGATCACGATGCCGACCACAAAACTTTCACATTTTCTTCATCAACCTTCATCTTTACAAACCTTGAGTTGTCATCAACCTTCATCTCTCCAAACCCAGAGTTGTCATCAACCTTCATCTCTCCAAACCTTGAGTTGTCATCAACCTTCATCTCTCCAAACCTTGAGTTGTCATCAACCTTCATCTCTCCAAACCTTTAGTTGTCATCAACCTTCATCTCCCCAAACCCAGAGTTGTCATCAACCTTCATCTTTACAAACCGAGAGTTGTCATCAACCTTCATCTCTCCAAACCCAGAGTTGTCATCAACCTTCATCTCTCCAAACCTTGAGTTGTCATCAACCTTCATCTCTCCAAACCTTTAGTTGTCATCAACCTTCATCTCCCCAAACCCAGAGTTGTCATCAACCTTCATCTTTACAAACCGAGAGTTGTCATCAACCTTCATCTCTCCAAACCTTTAGTTGTCATCAACCTTCATCTTTGCAAACCCAGAGTTGTCATCAACCTTCATCTCTCCAAACCCAGAGTTGTCATCCTCCTTCATCTCTCCAAACCCAGAGTTGTCATCAACCTTCATCTCTCCAAACCCTTAGTTGTCATCAACCTTCATCTCTCCAAACCTTGAGTTGTTAATTCCTCCGTAAGTAGTCTACGTCTGTCACGGAAATGTAATAATTGGACCAAGCCTGTAATCACCATTGGTAGGGGCGCAGGGATGAGATATCTAGAAATGGAAAATACACGCTAAACACAGAGCCTAGTTGCGAGATTTCCCTGTAGGTTACGTTGTAAGTAAGGCTCTAAGTAAGAGGCGGATGCTATAGCCTAAAGTGTCCTTGGTTTTGATGTTCTATATGGCATTTCCGATCGGCAAGGTTAAAGTGTTTTGTTGTTTAAAGATGAGGGTGTAGCGGACAGGTAGTTAATTTCTGTGCTTACTTCAGACATTTTTTTTACCTTATACATGTATGTTTTGATAAACTTGTATTGGATTCCGTTTTTCATTGAAGTTTGTCCCACATGACCATGTCGGTTTTAATAATTTTGTTTTTAATTTTTTTATCAGCGAAATGATTGATTACAGACACAACCGCAGGAACGATAATATTTACCCCAATTTGCGCGGATGTTGAATGGACGTAGTAGCACAGTCACTCTCACAGCATAAAACATATAGACGCACATCACTGCACGATTTCTATTGATTCATCGTTAATACGAATCTGATAAACGTAATGTGACTGTGGTTATTTTGGTATAATTGGCCGAATGACTGACAATTTAGGAGAGATTCCGTCCGGAGGTTAACTGACGCTGTATCAATAAGTAGGCGGATGACGTTGTCTGATTTATCTGTAGCGGGGATAGTGTACCTAATACTGACTTCATATTGACTTCTTCGTGTTGGTACTGTACGATGGCAAAGACATTACGCTATCACAAGAGAGCGTGTCGTTACTGAAATATTCCCTCCAACGGTGCAACGATATATTTTTTTTTTTTTTTTTGCATCAGTGAGAACCGTGCAGTGGCTTCTATACTCAAACCTTGATTCTGTTTAACTATGGAAAAACTGTAATGTGAAAGCAAAATATCAGTTTTCCATGTTAATGATCTAAGATTTCCTTTAAATAGTTTTCTGCACCCGACTCAACGCATACATGAGCACGACGACGATATACTATTTCACCTGAGGCGGTAGTTTGAAGGTGACCTTGAACACCTGATAACACGACACCCTTCACATAGGAAATCCTAAACCTCCAATGTTGCAAGATAAAATATTTAATTTCTGCCACAATAGGTGTGTAATTCAACTCCCAAAGCATAAAATAATCATTACAACTGTTGAATAATATTGAAGTAGTGTCACCTTTATATTAGTTTTGATTGGATGACACGGTGACCTTTGACCAGGATAATTGTTTTAATCACATTGCTAAATGCGTTTTGATTGAAAAATAACTACCGAGAGCGGAATAGATATCATATACAACAGCTGATCTTTGGGTAACCTCTTTTTACATATCAACCTACTCTCCTCCAGTTTTGATATCATCATACTGGACCGATACTTATATCTGCTACATTCTATCTAGCTTGCATCGGTTAGTCCATTATTCATCATTCTAGCTGTTGATAGGACGTTAATACAATGAAATACAAATTCGTGCTCAGTACATGAATTATAAAAATCTAAAAAAAAAAAACCCACACAAAAGTAAATTTGTCAGGGTATAACTAGACGATTTGTTTACAAGTAATATAACTTTTTTTTTTTATCTATGTACTAAAACACGTAATATACATACATGTATATATCTTATACTGTACATGTTTATTGAAGATTGACCTGTGGGTAGATTGACCTGTGGGTAGATTGACCTCTGGGTAAATTGACCTCTGGGTAGATTGACCTGTGGGTATGGCGTTTAAGGATTGAATCTGCGTAAGAGGTTAATTAGAGAGACTGATCTTGTCATTTCTTTCTAAGCAACCTTTTTTTTGCGTTCTGTCGCCTCTGATACTGACTCACCTTTGGAAAGTATACTCTTGTTACTTTCTTGATGGTGAGCACGAGAAGAAAGGAAAACGGACACGTGAATGGAACGCTCCGGCAGTATAACGATCGGGGAGCAATGCGACATAATATTCTTATGACAATCAAATATAGTCAATAGCTTTCCTCCATTTAAGTAGACGCCGTCTGTAAACTACTTAAATGTGTTGATAGGAAGTTATAAATCAATAACAAACCCAGTTGTGACTATTTATTAAAGAGTCTTCTTAAGAAAGTTACCAAAAAAAAACAACAAACCCTTCTTAAGGAAGTTAGAAAACAGCAACAAACCCTACTTAAGGAAGTTAGAAACCAACAACAAACCCTTCTGAAAGAAGTAAGGGTACAAAAACAAAATATTCTCAAGGAAATTAGAAAACGACAACAAAATCCTCTTTAGGAATTTCGAAAACAACAACACACCCTTCTTAAGGAAGTAAGAAAACAACAATAAACCCTTCTTAAGGAAGTAAGAAAACAACAATAAACCCTATTTAGGGAAGTAAGAAAACAACAAAATATTTTTAAGGAAGTAAGAAAACAGCAACAAAATATTCTTAAGGAAGTTAGAAAACAACAACAAAATATTCTTAAGGAAGTTAGAAAACAACAACAAAATATTCTTAAGGAAGTTAAAAAACAACAACAAACCTGTGACTGTTTATTAAAGAGTCATTTTAAGGAAGTTAGAAAGCAACAACAAACCTAACTGTGACGATTTATTAAGCTTCAGGCTTTTGTCTTTGGGACTTTGACCATTATACTAATACAACTTGTGAATTTGAATATGAATATGATTTTATGTGAGATTTAAGAATCGTGATTTAGTAATCGCCAGACGAAGCTCCTTATTTATTCATATTTTTGAAAACATTGCCATTTTTCGCAGAATCAGAAAATTATATCGGCGTCACAGTAGAGGAAAACATTAAAGCACATTCTATAATGGCTTTACCTTGACATGGATTTATAAACGAAATGCTGCCTGGAGAATGAAAAACAAAACAGGTGCCGGCCTTTTCAAACTTAACATTCGACGAGCGCCTACATAAATTAGATTTGTAAATAGATTCGCTCAGAATTTCGGGGAGTCATAGGACATATATTGTAAGACGATTTTATAGGGAAGTACGACTTTAAAAAATGCAAATTCAATCTTATTGAGAGATCCAAGGTCACAATTTAACATACATTGTATATCGTAATTTTGAGCAGATTTGATATAAGGAACAGATGATATAGAACATCAGACACATATATTAGTGAGGCACCAACGGGTTCCATAGAAGATATACTGGTCAAATAATTGAGAAATAAATGTTTAAAAGCCATCATAAACTGTGATTTATTTGTTATGCATGTATATATATGGTGAGCTGACGATCAGATGGCTACCTACACTGTCCGCCACAATGTATGTACGGGTGCTCTACCACGGCGTCCAGAAACGTGTATTATAAAGTTCTACATCAAATCTTATAGTGCTGGAGGAATTAGAATTCATCCAGTCGTCTGTGGAAAGATATAAACCAAGCACTCTTGACTCTCTATGTACCACAGCCAAATATCTACATATGTTTGTTAATCATTGGAAAGTGAATCTGTAAGACTATATTAGGTTGGTGGGCGAGCCACTCGTCTAGACACAGAAGGCAGTGATGGCCTGTTGCAAGGCATACATAGTGCATTATTAGGATAATTCACTCACTTAGTATTTCGAAAAAATGCGTCTTAAATTTATGACAAATCTTTTTGAAGGCACTTCTACGAGTAAGTCAGTGTCCCCAACAAAACGAACAGAAGTAGGCGTTTAGAGTTCATATTTGTCAGAAGGTATGTGTCGTTATAGAAATGACATTACATGTTTATGTCGAGATCTCCAATACCTCCCAGATATCGTCTCGATGAAACCGTTTACCGCGACTCTTTTTCAAAAAAAAAACAACAAAAAAAACAAAACTTTTATGATTTGTATTCAATTGTAATATTTCCAGACATTTCCAAAATTGTCAGTTTTGCATATTAATCAGCAGCATGTTATTTAAGGTCACCCTTACACCACACTCTGATATTGTAAAAAAGAATATACGTTGACACCAAAAAAAAAAAGGTCAATTCATCCTCAAAATAGCTTTTATATTGTGGTGGAAACAGGTCAAGCAAACTCGTGGTTGTTGGGTAAAGTATTTGTTTTACTCTCGTTAGTTATTTTTCCAAATTTACAAAAAACGCTCGCTAAAGCTCGTGTGTTTGAAACTTTTGAAAATACCATATAAAACAACCACTCAAAGGAAAATACCATATAAAACAACCACTCAAAGGAACCTCTATATATTCCATACTTGTTACGTAAAGCCCATCTGTAAATCATATACAATACTTTACATGTGCTTTATAATAAATTACAAATACAGTTGTCTGTCGGTTATTCAAGAAATAGTTTTATTTTTGAAACCCGTCCATTACTTTCGTCATCTTGCCTTAAAATATTTCTTTATTATATCCCCAAAAGATTCTTTGTCCCGCGCTCAATTGTTAACAAATGGAAATTTCTCGAAAACCTGCATGATGAAAGTAGAATGCATTGTCAAATGTCATAGTGTTTTATCAGATACAAACACACAAGTCATGATTCTGTGTAAAATAAGCTCCCCTCAAACGGAGTTTTAGGCCGAATGTGATGATTCTGTTTCGTAGTCAATTTCCTTTCGGGTTTTCAGTAGCATTGAGCTCTCTGTCGCATCATTCTGCCAAAGTACTGCATGTCAGATAATATCGTAATCCTTTTTGGCTGTGTTGCATGATCCTGGTTGGAAATTTCAAATAATAATTACGACGTGACAAAAAACGCAAGTTGATAATTATAATTGAACACGCGAGGATTTCAAGAATTACAATAAAAAAACTTCTGATAGAAAGAGACCGTTATGTCTTGTCCAGTTTTTTCTGTACATTTAAAGGTTTCAATAAAGGTTAATCTACCGCATGGTCCTCACTTTTACTTAGTCGCATTAGTTAGTCAAACAGCATGTGACAAATTGATAATAGTACACATACAGAATATGAAAGCAATTTCGGAGACATATCTAAGTCATTTATGATTAAAATTGTCAAATCAAGAACAAATTATTTGGAAAAATATTTCTTTTTGCCTTATAGTAAATTGTAAAAAAAAATCTCAGGATCTACTTTAATATAGCATAGCCTAAATTTAAATATATTTGATTTAAAAAGGCAAATTTAATAATTCCAAAAGTGATGAATGATTTGTTTTAAGAATTCAAATATAGGATGTCTTTTGTCTGATCTGGTTAACCTGTAATCCTGTCTTGAGCACCGGTTGTTAAACATTGATTTTAGTAAAGCGAGATTATGTGCCTCGAAACAACAAGATTGTTAGCTCTGGAGAATCTGGTGCATCTTCTGTGCTAATCTTTTACAAGCTTAACACAATTACTCAAGTAACTTGGCATCAATCCATGGATACATTTATAAAATTCACAGGCTTAGATTTATAACATATCTATGATTGACAGCCCTTTCAGAACAGGTAGCTACGGTCCGTTTCCGGTTGTATGCTGTACCTTCCCGTCGAACTTCTCTGACGTCCTTCCTTACGCCCCTCACTCCGTCCTCCACCTCAAAGTTTCCCCCTCTGTTTCCCTTTCTCGTATCCTAATGCCTCTCCGTTCTTTTTCCTATTAGCAATTTAAGTCCCCTCTCTCTTCGTCCATTGTCCTCATTGTTCCCCCAGTTGTTTCGCCTTTCCCCGATCAGATTGTCTCCCAATTCGCCGACCAGATTATTGATCCCATGGCCCTCAGCATTTTTGGAGTGTACGACTGCATGGTGTATGATGTTACCGGATAGAATGTCCTGCTGTGTGTCTACTGGTGTATCCTCCAGTCAGGTAGCATTATAAAGTCGGTATCAGTGCAGCGCTATCACAAGCAGACTAACACGAACATACCACAGGCGATTGCACAGAAAATGCGATTTTTGATTTTCAAAAAAAAAAAAAAAAAAATTGATATGACAGTGGTATGTGTAATCTGTTGTGAGCTTAACAGATTACACATACTACTGTCATATATAAAAAAAATGAAAATCATATTTTCTATGCAAGCGCCTGTGGAACGTACCCCAGTGCCTCCCAAAATACACACATGCATCACGCACATAGGGGAGGCCGTCCATATGGCACCATAGCTATATTGATGGGACGTTAAACACTACAAAACTAAACTAACATTGGGTAATATAGTTGTTTTTGCAAAATGTAGTTCCGGGGTCAAACTGACGAGATCCGGTGCCAGTATCAAACTGTCTATATTTAGTTTCGTGGTGATGCTTTCATCAGTCATTTCCGGTGTCTCTCGGTATTCAGTTCCGGTACCGGTGTCGCACTCTTCACATTTGGCCGTTCACATTCGGATTCCCTGGCACATCATCAACATGACAGTGTCGACATCCGGTTCCGGTGTTAGACTAGTGACATTCGGAACCGAAGAAGCATAAGTTGAGGAATAGCCATATTCTATAAAACTAGAACATGGTTGTTCATGTTTATCATATGTGCATGATAGTTTCATGTAGAAGTAATATCTCTGCCATACATATACTGTTGTGTGATCGATACGTATACTCTGTAATAGTCTTAGTAATCTTCAAATCACAGGAATCAGCGTTTTTATACTTCAGCTGTCACGCAATAAAATGATGGATCTTCACAGTAACATTTTCTATGCCATGTTCTCATATGCATTACACTCCATCTTTACAAAGGAGTCATCTGAAGGTACAGGTCCCATTTGGCTTGTCCTTCGGCTCTGTTTTATCTCTAACATTTACCGAACCTTGAACTTTAATTGAAATGTTTCTCAATTTCAAGGTTTAAATGTGAACTCTTTTTTTGTTAGAATTAATTCTGAAAATAAATGAGAAGTAGAAATTTAAGTATAACCTACAAGATATTTGGCAGTAGGAGTTATTCCAGTCTAAACAGGATTGCAGACATATGATGGATTTGTCTGCGTTTATTTTCTGAAACTAGAGCAGCATTGGAACTTTGATAATACGAGTGGTTCGTATGAACTGATAATTATCGTTTTCAATTTCTTTGCATTGTTTTCGTTTACATACCAGTAATGAAGAATAATAGAATATCTTTTGTTTTGAGGCAATAACTTTCAAACAAAGCAATGTTGTGCTCAAGATATAGTCTCGAAAACCATATACGACCCCGGTAAAACCGCGGGGAGGTAATACCATTCTAACATTGTTTCGGAAACAGCAATCCAACCCTAGTTTTGATTTAGTGCAGTAACGTTTTTTCCTCTTCAAAACAGTGCTGGAAATTACAGCTCCGAGAATGAGATTATAAGAAAAAAAAAGACAGCATCGATTTTAACGCGCGGTTTTCTAGAGAAATATACATTGTATTCACACGACAGTTCAATATTTATCTTCTACTTCGGATGACGTTGCGGCGTCAATTCGTCACTGAGGTAGTGTGGGGCAACCATCGCCCCAGGAAAGTTATTACAGAACGACAAATAGATTTGATTTAACGAACACGCTATATCATCTGTCAGCAACTTTTTTAAAACTGCCGACAGTGTTTCCAACAATGCCTTTATTGAAGAAGTCAACAACATGTGACTTGTTCCCATAATGCAACATAGTTCGAAGAATTATTCTTGATAATACACCTTTTGTTCATATTCTTCTTATAACCTTTTGTACAACTCCTGTTTTTATCTCCACCAGAAAAAACAATATGTACGTGTTTAGGGGCGATGGAGGCATTAGGACGAGATTCGACAAGCTAGCTCATTTAAGTAGTGTTCACCCCAGAACTGTAAATGTACACGCTCTGAGAATCTCCCTGCTTCTTGACTGTTAATTAAAGCTCTGATCGTGCATTGTATCATTACATCGTCAAAGTGCAGCGGGCATGTACTGAAAAAGTCACGAGATATTTATATCTTCCTTCCGTGAGGCGAACATATTATTGCTCCACTTTGAATAAAACCAGAGTTTGGTATCATTAAAATTTGTATTTCCATACAGAGGGTAGCATCATGATGATCTATATTTAATTATTTGATTCAAGCAACAAAAACAATGGTGTTGTGAATTTGTACGGGAGACACGATCGCCATACAATCATTATTTGCTCTCAACGATTCGGTTTTAGCCAGAGATACAAAAACAATCGCCATGAAGGCCAGAAGTTACCCTTCAGTGTTTTTCTATATCATTACATCCGACATTGGCAATCACGAATCAGGTATGTGCTGTCTGAAAACACGAAACCCTGAAACTCCTTATAATGGTTCCAGCGTAGGCCTTGTTAAGAGTTCCGTATTGCCGCTCATCAAAGGTTTATAAGTTCTTTTGTACATACATACGGCCATTTTCTCTCCCAGAGGGTGTCAAATTGAGCAGCGAAATAAGCCCAAGGTATTATTTTGGTTTGGCGTAGTAATACATTTTCAAATGAGAGAATCATACGGAGGGGAATATCTGTCGGGGTTAGTTGGCCGGTTTCAGTACATTTATCATTAATGTTATGTACCGAATATTGATCCAATACAACAACCTAGTTCTAGAGGGCGGGACTCATTTGTGGACTGACTGTGTCATCTAAGACCCAGTAAAGGCAGGATGTTACGGATATTTCCATTAGACCCGAGGTCTATTTAATTCACATGAGGGATTCTGACTTTTCCTGACAAGTTTCCTGTCTCCTGTCCGTATTGTTGATGTTCATTGGTTAGTAGGGTCCTTGTATCGTTATTCTCGAGACTAATGACAACATTTCATCTTTTCGATCGCTGTTTCTTTGTTTGCATGAAAAAAAAAAATGAAAAAATAAAAATAAAAAAGAAAAGCGAAATGTTAAACTGAAAAAAAGCATGAAATCGTTAAAACCGCCAAAGCGAAATAAAGAAGAATCGCAACCTTTGGCGTTGCCAGATTTTCGAATTTTTCATTTTACCTCTTGTTTTTTTTTTTTTTTTTTTAACGTCCTATTAACAGCCGGTGTTATTTAAGGACGTGCCAGGTTTTGGAGGTGGAGGAAAGCCGAAGTACCCGGAGAAAAACCATCGGCCTACGGTCAGTACCTGGCAACTGCCCCACGTAGGTTTCGAACTCGCAACCCAGAGGTGGAGGGCTAGTGTTAAAGTGTCGGGACACCTTAACCACTTGGCCACCGCGGCCCTCCCCCACGCACCCCCCCCCCCCCCCCCCCCCCCTTTTTTTTTTTTTACCTCTTGGCGTCTCATCACGGTGTAAATGTCATATATAAGACACCATATATACATTGAATCATAAACATACACTGATACTAGTCCTGGCTTTAGGAGTGAAATGATTGCTTTATTTGTTTTTTTTTATGTCCTCCCAGCAGTGGTTGACCATAAATATTCGCTGAAAATGACGAAGTTATTGAGCTTACAAAGTACATGCCGTTTGCGTTATCGGTATTACAGTTATATGAATGCAGTTCTATCTTCCGGAAAAACTTCAGCAATATTTTCTCATTTTAAACAGATACCAAAACATATCGCCCGGAATTGTTTTTTGTTTTTTTTTGTTTTGAAACATTTCAAATATCACTTCAGAGCGATACATGTAATCATGCAATAGACATGATAAGTGAGAACCACTCCCATAGGAATGTTCTAGGATACATTTAGATTTATTAAGCTTTTTGTCTAAGGGTTTAAAAATGATATAAATGTAAATATATATCAATATCAACTTCTGTCAACGAGTTCATCCGAGGGAAAGACACGAATTTCATGACTTTCTGGTGATTCAGCTTTGAGTTTTTCACCCGTCTCGATTTCTCAAAATGCATCCAATTAAGAAGCAACCAGAATATTAGGTTACGTACTTTAACCAGAATCGCGCATGCGCGATTAACACGGGTTTAGTCAATGTCTTCGTAACGCTTGCTACAAAATTGATGGACAGATCACTTTTAAACAAGCCCTATCAACCCGCATTCAAACATCCACAAGAGTTTGATAACCAGCGAGTATAAAACTCATGCACCCATTCTGCATAAATTGTGAAATTCGGGTAAAAAAGTAAGAAATTCACTAAGGCGGAATGGAGTGACAGACACCGTATTAATCATTACGTATGAGCCACACCGACCCGTTCCTTTTACAATTATGATGTATTGGACGCGATAGATAAATACTGTAATGGTTCAGCCCTAAAATATTACACACAATTATTTTTAGTTATTTCAGGAGACACAAGGGTGACCTATTTGTCGTCATCTCTAATCGATGCAGTATCTTTTCGCGTGACAACGGATCATTGTATTCCTCCGCGTCGGCGGCTGGCATCTATTCATCCGCGCTGGGGATTAACTGGTGTCGATGTGGTCGTCACACCTAATATTTCAATTCTAATAAATACGCACTGGTACATATGGCAAAATGGAATGGTTCCCATGCCAAATACTACAGATAAAAATATAGATGGATGTGCATGTGTGATCCGATGAAAATTGAGACGCCAGCTTGTGCATACTCCAAGATGTACGCCATTAGAAGATACTTGATATACCTATGCATACTTGCGACCTAGATACAATATCGAAATGTCCCGGATGTATTATGTAAGTTAAAGAGTTTAAGTTTTAATGGCGAAAATGTTGTAATCGATCACACACTATAGGGCCGTGCGCCTGTGGGAGACACCCGGTGATGTAGATATATATATGACATTGTCCCTTGATCAATGACAATGGGCATACAGCGTTCTCGCGAGATTAATGATTATAAACGAGACACTATTGCAGTATGATGCAATGCTTCTTGACAAACGCTTAACGACATGTTGTTTTTCCAGCCACAGACAGGTACTTGAATTAACATTTGTCGTTTATTTTCAGCAATAACTTCACGACTGTATCAAATTAAACATGTCCGTTAGATACATTATAGCCTGGAAGGAACCAACATGGACGTGACATTTCTCTTCCATAGGTCCCATGAGACTTTTAAAAACTCAATAGAAACTAATTCAAAAATAAACTTTAAAGAATGGACGTCAAAGTGCATGGCACTTGTAGCCGAGGTAAGGAATTCATCGGATTGTGTTCGAGAAATGTGGTGTGAAGTTAAGAGCCTAATTTAGTGCATTTTTTTAATTTATATTTTTCTTGTTAATTCACCTTTAATAAGACGAATTGCTTTAAATGTAAAAGTACAAGTTTATTTAAGCTTTGTAATGTCCTAAATAATGACCAAGTACATTTTGTAGCAGTCATACGGCATTACTGAGTACTACTCTTTAGAACTCGATTACAAAAAATACTCCCCCTAGTGCAGAAAGAAATCTTCACGAAGGCAGCCAAATATATCTTTCCGTGTGAGATTTATACTGTACACGGAAAAATCACGTAAAGCGCAGAACAGCTCAACTGATGGTCAGTTTACATGATAGTATGTACTTTCACAATTAAAGCTCTGCACTGCCTCTGCCTTTTGCCCTTTCCCTCATGTTTGTTACAAAATATCTTAAATCGAAAATATTAAGCTGTACGGGCAATACAGTAGGCTGTATGTTGTATGTACAAGATAGTAAGTTGTATGTACAAGATAGTAAGTTGTATGTATAAGATAGTAAGTTGTATGTACTAGATAGTAAGTTGTATGTACAAGATAGTAAGCTGTATATACACGATAGTAAGTTGCATGTACAAGATAGTAAGCTGTATATACACGATAGTAAGTTGTATGTACAAGATAGTAAGCTGTATGTACAAGATAGTCAGCTGTATGTACTAGATAGTAAGTTGTATGTACAAGATAGAAAGTTGTATGTATATGATAGTAATTTGTATGTACAAGATAGTAAGCTGTATGTACAAGATAGTAAGCTGTATGTACTAGATAGTAAGTTGTATGTATAAGATAGTAAGTTGTATGTATAAGATAGTAAGCTGTATATACACGATAGTAAGTTGTATGTATACGATAGTAAGTTGTATGTATAAGATAGTAAGTTGTATGTATAAGATAGTAAGCTGTATGTACAAGATAGTAAGCTGTATATACAAGATAGTAAGCTGTATGTACTAGATAGTAAGCTGTATGTACTAGATAGTAAGTTGTATGTACAAGATAGTAAGTTGTATGTACAAGATAGTAAGCTGTATGTACAAGATAGTAAGCTGTATATACAAGATAGTAAGCTGTATAAACACAATAGTAAGTTGTATGTATAAGATAGTAAGTTGTATGTATAAGATAGTTAGTTGTATGTACAAGATAGTAAGATCAATACATTTTCATAGTGATCCGATTAAATTGTGGAACTTTTCATAATCATTGAAAAGTCATTTTTACGTAGTTGGAGATATAAAGACCTATACCTACATTGTATAATGAAGGCACTGACCTAAGAATTTAATCTGAATGTAAGAAATACGTTTTCATTGGCTTGCATGGTACTACAGCCGTCATTATTCATAGCTGTGAATATTCCATTTTTACCAATTTTTCATTCTGTAAAAGTGACATTTTTCACTACTGATAAATCTCACTTTTCTGATATTTTTCACTGTTGAAAAATATCATTTTTTCTGATTTGACAAATCATAACACTGCTTACAAACATAGGGGCCGCGGTGGCCGAGTTGTTAAGGTGTCCCGACACTTTAACACTAGCCCTCCACCTCTGGGTTGCGAGTTCGAAACCTACGTGGGGCAGTTGCCAGTACTGACCGTAGGCCGGTGGTTTTTCTCCGGGTACTCCGGCTTTCCTCCACCTCCAAAACCTGGCACGTCCTTAAATGACCCTGGCTTACAAACGTCAATGGGGGAAATCAAAATCTGATCCAGTATGTTTTGCTATAAAAATAGCAAAATATTTGCCCCAATCGTGAAGTATATGTGGTATTAGTGAAGACACAGTTAGATATCTTCTATGAATTTGAATGTTCTCTTTTTCGTGAATAGTGTCAACACCATACATTGTGTTGGAAATATCTAAACTGGTCCCCAAAGTTCTGTATCCTAACATCAGTAGTATACGGAGTAACACTTTCCCTGTTGTTCCTAATGGGAAAGCCACTACGACTCGGATTATCAGCGCGCCACATCGGAATCCTATATCCGTATCATCCACCAGCTGACTTTTCCTGCTACATGTATATTGTTATGGGGCTTCCCATGCTTACTGTCAGAGACGAAGCAGTCTTGTTTAGCTTCGTCGAAAAATAATGTCTTAATATCTAAATGGAAAACGCCAATCTGGAATCCATACATATTTCATCGTGTAATGCTAGAGTCGTGATTCTGATAGATACAAATATCTATGAGGACACCAGAGACACTCTACGAAGTCCTATATCTACCATATATAAACTTATTTTATCTGGAGCTCAACATATCGGACGTCAACACAAGATACGTGTAGATAGAAAATCCAAGCGAAGTCGCATCCAGACAGGGTAATGGTAGACTAGGGATAATGGAAGGATAACGGATGTATGACATACGTGGACAGATAACGGACGTATGACATACGTGGACAGATAACGGACGTATGACATACGTGGACATATAACGGACGTATGACATACGTGGACAGATAACGGACGTATGACATACGTGGACAGATAATGGACGTATAGCATACGTGGACAGATAACGGACGTATAACATACGTGGACAGATAACGGACGCACGATTCACGTGGACAGATAGTAGACGTACAGTCGGTTTGAAACTTTTGTGGATGTACAATATTTGCGGACAGACAATTAATGAAGTCGTCATTTTAGCAGAAGATAAAAATGTTGAAAAATATATATTTAGATACATTTCAAAACTACAAAAATTAATAAAGTAATGCGTCCCGTCATGTGACCTCCCGTCATTTGACCTCATCAAAATGAGGACTGGAATGAGTGAATATGGAAACAGATAGCACAGATTAGGATGTTCCCACGAGATCATGGCGCGGACAATACAAAATACATCCTTTATAATTGATTCTGCGCAGTCTATGATATAAAGGGAGAATACTCCTAGTAGAGTTTAAGTCTTTTGTCGAATTCACTTTTCACAAATACAACAGTGTTATTTACAGCTGATATGATTACTGATTTGCTTAAAAACATGTGCTGAATGTTATAAATTTGTATTGAAACAAAAATTAATCAGATAAGTTAGAAATTCAGCATAATGTAAAAAAAAAAATGAATAAATAAATAAATAAAAAAAAAAAAAATTAAAATTAAAGGTCAAATGATAATAGCCATAGTCGGTTATCTTACCTTTTATAGAAACTGTTATTGACCACCAGATCATAATATCACTAACTATCCACAGATTTGTAACCACTACGACCAGACATCTCAGCTGGTAGTGTATGTGTAATTATCATATAAAATCTTCCCTGACCAGAACCCGTCCTGCTGACATCGACGAAGACCGCTGTGTCCGTGGTTACGACGGTGTAATAGTCATTTATAATTTGTCTGATGATGGTTATACAACCGAGACGCGACGATAATATCCATCCAAGAGTTTAACACTTGTCTTTATCTGTCAGAACTTATGACGGTCCGGAGATAGAGCCGTTTATTATTCAGTTACCGGATGTTGATTTACGATTAGCGTCTGCTGAACTGGGTAACAGATTATATTTATCTGGTCATTAGTTATGTCCGGCGGAATTATTCAGTATCAATATTTACCAAGCCTCGGATTAACTATTGATGATGTTGTCAGACAGAATGTCATAATTAGGTGTTGATTGGCTAAAATTCGTCACGTGTAATTATTTTTGAAAATCAAAGTCTTGTATATATATATATATTTGACCTGAAAGCTCACATATACCTGTCATATGAAGGTAAGAATAGAGACAGATATCACGATGTTTTAAACCAGCATATGCCAATCCGTGATTGTGTCATTCCTCAATGTAATTTTTCTTGCAATAAGCATGTCCATTGGCTTAAAGATCTATGTTATCTGTCCATAACGTAAACGATGACGTGGACGTTTGTAACTGACTACATGTACAGCGGGGTGATAAAAGAAATCGTCAGTAAAAGTCGATTTCCTCAGGGATTATGTATATAGAGGTTACACAACCAGCGTTTTTTTGTAACTTTTGAAAAAAATAACTGACGAGAGTGAAAGAAATACCATACACAACAACAACGAGTCAGTGTGACTTGTTTCTACCACAATGGAAAAGTTATTCTGAGGATGACTTGACCTGTTTTGGGTCAACGTGTGTTCTTTTCACAATAACAGGTGTGGTGTAAGGATATGACCTTATTTAAAATGCCGCTAATTAATATGCAAAACTGACAAATTTGGAAATGTAAGAAAATATTACAATTCATTACAAGTCATGTCAAACAAATAAGTAGGTTTATTTTTTCAAAGCAATACATTGATAAAAAAAAAATAGTATATTTTCAAGAATATAACAAAACAACTGCGAGACAAAAAAGACAAAAACCAACAAAACAAAACCGGAGTCCATTATTTTTTATGTTATGGAGTTTGTGTACAGCTGCATAACGTGAGATATGTATTCAAGTCAATCCTTAATTGTATAACTCATTCAGAGAAAAAAACTAGATGATTTTTTGTGTTCTGAAATGACGTTAAACAATACTAAATCAAACCATCTTGTTAAACTGCTAATGTTTTCTGTTGATGTTTAATGCATGTACAAAGTTAATTAAAAAAAGAGAGAGAAAGAGATTTTTTTACCTATTTAACGATGAATGGCGTTCACACTCAAAGCGTCGATGTGAATATATCTTTCGAGTCAGAAGCATTTTTATTTCTTTTGTTTAAAGCCCAAATTACTTATGTTGAATATGTTGATTTTGAGAGATTCAGTGAAAAAAGGGATTCTGTTCCGACGACTTGACACGGTGACTTTATTTTTTCCTTTTCGAATACGGTAGTTTTATTTTATTATCAATCAGAAAGATGCATGAAAATTTTTTCACAAACTCATAATGAAAAAAATGAAAAAAAATGATATATAACCGACTTGCAACCTACCAGCATGAGGGTAAAAAATGGTTTTCTTATGAATTATTCAAAGATTCTTTATAATATGAAACCATAAATCAACTGTTAAAGCGACGTATCTGTATGTGGGGTCGACATACGCATCCATAGCTAAAGGACCCGCAGTATGTAAACTGGATTTCTCAAATCAAAATTTCGATCCATAATTCTCCAAAGCGCGATTTTAAGTATTCATGGAATATATCATTGTACTGACTGCGATGAATATAAAAGAACATTACACTTTGAGAACAAGGCATGCTTAAGGAACGGTTAAGAAGTAGCATCAGTCGACCCTGGTAATGAACAAAGAGTCAGTAATGTGTATTCCTGGGACATTTGTGTCCTTTTAAGATTACATTACTGTCTGAGTTGACAGGGGACTTTCTGCGATACTTGTCACATCTAGTAAGAGGGCGAATTGTATTAGCGAACGTCGCTTGTGGAGGTAAAGCACCCAACCCCCTATACGTCGCCATATCCAAGTAAGGTTAATTCGATTGGAACAGATGGAACTTTTAAAAGTTGTCAGGCAATAACGAACTTTCTGAGTTCAATATAGCAATTTGGTCCCTAAAGGCCATTGATATACGAGACGTTTTTGTTCTGTCTGCCATATCTTTCGATTTTGCCGTTTTCCAGGAAGTCTAGGAAGCTCGTGGTCCCTGTCAATTTTAAGCAACTTAGAGAGTCTGACAAGGACACTTGACGTCACTCCCGATATGTGAGCCACACGTTACGTACATAGCACTTTAAAATCAATCCTGGGCGTTTTTATTTAGTCACAAATACACCAATGATATAAAAACTCTAATAAGAATAAGCGCCATGTTGGTGAAAATTGGCAGCTACCAAGGTGGATGTTCATGTGGAATCAGGAATCAGGAATTCTGTTCACAAAAGTGATGTAGGAATATTTATGCTTATCTGTCCAATACAAGACCAGTGTCATATACCCATTCCTATTCTTTCTTATTTGTTCTCCGCCATTGTTGATTGTAGATCTCTGTAAGTAAGATGTAAGTAAATTATGATCCGATAGGGCGTTAGACTTCCACATCTTAAATGCCATACAAGGTTTCAAATTTATTGAGATAATCTTGTAGCCAGGGACACCGACAGAACTCTGACTACATAGTCGGCGAGACAATCCGTAGCGGGTAGTCCTGTAGGCGTTAAACCAGTAACTAACTAATTGTAAATCGAAGTATTAGAATAATGAAGCAGTGGTATCAATACGGAAACTTAATGGCCGCTATTTCTGTACACATGCCAAATGTATCTCGATCAGGGAGAACAACTAATCCAGACAAGCTGGTGTAGATCAGTAGCGCGAAAACGTCTCTCACGGCGGAAGTGACCATTTTTATTGCACATGCGTGCTTGCAACTGTCACAGTACTTGCAAAGCACACGCCATATCGTCAAACGTGTCATCAGATAGAGAAGGGAGACAATCGTAAACAGATCAGCGTTGTATAGGCTAACAAGTCCACTAGTCAAGGATAATGGCTAATAAGACTGACCACATGTGTTTAAAATGTTAGACTGTCTTGGTTTCTTTCCTAATAATTTATATCCCTACCTACGGTGTTTACATGTCAACTTGTTCCCATTATCACGATTTCTGTGGCAGATGTCGACTGCTGATGGAAAAATTAACCATAAAAGGTTCAAAGGAACGCAAACAGACGAAGACCAATGCTTGTTGATAGGACTAGTGGCTTAGTTGTCACCGCCCTAACTCCCTCTTTTGCCCTTATTTTATCGACTTTAAGTTAGGATTACGGTTTCATTATCATATCGGTAGATATATTCTCTGTTGTTTTCCCCTCGTTTAATCGATTTTGACTTTTTTTTTTGTAAAAATTTCTGTTCCGTTATTATGTCGGTATTCTCTGTTGTTCCCCCTTGTTTTATCGAGTTTGAGTTACAATTACGGTTTCGTTATTATGTCGAAATTCTCTGTTGTTTTGTTATACATGTTTGACGTTTTTTTTTTTATTATCAACCTTTGATAACAACCACTCAATAATATTGATACAAAGATGTCCGACTCGCACTCACTTTCTAAAGTAATCGGTAGATAAATTCTGAATGTGTTTCCATTACTTTGTCTAACGATTGTCTGAATATGTTGACAGTGACCGGCGATTCGGCGTGTTCCCAAGGCAACAGGACAGCGGACCTCCAGAACTGTCTGGTGAAGATTTTAGAACGGGCGGCGCGGAAGGATCTTTTCTGGTTTGGCAGTCCATATCGTACACTGTGTCCTAAACCTGAGACACAAGTAATTGGCTGTTCGAATCCCTTCCCGGAAGTGGAGGACAGCATCATCAGCCGACTCTTCTCCTCAACCGGCATCGACGCCAATCTTGTTAAAAAGTACATCAACGTTAACTTCACCTCTCCTGCCGGTAAGTTGGATATTGAAACAAAAAGTTAATTAAATATGCTAAAAGCTTAAGCCTACACGGAAAGGGCTTTCTCTGAGGGCTTTTGGGACCCGTTAATGGGTCAATTCCTAATTGAAATTATTTTCTTTTTAAGCAAAATTCCCAAAATTAACAGGTTACTCATTAACAAAATCTTTTTCAATGAACCAATTTTCTTTACAAAATGCGACAAAAAGCCCCATCCCAAACCAGTGGGAAAAAGCCCTGACGCATCTCGGCATCCAAGGTACATGGTTCCGATCATCTACATTTGTACCTACTTGTTGAGCGATGATCATGAATGTGTAAAAAATAAAAATCTGTCGGAAAACTATTAAACTTGACATTCTGAGATAAAAAGTAAGATTCGTTTGTAACTCCCGATGTAAGAAGTCAAGAGGTCACTCTTTGAATCAAATGACGCATCGTTCACCAACAAATATCACTTTTAACATCGGAAATATCTTCTTAAAGGGGATTACGTCACATGAATGGGTACACAGGCAAAATGTCATCTGCCAAATTCAGGACAATTTCACATGACGTTTTTTTCAGGTCAAATTGACCTAAAATTCACATAAAAATTTCTTCATGTGAAATTGACCTCATTTTCAGGTAACTTTCAGGTCAATTTCAGGTAAATATTTGTTAAGGTCAATATTTTTTCAGTTCGATATTTGTTCAGGTCAAATTTACAAGACATTTTGCCTGTGTGATGTCCTCCGACCGGCTAGGGTATTTTTCGGAAGAGCATTGAAATAGTAAATTCATGGTGCTATGTTCGATGATGGAGACACTGAAACAAAATAACGACATCCTTTTCACTAGCACTCACGGGTACCATTCTTCTAAACTCGGAGATAAAACAGGTTATCCCAGACGATGTCACGGGATTACAAGATAATTTCATTGAAGGGCGAGTAGAGCCGAGATGAATATTACTACTTTGAGAATACAACAAATTGACTAAAAGTGTGCAAATGGAAAGAAATTAAATACTGTAAAAGAGAGTTCTTATAGCGTTTTTCGACGTAAGAATGACATAAAATAAATAATCACCCTGTACCAGTATACTTCAGTGTGATATTACACACATTTTAGACAAATTCTCCAGAAAGGTCTGCGATAAGATATGTTCCTTACCCGACTTATATTGTAGTTTTAAAACCCAAGAAACGTATATCGGTATACTCCACCTAGTGTTTCGAGTAACGGAAAACAAATCGCTTCAAAAAAGTCATTTAAACCTTATAATACCCAAGGCGGAGGGAATTAAGTGATTTTTATTACAAAATACCACAATGAAGACGAAGCGAACAGTAAATTTTTGAAGACGTTTTTACCGTACTTTGCACACATAGGAATGTCTATTTGGCTAACATACTGTGACTAAAGTTAAGATTTTCTAAAGGTAAGTCAAAAGCCATTGTCTAGTTCATATCCGCCAATTAAGTACCAGTGGTAATGTAACAAGGAACACACGTCGAAAATCAAAGCCCTATCTGGTACGGTTAACATACAATGGCCAAGGTTAAAGCCTTTTTTAAAAGTAGGTCAATTGTCGAGGTCAAAGTTAGCCGGTACCAACTGAAAGGTGTTGTCGCAAGGAGCACACACGTCAAATGACTAAGTGGTATCCTCTTTAATATTGACACAACACTGTTTTATAAACAAACCCTTTAACCTTGCTGTTTACGAACACCGTCGACACTGTACTCGCCGTCACCGGAGGAATAGTAGTACAATGTAGCTTCGAATGTCCTGGACCAATTCCCGGCGAGCTAAAATGGTAAAAAGTAACCGGTCTGTATAGGGCTTTGTACGGGGTCTTCCCCGAACACCAACTCTGGTTAGGGAGGGGTGTTTACATAGGGATTAAGATGTGTTGATAGGGAGTTATAGTCTGTTACAGAAATGTTCTCAGTGTAAGAACACAGGTAAATCAGAACACAGGTAAATCAACTCACCTGATTCAAGATTTAAAGATTTTATTCACTATTCACAAAGTGTGTAACAAGAGGTCAATATGACAAAACAATGTACAAAGCTTACAGGGTAATAACATGAAAATACAAGAGTGTATATACTAACGATGTTATAAACAATGTTATCTCGCTATACATATAATAACTACAATACAACATATGAAATAATATACTTATCTATTATCTACTTGAAATACAAAGTTTTTCTACAATTTTCAGGAAATGACTCACTCTAGATAATAATGACTTGTTACATATTTCAAACATACCTTCCATTTTAGTTAAACTTGGATTTATATAGTAATAATTTGGAATGTATCTGTGTCTAAACTCTGTCACTAAAATATCATTGCATTGAAATAAATAGTGGTATTCATCACCAATACCGTTATGACATAATAAGCAATTACGATCATTACATGGTCACATGTTGTTAAAACCAGTATCATTAAGTATTTGTTTTATATAGCTAAGCCATTTAAAGTCTGCTACTTGATTTTCTTGCACTTTGTAGCCCTTCAGGAGATTCGGACATCAATACGGTATCATCTGTATATAAAATAACAAATAATCTAACATATACACCGAGAGTATGTTGACATAAACTATCAATTTCTTGCAAACAAGAACCATTATTTTGTTGAAGATAATCTTCTAAATAGTTAAGGTATATAGAAAAAAATGGTGACAAATTTTCGTCTTGTTTTAAACCGACGTTACACATGAACAAATCAGATGTCTCACTTCCGTTTCGAACACATGATTTAGTGTTATTATATAAATTATTGATAACTTTGAAAATTTCACCCGTGAGAGAAGAGGTCTGCATTTTTCTCCATAATCCGATACGCCACACCGTATCAAACGCTTTTTAAAATCAATAAATGAACAGTATAGTTTTTTTTTATTTTTAGAGAAATAGATAGAGATAAGAACATGTAGTATGAAAATATTTTCAGTGGTTGAATATCCTTTCCCAAAACCAGATTGTGCTCGAGATATACTACTTAGTTTTTTTTTTTTTTTTTTTAGTTTACATGTTTACATATTTATATACATGTATATTTTAATATGATATTGTCATTATAAATAGTAATATATATATATTTAGTGCTTTGAATTTAGGAAATAGCTTCTGATTTTTATTTGTTTTTATATATATATTGTAATCTGATATTGTTAATATTGATAATAAAATATATAGTTAGGCATAGTGCTTTGGAAATTTGATTTTTTTATTTCATTTTTATTACTAGTAAAATCATCTATATGATATGCTTTGTATTAGAAAACTATATATCTGATTTATTTACCTGAGTTGTCATTCAAGTTGCAATATGTATACATATATATGAATATTGTGTTATCCTATATGCTGTGTTGCATTTGGAATAAATAAATTGAATTGAATTGACCCCCCCTTTTTTTTTACCTGAGTTGGTATTCCATATTGAAACAGGCTATAACTAAACTTCAAAGAACTTCCTACAATAACACCTCCCTTTGTCTTCACCAGAGTTGGTGTTCGGGGAATGAGCCCTTTGTACGAACCTGATGTTACACAAAAATGCTTGTACAGGAGTCGAGGCGAGCCTTACAAACCGAAATATCGAAGCTTTTTGTCAGTCGGAAGTAGTTTAATCCTGGGTGCTCAATTATCCACCTCCACACAATTCTCAGCTACAATGCTGTTTATGTAGGTAATATTTATGATGCTGCGATCATTTAAATTTTCTGAAAGTATTTCATTTAATTTATTGCTACTGTTATTTTTAGTTTTATTACTTAACAGTTTAACAGTCTTTCGTTATGATTGCCAACGCTCCGTATCCCTGACAAACAATGCACAATTGATTTCCACAATCGTCTGTCTTCAACCAATCTTGATATAATATCAGTATATCCATGTCACGTGGTTCATAAGGTGTTATCTACTACGTCACGATACACAACGGATTATGACTGGTAAATAAAGGACACGTGACACATACTAGTTGTATGCTCCTGGTGTACAACTTTCAAAATATCTTATGGTGTTATTTGAATGCCACGATAAAGCCAATCACAGACACTTCATACCAGGACTACGGCCAAAGTACCAAGATCCGAAAATTAGGGACATGTAAAACGCACTAGACATATGATTCTGTTGTACTTTTCCCTCGAAATGTCTGACGATATTGGCTTTGTACCACGATATAACCAACCATTTGACGTCGCATAAGGGCGAAGGGCTGACCCAATCACGATACTATATTTGAAATAGTCGGTTTGAAGATTACTGATTACATTTGATATATATGCAGGCACAGTGCCCGTGTTCTGATGTATAGTATTGCGCATGTATTAACGAGCACTAGTTCCAATGGCGGCTGTATGAACATTACAGCTATCATGATAGATAAACATCTCCCTTCAATGTCAGGAAATTCAGCTGAAACCATAAACAACACACCTAGACGTGACTTTTAAATCTGCGTGTCCTTCTGGGAATCAACTGTCTCGCTGGAGCCGTTTACACACTACGATCTGTGTTGATTATGCGGTTACGAAATGGCCGTTAGCTTTATGACATGTATCCATGTTGAACGGTATCAATTTCAAATGAAGAGCCACGTATGTCATTTTTGCGTAATGTTAGACTCTCTAGTTATTTTCTAGTAATGATAAGGGAGGAGAGAACGTGAAATTGAAACGCCATTTTGGAAGCAAAGTTCCAGTCGCCAGAAAATGTTTTTTTCCGAAGGATTTGACAAATACATTTCTTCTTGACTGCAATATACCGTATCCACGTAAAAAATTGAAAAAATGGCTTCCGAACTGGATGAAAACGCCGGTAGTGAGAGTTTTATAAAAATTATTATGACTGTTGTAAAACACAGACGTATTAAAATCAATACTTGATGTTATAGGTGCATACGTGGGAACTACAGATATTGTGTTATTTGTCATGTCTCGTGCAATCGCAGCTGTCGAGCTGGGATAAGAATTCAAAATAATTGCATTTGAATATTTCAGTTTTATGACTGCAATGAGCTGCGGATCAATATAAATATATATATATATAAGTACAATTACTATAACGTGATGTAGAATGGGTATACAGGTCGTACATCAAGGCCTATGATTGGCTTTCTTTGTTATAGACATAATTGGTTAAAAACCTGAGTTACCATATAACATTATTAAGTTTTTTTTCAGGCAGAATGTATGATTGAATACAACTTAATAATTTGACGACATAGGATTAAACAAGTGGTGTAGAGCTTCTAATTAGAGTGTTTTATTGGCAGAGTTTAATGTCCTATATGTACGACATATAAACCCTTTATTTATACAGTAATGAAAAGAAGTCACATTGCGAAGTCGTTGATGATTTTCCGTTCCCAATGTGATTTTATTATTCGTGTTTTTTCAAAGACGAATGAAATCAACAAAACTGGTTTTCGGTCTGTGGAAATATATCATCTATCTATCTATATATTCTCGATATTGACTTTATCACTTGATAAACATATACTGCATATGTCTTAACTTTTCCTTCAAATCTGTGTAACAGATGAACTATTTTTGCTAATTCCACAGGAAGCTACTCCGGCTGTGGACACACGTGGACAACGACTGAGAAAGAATTTACGGTTGATCCACTCTCGGACGAGGAACGCAGTCCTTGGGAGACCAGGATTCAGCCATCAATCACGTGGGATGCTGAGGCGGGAAAACTGTACACTCTGTTCGTGTATGACGTGGGTAACAACATCAAACACGGAGTGTTTGTGAACATTGAGGGAGGTGATCTGTCTATTGCGGAGGTAATGTACAATATGTAATGTGATCTTCTTACATTAAATAATACATATTTCACAGTACCATGTATTCAGTGGTTTACATTATCCATTATTTAAGTCCCCCAAATTGAGGACTTATCGTGATTACATTGTTTCTTATAAGTCACCCCAACGAGGTTCAGTGCTCGTTTTAAACAAAACATTTCTGAGTTTGTAATCAAAATGGCTACCAAACCTGTGATTTGGCGAAATTTCAATATTACCTGATTTCGATGAAATTTGGTTTATAGGTACACATCGGGACACCTGTCACTTACGTAGGCTAAGTTTCACATTTAAACATAATGGCGGCCGTTTCCTCGCCTCAAGTTGATCGAAATTTAGATATTGTTCGATTTCAATGAAAATAAGTATATAGAGGTATAAGGGGACTGCAATTGAACCGCATGGGTTTCGTTGCCATAACAACCATACTGAAGCTTCTACATGTAATTGGTCAAAATTTAAATATTGTTTAATTTTTATGAAAATTTTTATTTATGGGAATTAGGGGACTGTTAATTCAACCGTTTGGCTGTGGTCGCCATAGAAACCACACGTAGGCTTCTGATTGGTAGAATTTTTGATATTGTTTGATTTCTATGTAAATTGGTTTATAGGGGTTTTGTTGGACTGCGAATTCCACGTCATGGGTTGTTACAATAGCCATCACATTTGCATCTTTAGGACCATGAGGGCGTTTTGTGGACGTCTGTAATGGTTTCATATTAGAAATAGAACTTGTTACTAGGAAAATTGAGTAATGATAATATCCAATGTTTTAATGTTTAATTAAAATCAATTTTTTAAAATATATTTACTATTACATATATACTATTATATTATACATGTTAAATGATTTGAACAGTTTTTGTTTCATGCATATTGTTAACAGACTATGCTGCCGTTCCAAGGTCCACGGAATCCCTCGGGTAAAGCAAACGTGTACTCGTTTTTGTTATTCGAGCAAGCTGGTCGCGTGAACGTGAGCGATGAATGGCGTACCAAATTCTCCAATAACATGGCTCCTTATAACCTGTCTGACGTAAGACGAGACTTCCAGCTAACAGGTAAGCTTAGTGCTTGTAGTGTGGTTCATATATGTAAATCATCAATATACTTCGTATTTTAAAAGAACAGTTGTATTTTTTAATGAAAAGCTGAACGAAATCAAAATTGTTATAAAGAGGGCGGAATGTAGCAGAACTGGACTAGGCTGAACGCGGGTGGCCAGTTAGATCAAATTGGTACAGCGTCCATCGAGAGTTCGGAGGTCGCAGGTTCGAGATCCGGTCTGGTCGCTGCATTTTTCCTCTCCTGGTCCATTTACCACAATATAAGTTGAAGGATAACACAACACAGCCTATTTGGACTTCGTATTCATTTGTCTGTTTAGTCATGAAAACAGTAAAAGTAATAAAAGCGCAGCTAAACGTTTCATTCTCCCATATATAAGACCATTCTGAAACACTTTTTTGATATGATAAACGTATACTAACACAACCAATATGATATTTAAGGGTTTGACATTTCGATAACTACACTGTCACCTTCATAAGACTAATGACCAATGCGAAGCGTACTAGCATCGACACTTGTAGTGTCCAAGATGGCAGTAGACTCGATTTATTGTTTAGGATGTTTCGTCTGTAACATTATCCTATTAACACTAACTTCGAAAATAGTATGACGACATGGTGAAATAAAATATAATTAAACAAGTGTACGAGATGGTATGATATACTGTAGTCATATTGGTGGTGTTACATAACTTTTATCATACTTACATTACCAACCCGAGGAAAATGTTCCAGAATAACCATTTATGATACAAAACATACTTTGAATGAATTAAAAAATATTCTTTAAACGTTCTTAACTTCGAAACTGATACCATAACTGGATGTCTAACCTATATTTCCAAATTCCAATATCAAACCAATGATGATGAGCACTGCCAGTTTACATTGGATCATCCTCGGGTTGGCGAGGAGTTCCGGATGTACCAGTTTATTTGTAGTTCACCTTATCAATACTGTGATAGTTAAATGATGTTTACTGTACAATGTGTTTCCTTGGCTATCAGGAAGTAGGCTGTCGTTAAGGGAAAGTACTGTACAATAAGATAACGTCCCACGCGCAGGGTTATGTGTAAGAGGTATTTCCTTAAAAAGGGATTTCAGTCATCAATTTGAAAAAGTAATGATCTTTACTTGATCTACATATCATTCTATTTTTAGCCCACCATCATCAGATGGTGGGCTATTCAAATCGCCCTGCGTCCGTGGTCCGTCGTCCGTCCCTCCGTCCGTCCGTCCCTCCGTCCGTCCGTCCGTCCGTCCGTAAACAATTCTTGTTATCGCTAATCCTCAGAAAGTAATGAAGGGATCGTTCTCAAATTTCATATGTAGGTTCCCCTTGGTGCCTAGTTATGCATATTGCATTTTGAGACCAATCAGAAAACAAGATGGCCGACAGGCAGCCATCTTGGATTTTGACAATTGAAGTTTGTTATCGCTATTTCTGAGAAAGTACTGAAGGGATCTTTCTCAAATTTCCTATGTAGGTTCCTCTTGGTGCCTAGTTATGCATATTGCATTTTGAGACCGATCGGAAAACAAGATGGCCGACAGGCAGCCATCTTGGATTTTGACAATTGAAGTTTGTTATCGCTGTTTCTCAGAAAGTACTGAAGGGATCTTTCTCAAATTTCATATGTAGGTTCCTCTTGGTGCCTAGTTATGCATATTGCATTTTGAGACTGATCAGAAAACAACATGGCCGACAGGCAGCCATCTTGGATTTTGACAATTGAAGTTTGTTATCGCTATTTCTGAGAAAGCACTGAAGGGATCTTTCTGAAATTTCATTTGCAGGTTCCCCTCGGTGCCTAGTTATGCATATTGCATTTTGTGACTAATCAGAAAACAACATGGCCGACAGGCAGCCATCTTGGATTTTGACAATTGAAGTTTGTTATCGCTATTTCTGAGAAAGTACTGAAGGGATCTTTCTCAAATTTCATATGTAGGTTCCCCTCAGTGCCTAGTTTTTCATATTGGGACCAATCCGAAAACAACATGGCCGACAGACAGCCATTATCGCTAAATCTTAAATTTTATATATAGGTTCCCATTGTTTGAAAAGTACTAGAGGGCTGTTTCTGAATTTACACAGATTAGTAAGACTTAGAGGAAGGGAAAAGTAGAGAAAAGATCAATCTGACATAGAACCTATAAAGATCATTCAATGGTGGGCGCCAAGATCCCTCTGGGATCTCTTGTCACTAGTATTTTATCAATGTCACTGGGCGTATGCGATCCATATAAGTGATTACTTCTTCAGACTGACCAAGTTTAGATTTTTCCCGTCAGTATAATTTCAAGGGGGGTTTTGGTTGGTTGAGAAGATTTTTTGACAGTTTCCTCTTAATCAAAACAGCAATAATTTTGTGATGTTCCAAGTAAATACCTGTACAATTGTTTAAACAGAACGATTCGAAGCAAAACAATTACATTACAAATCAATGTAGATTTGCCTGAAGTTATTTGAATCTTCTTCTGTAGAAATTGGCAAAGTTTTAATAGGTTGCAGGGATATATTGAAAAAAAATCACCCCAAAAATAGCAAAACAAAAACAAACAAAAACACTCGAAGACACCTCATTTGTAATTTTTGATGCATTTGTTCTTCTATAGTTAACAATTGACTTTGATTAATGTTTCTTTATACACAAAACATTAGTACATAATAATATAGTTCATGAAAATCTAAATTCCGCAATGAAAAATTGACAGGAAAAAAACATTTTATGCAATTTTCAAATTTCGATAATGAGGTATAATCGTTGCTCTAGCAATGCATTTATGCCATACCATACATGCACATTTATAGTTTCGCGATTCTTTAATTCTAAAAATAAAACAAAACACCCCACTTCGAATGACGATATTCTCATCATTTATTTGTTTCAGGACCAGTGGGACTGAATTGGTTCCTAGCACCAGCCGATGGATACTCCATACAGATCTTTCTGAATTTCAGAATCATGAACAACTGTCCACTACTCTTCGAACGAGGTGAGCTATAACAATTGTCATAGTGTAATATTTACCATTGTATGGCACTGCCACTATATAACCCTACCAATTCAGTTGCGAGTTCACCAGCTTATGAACTGCCAACTGAAATTTGAATTTGAAAATTAAAAAAAAAAAAAAAAAATCGCACGACAAATAAAAAATCGCAGATGGTAAATATAAGCATTGAACAGCGCGCTTCATGTTGAATTTGCCTCTGTCCAGTTGGCATTCATATTGACTATGAATGCCAACTGAAAGTCGTTCAATGCTTAAATAGTTACTTCTATGAATGTAATTCGACCTAGATAAGTATAGCGGATGTAGTCAAGGAAACGGAAGACGCTTACTCTTTTGGAGCTCCTAGTCGTGTTCCCCTTGTTTTTGTTTACAGTATACATGCACATTTATATTTTGTTAATATTTTGCCATCGTTTTATTGATTTGAGTTGGAATGATTTTTTTTCGATTTTATGTCTTTATTCCTTATTGTTTTCCGACTATACATTGTCAACTTAGCTCGGTATCTGTGTTACTACATACAGTTTCACTTTAATGTACTTACAGCATTGTGGAATGAAAACCGGTTTTTCGCCAAGAAGGATATGACACATCTTCAAGCAACGTTAGATGTTAGCTATACCACCACTGCTTTAGACTTCGTGTCTTGTTGTACAGAGTACTCGTACAGGTAAGTCTACACAGACGTACAGAGTACTCGTACAGGTAAGTCTACACAGACGTACAGTGTACTCGTACAGGTAAGTCTACACAGACGTACAGAGTAGTCGTACAGGTAAGTCTACACAGACGTACAGAGTACTCGTACAGGTAAGTCTACACAGACGTACACAGTACTCGTACAGGTAAGTCTACACAGACGTACAGTGTACTCGTACAGGTAAGTCTACACAGACGTACACAGTACTCGTACAGGTAAGTCTACACAGACGTACACAGTACTCGTACAGGTAAGTCTACACAGACGTACACAGTACTCGTACAGGTAAGTCTACATAGATACGCAAAATGTCAAGCAATGTATCAGCATCCATAGACAATGATTTACGAATCACTCGACACGCTCAGCACCTGTGATACGGACTGTAGTTCGCCATTGTATCAAGAATGTTACTTTTGTAGGAAAGGGTGAATGGGGTAATAATAACACTTTTGGTAATAAAACAAATTTCTTGTCCGAGACAAACTTCACAAATCATGATTTGATTAGAAACTTACTGTTTACCGATATACAGTTTATTTATTAGAATGATTCCAAAAAATCTCGGGGTTGCAGTAGTATTCTAACTATTATTACCATACCTCTTATGAAGGATTGCATCCGTTATATATTATCTATTATTGATATTTCCTTTGACCTATCTCTCGAGGTCATGATCAAAACGTTAGGCCTTTGACATCACTGACGAGTAGTAATGAAGCTGTATGAGGCAGGGTATTCTATTTTCACTCTATTCAATCAAACTCTCAATTTGTTTTCAAAAAGTGCTAATATCGTGTGTGTATTTTGTACAATAACTTTATATAATGACCATCTGCACATGAGTTTGTCTCAAATTCGATACGTACGTATATGTCCAGAACACACTCCGCGCATCTCTAAGTGATTGGCTAGGAGACTGGTTTGGGGTTTTCAACCAACGAGCAGATGATAACGTACCTCTGAACAGGATTCGCGGGATCAAATTGCGATAAACAAATTGATAGTAAATATTGCTTATTAGATTTGATTTGATTTTTAAAATGTCCGAACAAAACCCCGATAAAGGGTTTATACCTTCTTTATCACGGCGATAACTTTGTTACATCATCTCCCGTAACCATGGTATATATATATGCCTATAGATGTACTATTACATCTTAATCTGTAACCATGCTATATATATATATAAGTATAAATACGTTTACATCATCATCTCCAGTTACCATGCTATATATATATACCTATAGATATACTATTACATTATCATATCCTGTATCCATGCTATAGATACATACCTAAATATGGACTATTACATCATCATCTCCAGTACCCATGCTATAGATATATACCTATAGATGTACTATTACATCACCATCTCCTGAAAAATTATGTCGATAAATACCTATAGATATACTATTACGTCATCATCTCTAGACTGGCCCCCTGTCTCCAGAATATTAAAATTATAAATGAAATTGAGCTTTATGATTTTGATCCCTAGGATATGTCTGATTCTAAGTTTCCAACTAGGGGCAGATAATCTTGTATTAGAATTTAGCTTGGCAATTCTTAACAAAACAACTTAGGGTCTGGGGGCCAGTCTACATCATCTCCTGTAACCACTTTACAGATACATACCTATAGATGTACTATTACATCATCATCTCAAGTTACCATGCTAAATATATATACCTATAGATGTACTATTACATCATCATCTCCCGTAACCATGCTATATAAATACCTATAGATGTACTATTACATCATAATCTGTAACCATGCTATAGATATATACGTATATATATATACCATTACATCATCATCTCCAGTAACCATGCTGTAGATATATACCTTTAGATGTACTATAAAATCATAATCTCCTGTATCTATGTTAAAGATATAAACCTATAAATGTACTATTACATTGTATTTAAGTATGTTACTGTTATTGCTATTTAATTGCATAAAACGAGTTGGCCTGATTTAACAGTCAACATGAGACCCGTTTATAAGCAGAGATCGAGCAGCTTACAAAACTGTAATGCCTTTACTATGGGGATGGATTGTAACGTCTCCACATCGAGGGTACAATAACATCTACAATGTATAAGATAACTAAATGGTCCTGACAGAACAGTCCCCACACAGTGACCACGGGGCGGTATTACGTGTAGGTCATTGGTGTAGATAATCATATTAAACATGGCGTATCGGCACCACTTGCACGTGAGGATACCTATTGTCAGCATTATTTACCTCGACTTGTCGTCAGTAGTCTTTCTTGTGATATATGATTGACGTTAATGGGAGGGTTTAAATGGAACATATATATACCAAGAGTGTATTAAATTAGAGAAGAAATGTCGGATTGAGTAAAATATACTTTTGCTTTACAAAACTTTCACTGTTTAAGGTTAGTGGAAGCTCGGAATCACATCCTTTTCCCATTCTTTTTAAAAAACCCAATTATGACCCCGAAGTGTCGTATGCTGAGGTATTGGAAGAGATAACTAGATTTTGTCAAGGACAAGTCCTTATATCAGGTCATTTAGAGTGACTATACATAAACAACGAATAATACTTAAGTAGAAAACACACAACGTCTTAATCCATTTTTGTGAATATCGACAAACACATTTTCCTCATCTTTCGAGGCTATTACTGTAGTAACATGCGAGACTATGAAATAACGTGGATTGAAGGAATCTCGGGAAGTAAAAAGAATATAGGCTATGGTCAAGCCAATATTTGCTAATAAATTTCTGACTAGACAGTCCCTTCGTTTCCAAACGGCACATATTTTCGTCCTTGACGCAACATAATTATTTGCTCGTTCGAAAACACATTTCCAAACATGACCGTTACTTGCAAAATTGGCCAAAGACGTTTTATCATTAAAACAAAGCATGTCATCTGTAATGTGTTTTATAGTGCCAAGACCTTCAAGCCGAGCCCACTCGGGACCACTTTACAGCGATGCGGTGACGTCAGATCATCACTGGCGCCCTCTGTCGATATCATCAAGCGAGCATATTTGACGGATGCCTTCACATTTGACGGTAGGACAAATCACATTACTATATCCATTTAGAGTCTGTTATTAAATAAGTGACTGACAACAGTTGGCCCATCTGTCTTTGGAAACTACAGTCTTGTTTATATAATTTGCTTTCCAAGATGTGTTGTTTGTGAATAGTTATTTTATCTCTTTATATTGTTCTTTGGCTGGATTTCACAAAAAAGGTCTTTCCCTGGAAACGCATCTTCAAGGTCAAGTCATGGACATATTGTTCATGTGTATAGAACTTGGCCATTCCATGCAGCATACTCAGACGTATGGATCATTTTGGTAATACAGCGGTCTAGTTTTTGTCTCTATAAATATTCAAAAAAAAAAAAAAAAAAGATATTGATCTTCACTTCTAAGCTAGAAAAGAGTAATTGCTATTGTAATATTAAGTATATTATATATATATAATAAACAAGATAAGATATAAACATTGTCATACAAAATGTACATTCTTCTTCCTAGAGATTTCATATCTGCTGTTGTTCATCTGTCATAATTACACTATGGAATGCATTCATAGCCCTGCCGGATGATGTGTAAATCATAAAGGGATTTTGTTTTAATTTTCATTGCGGCTATGCATTGAAGTAAATATCTACATACCTTCCGAGTTGCGCGTTAAAGTAGAAAGAACACAATCAGTCTTGTGATAGCTATATACGAATAGATGCAAAATTAAATGATAAGCCGAGAATCCCGCCAATGCACTATGTCATCATTTACCGTGTCCTGTTTGTTTGTTTTGCTTTTCAAAAAAGAAAAAAATGTCAAACAACATCAAATTCAATAATTCGTGTTAAATCATATTTATTTCATGTAAATGGATGGCAAATTTAACTGATGTATTGTGTGGAAAATCAACACGTGATATAGTGTTTTCATACTGAAATCATATTGTTTTTATGGTCAAATGTGTGTTGATTTCACTTATTTTGTCATAACACTCAGAATGCATACTCTAAAATGCATTCATAGCCATGATGATTGCAGTATTTTATGTCATAATTACATTGTATAGTACATTAAAAGCCCTTCTTGATCAATTGATTAATCTTGTTAGATGAAATATCCTATGGCATAATTACATTGTATAATGCATTCATAGCCTTGTTAGATGACATACCTTATGTCATAATTACATTGTATAATGCATTCATAGCCTTGTTAGATGATATACCCTATGTCATAATTACATTGTATAATGCATTCATAGCCTTGTTAGATGACATACTCTATGTCATAATTACATTGTATAATGCATTCATAGCCTTGTTAGATGACATACCCTATGTCATAATTACATTGTATAATGCATTCATAGCCTTGTTAGATGACATACCCTATGTCATAATTACATTGTATAATGCATTCATAGCCTTGTTAGATGACATACCTTATGTCATAATTACATTGTATAATGCATTCATAGCCTTGTTAGATGACATACTCTATGTCATAATTACATTGTATAATGCATTCATAGCCTTGTTAGATGATATACCCTATGTCATAATTACATTGTATAATGCATGCATAGCCTTGCTAGATGACATACCCTATGGCATACTTACATTGTATAATGCATGCATAGCCATGCTAGATGAAGTACCCTGTGCCCCACTCTTTATAAGAGATTTCGAAAGCTTACAGGCAGTTCTCAGTGAATCTATCGACATGTATACCCGTTGTAACGGGAGGCTCCCAATCGATGAAATTATTTTTGAGATATGTCGGCTCTTTTTTATCATCGACTATCGACATCGTTTTTGAATTGACATATTGTGGAATATTCCTGTTATATTTTCATCTGTTACTCACATCTTAAGAAATATTTCGTTAATATATTTGCCGAGAACGACGAAAATGTTATCTTTCAAACAATCTTAACTTTTTCGGTCTTTTACATCTTAAATCTTGACGAAAAAATCAAATTGTCTGTTTCGCGACACGTTCTTTTCCACTATACTCTTACAGTATAAGTTATGTTATCATTTTTCTCAGGAATTAGTCCAGAAATCATTGGATTTTCACCATTCACAATGCCTTATGTATTCATATCCCTATTTGATAAATTTCTCTTAATTTTTTACATTTCAAATTTTTTATTGATTTTCTTATACATACATACAAATACACAATACATACATTACAATATCTATATTATTCAGACTATTTAAGATTATGATGCTATTATATAGATATTGTATACAAATAACAAGTAGACAAACATGTAATCTACAAGACCAATTTCAACCATACAGGTCTGAAAAATTGTAAGGAATAGTATAAGGAGTCTAGAATTTATTTAAATTACATTCTATTTTTCCTTTTCAAATAAATAAGTGTCAGTATGTTTTTCTTAATATTGATGTCGTTAAAGCAAAACCATCATTGTTACTTGTGTTGTTGTGTTTGTTGTTGTTCTTTAACAACAATAGCCATATATATATATATATACTTATCGATTTTTTCTTGTTCTGGTGTCGTGTCTTTGTTTTGTTAAAGTGGAACTATTTTCTTGTCGTATGACGTCATTCCTGTGTTATCTGTTACAGGAACTTTACACTCACTAATAATGATAGACCTTGACGTACCAAACCCCCTGGTAGGGACCGAAACAGAGCCACTACTACACTGGCAAATCATCAACATTCCTAATGGGACGGTGGAGCTAGGAGAGGTTGTACAAACATACAGAGGTCCTGCCCCTCCCGACAACACCACACACACCTACTACTTCCTCCTGTACCAACAGAACAAACGTCTTAACGTGGCCGATATGACAAGATATGTCGGCACGGACTGCCCAGAGTCTGTGTCAGGACGGTAGGTAGCGCTTTTTCCTGGCGTTCATTTTTCAAATTTATAGTTAATTCGGTGTGATATATGTCCTAGGCTTCACAACAATAATAAAAAGGTTCAACAAATTTTACGGCCTGCTATGTGTTCTTATCGGTCGATAATTTCGAAACCGCCTGGACATTGTCTAATCTCTTCAGAAAGACACTTTATGATTTGGTATTTGTCTCAGACAAAATCATAAGATTTGGTAATATTGAATTCGACATTCAGAATGTGTATCCGATGTTCAGCTGTATATCTATAGATACAACATGTATGCAGTTGATTCCACATTTTGAAGTTTATGGACATTTTGTTTTTGCTCCGTTTCTTCTTCTTCTTCTTATCATTCTTACTTTCCACCGAACCGGTTTCCAACCGGAAGACTGAATTCATAGAAATAGTTCATGTGGTTGTGTATGTACTGCGGTGCATAGGAGTAGTTTTGTTCTTCGTTCGGCAATCCGATCGGTCAGCCGCATCGAGGCCTCTGATCGCTGGAAATAGATTTTGTCCAATTTAGAAGAAATTTAGTGTTTAGGTGTAATATTACACTGCAAACTCTATTGCGATATCATCTTATTCTACTTTATTCATGACTGCGCGGGGTCGTGTGAGGGACATATGGAACAGTGTCCGTTACAATAAGTACTTTTTATGTATACTTAATAGTTAAACCTAAGTTAATTGGCTCCATATTAACATCTTTTCATGATATTTGCTTTGTTGTAGGTGTTTATTTAATCTGGCTTTGTTTGTGCTCGAGACGTCATCACCAACCATTCCAATAGCCGCCAACTGGATACGTTCTGAGAACGACGAGTATATCCGGTATACAAATATCCAGAACGGAGGCGACGAGGAAGAGGTCTGCGCAGGCGTAGAGGGTTATGACATTCCATGTCCGGTAGATCCGGTAAATGGTGCTACGAAGTCCGCAAGTACATGCAATCTGCTTGTTGCTGCGTCAATAATTGTAATCAGTATTCTCAATCGAGTACGAGGCACAGGTATCTGTTAATTGTTTTAACAGGTGTGAAATGGGTGTTGTATCTGATATATGACACGAGTATAAAGAAATAATCATCTGATTGGGCTGATTTTTCTGATATAAGACAACGTTTTTTTCAGAAACGATAATTAAATTTTCAAATCTGAAAACAGGACTTCTATTTATTAAACATTTTTTAAACGCCTGCTGAATATTAATTTTAAACAATAAAAAACTACAAAGATTTTACGCCGCAGGTGCTAATGGTCGATACATGTTGTGAAGAATGTGATGCGGCATGTTGTAGTCAGACAACACAATAAGATACTGTGATGTTTATTCTTATCAGTGTCACCAGTAAAGGTCAAGGAACGGGTCGATAAAGCTCTAGTTAATCAACTTAGTAAGATGGATGCTGATGGTGTCAATAACATGGTTAAAGTAGGTTTAATGATTGTGAAAAAAGCGTGTGCAATGCTGCTTGTCCCGTTTTAAACTTGGTATACATGTGATGTAGAAGCAAGTTAGTTATACAGATCGTGTTTACTGGTACATATCTATAAATTAGGATCGTTTTGGTGTTGAACTAGATATTATCGTAAACCTGACGTGTAGTTGTAACCATTGATTGGATCAATGTAAATAATTCAGTCATTATCATTGGTAATATTATCATAGTAAAAAAGCATGTGTCTGGGTCTGATTATAAAGGACATGAGTGAGAACATATCTATATATCTATATATAGTGGGACTGTTATAACGAACGCCCAGACAAACCACAACCTCTGATATCATTATTCTCCAAAGTTTATCAAACTATGATAATAGATATATTATGACGCTAATGCTCCCTTTATTAAACTGTGTTTTACCTTTATTCAGATGTAAACAATTTTGTCTTTTATGATCTTTACGAGAATACTGTATCGAGTCAGGGTAATTTATTATATACGTCTTTACGTTGTACGACTGAGATATGTTTTAGAATTACTTATTTGTAGCTCTGCTTCAAGTTACCACATGATAACAAGCTACGCATACAATATGATATTTCTTAAATGTGTAATTCAATGTAATAGCTTTAGAATAACAACTCAGACAAGGGGATAACGTTAAATACACGACGCATATATATTTAAACATTCAAAATAGTATTTTGGATGTATCATGTTATAAATACTTAAGCATTGATGTCATGTTTTTTTTTTAGTTTCATCGGGGTATGAAACAAATTTTGTTTGCAAACTGTATGAATCCGCGTAGCGGATTCTTACAGAAGTTTGAAAACAAAATTTGTTTCATACCCCGATGAAACTAAAAATAAATTGACATCAACGCTTATAATTAATTTTTGAAAATGATTTTCTAATTTAAAACATATTTTATGTACAATTTTACTGGTTTTAAATGGGATTTTTTTCTCAAATCCATACGCAACGTCAATTGTCGTATTGTGACGTCACATTTTTTGCGCCATTCTCGTAATTTCTTTCATAGAAGAATGAAAAGAATTGTTCGACCAATCACATTTGAGTATTTACCATAAAACAAAGAAAAATTAATTATATGTATATGAATACTGATTAGAATATATCATATGTCAAAACATGTGTTATGAAGAATATCAAATCATGTAAAACGTTGCTTATTTTTATATTGTTTGTAAAGATATACTAGAATTGTTGATCAAATTTTATATAACCTGTATACGAAGGACGTAACCCCAATAAAGACAAAATTCCTGCCATAACAAATTTGGTAGGCTTTGCTTGTAGTGATGGTTTACCCGAATTGATGTATTTAACCTCCGTACTGATCAATACACATTTCTAAGGCATACATGTAACCATGAGGAATGTTTTTCCTTTTTTTTTCTTTTCTATAAAACATTGCGGAGAATCCTTCATTTTAAGTCAAATTAATGCCTATTAAGACCACCGATTTGTTTACCTCGCCGACTTGGAATTACATTCAAGTTGTAGTGTATTGCTTATTAACTGATTAACGCATTTATTAACTGCCATAACTGCATTTATTTGTTAAAGAAATGGTAATTCTGAAAGTATAATTGACGCAATCATAAAAATGCTTTCAGCGCGAAAAACGCAAAGATAAGATTATCGCTTAAATATGTATGTTTACAGCAATTCTACGTCATTACCTGAAATCGAAATTAAAATATACATGCATGTTATTTAACTTGTATATAATGTTTTAATCGCTTCACCTGCGCTCAGCAATTTGATAGGGAGTGAGTGTCGAATGGTACGGGAGTCTTCGTGTGTTTAAGTGATGGCTCAACCTGCACATGGTTTATACGGATAGAATCCTCTTATCTGTATATAACTAGATATGAACGGAGTTTTAAAGTGACATTCATAATTACCATTATAGCTGATGTTTATCCAACCATAGGATATGACAGTGTGCAAGTGCGGAGAGTGAGGATAGTAGCTCCCTTTTTCCCTGAATGACCTGTTGAGCATCATTTTCTCGATACTAGTATTCATGTATTAAAAATAATCATATTTACGTTATTGAACATTTTGAATTTAAAAGGTGTGCATCGAGTGTAGACTGATCATAGCAGTTTTATAAGTTATGTTTTCGCTGCTGAAGATGTAAATACTTTTACGTAGCACGCAGACAAAGATATGTGCATTGTCTTTTAAATATAAACCAACAATACCAAAGATAATGTTAAGATTTCCGATTATTTTCTTCTTTTCTTTCTTCTTTATATTGTATACATGATATTCTACAGGCGTGTGCTGTTTTTTGATAAATCCATGTTATTAAGTGGTGTATATATACTGTACAGAGAAATCAGTTGTCACGTTTTTTTTTTTTTATTTTCCTTATTTCTCAAATGGACACTTGATTGACGAGGTCTCAAATGATTAACTCATTAATTATGTTTAAGCTAAAATAATGGCTAAGACAATGTAATTGTATTGTTATTTAGTATATATTGTAGTTATAAATAATGATGGTTTTGTAACGATTCCATCTTTATATATATTCAATAAAACTAATAGTCACAATAAGTGCTAATGATTAGTAATTTTAATCAGAACTGTGTCAGCGGACATATTTATACACGTATATCATATACTCCAAAAGACAATGGTATAATTATGTTTACAACATAGTTTTTGTCATATAGAAAAAAAATAGTGTGAATTGTATATTAAAATGTGCAGTTTGATATCTTACATGTACATCAAGCTACATATCTACAAACATATAACGTGTCAAGTTAGAAATGTTGGATAGGTATTACCAGACAATCCGAAATGCAAGCAATGGATGTTCATATCGACTGAGCTATTCCAGGTTTTCATACATTATGAAAAAGCTAGGGTGTTAATCGTCAGTTTCAATATATTTGTACTTGTTTTTGTCAACTTACGGTATCACCACTATGTATGTGCATTGCAATTCCAATGAAATGTAAATAAAATGACCATACTACAATGTTTGTTTATTAGTGTTTTCTATATACATTTTTGTGCATCATCATTTAAACTGAAATCTCTGAAAGACATGGCAAAATGTATATATCAAGGATGCACGTTCATTGGAAACGTAAAAAGAGATAATCTAAATTCTGTTTTTTTTTCTTTTGTGAAAAGAGACATATTAATTCCTGACTTTACCTTTCGTCTTAAAACAGAGGAAACTGGTAAGAGACATAAAACTGATAGAATCCATGAAAAGATGATAAAAAATAATTTGGAAATTTTCTATTTTCTTTTCGATATGAGGGGGGACGTGTTTGATACTCGTTGGTATGTCTAAACTATTTGTTTTAGAGTAAGAACATGTTTATCCAATAAACTGTTCCATACAAACAAGGTACCGAGGTGAAAAGGAGTAGTGATGTAACGCTGAATTAACACTTAGGTGAATAGGAGTAGTGATGTAACGATGAATTAACACTTAGGTGAATAGGAGTAGTGATGTAACGATGAATTAACACTTAGGTGAATAGGAGTAGTGATGTAACGATGAATTAACACTTAGGTGTATAGGAGTAGTGATGTAACGATGGATTAACACTTAGGTGTATAGGAGTAGTGATGTAACGATGGATTAACACTTAGGTGTATAGGAGTAGTGATGTAACGATGAATTATCACTAAGGTGTATAGGAGTAGTGATGTAACGATGAATTAACACTTAGGTGTATAGGAGTAGTGATGTAACGATGAATTAACACTTAGGTGAATAGTGATGTAACGATGAATTAACACTTAGATGAATAGGAGTAGGATGTAACGATGAATTAACACTTAGGTGTATCGGAGTAGTGATGTAACGATGGATTAACACTTAGGTGTATAGGAGTAGTGATGTAACGATGGATTAACACTTAGGTGTATAGGAGTAGTGATGTAACGATGAATTATCACTAAGGTGTATAGGAGTAGTGATGTAACGATGAATTAACACTTAGGTGTATAGGAGTAGTGATGTAACGATGAATTAACACTTAGGTGAATAGTGATGTAACGATGAATTAACACTTAGATGAATAGGAGTAGGATGTAACGATGAATTAACACTTAGGTGTATCGGAGTAGGATGTAACGATGAATTAACACTTAGGTGTATAGGAGTAGTGATGTAACGATGAATTCACACTGAGGTGAATAGGAGTAGGATGTAACGATGAATTAACACTTAGGTGAATAGGAGTAGTGATGTAACAATGAATTAACACTTAGGTGTATAGGAGTAGGATGTAACGATGAATTAACACTTAGGTGAATAGGAGTAGTGATGTAACGATGAATTAACACTTAGGTGACTAGGAGTAGTGATGTAACGATGGATTAACACTTAGGTGTATAGGAGTAGTGATGTAACGATGAATTAACACTTAGGTGAATAGGAGTAGGATGTAACGATGAATTAACACTTAGGTGAATAGGAGTAGTGATGTAACGATGAATTAACACTTAGGTGTATAGGAATAGTGATGTAACGATGGATTAACACTTAGGTGTATAGGAGTAGTGATGTAACGATGAATTAACACATAGGTGAATAGGAGTAGTGATGTAACGATGAATTAACACTTAGCTGAATAGGAGTAGTGATGTAACGATTAATTAACATTTAGGTGTATAGGAATAGTGATGTAACGATGAATTAACATTTAGGTGAATAGGAGTAGTGATGTAACGATGAATTAACACTTAGGTGAATAGGAGTAGTGATGTTACGATGAATTAACACTTAGATGAATAGGAATAGTGATGTAACGATGAATTAACATCTAGATGAATAGGAGTAGTGAAGTAACGATGAATTAACACTTAGGTGTATAGGAGTAGTGATGTAACGATGGATTAACACTTAGGTGTATAGGAGTAGTGATGTAACGATGAATTAACACATAGGTGAATAGGAGTAGTGATGTAACGATGAATTAACACTTAGCTGAATAGGAGTAGTGATGTAACGATTAATTAACATTTAGGTGTATAGGAATAGTGATGTAACGATGAATTAACATTTAGGTGAATAGGAGTAGTGATGTAACGATGAATTAACACTTAGGTGAATAGGAGTAGTGATGTAACGATGAGATAACACTTAGATGAATAGGAGTAGGATGTAACGATGAGATAACACTTAGGTGAATAGGAGTAGTGATGTAACGATGAATTAACATCTAGGTGTATAGGAGTAGGATGTAACGATGAATTAACACTTAGCTGAATAGGAGTAGTGATGTAACGATTAATTAACATTTAGGTGTATAGGAATAGTGATGTAACGATGAATTAACATTTAGGTGTATAGGAATAGTGATGTAACGATGAATTAACACTTAGGTGAATAGGAGTAGTGATGTAACGATGGATTAACACTTAGGTGTATAGGAATAGTGATGTAACGATGAATTAACATTTAGGTGTATAGGAATAGTGATGTAACGATGAATTAACATTTAGGTGTATAGGAATAGTGATGTAACGATTAATTAACATTTAGGTGTATAGGAATAGTGATGTAACGATGAATTAACATTTAGGTGTATAGGAATAGTGATGTAACGATGAGATAACACTTAGATGAATAGGAGTAGTGATGTAACGATGAATTAACACTTATGTGAATAGGAGTAGTGATGTAACGATGAATTAACACTTAGGTGTATAGGAGTAGTGATGTAACGATGAATTAACACTTATGTGAATAGGAGTAGTGATGTAACGATGAAATAACACTTATGTGAATAGGAGTAGTGATGTTACGATGAATTAACACTTAGATGAATAGGAGTAGTGATGTAACGATGAATTAACACTTAGATGAATAGGAGTAGTGATGTAACGATGAATTAACACTTAGGTGTATAGGAGTAGTGATGTAACGATGAATTAACATTTAGGTGTATAGGAATAGTGATGTAACGATGAGATAACACTTAGATGAATAGGAGTAGTGATGTAACGATGAATTAACACTTATGTGAATAGGAGTAGTGATGTAACGATGAATTAACACTTAGGTGTATAGGAGTAGTGATGTAACGATGAATTAACACTTATGTGAATAGGAGTAGTGATGTAACGATGAAATAACACTTATGTGAATAGGAGTAGTGATGTTACGATGAATTAACACTTAGATGAATAGGAGTAGTGATGTAACGATGAATTAACACTTAGATGAATAGGAGTAGTGATGTAACGATGAATTAACACTTAGGTGTATAGGAGTAGTGATGTAACGATGAATTCACACCTATGTGAATGGGAGTAGGGATGTAATGACGAATTCACACTTAGGTGAATAGGACTAGCGATGTAACGATGAATTAACACTGATGTGAATAGGACTAGCGATGTAACGATGAATAAATTATCAAAGACACAGTTTACTATGTTACGTCATCCTTATTTGTTATATTGTAACTATCGTAGGATGAAGCAACATGTCTTTCATATTAAAAACAACGTATCTGTAAATGCGGAAAAGCTATATGCTTTATTACATATCCAGGTAAGTGTAAAGACATCCAGTCGACTTAACGTAAATACTAACAGTGTAATAGCTACATTATCATGCAAGAACTTTCAAGATAAACGAAAAGATTTGGAATTATTTAAATTTCCTCAATTTGCAACTGCAGAAAAGTACGATTACAATTAACAATATGACAAGATAAGTCATAATAATGGACATGTTCCGTTATCTTTACTGAAGTGTATTGTCAATGAATTGTATAAATACATCACCGTAATCATGTAGTACTATTTAATATGTGACACATTGGATCGCTAAGTTTATGGGCCTGACATAACGGCTCCTCGTGCTTCACATATCGGTGCCAAAGGACAATATCTAGAAGTCTCAAAGCAATCATCTTAACAGCGTTCCTTAAATTTAAAAAAAGTATAAAGTCACACAAGTAATTATAAACTAAAAAAACGCAATACTACAGTTTAAACCCCTTGGCGGGTCTTTTAAGAAATTCAATTTAAAACAAAACTGTAATTACAGGTCATGATCTGATTCGATAACAGTCACATTGTAAGATATTGACGGAAGGGAGATAAACCCCACGTTATTCTTTGACGGACCACTAGCATAATGATGATTCACAGAAATATAACCATATTTGGTAAGAGCCAATTTACATTTAATTTTGTGTAGTAATATATTATTGTGGAATTTAAAGATTTCATTATTTATTTCAATGACTTTAATCATATTTCAATATTCAAAAGGGTACACACTGCTAGTTTCTGCAACAACAACCTAAAACAATCAATAGCTGGTATTCAGTAAATAGGTGGTGTGTCTAAACGGAATTTAACTGAAGCAATGTAATGAATTAAACATATATCACGTCAGTCATATTTATATTATCTATCACTGAACATTTAACATCAACAACTAACTGATCAATAAATTAGTAAAGTGAAAATATTTGACACTTTTTATAACTGATATTTAATCTTTAAAATTACTGTCTCTATTATCACGAATTTCATGATATACGGAATGTGCATGGAATTAACGATACTCTCTGAAGATAGCTCATGTCCATATTACAAATTCGGGCCTATTTGATTTGTTGTTGTTTTATATATTTTACCCCTTATAATTTATAAAAAATGAATTTTTGAATTAAATGTAACAGGTTTTGGTAAATAATAAGCTTAGCTTTCTTAATTTAAACTATGCAAGAAGAAAAACACAATAAAACATATGTGGTCTTTTCGGTCCATTGCGTTACGATTCGGGTGGTTAGTCGTACTGTCACTTACAAAATGGCGGGTCAACAGTACGAAATTATGACTAGCGTAAAGCGAGGGTCTATACGGACGGAATAAAACACCTAGATGGGACTAAAAGGGTGTTCTGGGGTACATAAATATCTCAGCATAATGAGGCCTTAATGCTGTCACAAACCCCAGAAATAGCATACATGTATTTGTAAAAACCGTATGTCTAGCTTAATCTCGATAAAACGAGGCTAAAATATGGGGTTATACACGCAGAAACTAAAAATAACGCATAACCTTTTTTCTGTTAAAACTTTCGGCTATTCCATTCTGTACACTAACAGCAACGAAAACCGACACATTAATGAAACCTATTAATAAAATACATGTAGAGTAAGACCAGGCGTTCCGACAGAGTGAGCGTCTTTTGATTAATCGATGGCAGACGCCATGCAAATGTAGGCCAAATTCGGGTAACATGTGTATGGCATTCTCAAAATGAGAATCAAGATGGTTACTACCAAGTATATCAAAAAGCATCCAACATATCTGACTTCAAAAATTCATATCGCACAAGGAAATCGAAAACCGTACATCGCTATGTAATGAACACCTCCGTTGTCTAATTTCAGTTTTATTTTCCAGGAAATAAACTGTATATGTGACCTGGTGTACTACACTGGAGCATATGGTGTGAACACATTTCTTAAACGAAGTAGCATTGCCATTGATTGTGTAGGACACTATGAGAAAGCACGAGTTCCTGGTTGTTACCATCTTTGTTAAGTCTAAAATCGAAGATTGTTTTTTTTTTCTTGGGCAAACAGTTTTATTCCATGTAAACCTAATTTCACTAAAGGTCAAAACAGATCAAAATATATTTCCAAATCCGTCAATTTCACTTTTAGATATTTCGATGATTTTTTTTGTCTTTAAGCATTTAAAGAATATTGTGTTTGGTCAAGGTGATCTTATATACGTCATTACTCCAAACTTGAGGTCGTAATCAAAGAGTGACAGCTAACCACTAAATTTGTGTTAAGCGAGGAGATTTTTTTTTTTTTTTTTTTTTTTGTATTTTAAGGTTTAAAAAATTTCGGTGACACTTTCATTGTATCAGTGCCTTTTTAAACGTCAAGCGAGGTAATCCCAAAGCCGGATTCTAGTTTCTAAATCGTGGTTTACGAGACAGATGTGGGCTGCTGATCTGCAACGTTGGGTTTCCAGAAACGCTTGAGGAAGAAGGCCATGACCAAGTTAGAGAGTCGTCATCACGATATCATAAAGAAATAGTCTAGTTCCTTGTGTGATGTGAAGCCCGACATGTGTGTTGGTCGTTAATGTGTACTGTTTCTACTGTTGTATTATGAGAACGTGTCACCAAATGGAGTTGATCTTCATGTAGATTTACATAATGCGTGTTGTCGGCGATGCTCTTAACATTCCGGAGCGTATGGTCTTCTGGTATCATTCATCATCTCGTATATTGCCATCGTAATAATTATGTTCTCATCGTTTTAATTAACGAAAATATTGTTTTGTATGACTATAAAACTATCTGTGCTATAATAAAATTGCTTTATGCATTGATTGCTACAAGACAAATATTTTGACACTAAAGTGTCCCTCAATAAACTCGCAGTGTATGCCTTTAAACTCGTTTCAAACTACTCACTATGCCTGTGACACTAATAGATGCGTAACAGACTAAGGAGTATAACGTTTAAGTTGCCGTCATAGCATTAATTTTGTCTGTAGAACATTCGGGGCGTATAAAGGGATATCATTTGATGCTAACCACTATGACTGTTATCATTTCAAATATAATTTTATTTTTTTACAATAGGTTTAAAAATTACATTGAACTATACCACAGTAGACAACGGTATTCTGAATAATAAATATATAACGACATAATTTGTGTCTCTGTTTCATCCTTTTTAGGACTCCATATCCAATGATGAAATGACTCAAGGAAAATAGCTACAAAGAAAACAATTATCATTTAATCTATTGATTATTGATTAAATGTTGGAATTTTGCTAACCTGCATCTATGACAGCTTATACATAATAAAAAAATAATGATTTCAATTTTCCGGTTGATACCTTTCCCTTTTTTGATAGTCACAACCCTGCCTCCCCTACTTTTTGTGTTGACATTTCCAAGTTGATACGATATTCAAGGGCTTGTTCAGATTATCATTATTCCCATAACAAGTGTCAACTGTTGACGTAAAACAATTGACACTACCTCTGTTCTTGTTTTGAGAACATGACATTGCCTGGATTTAACCAAGACTTGTTCGTCGAATAAAGTCGATGAAAACAACGACAGCAACCTCTCTCTAGAACGCCTGGTTTTATTTCTCATGTATTTTCATTAAAAAGTCATTACGTAAATCGGTATATTCGTTTCGAACAACATAACCATTATTAACGATTCTATTCTTACTCAGAATGCATACATGACATGCGCGATAACGACAAAGATGGGGAAGTAAAATCGGCATTATATGTGCTACTACATTTTGTATTTCTAAAAGAATGTATATGTACATTGTTTACGTTGAACAATTGAGTTGTCAACGAGTTTGACTCATGTATTATTAATTAGAAGATCAATGTTTAGTTATCAACATATGCTACCACATGCATCAATTGAATGATAAACAAACTCATTGCTTTTTAGAACTAGGGGAATTTAATATCCGAAATTTGATATTAATATAATTCAATAATATGATTAATAATTCATACAATAAAAAAAGCGGGCAATAATGAATTCTACACAGCCACTGGCTGATAATGGTTCGTTATAGGTTGCATACGACACTATGCCTGCCAGGTATATTCTTAAAACATTGTGATTCTGACCAATGATTCTAAACTCTGGGTAAACTTTCAAGTTTTGATGTTCACATAACATAAATATGATTAAATTATTTCTATGATAGTGCCCTTAATTCTGGATTTAGTTAAGATACAAGCAATAAAAATGCTAAAATCACCGACTTCGTTTATGTCATCCACTGTATGAAACGATATCTAATGAAAACATGTGCACTAAAATGATCGCCTAGAACTACGAATCATTTAATGAATATCGAGGCGGAACGCGATAGTATTTCAATGGGAAGCAAACACTTATTTACTTTAAATCATTTGGAGGGTGGTAATATCTTAAAGTATGTAAATTTAAGTTTACAAAAAAAAAACACAAGAAAAAAAACAAAAAAAGATACTATTTCTAATGAAGGCTAACTTTAAAGAAAACGAAAATACCCCCCCCCAAACCCCCCCCCCCCCCCCCCCCCAAAAAAAAAAAACAACAACAACAACAACAACAACAACAACCCCCCCCCCTCCCAAAAAAAAAACACCACCAAAACACCAAAAACAAAACAAACTTACATGTGCCCTAAAATGATCACCTAGAACTACGAATTATTTAATGAATATGAATATTGAGGCGGAACCCGATAGCATTTCTACCGAAAGCAACCACTTATCTATTTACTTTAAATCATTTGCAGGGTGGTAATAGCTTAAAGTATGTAAATTTATGTTGTTGTTTTTTCTAAATAAACAAAATCATATTATTGTTTCCAATCAATTGTCGACTCCTTTCGGAGAGCATCTTTTAGCAATTACACAAACATGCCTATGCAATACGTCAAAACAGTAATATCATACAAGTCTTTATACATATGATAACTTTAATGACTTGTGCCCTGACCGGGCATTTAACTCGCGATCTATCAAAAAGATAAAACGTTGATTTACTTCTTGCCTGCATTTAGGAGAGAAGTCGGAGACACAAAATATAGGCATAGAATTATACATGCAGAAAATTGTAAAACACGTACATTCATAACTTGGCGATACGTTAAGGCATTTCTAAGAGAAATACCAATACATGAGAATTCTGTTTTCTCATATTTTGCAATATTATTTGTTATTAATACATTTTGATTTTGACCTCTGATACCTTTCTCTGTATTTATTAAAATTGTAAATGTCATTGAAATTCGATGACGTCACAGCGATCGGAAGAGCTAGAAGCAGAATCCCACAAACGGAACAAAGTACTCCAACAACATATCCCTGAGGCGTTGTGGGGTAAAAGTCACCATAACCCACGGTTGTCATGGTAACGACAGCCCACCAGATACCGGCTAAAGCATTAGGGCACGAGAAACTGGATGAACTGGAGATTTCGGCTATGTACAGCATCAAGGCGAATACAATAACCACACTTGAAAACGATGTAGCCAACAACATGAGCTCTCTTGCACTCGTCTTCAATGATAAAACTAGGATTTTTACTCCAACATTATCGACAATCAATCGGAAAATTCTAAGCATCCTCATAGATAATATACATCCGAAGATAAACCAACACAATGTTATGAAATATCCCAACGCCCCGTCACCGGTTACCGGTACCCGTATCGCCGATCTGTGCAGTTCGCCGTAGACGGTAAACCAACTGGTTGTCCAGGAACAAAGCTCCACACAGTTCAAAAACGATTTCATGAACTTCTTTTTGTTGGTCGCTAAGCCAAAGCGAAATATCCAGTCCATCATAAGAGGCAGATTACACACTGCATCCGTTATGACGAAGGCAGGATGAACACGTGTAGACCAAAATAACCTCATTTTGGCGGAAGTTACGGCGTAGGGGTACGGGCCAGTGTCATTGACAGGAATTCTGAATATAAACACCGTGGAAAGTATGGAGTATCCAGTGGATAGTAAGATGGCCACACATTGTATAAAATACCAAACCTGTAACACAGAATGTCATGTTGGTAAACACCTGATTACATGATTGTGTACATACATACGATTAATGATGTATACATTGTATAAAATATAAAACCTGAAAAACAGAATGTCATGTTGGTTAACACCTATTTACTAATACATGCATACCACTGATAATATGCATCAATACTTAATACATAGATTACGAACATTTAACTTACAATCGGTTAGCTCATTGGTAAATCATGGCGTTAAACCCGTAAATATTGAAAACCTCATTGAGTTAACTAAGGCTAAAGATGTCGTGTATTAAAGTGACGACGACGACGACGATAGTTTCGGCTTAAATTACTTATCACTATAATATAAATGCTACGGTAAACGAAACTTGAAATATCCTAACGATTTAAGGCACTACAACAATAAAGATCAATGAGAAAAAAGTCAATGTGATATAAAATCTATCCGCACTTATGCCATTATGCAAATGAAGTCGAGATTTAAAAAGAATTGAATAAGATGCTACAATGAAAAGACAAATGTAAGCATTTTGGCAAAGTTATATCAGAATAAATAGTATTAGATTCTATATGTAAGATAGATTTTTTTTGTAAATATTTTAACAAATACGTACCTTCCCCGCTAAAGTAGCACGGTTATACAAATTACTGATGGACATTTCCAATATCGAACATCTATGACTGTTTCCGTCCAAAACAGGTGTGGAACTCTGACATACGACGTGCTGTGTATCATCACACGGAATATGGTCCACGAGGGCTTTGATACCGGCAACATCTTCTTCAGTTTGGTAGAATGATTTCCAGCAACAGAGATCGACTCGTCCCTCTGGAATACCCCAGAACTCAAGGTCAGCTTTGATCACGACCGTGCATATATTTCTTGGCACGTGCACACTCCCTCTAGACAGGTATTCCAAAACGCTGTCAAAGATGTCAGCATTTCTATTGAAATAATACTCGTTACGTGCATGAAGAAAACACGGGGATGTCTCGTCGAGATGTAACAGTGGGGAGTCTTCAAGAAGCTTGTCACCAATACATGTTTTATCAAAAAGGAAGGTCGTGCCTCTGAGGTTCAGAGTGACGAAATCCATCGTAGATTTGAACATTCACACACCCGTAGTGTATAGACTTTTGTAAACACTTTGTTGTGTTGTACTGGTATCCGCGTATGCTTTCTGATACAAAACTAATATCCGGTTCCTTTTGAAGGTAAAGGTTGTGTGCTGTATACGCTCGATAGCCAATGGTAGTCTCGAGGTACAGTAACCATCAGGGTTATGTCGGGGGATGACGTGCTATTGACATACATTAGCTTCATCGCATCCATCCCAAAGGAATACTCGGAAAACATGTGTAGTGAATGGAAATTAGTTTGTCCTAGTGGCCAGGTGTATTGGGCAATGCCTGACAAACATGATCGATATAGCCTTTTGAAAAAAAATTCTTAGTGATTGTAATCAACAATTTTCGTTTTAAGCATGTTTTAACATGTGGACACCATTCGGAAACATAATTCTATGATTTGTTCAATGTATACATTTCCTTCGAAAAACAAAATTTAAGCGGATGTAAGGCCTTGACATATATTTCAAAACAATGGTCTAACTCAAATGTGATTGATATATTCAATTTGTAAGTGATTATTATTTTATTTTCAAACTTCATATTACAGTTTTATATTTTGTTTTTATCACCGCCGAGTTACATCCCTCCAGCTAGAATCTTTTTCAAAATGGTGTATATATGATATGATTGGGATCCATAGTATATTTACTTATGGAATCTTTCAAAGCATTCTAAAATATGACAAAAAACATGCGAATTATTCAGGCCATTAACATATCACACAAAACCAAACAGAATACCACTATGCAAATGAAACCATCATTCAAGCTCTAATTCGGTAATCCGATGTAAGAACAAAAATAAACTTTCGTGGAAATTATTCAAGAAATTTAGATGAGAATTACGCCAGGTGTCAAAGCGTCTTTTGCTTCATCGATATCACCAAATAATGATAATAAGGATCTCCAATGCCAACTCGGCAGAACAACGGAATAATTTCAGACGTTTTAGACATGTCTTGAAATTGCGATAACATGCTAAGGAATAAGACAAATCTGATTTATTTTGCAGTGGATCGTTTATAATTCCATGAATGTCTTTTGTAATTACAACATCTCGGTTCTAACTGTAATAAATACGAATAGGGTTTTAAAACAGCAATTATACTAAACATAATTCTGAAACTGATTTAAACACAAATGAAAACAAAAATATTAATAATTTATATACGCACATAGGTTGGGAAAAAAATGTGCGCTGTATGGATTTTTGGATCGATAAAATATTCATCTGATAGGTCTTCATTATCGGCGTTATGTATACTAGAAGTGTTTTAGTAAGGACGATAGTTCATTTTGATATGTGTTCTTGTTTTATTGTTTATAGTTCTATTAACACGGAAATGTGATTTAAGGAAGTAATTTTTCGATCGGGCTGAATGGACGGATCACTGTAGAAAGTTATTTCATTGTAATTTCGTGTTGATGACACATCCACACGATACATACGTATACCGGTCCGTCATACTGACCAAAAGGCTTCGACTATTTTCCTTGCATGAGTAATATTCTTATGTGTCTTCTATTAAGAGGAGATTGGGGAGACCAAGAAAAATCGTCTGCAATTATCGCAACACCTGAGATCTTTCCTTACTTTCCTCATTGGCCCGTCTTTCTGCTATATGTGTCTCCTTGACATCTGTCGTCACATGTCCCTGATTGTTACGTTGACATTAAAACGCCCAATGTCGTAGACAAGAGACAGTGTTATATGAAACATTAGAAAGAACAATATTTGTAAAAAGAAGATTGCCGCTTCTAACGTGTGTGACTCATGCCATTGAGACAGCAGGTTAAATTGTGTAAACTAATTACTTACTCTGTTCTAGAAATTTAAATGTTTCACTTACAATTGATATGCTTTTCAAGAATGGTAAGGAATATGTATGTATTTGTGATTATAAACAATGTTATTAAACGTAATAACAAGGTTCCAGTGTTAATGCAGTTATGATTCGTGTTAATATGATACAGTATATGGTTTTATAAGTGACAAAGGTTACATTATGATTATTATTTCAATTGTTTACTGTAGCTCGTTCTATACCTTGGTGTTTTCTATTAGATTATTGGAAAATACAACAATATACACTAAAATACAAGCAAATAAACTACAAAGTAAAAATTGCATATTTTGTACAAATCTGTTATGTATGCGGTCGGTTTGATGTCGTATCACTGAATCGGAATAGGATACCAGGTATTACTCTGGCTCATTCTATTAGTTGAAATATTATCCTAAAACATGCATTCCGTCGCTTAGCATCACTGTTATTACAAATAAAAAATATTGAATAAATATCTTTTGTCAATGGAATTAAAACATTTAAATATTCCACTATGCAAGCTTCCTGATAGACATTTATGTACATTTGATTAGATTGGCCTGTCTATATTTTGAATGTGCTAACACGCAGATCAGGGATTGACGCCATGGGACCGAATGCACTCAACTGTCATCAGAATAATTATCCGAGTAGCTATCTTTATGAATAATAGAGTATCTCATCCTCTACATAAAACAAACACAAATATACAAAATGCGTATGGGGATATTAGGTTATGAAATGCCATAACACCAACTGACAAATAAAGCGACTTATTATCTGTATTTATTGAAACGGAACTTGCATTCGGAATCATATAATAGTTCATTGAAAGTATTTATTTAATGGTAAGGTTGTTTGTACTTCATATACAATTGCATACACATGTTCATTGATATATGTTATATATAAATACATACTGAAATGACCGTAATATTCCTCATCATCGTTCGCAACTGTCATCATCTTTCATCTTCAACATCATCATATCTGATGGTAACTTACGTAAAATATTGCTAGGGACAAAGGTAGTAGAAATATATATATACAACTTATCGTGATCCTACCCATCATCGTTCGCAACCATCATTAACTTCATCCTCAACATCATCATATCTGATGGTAACTTACGTAAAAATATTGCTAGGGACAAAGGTAGCAGGGATACATATACACAAATCACCGTGTTCATCATTTTCATTTTTCGCAACCATCACCATTAATGATGATAACTAACTGAAATAATATTGCTAGGTAAAAAGTAAATGAAGTAGAAATAAAACTCTTTATGTCATCTCAGTTGGGGTTGTGGTAAAATGTTATGGTGCATTACTGGTTTTTTTTACTTTTCTGTTTCTGTTATAACAACACTTTTTATCTTGATATTGATCTGTATCTAAAACCCGTCCCTAGTTGATTTCGTCTTCAGCTTGCGATGATTAACATTGATAAGCCTTTGTCAAACACACAAGTCTGTGTCCACACACCAATAGACAGTGACATACATACCGCTAGGTTAGATAGTCTAGTAACGTCAATACCATGCTGTAAAACAGAAAGGTAGCGATTCCCGGTTGTCCAGAGACATACTGTTTCTGACATGTCTACGGTTGAAATGATATTGCTTCGGGGTATATAGGATTTCCATATTGTATAGTTGAAATATATATGTATACTTCAGGGATGCAATAGTAAAAGTGATATTTTTATGATGTACTTTCCAGTTATATGAAGGTTTGTTTGTTTGTTTTTTTGTTTAATTTACAGTTATTGTCAAGTTACTTCCTACCGACATTTTATTCCTCCCTAATATCCGGTCCAATATAGGAAGGAATCCGTTAATGATGCTAGCCGTTTGACGATTCCCAAGACGAACAAGCAAATTAGAATTAGTCAAATCACAAAATGTAGGGCGGACAAACCTCACTAATGACACCGTTTAACGAGAACAAATATTTACTGAGTTTTCTGTGTATACCTCGCGGACTATACGATATTCATTTTAAATCTGATAATCCGGGCTATCTGGTATAGTGAGCTGTATGTTTTTTTATATGTTGTGTTTATAATCTAATATAATCACAGACGCATGTTTACTGCTCCAGAGCGCATGACCAATATGCTTTAGATGTGAGAAAATATACGCGTTTTGGACAGGAATTGAAATTTAACTGTATAACTGTAGTAACCCAGTGTTAGGCGCTGTGGTCTTGGCTATATAAGCTAGCCGTATGGTGTCTGATAACATTTTGTGTAGAATTGAGGAAGCTTCTGGCAGGGTAAAGAGTAGAAACATCAAATGTTATACATTGTTATATTAAAGATAGGTCTTGGATCGGGACCTGAGCTTCTCCCTCTCCTGTACAACCCCCCCCCCCCCCCCCCCACGACCCCGACCACCGACCCCCCTACAAATAAATAAATACGTAAATCTAAAGGTTAACGTTATTTTGGATCTTATAACAGTTACAAAGAGACTATGATAACCATATATATCCATATATCCAATTTAATTTCCTTACGGTAACGAAACGTTTTGATTGCCTTTGTGAGGGAATTCCTTTCCAGATTCTCGTCCAATAATTGTTGGACTAAATTATATTTATTTGGTAAACAATTAGCATTATTATATTTGGTATAATATTCCTTATAATACTGTGTTGTATTGGCAGCTTCTACAATTGTTTTAAATGTGGCGATTTTTGGACAAAGTGTTTTACAATGAGATATATATTCTGATGCAAAAGTACGTACGGTGTACTGTGATTATCGCTGAGGCGGATAAATAAATGAATAAAGAACAAATGCAAAAATATGATATATTTGACCCCTAGAAGGTGGAAAATATTTAATTATGTGTGTTTCTTTCGAAAGCAAAGTTGATTGTAACAAAACATATAACGTGTTCACCATATATAATAAAGTAAAGTCACGTGACTACACGTTAGGTAACTAGACAGAACATACATACAATAATTTAATTCTGACACATTCTCATAGAAACTTATGTGTCTTGTGGCTTTCAGATGCTCGAAGGTTAGAAAATAATGTATTTTAAGACTTTATTTTTTATAATGACATACGAATTGAAACTACAGTGAATTTGTTCATTATAACTTATTTATTTCGATATAAGATGTTTGACTATGTAGCGTTTTCCTTTGCAGAAATATTTGAGTGAAACTATATGTTTATAACTTGGAACAAAAATATGTAAAAAGCAAAAATACAAATTTAATTTGCAGTTTCAAGTTCTTAATTTATCATCGTGTTTGTTTTTCTGCCTCTTCTAATACTTCTGGTGACTCGCTTTCCCATGACAAAGGTTGCGTCTTTTCAAACGTGAGTGTTTTCACCGTGGAAACAGTTTCATTCTTTCCGACATCATGACCGTCGGGCGAGGCTTTACTAACTGATTTTGAGTTTACATTGTCATTGCCAAGATTTTCAGTAACTCCAGCATTTACTTTCACCGTACCATCATCATCCACAGTTTGGTCGTCTACGTTTTTCTGCTTTTCTGATCCGTTCTCGGTATCTGCCTCCTGTGATTCCTCCTCCCATGATAGAGGTTCCATCTTTCCGTGGGCACTATTGTCCGCTGACGCGTGCTCATCAGTCTGTACCTGATTACCAGTCTCTGGTGCTACAGTAATACTTTCAGCAGTGGTTTCATTGATCAACACTTTCGAGTCTACATTGTCACCCATGTTTTCAGTGATTCCTTCATTGATTTTATCATTTTGCTTTTCGGTCATTATTGTTTTCTTTCCATCTGATTCATCTTCCGAATCCCTCGGCCTTTGTTCCGCTGTCCTGAATATCATCCTGTTTACCACTAGTTTGTGTGACGTCACTTCCTTTTCCATCATCTTGGGAGTCATCGTCTTGCTTTCCGCTATCCTGCGGGGATTGTTTATCAGACTTTGCATCCCTTGCCCATGTTTTCTGTGACCCCAGCATTGACCTTGGTTGCCTGAGGATCTACTTCAGTGACATTTGAGCTGGACTCATTATCTTGCATGTCCTCTGTTGAAGTGGCGTTGCCCTGTAGACAAAGAAAGTAAACATGGTCGAAGCATATTTATAAGTGTTGCTTTTTCATTTCCTGAATGGTTGAGGTATTAAGGTTGTGTGAAATGTTCTTACTGATCCATATCAAGAGACATGTTTAGTATATTGCATAAAACTACACATGCGACTAGTTACTAGCCCTTCATCTCATCGGGTCAAAAACTTATAACAAGTGGAGATGCAGTATTCAAAATTGAGCTATATGAATGTCAAGGTAGCCCCGAAGATGCATTCTAGCTCAATAATTAAAACCATTCAGCTTTTAGTTTCTTGTGATTTAAATTCAAATTTACGGATTATACGTATACTGTTGCAATGAGTCTAATATTTACATCCTGTTACCACATACCTGATCTTCGTCTGGTATGAATGCCTTGGCTATGTCCGGTATCATGTTTTTCCATGAGCCACTAGACGAACCGCCGGAATTAGCGTCACCACTGTCTCCACCACCCTTCTTACTCTTACTTCCTGGTACAAAGTTAGTTTTGATGGATTTCAGGATATCTGTTAATATACAGGAAACAAATTTTTAATGATATATCATATTGGAACATAACAACACATGGTCATATTGAACAACTTTTTTATAACAACATTCAGTAAAAGCCAAATGAAACAAAGGACATGTTATAGAGCGTAGTTGTAAAACGTAGACATTAAAATATTTTTGATTGTTTTATTTTAAAGAGATGTATTGAATAGTGCATTAACTGAAATGTTGCAGTTAGCAGGGCAACATTAAACACAAAACCAATGTTTTTACCTTGAAACATGCTACCCATTGCCCGTTTGTCATGATGCTTGGTCTGGTCCTGTACGGCTCCCTCCGATAGTTCATAATTGCAAATAAACGCAGCAAGTACAAGAAGAAGTGATATGTTTACTTCCATGGTCATGTTCGCTAATGTAACTATGCTCTTTTCTGTGAGACTGTAGGCCCCGTCATGTGACAATAATGAGATATTTCTCACGATACAGAGGAGCATAGGTATATAATATACATTAGTTCTACAATGCTGGTACTTAATCTAAGGGGCCAGTATAAAACTGCTACTTACATTAAGATATTCATCTTCGAAACAACTTGTTTTATAAACGTATGCGTAGGGCCGCGATAACTCAGTCGGTTAGAGCGCCGGTCAGGAACCTTCAAGTGAAGATCCTAAATGTTTGGTTAGACGCTCCATACTTCTGGCGGTTTGTGTTTGTTGGGAAGCTGAGTAAAGAGCCGGTCTATGCAGTCGTGGTAGTGTCCTTGGACAAAGCTTCTCTACTCTAATATCACTTGATTGCCTGCGACGGGCCACCGTGTGTTATATATATATATTGATATCGATGTCAAAACCACACTAAATGATATGTACATGGCAGGTCTTTGGTGCTGCCTGTAGATCAAGCGTTGCCGTTTTCATTTTCATTGTTCTCATTAAGCGGGGTTTGGATAATACGTTTGATTTGTGCCTGAGGGTGGCTTAGTAAGTTAGTAGCAGAACAAATGCAACCGTGAGGCACTTTTAATGATGTTGATAATGCGGTCATTGTCTATAAACAATATTACACTTCCTGCTTTCAAAAATAAATCATAAGCTGGCTTGATAACAAGGTTGGAATCAGCATCACATTGGTCAAAGTACTGACCAAATATTCTTCAGTATGTCAATCTTTCCAGAAATTGAAAGGAATGCGGTCCTACCTCGTTCATAGTGGATTCCCAAACTTTCTTATAAACAGCGTTTCATTGCTGACTCGAGACGTTGTCCAAGAAGACTTAGTGTCCTTTACGCGGATCCATATCCTAAAACACTTATGCAAACAAAATGTCTTGTTATAATTATCGTTATGAATCAACCTTGGATTATGAAATATTTCTTTCAGATCAGAATCTCAGAATATCGTTGTGAATTCAAATGCACATTGTGGTGCACCATAGTTAACATTATAGTGCAATCTAGTGCGCTATACTCTTTAGTGCACTACCTTGTTAACTAAGATACTAAATTTAGTTTGCACCCAACGGTGTAACGTAAGCTGCAGATACAGCTTACAAAGCGGAATAACAAACGATATAATTTCCACTTCCCAATTGTTAATTTTCCATTTTAGATAGTAACATTTATGCTTTCCCAACCTACTGTGTTTCATGTCCCAGTTGATTCTATATTCTCGGACTTGTTTTATAATGATCTTATTTAGAAATATTATATTTCCTTGTTCGATATGAAATCAGACGTAATCTTTGCTTGTTAAAATACCTAGTAATTCAGTTGTGGCCACTCTAGTTCTAATTTTGATAATCGGATTCAAACTGGATTTGACCAAGTATGGAAGGTGTCGTCAATTTGATCTAGATTTGTAAGGCTGATGTCGTGAATTTGACCTAGATTTGTATTGTGGGTGTCGTCGATTTGGCCTAGATTTGTATTGTGGGTGTCGTTAATTTGACCTAGATTTGTATGGCTGATTTCGTCAATTTGACCTAGATTCATATTGCGGGTGTCGTCGATTTGACCTAGATTTGTACGGCGGGTGTCATCAATTTGATCTAGATTTGTATGATGGGTGTCGTCAATTTGACCAAGATTTATATAACGGGTGACGTCAATTTGACCTAGATTTATATAACGGGTGGCGTCAATTTGACCTAGATTTGTATAACGGTTGTCGTCAGTTTGACCTAGATTTGTATAACGGGTGTCGTCAGTTTGACCTAGATTTGTATAACGGGTGGCGTCAATTTGACCTAGATTTGTATAACGGGTGTCGTCAGTTTGACCTAGATTTGTATAACGGGTGTCGTCAATTTGACTTAGATTTGTTTGGTGGATGTCGTCAATTTGACCTAGATTTGTATAACGGTTGTCGTCAATTTGACCTATATTTGTATAACAGTTGTCGTCAATTTGACCGTAATTCGTATTGCGGGTGTCGTCGATTTGACCGAGATTTGTATGGCGGGTGTCGTCAATTTGACCGAGATTTATATAACGGGTGGCGTCAATTTGACCTAGATTTGTATAACGGGTGGCGCCAATTTGACCTAGATTTGTTTAACGGGTGTCGTCAATTTGACCTAGATTTGTATAACGGGTGTCGTCAGTTTGACCTAGATTTGTATAACGGGTGTCGTCAGTTTGACCTAGATTTGTATAACGGGTGTCGTCAGTTTGACCCAGATTTGTATAACGGGTGTCGTCAATTTGACCTAGATTTGTATAACGGGTGGCGTCAATTTGACCTCGATTTGTATAACGGTTGTCGTCAATTTGACCTTGATTTGTATGGCGGGTGTCGTCAATTTGACCTAGATTTGTATAACGGGTGTCGTCAATGAAGCATAAGATTCCTTCTCTTCTCCGGAGCATTTTCTCTTATTCTCCTTATGTTTTTTATTAATAAATTTCCCTTATTTAATTTATAAACTAGAATAATAGTTTCGTCATCATGTCGGCATTCTTTATCTTATCATCACACAGTATTTGTATACCCACTTACTAGAAGAAAATCCGTGGCTTCCGCTAACTATAGCATTAAGGTTAAGTTATATCATGTGTTCATCAAATGATTTAGTTCGTATTGACCCACTTGTATTATAACAGCAGGCTGTACAGGGTTCGATTTTTAAAAAAAAATTTGGACCAGATTAAGGGTCAACGGTCATACGTGACCACATTTGAAGTCAAAAGATTTTTTACATGAAATATCATAAAAACTAAAAGATTATAAGCCGTAAAATATTTGTTTGTTTGGAAGACTTTTCGCGCAATATTTTACCTTGCATCTTTTACAAGGTCAACAATAAACATAAACCCTTTACTATGACACCGCTAAGGGAACAAATGTTGGTTTCGATTCTGTAAGAAAACACACGGTGGATACCAACGTGCCATCGGTCTGGAGACAATTATCAAAACAGACCTAATCCTCGGCCGCTAGCACGTCCTAAATCCGTGTTCAAGGGAATATTGGTCTCATGGGTCTGACCTTCCCGCGTGAATGTATCCATCATGACAACATTTTTCTGTTCGCGCATTAGCAATCGCAAACATTTTTTAAGATATGAGATAAACCTCTTTGACTTGTGATATTCAGACACCACTCACAGACATTGGTTAACAAAAAGATGGACATTGCTGTCAGGGACTTGTGACCTTGAGAATAAAGTGTGATTAAAGAGTTTGATAATATCAAGCGTTGCCGTTTTCATGTTCATCGTTCTTATTAAGCAGTGTTTAGATTTGACCTAGATTTACTCAGTTTGCATCGTCGATAAAACGGAAAAATTTGGTGGCTGATTTCGGCAATATCGCCATGTCGCATTGGCGCCCCCCCCCCCCCCAAGCTAAGAACGACAGTGCGAAAGTGCGTCATGCGAACAGCGACAGAACGCCATGCTACCAAATGAACGCGCCATGCAAAGAGCGACAATGCGTCATACGGCAAAAGTGTCGCCAATGCGATAGAACAACATTGTGTCGCACAATCGCATGGCGTGTCCATTTTGTCGCATGGCGCATTGTTTCTCCTCGAATTGCAAGACAGTGCGACACTGGCAAAATCAGTCACCTTAGAGAATTCTTATCCTTCTGAAACACAGGATTTCATTGATTTTTTTTCTGTCACGTTTTTCCCTCGTAAAATCCCGAAAGTCATAACCAGAAGTCAAAATTAGACGTTTATATTGATTTGACCTGTATGGATTTTTGAGATATTTAAAGATTTTTTTTATCAATTGAAATGTAAATTACTATAATAAAAAAACTGATGTGTCACCAATAGTTACTTCTTAGCAATCATGCACTTTTATTTACATCAGAGTTAGGAAAGAGTTTATTCAACTATATAAACAAGGATTGGAGACTGTTGACACAGATAGTGACTGGATTCGTCACAATAGAAACCAAACGTGGTAAATAGGTCACCATAACTGACGGGTTCCAGGTATGGCGTCAGGTGACATCCTGTCGGGTGTCACATATATGGGCGGGATACATCGTGGTAGCACATCTTGACGGAAGATACCATGACTAGCGTTACATCTTGTGACTGTAACATTTTGACAGGTGTCACATCTTGTGACAGGCATTCGAAAATATTACATTTGACTTGCTTTTAAAACTTATACGATGCCAATTATAACATTTTATTTTATCGTTTCTGACCTGGTCGTTCCGGACTCTCTCCATTTTCAAAAGTGTGACCTTTAATTTGTTCCCTATTAATACAAAGTATTAAATCTCAAACAACATATATTATAATTTACCGAAGCTTACATGTATGTCCGTGGCTTTTAAAGAAGTATATCCCTTTCTGCATTTGAACACCTGTACACCATAATTGAAACCAGGTATTCTTGTGTATCTTAAACGTTTGATTTTCTTTTTCATAAACACGCCGTAATGGAGGTAACCTACATTTTAGCATATGGCATCTTTTAGTTCGTGTTGCCGCGATATCTGTGTACTTACTTAATGAACGTAATTGAAAATATTATACTACCTATTTATACAGTCAATTATCCCCCCCCCCCCCCCCCCCCGGGGAGGCGATTTACATAAGCATATGCCTGTTGCCCAATATCCATTGAATACATTCTACAAAATAAAGTCTGACAAAACCCGAATATTGCTAGTTTCACGAAATCTATATATTCCTTGTGGTGCCAAAGCGCTGTTACACAATTTCACAGTACCCTGATATTGGAAAGCCCCGCGGGATCAAAGTAGCCCTGGCCCTACACGTATTATAATATTCATTAACTTATTGTTTTCCATAATGAAGCGAAGTTTCTTAGCCAAGATATTTCCTTGAATCCAATAATGTTTTCCTGTGAGAAATTTTCAGTTAAGGAATCACCTTAAATTAAGAGACTGACGAAACTGGGCCTGGTTTTATTGATTCCACGTGGTCTAGGTCACCTGGATGCCCTTAAACATGTGAATCAGCATCACCGATGAGATACGATATGCTTGATGTATCTTGTGCGATAAGTGGATTTGAAAAAAAACAAAAACCCTTTAATTTTCATCAAACATTTTATTGATTCTTCAAGTATACATTCATCAACGAGAATTTACATATATGTACAGGTTTATACTTGTCACATACATGTATGCTGGGAGACAGTCTGAAATATACAAGCATACACATTATTAAAGATAAAAAACCCAGCTGGTTTCGTATTTAGTTAAATAGGCTACATGTTAATTAGTGAGGAATCTGCATAATTAGTTCCTTTCTGAAACAATGACGACGGTGACTGACATAATGAAGCTGATGTTATTATATCAAAACTACAAATACTGACTTATTTTATGATATGTACATTTATTTTTCAAACGGATGTGAGGATGTTAGGTAAATAAGTTTATATTTACGCACATTTTTCAGTAGTTTGGACATGAGGACTAAACATCCATTTCCTTCTTTTCTTCGGCAGCAGTTTCTGTAACCGTCTTCTCGTCTTTCTTGAGGGACGCATTACCACTCATAGCCACCTTGAGAAACATAGACTATACCCACTTGGTTAGCATGCTCTTCGCCATATAGAAACAAGAGCAACGATTGATATGTATTGTAAGTAAGGTTATGATAATGGAGCATATATTTTAGGACGGATATTTTGTTTGTTTGCTAGGCTTATCGCTCAGTGAACGGCCAGGATCATTTTTAGGAAAAGTTTCCTTGTAGTAGTTGGTTACTACCTCACTGAAAACTCGCATACTGAGCAATAACGGTAAAGTGTCTTGCCTAAAGACACAAACACGACAGCTTAGACCGGTCCGTTTCTCAGCTTCCCGAGAAACACAAACCGACACAGATAGGGAGCGTCGAACCACATCACCTGAGGTTGTCGCCGATTGAACAGGGTCACTTTGAGACGGTGTCTCACTGTAGTAGTTGGTGACTACCTCACTGTACAACCTACCGGATGCCCGTCGTATACCGAGCAATAAGGGTAAAGTGTCTTGCCCATGCAAGGGCATAACCATGACAGAACAGACTGGTCCGTTTCTGAGCTTCCCGAGAGACAAAAATCCGACACGGATAGGGGGCGTCGAACCACGCACCTCGGATCATCACCTGAGGTTACATGGCCAACACTTCCACAGACTGATCTATCGCGGCCCGTTATTATAATATAAGCCTATGATAGAAACGATATATCCATTTCTATATTTGATACCCATCGTAAAATTTTCGGTCCAAACTTGATAGTCTTTATTAATTTGAAATATTTCAATTTTTATTAAGCTTATCATTAAATATGAATGAATTTGATTAAATTGCGTAACATTAATTATTTGTTGATTATTTATAAAAAGAGTACCTTTTTGGTATCTGAGCTTGGCTCCTGTTCCATTTGTCCCGTTTCCGTGGTTTCAGCATGAGAACCCATATCTCCTGGGGGACTAGAGTCTTCACCTTGTGTTGTTGCTAAGTCATTTTCTAATTGTGCCATGTCATTGGCTTGTTCATTCTGAGATACATCTGATGTCGATTCCATCGCTGTTGTCTCACTAGATTGAGTATTGGTACCTGCTAGGTCATTTTCACTATTTAAAAGACCATATTCCGAGGGAACATTGTCATCTGTTGGTAGAACTTCCGGTAGAGCTGTACTATCAGGTGACCCGCCATCTTTTGACGTCATCGATTCGTCCATGATTGATTTGTCATCTTTGATACCAGCGTTGACCTTGAATGACCCCTCGACGCCCACTGAAGTGGAGTTTGCGGCAGCAGTATCTGTAGCAGCATCCTCACTGATAGTACTGTTATCTGCATCACCCTAGATAATAGGAATATATACAGAAAATAACACATCTAACGAAATACATCAAGGCGAAACGAAAGGTATCGGGTCACGTGGGCGATCACGTGGGTTTAAATATGGTATTTGTACTTTGTTTGTTTTTTCCCACAGAAAGACCCTTGCGCGCCTCCATCTGAGGCAATGAGATTGCGATGTGGGTAAGTTGATACAACTTGCTTCGAAATTGCTTTAAAGTACTTTAAAACAACTTTATAATTTTCCTCATTAAAACGGACATCTATAACTGTAAAGTAAACATTTTATTGATTTAACATAATATATGCTACATCCTTCCGTGTTGCTTATAATGTAAGTGATAATACATTGTTATATCAAGAAATATTAAAACCCCTGAGTTCCATACCTCTGCACTATCAGGAATAAAACCTTTTGCAAAGCCAGGAATCATGTTCTTCCAGTCACTGGGAGACGCGTCGCCATTACCACCGTCATCCTTCTTTGACCCAGGAACAAAACTCGTCTTAAAAGACTCCATCATGCCTGAGTATTGTTTTAAATATTTCAATTATTGGTGTTCCATTATTACATGGATATTTGCTATCATCACCCTTATATGAAACATATTATATGATGAACACACTTTTAATAATTACTTGCGAAACAATTATTTTAGTAAATTAGATAACCCTTTAACATCCTCAGCTTGCTTTTCTGAAACCCTTAAAGAAATGTCCTACATCGTTCAACTAAAGCTTCCCATAGACAACTGGCAATTATGAAATTGAATCACATTAATGTTCCTTAATTACTCCTATGATATCTACATCGCGTTATGTCATTAACATGACAAATTGCAAATATATCGCTGGGCGGATATAACACCGAAAGCCTATTGTATCATAAAGTTATAAGTTTTGAAGTTGTTTTTCACGAGTTTTAAATACTTCAAATTATTAGAAATGCATAATGTAATTGAAACTTCAGTTGTTGTAATAATTTCTATTGTCATTTTCTGTCATACAAATACCTCACCTTTATACATATTATCCATCGCTCGTTTACCATCGTGTCTCGATTGGCCAGGCTGGTTGTCATTATTGCCATGACCCTTCACAATTTGACTGGACACAACCGACAGGGCTATTGTACCGATAATCACCAGGTGGAGGGATGTTTTACCAGACATTGCTTTAACTGCCTCTAATAAACACTACACTACTTACGTTTGTCTGCTGAGACAATATACTATATACTAATGATCACGTGACGACTGAGATGGATGGGAAATTGTCCTTAAAACATGCTGGTACCATATTACCTGCATTCCGTTACGTTATTTTGTAACGTTGAATCAAGATAATTACATCCTGTATGATTAGTATAATTAACCGTCGCCAGATGTTGTGTCACGTTAGAAGTTAATATGTTCTGGAAGATGAAATGCACCAGGGATAGCTTTAGTATTTAACCCATTGTTTACTAGTTAACATACAGCAAATATTCCAATGGAAAAACTATCATTCGTGATTAATTTATCAACTTAGATAAGTACGACATATAGACTGATATTTCCGCAGAGAATACCTTGTCACTTGAATTTAATTCACAAGTGAATGCATGGCTTTGAAAAAAAGGCACCCCTTGAAAAAATAACTATATTTTCGTATGTTATAGATTAAATATCAATAACATTCTAAACGCACTAACTTATTTTACGCATGTCTTTAATATTTATATCAAATAACAACAAATGGCTCAGGTATTACTTAAAAGGTTAAAAAGCCATCAATTAGGTGCCATGGCTTCTCCGCCGAGTCCTTTTCTGATGGCGTGTTTTGATGACAACACATATGTTAGCATTATGACCGGAACCTTGCAGCAGAATATTCCAAATGTACATTGTGAAGTATGTTGGGATGAATAATTAATGTTATTCTTTTAGCTTACGTCATTTGGATAATTGATATTGATTTAAAATTCCTTCTGATAAACAGAACAACAAAAATATGACGCTGATTAAGTGATATTGGTGTACAGGTGTAACACTGTACGTATTACATTTTGTACATGTATAAAGGGTTCTCAGTCTAATTAAAATCAAGATGGACATTCTCACTACATTACATGAACATCTAACAACATCCCATAAGGTGTCACGTTCTGATGACCCCGGAGATATGTGTATTTCACTTTCATGGCGAATTGCCAATTTGTCAATGTCATCGAAGCAAACCATTTCGTCACAGCGTGCATATAGCTATATGCTTTGTGGGACGAAATGATTTTGAAACAAATTCACAGATTATGCAAGCTACGCACTCATGCTAATTCGGACATATAAAATTCATTTCCAAGATTCTGGAAGTAGTCAATTAATTGGATAATCAAAAAGGTCACCCTGACGTGACCCCTTTGGGATGCTGTTAGATGTGCATGTAACGTAGTGAGAATGACAATCTAGATTTTAATTAGATTGAAAGGGTTCTCATAACAGGAGAACGAATAAGTAAATATTTTTTTGCAATTGGTCAGGTAGAGTAATATAAAAACAGAGTTTTGTCCTATGGATTAAAGACTAATTAATTAATTAATTAATCAAATTATAACCATATTGATAGCAGGTGTTTTAATATCACTGCCGTTTTAGTAGTATTCACTGTAGTAATGAAGTTCGATCTAAGGATTTCATTTCAACAGTTGGTACATGTAGGTCCGTTTTTTTTTTTTTTTTGAAAACCTCTTTGTATTTATTTTTGTGTTAGGGGAGCTGGTGTTACATAACCTGAAGCATGATCGCATCACATATGGTTCCAAGGTGTGTTAATAATAATATATGACGTAAGACTTGTGATCTGAATTACATAATGCAAGATAAACAGTGGTTACTTACTGTATCAAAGCGAATGTATCCTGCACAGAGCTGTTTAAATTAACACTTAACAAAAACAACTTGTATGTCTTAATTAGTCACTTATGAAATCTGCGGGTGAGCGATATCATATTTAGTTAAAGTCAAGTGCGTTGCAATATGAATCCATTAGGCTAAGCTGTAAAATGAAGATCGCGTATCAGGATTAAATCTTCCATTTGTCATGACGTCACCAGTCACCTGTTACCTAACAGTGTGTAAAGAAAGGCTAGACCAGTTTACGTTTCAACGTAAAACGATATTGTTATTGGTTCTTTTACATTCATAAGTTGATAGGTTCGTCTAAAGCTGTAGAAACGGATAATAGATATAAAGAGATAAGTACAAAAAGTTAAGTAAATGAATGCTCAATATATAAATGATGTATAGACGGATAGAAATACGTATTAAAGTGTTTATGGTAGTGAGAAAACTTCCGTGTAAAGTGTGATATAGTTAAAAACAAACAAATAAACAAATAAACAAAACAAACATCAGCCATTTTGAAAAAAAAAACTGTTACACATGAGATCAGGTATAAATCTCTTTAGAGCAGTTGGCCTGTTATGAACAGTTTATTAAACTACAGAACAACTGTCAAGACCAATATTCATTTTCCTGAATTCCTTTCTGACTAAATGATTGATAATTCACAGAAAGACGGAACAGCTGTATGGTGTCCCTAACATCACCGAGAGGTCAAAGAAGGACGGAACAACTGTGTGGTATCCCTAATATCGCCGAGAGGTCAAAGAAGGACGGAACAGCTGTATGGTGTCCCTAACATCACCGACAGGTCAAAGAAGGACGGAACAGCTGTATGGTGTCCCTAACATCACCGACAGGTCAAAGAAGGACGGAACAACTGTGTGGTATCCCTAATATCGCCGAGAGGTCAAAGAAGGACGGAACAGCTGTATGGTATCCCGAACATCAACGACAGTTCAAAGAAGGACGGAACAGCTGTATGGTAACCCTAACATCACCGACAGGTCAAAGAAGGACGGAACAGCTGTGTGGTGTCCCTAACATCAACGACAGGTCAAAGAAGGACGGAACAGCTGTGTGGTGTCCCTAACATCACTGCCGGGTCATAGAAGGACGGAACAGCTGTATGGTGTCCCTAACATCACTGTCAGGTCATAGAAGGACAGAACAGCTGTATGGTGTCCCTTACATCACCGACAAAGAAGGACGGAACAGCTGTATGGTGTCCCAACTTCACTGACAGGTTATAGAAGGACGGAACAGCTGTATGGTGTCCCTAACATCACCAACAAACAAGGACGGAACAGCTGCATGGTGTCCCTAACATCACTGCCGGGTCATAGAAGGACGGAACAGTTGTATGGTGTCCCTAACATCACCGACAGGTCAAATATGGACGGAACAGCTGTGTGGTGTCCCTAACATCACCGGCATGTCAAAGAAGGACGGAACAGCTGTGTGGCGTCATGTCCCTAACATCACCGACAGGTCATAGAAGGACGGAACAGCTGTATGGTGTCCCTAACATCACCAACAGTTCACAGAAGGACGAAACAGCTGTGTGGTGTCCCTAACCTCACTGACGAGTCCTAGAAGGAGGGAACAGCTGTATGGTGTCCCTAACATCACCGGCATGTCAAAGAAGGACGGAACAGCTGTGTGGCGTCATGTCCCTAACATCACCGACAGGTCATAGAAGGACGGAACAGCTGTATGGTGTCCCTAACATCACCAACAGTTCAAAGAAGGACGGAACAGCTGTGTGGTGTCCCTAACCTCACTGACGAGTCCTAGAAGGAGGGAACAGCTGTATGGTGCCCCTTACATCACCGACAAACAAGGACGGAACAGCTGTATGGTGTCCCAACTTCACTGACAGGTTATAGAAGGACGGAACAGCTGTATGGTGTCCCTAACATCACCAACAAACAAGGACGGAACAGCTGTATGGTGTCCCTAACTTCACTGACAGGTCATAGAAGGAGGGAACAGCTGTATGGTGTCCCTAACTTCACTGGCAGGTCGAAGAAGGACGGAACAGCTGTATGGTGTCCCTAACTTCACTGACAGGTCATAGAAGGAGGGAACAGCTGTATGGTGTCCCTAACATCACCGACAGGTCATAGAAGGAGGGAACAGCTGTATGGTGCCCCTTACATCACCGACAGGTCAAAGAAGGACGGAACAGCTGTATGGTATCCCGAACATCAACGACAGGTCAAAGAAGGACGGAACAGCTGTATGGTGTCCCTAATATCACCGACGGGTCATAGAAGGACAGAACAGCTGCATGGTGTCCCTAACATCACTGCCGGGTCCTAGAAGGACGAAACAGCTGTATGGTGTCCCTAACATCACCGCCGGGTCCTAGAAGGACGAAACAGCTGTATGGTGTCCCTAACATCACTGACGGGTCATAGAAGGACAGAACAACTGCATGGTGTACCTAACATCACTGCCGGGTCATAGAAGGACGGAACAGCTGTATGGTTTCCCTAACATCACTGCCGGGTTATAGAAGGACGGAACAGTTGTATATCGTGTCCCTAACATCACTGACAGGTCAAAGAAGGACGGAACAGCTGTGTGGTGTCCCTAACATCAACGACAGTTCAAAGAAGGACGGAACAGCTGTATGGTAACCCTAACATCACCGACAGGTCAAAGAAGGACGGAACAGCTGTGTGGTGTCCCTAACATCAACGACAGGTCAAAGAAGGACGGAACAGCTGTGTGGTGTCCCTAACATCACTGCCGGGTCATAGAAGGACGGAACAGCTGTATGGTGTCCCTAACATCACTGTCAGGTCATAGAAGGACAGAACAGCTGTATGGTGTCCCTTACATCACCGACAAAGAAGGACGGAACAGCTGTATGGTGTCCCAACTTCACTGACAGGTTATAGAAGGACGGAACAGCTGTATGGTGTCCCTAACATCACCGACAGGTCGAAGAAGGACGGAACAGCTGTATGGTGTCCCTAACATCACTGACAGGTCGAAGAAGGACGGAACAGCTGTATGGTGTCCCTAACATCACCGACAGGTCGAAGAAGGACGGAACAGCTGTATGGTGTCCCTAACATCACCGACAGGTCATAGAAGGAGGGAACAGCTGTATGGTGCCCCTTACATCACCGACAGGTCAAAGAAGGACGGAACAGCTGTATGGTATCCCGAACATCAACGACAGGTCAAAGAAGGACGGAACAGCTGTATGGTGTCCCTAATATCACCGACGGGTCATAGAAGGACAGAACAGCTGCATGGTGTCCCTAACATCACTGCCGGGTCCTAGAAGGACGAAACAGCTGTATGGTGTCCCTAACATCACCGCCGGGTCCTAGAAGGACGAAACAGCTGTATGGTGTCCCTAACATCACTGACGGGTCATAGAAGGACAGAACAACTGCATGGTGTACCTAACATCACTGCCGGGTCATAGAAGGACGGAACAGCTGTATGGTTTCCCTAACATCACTGCCGGGTTATAGAAGGACGGAACAGTTGTATATCGTGTCCCTAACATCACTGACAGGTCAAAGAAGGACGGAACAGCTGTGTGGTGTCCCTAACATCAACGACAGTTCAAAGAAGGACGGAACAGCTGTATGGTAACCCTAACATCACCGACAGGTCAAAGAAGGACGGAACAGCTGTGTGGTGTCCCTAACATCAACGACAGGTCAAAGAAGGACGGAACAGCTGTGTGGTGTCCCTAACATCACTGCCGGGTCATAGAAGGACGGAACAGCTGTATGGTGTCCCTAACATCACTGTCAGGTCATAGAAGGACAGAACAGCTGTATGGTGTCCCTTACATCACCGACAAAGAAGGACGGAACAGCTGTATGGTGTCCCAACTTCACTGACAGGTTATAGAAGGACGGAACAGCTGTATGGTGTCCCTAACATCACCAACAAACAAGGACGGAACAGCTGCATGGTGTCCCTAACATCACTGCCAGGTCATAGAAGGAGGGAACAGCTGTATGGTGTCCCTAACATCACCGACAGGTCGAAGAAGGACGGAACAGCTGTATGGTGTCCCTAACATCACCGACAGGTCATAGAAGGAGGGAACAGCTGTATGGTGTCCCTAACATCACTGCCAGGTCATAGAAGGAGGGAACAGCTGTATGGTGTCCCTAACATCACCGACAGGTCGAAGAAGGACGGAACAGCTGTATGGTGTCCCTAACATCACCGACAGGTCGAAGAAGGACGGAACAGCTGTATGGTGTCCCTAACATCACTGACAGGTCGAAGAAGGACGGAACAGCTGTATGGTGTCCGTAACATCACCGACAGGTCGAAGAAGGACGGAACAGCTGTATGGTGTCCCTAACATCAGCGACAGGTCGAAGAAGGACGGAACAGCTGTATGGTGTCCCTAACATCACCGACAGGTCGAAGAAGGACGGAACAGCTGTATGGTGTCCCTAACATCACTGACAGGTCAAAGAAGGAGGGAACAGCTGTATGGTGTCCCTTACATCACCGACAAACAAGGACGGAACAGCTGTATGGTGTCCCTAACATCACTGACGGGTCATAGAAGGACGGAACAGCTGTATGGTGTCCCTAACTTCACTGACAGGTCATAGAAGGAGGGAACAGCTGTATGGTGTCCCTAACATCACCGACAGGTCGAAGAAGGACGGAACAGCTGTATGGTGTCCCTAACATCACCGACAGGTCGAAGAAGGACGGAACAGCTGTATGGTGTCCCTAACATCACTGACAGGTCATAGAAGGAGGGAACAGCTGTATGGTGTCCCTAACAATACTGAAGAGCTACACAAGGAAGGAATACTTGATGGGGTAGTTTTATATGCATTATGTAACTTTTTTTCTGTTTTTGATTTATTTAAATAAGTTAGTCGCCTTGATGTTGTTTTTTTTGTGTTTGTTTTTGTTTTTGTTTGTTTTTTTTATTTGTTTTTGTTTTGTATTTAAAATGTTCGGTCCTTGAAGCCATTCCAATACTGCTCTGGTTTAATTGTTCATTTTCTGTCTTGTCGTCGGGTAATACATTGCTTGCTACTTATATTGTAATTCATTTCTACTTTAGACGAATTCCAACGAAGATGGCACGCTTTTTCTAAGACAATCGTACGACGTCACAGATTCATTGTGACGTCATACAGTATTTATGGCGTGTTTTGTGTCTTTCGATATCTTTTATGACATGACCGTATGACAAGGTAGGACAGGCCAGTTATGTTATAAAACAAACTGTTTGTTAATTATATGGTAACGAATCAGTTAAAACAAATGGTGACAATAAAACGTCTGCATTATTGTTTCATCAATATTCGAAACCCATGTAAACAACACCTAGAGTATTGAACCAACTCTGATGTAGAAACATCGCAAATCTGTTAAAAAAAGTTTAATTTTTAAATTGAGGCAGGGAAATTTGACAACAGGACATACCTGATATGATCATGTGCACAGCTTCAAACAGCTGGCAATATGACTACATTTGTAGTCTGTGGTATTGAATTGATATGTACGATTGGCATGCCTTGTGACTTTAAATCAACCCAAGGTTTTGGCAGGGACAGTTAACTGTATTGTAAAACCTTATGACTAATGTATTATCATATAAAGAAGTCGGTGAAAGTAAGTGTTATTTTATTAGTACGTCAATAGTCTATTGGAAGGTCATCAAATCAACACAGATATTCTTCAACAACCATCCGCGGTATATCCTATATTGTTTTATACTGACCTCACTCATGTTTTCATTATCTTTACTGCGGTTCAATCTTGTAACATACATGTAAACATCCATGGAAGGCTTAAAAACTATTATAATAATAGAATACATAGGGTCCTTATGTTTTGAAAGTAAATACAGCCATAAAAGAGACTTTTGATAAAGTTCTGCCATCTGAAAAAGTACACTGGTAAAAAGTTAAGGTGCTCCGGAAGAGTAAGCGTCCTCTGTTTAATCGACAATACCGCCATACAAATTTAGGTCAAATCCAGGTATACATTCTCCATGTGAGACCTAGGATGGGACAACGAAACCACTAAGAATTTAAACCAGTATCCAACACGTTTGACTTCATATCGCCAAGGCAATAATACATTGCCATGTGAGATCAGGACATCGGCCATAAACATCAACCTGCATTTCTCGAAACCTGTGTTGTTAATTCTTTTCTGTCAGTAGTATATATCTGTCTTTCGAACGCAATATTATTGTTTGTAAACGCAATATTTTATCCCTCAATGTAAATTGTAAAACAATCATGCTAATAAGTAAAAAACCAATATATTGTTGAATGAACGAAATTGTTTTTATCGAGTATTTTAATATAATTAGTTATAGTGTATCTGAACGAAATATTTCATCATTTACTTCTTTACTGGGCAGATCACTTATTTTGTACGACTGCTTTTCACAATTGATATTGTCTTGAAATATCACTGATTATTTTTACAAAAGGACTTGTTTCTAAATATTTCCAAATAATTTTTAATAATAATTCTTAAATTAAAAAAAAGTTGATTAGTATTTTTATTATATATAAAAGGGTGATAATACAAACGATTTAATACCAATCAAAACTGTTGTATAGAGATATAAGAGATACTCTTAAATGATCTAAAACAATTTAAGATTTACACCACTTAGAATAGTCTGACTGGTGTTAATCCCTATCATCTTAATCATAGCTGCGTCTTTGTGTATTTTATTGAAAATTAATGTCTTTCTCCGTTTTTACATGAAAGACGATTCATCACATTACCGGTCTGTTCTGTCGTATGATATACCAATGTAATAAATATTGTTAGCCGCATGTAACACTGTTGCAATTTCACAAATAAGCTGGGTTGTTAGATCGTTAGGTCGTTACAATGACTATATGACACCCCGGGATTGTCGAGACAAATATACCGTCGGAGTCCATATTCGCCTGCCTTATGTAGAAAATGATTTGAAAATATTCTCATAGATATGAGTTATGCGATAAAAAGAAGCTTACACTCGTGACTTTGCCATCTGTAATATATCAAATGCCTTTATGGATTGTAAATGACACTCGACAAAATGCCCATATTATATCAAATAATTAAATTCTTTGATATATTCCATGACACAACCACCAATGTAAGGTCATATATAAAAAATTTTTTTACCCATGCAAGATATTTTTCATGATTTACGTACCACGTCCAAATATAACATTTTGCATATACTTAATATCACTCGTGTAATATGACATATTTTGACGTCATCAAATTATTGTAAATATGTAATAGGTAAAGAGTATTATAACATTCTGTAAATTTACCTGTTGGATTAAAATATCAGGTACTGTCACTTTATGACTGTAGTAAAGAGTCAAAGCCAATCTTTGATGACCAGTTTGTTTTATTTTCATGAAATTGCAATATAATAATACGACAAGGGGAAAATCGAGCAGGAATCTTCTTGATTGTCACCATTTATGTTGTTGTAACTGCATTCTATGCTTCTTCTGTTTCCTGAAAGAAGAAATAAGCTGTTAATGCAAAACTTGATATTAAATAACCTTATTATACTGATATGTAACAACGAGCAAAGAAAACACGTCTGGCATTATTCCTTTAATTATGCATCTTATTAGTTTTAGCTTAAAAAAATAAGATGTGTATACCATTGATACATGTCATACACGAAAATGTTGTAGACTATTTTAGACCATTCTGTATATCATATCTCGCTCAATGCAATTAATAGTTATTATGTATTTGTTTTAATTTTCAAAACAAGCTCTTCATGATTTGGTAAATATGTACTTGATTAGGCTCTGGGTTAACTCTTGAATTTCAATCTGATACGATCGAAATCAAATTAAAAATGTATGTCAATGTTGTTTGGTAATATGATTACGGGTTTTTAAGACACGTTTACCCCCTCCTGTGTGCTGTGTTACATCTGCACAAAACTTCCAGCGATTTAAACAAACGTTACCATTGTAAAATTTGATACTATGACCAAGAATGTTCTGTTTATCGTTCTTGCGCGTTGTGTTCCTTAACCCACGCTTTTACACAGGTAGGTACATCGAAATACAATAGTAAATAATAAAAATAAGCATAGAGGCATTGTTTAGGTTATTGTTTGAGATAAATGCATTCCCCCCAAAAAAATAGAAAGGGGCAAAATAGATTAAACAGAACCGTATAGCTATATAATTATAAACTTAACGACGAAACACACCTGAGCCAAAACAGACGGAAAGGCAACAAAAGGTGAAACTTATACTAGATGGGATGGAAATAAACCTGAACGTGTCAAATCGGGTAAAATAGTCAGAAAGCTATTAGGTAATGGCTTATCAACAGGGAATTAGTTTGTTCCAATGAGAAATGAGAAATTAAAAGATAGTGTCAAATTGTTTATATTAATCATGCCTTATACTACAATATACCCAAGTTTTAGTGTGAGTGTTGTTTCTACATTACACCACCTGACGCATAGCATAATTAAGATTTACATTAGATACACAAGGCAAGGTGGAATAACTGTTAATATTGCAATACACAAAATAATGTTATTGTGCTGCATATAACAATATCTAGAATCTATATTTATCAGGTTGACTTATATAATACCTACCTAAGCATGGTGCAATGATGTTTACGACAATTCTCAAGTCTGGTGTTATCATATTAAGAATTAACGACAAAGTAAACCATATAAAAACCTCTTATCCGTTCAGATATTTTCCGAGCTGTAAAGATGCAGTTTCTTTTCGTCCGTGATTTACCTCAATTAGCCTTGAAAGTTCTTGGCGGATATTTGATGCTTAGTATGATTTTGCTGCGTGATAAGGGTCACCGATTCTTTGAAGTACTTGGCTAATATCATATATTACTATTGTGCTGCGTGCGAGCGCTCACCTATCCTTTGAAGTACTTGGCGAATGCCTGTGATAGAGTGTCGTTCTGTTGACTCTGCTGGGTCTGGTTGTTGCTATCTTTTTCGTTAAAACCCTGCATGGAAATATTGGTATAGTGAACTTATTACTGTTAATATTATAAAAGCCTCCATTTGCATGTTTAACTAAAAATATACGTTGACATATTCGTTATTTTCATTGCCAGTATATGAAAAGGTATATACACGGACTCAGATAAGTCTTTAATATTCGCAAAGCGTGGGTTAAGAACACGGATAAGTAACGAGTAGATATTTCTGGTTATTCTAAAATCATGAGTTAATATACATTTGTATGTGGTATATATTTTAAATAACACTAACTTCAGCGTAATTTCTGGAATTACGGTTCATAAAAAGCCATTTGTTCCAATTTTATAAGCATACATCGAGTACAATTCATGTTTAAAACAAACATCAATTAATATTAATTTTTATTTTCTTGTTTTTTTTTTTGTTTTTTTTTTGTGGTACCGTATGTTTAAATGACATACCTGGCTGTTTGTTCCGTTCATATACTTGTCAGAAAACCCTGCGAATATCGACGCCCAGTCCATCTGATCGTTATCGCTACTATCATCATCATCTTCATCGCTGAAATCCTCCTCACTTTCGTCCTTGTCACTGTTCATGTCAGGTTTAGGCAGGAATCCTTTCAAATTGTCCATGATGTCTGAAATGAAATGACCCGTATGTACTCTCTGCTCATTTATAGCCGAAGTTTCCAAAATCTAGAATTATAAACCAGAATGGGAACGTAAATGTAGCGAGCTTCCAGTTAAAGGTTAAACACACTCATTCCGTCTTTAGGTTTCAAATATCATAACATTCTAACTGTACTTGCATTGATAAACTAAACAGTTGTTATATTTATCATAACAGGATTTAAGATGTTAGTATTTATATCAAGACTAAACTTTTATGCAGCACAGACACCATTTGACTCAAAAGCTAAATGTAACTTATTTTGTCCGAAGTGAACTGCATACTAGTCCTTTCCTGCATATAGCACAAGAAACGTTCCTTAAGATATGTTCCTAACTAGTCTAAACCTTTTATCGACCTCAGAATAATCCTCATTTACACACCTTTGTAGAACTTTGAGTAGTCCCCGCCTGCGGATTTGCTAGGATCTCCCTTGCCCCCGTTACTACTCCCACTACTGCTGCCATCCCCTGCCAGTACGTCCTGGGTGGCGGCCGATCCTCCGCTAGTCTCCGACCGACGACGTCGGGTCACAGTTCTACCAGAGCTACACGTATCTAATAACGTCAGGTACACTACTAATGTCACCAGTAATGTTTGACTCAACATAGTGCTTCGGCAACCAGTCGCACTTCTAGTAAGACGTTATGCAATAATTAAGAGATATATATTGTAGTGTTTTAGTCACGTGGACATTAATTACCTGGCTAAATTGACTAATACTTTCTTTGATGTGAAACTCATTTGTTGTTTACTTAGCGAATTATGCAGCCTAGGTATCTACTTATCAGATAACAGCATTATTAAGTGCCACTTTACCGACCTGCATATAATGCTCCCTCCAAAACATCGACTTTCACTTATTACTTCCACAGCCATGTGTAATTCCTAACTGTGTCAATTTAACGATTTTGGGTTTTACAAAACATACAACGAATTTGTACTTTCCTTATTGATCGTATTTTAGATAGATATATTCCCTTCATTTTCAAGAAGAACTACGTTCATTTGATACTACACACCTGCTGCACTGTTTGAAATGTATATTATAAATAATAATTAATCTGAATTCTTATCTCTTTGTTCACATTTTACCATCGTAACTGCAGTTAACATATCACTACTCTGATGTTGCTTTGTCCGTATTTTAGGTACATTTATACCTTAGACTTACTTGTGCATATTGTGGAGGCATTATTTTCTTTAAACATTCTAAACTCTAGATATTTTACTTAATCACCTCACAATTTCTTTATGTATTAGAGACTAATTATTTGCCATGATATCCTACACATGTTATTATTTCATTGCATATTATTTCATAATAGAACATGGACCTTCCATTGAATTTCATGTTTAAATCCTTGTGATACCATCGAAGTAGAAATGTTGTCGATAGATTGTAGATTCATTGTGACTGTGTGACTGAGTTCTTGTCACAGAAATAAATCGTGGAGAACGAAATTTTTAGCATATCTTATAAACCCCTCTCTCAAAGATTTGTATGTGATATCTCAGCATTCGCTTAGTTGTTATTTATTTTGAATAACATTTTCTCGTGTTAGTGCAGGATTCCCCGTGAATCCTCCCTATGTTCAGTGTAAAGGGAGATAAATCTGTCGGCATTAGTCTCGTTACTGTCTCCCAGCTAAGATTTCATATATGTGTATATATATATATATATTTTTTTTTTATTTATTTATTTTTTCTTTTTTGGGAGGGGTGGGGGGGGGGGGGGGGGGGGGGGGGGGGGGGGGGGGGGTAATTTTGATTCTGATGATATCTATATCTATAATGTCTTACTCTGTTGAAATAGTTTGGCTGTATCCTTTACTTAATAAATACATAATATTAGGTGCTGAAGTCTTCCACGGGAAGAAACGCACCTTTTTTATGAATATGATGTAATATAAATACTCAGAAGAAAACTATATGGTTTAGGTATCATTCATACTCGTTTTTTTTCACAAATGTTTAATGAAATAAAACACCAAGGCGTAGCCTTTATCACACAATCAGTTAATTTTCTTCACCACACATGAATATCGAGTTGCATGCTTCATGAAGTAGGTAAACAAGATTTTTTTCCTTAAAGTCTGAAAACTAAGGGCTTGTCAGATATGATGTTTCATTTCAACATATTTTATTGAGAATCAAATGGATTAGGCTAAGCCTATATTAAAGTTCTCTCCATAACATATTACATTTATTTCAAATAATTAGTATCTGGTTATTAGTCAAGAATGGAAATTACAGTATATATATAGAAAGAGTATTTGTGAATAATATATAATGATAATCGTATGTATTTTCTTTTCCTTATAATAATTTTCAAATCATTGTTAAATATGTATTAGAACTCGTTTACTACGCAGGAGAGAGACAAGTGCCTGATCAATAACGGAGTTTCAGACTATATAGTATGTGTTTATTAACATATACAATGTAGTGTATGATCTAATACGTATTGTAGTATTTTAAGTATAAGTAACAAACAAAAAGAGCATACAGTTTAACGAAATCGTTACTCAAGCTCAAATTGAATAGGGGAAGTATGAGCAACATTAACATGGCGACTTTTTTAAAATTAAAAATTATGGAAAGGGATATATTTTGGAGTAAGAGTCTCTGTTTTATCGACGACAACCAGCATGCTTTGATATCCAGGTAATGTTATGTCCTACATATTATGGGAATGAGAACAGAGACAATAGGGACACAAAGCGTATCGAACAAATAGCTTTATATAGCACAGGGAAATAGAACAGAAAACGTTGAGACTTCCCCATGACGTTAATAAACATACCAGTGAGGAAAGATATATCACAATGAAAATCCTAGGGTATGACTGATAGCTCAATATGTTGATAAACACAGCATGGTTCTTTAGCGAGGATGTCACAATAACACAAATACTCCATAATAGAGATCCCACCATGAGTTTACACATAAGGACACAATTTTCTCCCAACTTTAAACAATTAATCGTCATACAGTATGACGCATATATTTTAAGTCCATGTACATTGTACGTAAAGATAGCCACAGTAAATTAAGAGGCATATAAAAGAAGAAGTTATGAGGTATGTATGGCCATGATTTTGTATACATCTAGAATTATGTGTGTCTTTTGGTCAGATGAGGAAATAATTCTGCACATGAGGAAATATTCTCATGAAGAATTACCAGCAGGAAAGTTTACAACAAAGCTATATGTTAATCGTCATGATTTTAATTTACATATTGATAATTTTCCATTTCTAGATAGTTTCATTCCTCCTCCGCCTACCTTCAAAAACGTTGTTAACTTGACCAAATTTATTGTTTCTATTATCATGACTTTCGTGACAGAAAACTAACATTACAGGGTGCTCAGAGATGTAAGTTGATAAAGTCCAAAAGACAATTTTGTGATCGAACTTGAAGTATTGTCAACGAACACATTTTAAGCGCTAGTATTTTTTTCCGGGATGAAAATATTGCACATAATTCAGATTTTCCAAATTTCCCAGTTTGTTGTACAGTATTTTCAAATAAATAAACTTTGGATCGCCAATTCATCATTTGAGATTTTTTTTTTTTTTAGAATTTAATTAATCGCTAAAATTTGAGTAAGGCAATATTTCGATGGGAGCTATAAGGCACCGTGCCAATCACTGAACAAAGTGTTATAAATTAACTGATATCCGATGGATGGTGTGATATTTTATAAGCGTAATGTACTTTGATACCTTCAATAGCAAGTTTTCATATATCTATTATATAGCAACTATAATGTCATTATGAACTATTGTTTTTATTACTATATAATGACAGTTGAACATCTGAATATAAACTGAGAGTCGCTAATCCTTAACGAAGACTTTGTCTTTGGTCAATTTAGGCTATATTTTAAACCAAGTAATGTGCAAATTACATTTTTTATATATAATATTTGAATATATGGTGAGGAGCAAATCATATACATGTATATTTGTATGCACATGCTGTTGAAAAATATACCATCACATATACTTTTAAGTGCTAAGATAACAAAGAACTGTATACATAATCAACCAAGCGTGCTGTTTCTGATTCGAGGTAACCTGTAACATTTCAAACCACACCTACACCAAAGGTTGCGATATGAATATTTTTGTTACGCATCATGTATTTTAATTAAAAACATCGCTTCATATAGACATGTACACTAATCAAGTCATCTGAACTGGAAGTCAAGAATTTTAAACAGCGTTAACATACCTGAAGTGGATCAGCAAGAAAATGTCTAAACATTGCAAATGCACAAAATGATAAAAATACAAAACAGACATTTTGTAAACTAATTTGGTAATAGTGATGTTACTGTTCAGTAACGAACATTTGGTAGTAATAATATTGTTATTCTGTAACATACGTTTGGTAAAAGTAAAGTTGCTATTCTCTACTATCAGTTTGTAATAATGATATTGCTTCACTGTAACATAAGATTAGTAATAGTAAAGTTGCTATTCTGTACTTTCAGTTTGGTAATAATGACATTACTACTCTGTAACACAAGTTTGGTAATAGTAAATTTGCTATTCTGTAACATAAGTTTGGTAATAGTAAAGTTGCTATTCTGTAACATAAGTTTGGTATTAGTAAAGTTGTTATTCAGTAACATAAGTTTGGTAATAGTAAAGTTGCTATTCTGTAGCATAAGTGTGGTAATACATGTAGTAAAGTTGCTATTCTGTAACACAAGTTTGGTAATAGTAAAGTTGCTATTCTGTAACATAAGTTTGGTAATAGTAAAGTTGCTATTCTGTAACATAAGTTTGGTATTAGTAAAGTTGTTATTCTGTAACATAAGTTTGGTATTAGTAAAGTTGTTATTCTGTAACATAAGTTTGGTAATAGTAAAGTTGCTATTCTGTAGCATAAGTTTAGTAATAGTAAAGTTGCTATTCTGTAACATAAGTTTAGTAATAGTAAAGTTGCTATAATTATGATAGCTTTGTATACAACTTTAAGCGATATACAGGTTACTTTGTGCCATAAACATCACGTAACAGTTGTATACCGTACTTCACCATACTAGTTTGTATTAAAGAACATATTAGGATTTTAATACTAAGTACAGATCTATAAAGCAAATAAGTGTTGTATTGCACATCAGACAGCAAATCTACGCTAAATTTCATTTTAGGTGTTTTGTGAATTTATGCAAATTTGGGAAACATATCACATTGTTCTGAAAGCAGTGGTGATTAAACTGGCATATCACTCGAAAACCCTGTATTCGGTGTTCGTTTTTATGCCGGGTGATAAAGATGGTGAATGTGATTGAAAATAAGTTATCATTATGCATATGTTCAACTTCTGTTTCGCTATTGAAGGAAAGACTATTCTACCTATACTCATATTATACACCACGGATGAGGGTAACACAATCAACGTATGCTATACACAATGGATGAAGTAACTAAACAATTTTCAATATGTATGCTAAACACCCTGGATGAGGGTAACAAAATAAACTAAAAATAAAGATTGCCAAATCAAGCAGCAGTCACAGATACAATAAATGAAATAAAATATTTCGTAGTATAATGGTTGGAGAGTTCAAGCGTAAGAGCTATATACATGTAGCACAGGTTAAGACAGTGTACGAGTTTAGATAGCTCTGCTATCTTAGACAAGTGAGACATATTACGGACTACTCGTGGCAATGCGTAAATAATGGACAAACGAAAGAACGTTTGGCTTATATTGAAATAACTAAACTGACATATGTGTAACAAGAGGTTATACAGGAACATTTCCTGAATGAATATAAAAAGTGTTGATATGAAATGTTAGCTATGCATAAGCATCGGTGGTTTACGTGGTAATAGGGAATCGCAAATTTTATGTCAAGCTATGAAAAGTAGACCATTTTTAAACCATCCTCACAAGTCGGTATATTTACCGGATATTCTCGCCATTAAAGCAAATTAACGTAATTGAAATACGCGACGGAATAAAATATTTACATTAAAGACACTAGACACTACAAATAAAACATATTTCTCAACTCAAGACATGTTTCTGATTACCACAGTCTACATTATTGTCTTTGTTTGGTATACAGAGGTAAATGTAAATGTTTATAACCATTATTTATTTGATGTGTCGACGAAAACATGTTTAGTGATAGCATTGTATGCTTTACCTATTGCGGTAGGGGAGACAAATCATATAATGCTATTGTATCTCAGCGGAATAGTTTTGTTTAAGCTTTAACCTGTGTCACGAATCTAAGTCCTTATCTGCTTTCTTCTGACAGTCCAACTCACACATTGACTGGTACATTTGATGACACGTTTCTAGTGCAGGAAAACATGTTTGTTACTTGGAAAAAAGACAAGGCGTTCTGGGAGGGTAAGCGTCCTCTACTACATCAATGATATGTAAAGCATTTCTTTTACAGATCCAGGCTATATTCTGTCTCCAGAATATCGCAAAAAGGTTATAGTATCGTTTAAGTAATATATATTTTCGCTGACTGTTTACGTATGACGTAAATCAGAAAAAAATACCAACATATTCCTTAAATGGCTTCACGCTCTTTCAAATCTATCGGAATAACACAATGGCTAACATAAATTTTAATGGACTAACACAAACCAACCAGCAAAAATTACTACACACGAATAAAAATATATCTGTGACTCTACAGTATTTATTTTATAAATATATTTCTTTATTTTCTCAGTGTTCTACAATATACCGTGATAAAAGATGGGAGTTTGATTTGTGGGACTATTTTGACATTATCTGATTATCAAAAGTGTGAACTCAATTATCTTACTCTGGCAACACTGACTACACCGTTCCAAAACTTCAAAATGTCACAAACTGGCTTTAGTAGGGATTCGACTTCAACTCATTATGATTGCTGTTCTGCCAAAACTAAGGCATGTCCGTTTTCTCCTGTTGCTGTCTCTTCGACTTTAGACAAGATGTCAGAGCTTTCAAAACACATGCAAGCAATTGTTTGGGGAATCATATGACTAAGTGTGACTATGCGATCCTCTATAATGAATGTGTTACGGTCCTATAATGCGAGTAAACTTAATAAAATCTCATCTTGACGTCCAGTCTAGCTTTTCCAGTCAGCCCTTACTGGAGATTGCCTTCCTTTCTCTTCTCCAATGTGTCAAAACAGGTGATAGGCAGACGAATATCCCTGACGCCGATTAGATTTACCTGTGTAGGGCGTATAGAATACACATAAACAAGGATTATCTTGACTTTAATTGAACATAGTTTGCATCATTCACTTTTGGTGTATAGGTTTATGTAAAAATATTTAAAAAAAATATATATTTACCACTCAAGTTTTAAATTACACACGATACAAAATACTGTAAAAATATGTAAATCTCAATCCCGAATATGATCAAAGAAGGACTGAAATGTGTGTATACGATAGTTTAAGCTAATTGCAATAAATATGGATATATTTGTTCACAGAGATGGGCTGTTAAATGACGCATGTGTTTCAACATTTAGTGTACAAGACGAAAGTTAAGAAACTTAAAAAATAGCCCTAAAAATGTTAATACACCGAAAACTGACTTTACCGACCACTGACTTTAACGACATCCTGTAACATCCGACCGTATTCAACAGAAGGGCTATATGATCCACTGTGGCGGACACTGCCTTTACTGAAATACTGCCATATCCGACTCATTTTGGCTCTGTCCTATATATATGAGATAAGGTACAAAGTCCTATACATTCGGTGAACTTTTTCATGGTTGATATTTTGAACATGAACATGAAGAGGTAATTGAACAAGGGAAGTACGCTCTGAGTCAGTAACAATGGTCATGGGGCTTGAATTAAATGTAGTAAGCATAGTAACGACAGACATCACGCACTTAACTCCAACCACAGAGGTTAATATCCAGCACTATCACTGGACTTTCTGGGTGGTTATTAGAATACGTTTCCATTTGCTCTGACTATATAATATAATTAAACAAAGTAGATAGTTATCAGGGCCAAGTTGTTCAAAGGGTGATTAGCTTTATCACTTGATTAGTGGAAATCTTATTTCTCCTTTACTTCAAATAAGCAGGAATGAAGAGACTGGTGAGTGTTACAGTTTCAGAAAGTTTTGTCAAATAAGTTTTACCATAAATTATTTTATCATGATTTTAATATTGTTGTTAAACTGTGATTACCCTAAGCACCTTTTGAACAACTGATAATCATAATTATGACATTATTCTTATTTGTGATAGTGATATAAAAAAAACATATTCGTGACGTCGTCATTAAATGAAGTCATTGTGTCTCGCCTTAACATTTCAAGTGGGTTTTGACGTCACGTGTTACTGGATTAAAAAGCCAATCGAAGTTTTATTTTGTTTTGATGGTTAATACCATCAAATAGGACTATCATATGTAAGCTGTTTGAATTATCAGTGATAATTTTGTACGATTTCCAAGAACCATATCTTTCCGGGAACAGTCGAGTGTACTCATCACAGCACAAGAAAAGGCCCCATTGACAGCACGAAATGTTCACCTTGGAATGCGATAACACTGTTTTAAATTGAATATAAGAGAAACTCGAAAACGGAAATATAGTCTGCGTTCTGTGCACGGTTAGTGACCTATAATTGTCACAGAATTGTAGACAGAGTAACCATAACGTGTCTTCGAAATCTGAGGGAATAGTATGACAATAACATTCCAAAGAAGATAGTTTACAGCTTAAATTAATTAAGTAGAATGTGTAATATATGTCGATTAATATATGACTACATCATACACTTATTTTTTGTCCTTCTAAGACACTGGTATGAGCGATCAAAGCATATACGCGTTATTGAATGGAAACACATTCTAAACTGGTGCAGATAAACTAGAGGGCAATTGATTTGGGTAGAGCCTGTGTATGTTCAAACATACAACGGTAAGTAGTAGAGCTGGATATCATGATACAGCTTGACTATTATCATGGCCTCACGTTCCTGTGTCTCCTACCTAGATACACCACTAGTTAGATACACACACACGGATAATCTCAAGTGATGTATCATGATTATCTATGATCACTGTTCTTTAATCTACAGGGTCAACTGGGCCGTCTAAAGATATGTACAATGTATGTAGGATGGACAGTAGTTAGTCCGAGGCTGGTAAGGTTACGGGGATGTACACCAATAACGCCACTTAATCAGGTAGGTAGTATTACTCGGGGCGTATTGAGAGTATAATTAGCCGCATATATGTATCAACCTTTCTGAGATAAGCAGTTAATATACTTTATACTTTGAAATGATGTCATTGCTAATATGACGTGATGTTATTGGTAATGTGTGTTGAGGTCAATGTTTATTTGGCATTATTTAGTTCTTTCTGTGAATTGATGTTAAAATAATTGTTCTGTAATGCTATTTAATTTTACTTAATATCGTTGTTGATTTGACGTGGTAATTGTTGATGTGACGTGATTTCATTGATGACGTGATGTGATGTCATCGATGACGTGATGCCATTGGTGACGTGACGTGATGTGATGCCATTTTCTGCACTAGTACAATTTAAATTTTACCATGTCTTACCCGGCGTTGTAGAAAACAGGAAATAAGACAGTAAGCAGTATAAAACATACAACTTTAATTCGATGACATAATCTTAATATACGTTTTAAACAAAGGGAGATACGAACTAACGTCAGTGACGCAAACCATGAGGTCTCAGATCGGACACCATATAACAATCAACACAGCTGTTAGGTGCCTTAATCTACACACTGTTATACGCAAACCCGTACAGGAGTGGGCACAGAATATACCCTCCGTATATCACTGCATGTCGTACGAAGCGACTAATTGTGGGCCCCTGAAGAATAAGGAACTTTCTTCCGTGGCTTCTATTGAGGGGCCATCAAAAGGACCAAAATAGATATTCAGCCCTCATTACAACACTTTCAACCTTTCCTTCCTCACTGATCTGTCTGTCTGTGTTAGTTTTTTTCCTAAAGGCGTCTCTTTGGCACCCGTTCTCATTTGACCCTGACTGTTGGTGTGACCTTGACACCCGTTCTCATTTGACCCTGGATGTTGGTGTGAGCTTGACACCCGTTCTCATTTGACCTGGATGTTGGTGTGACCTTGACACACGTTCTCATTTGACCCTGGATGTTGGTGTGACCTTGACACACGTTCTCATTTGACCCTGGATGTTGGTGTGACCTTGACACCCGTTCTCACAAGGCTACAGACATCTAATATTTAAACGCTCACATTATCAATAATGCTTGTGTAGCTAGTAGCTATTGTTTCTACTCCGGCTCTTACGTCTGTGTTTTGATGTTCATTAGTTTTTGCTTGCTTTACGTGGAGGATGTTGCTGAGGAAATTTGATATTAATACGGTTTTAAGTTTTTTTTGGTTCATTATAAAGATCTTTATTGCCCCGTTTTTATTTATGGGAATATCGTTATTTTCTAATCAGTCGTAAATTCCATAATTTCTTTGCGAATAATGCGGTTTTTGGAATTTCACAATGAAATTTATTTTCACTTTACAATTAACAGCGTCACCTCTTTTTTGGAAGGAGTCTTTAAAGGGATGAATGGATAGGGTATCACTCGTCGCCTGAGACTACCTAATTAAAAATTAAAGATATCTGATCGAAATGCGGCGTGATAATTTGAAAACCGGCTTCAAACTTCCGTCCAATCACCGGATAGTGAACGGCACTGAATGCTCAGTGATATGCACCTTTTAAAAATTGTTTGACAAAAGAAACGGACATATTTGCCTGCTCTCAAACACAGTTAATAATCGCTTTTTATAAACATGGTGCTGTCTATCCAATCTGGTCGTGATGGAAACTGTAACTAAGCGTCATGTCAAAAATCAAGCTTCTTGTTAAATCTGTAAACGTATTTTGCCATGCATAAAATAAACGCGTTTTGAATACTGTACATACGGACCAAGTCGAATGGCATATCTACAATAGAAATTTTATAACACCTTGTATTGGAATCACAATTGCAATGAAATTATAGTCACGATAAACGTCATGATTTATTTTGCTATATCAATGGAATATTCCCTTTTAAAAAAACCTGTATAAATACTACTTTTTGGAGGACTGTTGTTGTAAATACAATTTTATTATAAAATTCGAGTGAATACAGTTACAATATAATTTTACATCATATCGCTGTGAAAGTTATCTAGACTACTATATAAATATCTTGTAAGCGTCCTGTCCTTTTAAGTGTGACCTACACTATCCATTTTCATCACATATCATGTAACATAACCATACACTGAGTGTATATGGGGACTGGTTGCGACGAGTCTATATTCATCTTTTATGCTGTCAACATTTTGTGTAAAGTATTATCCGCAATTCATTTCGTTCCGTACCAGTAGGCGTCCTCTATAAAATAAATATTTCCTTCTAGTGGTATTCGCCTGAAATATTTCTGTCGTATCGTTTAAAAATCAAACCACCTACTGACATTTGATAAGCAAGATCTTGGATTTTAACACATAAAGGTAGGTTTGTTTGTTTTACTAATAATGGAGCTATGTGATCTATTTAAACCTGGTTTTTCTACTTGAACAATTGGGTAATGTGACCCCTACCCGGTAGACCAGTCCGCCCGCGATAAGTTACACCCGTAATATGAAAGCAGGATAATGCTATATGTGATCAGGGTTTGCACTCTGTTTTATATCACAGCCGAGCCACATCGTATATGTTGATGTTATTCCGAGAGTTGTCGTGGATTAACAATTGAAGGGAGATCTGCCACACAAGGTCTCGTTCTATTTGATATCCACACGTGTAACTGTCAGATTGTTCCTGGGAATCGATAATCCAAGTCTGTATGAGGAACATCAGACTTGTAGGAGAGCCATTTTGTGGATCTATTTATAGCTGAGGGAGGGCTAGGAGGAGGATACATCCGGTCTGACACACCCGTACCTCCACACAGGCGTGGTACAGGTGTGGTACAGGTGTGGTAACCATGGTGTATGCTTGATTTTCACACATGTGTGATGACGAACGGTCATGTCAGGCCTTACCTGTGATAAACAATAGGTAAGTCTATTGTACATTGATTGTTATGTACGCCATCGGCACACCTGTTGAGTGTACACGTGATGTATACCATTTATAAATCTATATGTTCTTGAATATAGAAAGGCAGTTTAAATTATTCAGGTATGATATATAAATACTTTGCATGGGGTCAAACACGCGTACAGTGTATATACGACTGTGTTTATTGGAGTGTACTGTATCATACATAATGTGCAACCATGCAGAACGATTCTGGATTTACCATTTACATGTACGTGATCATTTTGATACATGCTACAAATAATGACACGTAAGTATAATATACTTCATTTAGTTTAATATTTAATTTTATTAATTCCACTACACACGTTTCTGTGTGTATGTGTGTCCATGTGACTCTCGGCCATTAAGATTATACATTATATGCACTATGAATATCTGATTACAAATACAGACCGGAATGATAAAGTATTGTGCTGTTGGACACCTCCACGTGTAAACTCAATGTTAGGGCTTAAAATTCAAATCACTAATTACTTACTGCAGCTCCAACATTATCGTGTGAGTTTTAATTGTAATTATGATTCCAATATGAGGCATGTATAAAATTACAATTAAATCTTCCTGTATGCCATTTGACTGTGTCCGTGTTTTAAGTATGTATTATATTTACAATACGTTCAATTTAAACATGGCATACTATGTAAACAGGTTTAACAAGATATCAAAATGCATGAACATTAATAGTGTTAACGCTATATTTTTGACATGGTGTTTAGTTACAGTTTTCATCACGACCAGTTTGGATATACAGTAGCATATACATTTTTATGTACAGGCATTTTACTTCGACCGATAATTTCTAATTAGTAACACATATATTTCATCTGATATAGAAACTGTACTTTCATAAATAGTTATCAGAGTAATTATTTGACATACATTTCATTGAGTAAACAGTTTTCATATGCTATGATCAATGATTATACTATTTCCTTAGAATGTAACTAGACATGTGTTTTAATGCACTAGACACAAACTAACGTGCTGTTACCAAAGGGAGATTTGCAGTGTAGCATAGCCAATAAGTTTGTGGTTTAAATTTCCCTCGACTGCAACGTGGGTTAGAAACAAACGCCCTGTTCCCTCTTTCCTCCAACTCTTTAACTGTCAAATGGTTCGAGTTTTTGGCCATCATTCGCCATTTAATTGTTAGTTTGGGACCAATTAAAGGACATTAGTATTGAAGAAATTTTATGTAAATATAACGCATGGATGACTAGTTATGTTGCAATTGAATTAATTAATTTTGTCTCTACTGTAGCTAACACTCAATTTGTATGGAACAGTGTTAATATCTTGTGTGTGGTTTGTATTTATCGAAGGACATCCAGATGTATCATTAATACGTTTGATAATTTATTGATGTTGTGGCAAGGTTATCTCTGATAAGATTTGTTTCCCCTAATCATCACACAATAGTTCACGGATAGGATGAAACACGCCTCACCGAAGTTCCATGCATTAGTTAGAATGTCAACGGGGAATTAAGAACAGATGCCTCCTTTTCCAATCTAAAGTGATGTTTGATGGGAAATTTCTTATTCGAAGGTACACAGAATTTCTTTAATTATACATGAAGTGATAGGTTTTGATATAGGTAGTTCATCACAACAAACCAGCACCGCTAATCATTGTCTTGGACGGGAAGCAAAATGACACTGCTGGCATCAGCGTGCCCAAGTAAATTAATTTGAACTCATCGTTTTCTTTGGGGAACGAAATGCTAACGAAGAACTGTTCATATACACACCTGATATATCTGTTATTCAACAGATTGGACCAATATACATATTTGTAACAAAATCGCTGTTTGAAAACCTTAAACTAATGTAATAAACTAGTTGTGGATATTTCAGGTTATACAATAAATAGTGTATATGCCACTAAGACATGACTATCACCTGTATATTTATAGACAAATGCTTATTTCTGTCTTATATCTATATTACTCGCCTGTCCATAGGAACCATATGCCCAATGCTAAAACCTGTACAAATCCACCACGTAAATAGCCTTCTCAGTACCTACTGATCTACCTCCTGTGGGTATGTATTTAGTCATGTCTGGCTTTGTATGTGTCGTATACAAAGCCATTGTGTTATGGATTGTTTTCTTAAACAATGTGTAGTGTACTGATCGTATTTCAATGTATAGGTTTACTGATTTGTTCAGTTGTATAGTTAGAAAAATGACAATATAATTTTTTTTATACAAGTATATCAATTTATTCGAGCGCTCAACATAGTTTATCGGGCGCTCTACATCTAATCTCGTGCGCTCCACATTGACAAATGAGTATATTCGTACTCGAGTATATAGACAAATGTATTGTTTCAAAGATATTTATAAATGCTTCACAAGTCTGTCTCTATTAATAAACCCAATAGTGTATTCGTTGATTTTTGTAAATCAAAATAGTCAATTTCTGATAAAACTACTACAGTATGTATATCCTTTTTAGTTCGGTCAATACACGACTGTTCGCCACGAAAAAAATATTTACTGATGATGAAGTATCAAAAGTCAATATTTGTACAATATTGTCATATTTCTATTATAAACTATGGTCAGATTAGCTTTCCAACAGAAAAATTAGCCCGATAGTGTCACTGTGTGTAGATCTTCGTTATTATCACCGATATTGGAAGCCTTTCTCAAGCTTCATATATACTCACATCATAAGTCATTACTTATACCGTATTGTAATATTTCTATTACAAACTATGGCCAGATTAGCTTTCCAATCGGTAACATTAGTCTGATAGTGTGTAGAATTGTGTTATTATCACTGATATCGGAAGCCTTTAGCGAGCTCCATATACATTGTATACTCCCATCCTAAAACACCATGGTCATGTATCTATGATATACATGTGGCCAATACCTACATCTCGTGATCAAAGTGTGAATTTCGTGATATGATCAACTTTCATAAACCGCCCTTTGTTCTTTTACAGACATGGATGCTTTAAGCTGTTGTGCAAATGAGTAACACAAGCTCAGAAACGTCCAGTACGGCAGGACTAACGCCAAATGACGTCACTACGGCAGGCCTAACACAAAATGGTGACAACAGTGGTAATAGTTATATCATTCTGTTAAAACATCTTAGCATAGTTACAGTCAAGATTAATGTTATCATACTTACTGTAAAAGATGACATTTTGTAAGGGTTTTACAATAGATATTGCCAGTACAAAAATAATATTAGTTTGATCATTTAACAATTAGACACTTGTACCAATAAATACAATCTAATAAGCGTTTAGTTGTTACATTTACATTAACGTATGATAAAATCTGTCTTTCCTAAATAAATACGTCCTTTATTTTCACCCATTTTCCTGTATATTCATTTAAAATAATAGCATCTTAAATAGCATTCCTTTCTGTGATTGATTCGCAACAGTACAAAGCCTTGCCGTGACGATGATCAACATAGCGCCAAAATGACGTCAAAGTAACGCAGTTGATCTCGATAAGAGCTCTCGCTGCGTTTGATGCCTTCGTAGCGCATAGCTGGCGTTGATCAAAGTGGCGTAACAATCACGCCATGCGTGATCTTTACAATATCTATCCGCTCACAGATGCAGCACAGATTAAAATTGAGGCAATGAGATACCGTGGCACCAAATGTTTATATTACAGTATAAGAAGCACTAAGAATATTGATCAAAACAGTCACCGAATATAGCACAAGGTCATTCCATGTAACCTTAATACAAACTGATTACATATGATACGAGAGCATTATATAAGTAAAATGTAGATTCACATTGACAACCCTGAAAAAACGATAACAATTATGTTTCTTTGGAGAAGTGAGTGACCTATGTTTCTATTTCAAATCAAAGATACATCACCTTCTCTAAATGCACCCCGGCGTAGTGGGGATGAAACTACCTTACTGCGACACTCAAAGAATTACACAGGCGGAACGCTACAAGGAAGGGTTTTTCTCAATCAGATCAGGGTGGATACCATACACTTTGATAAACTGTATATGTTACACATTTAATTACTTGTATAAGGTTATCAGCAATACCCCAGCTGACAGACAAGCGGAAATAAGTGGATATGGAGGAAATACAAGTCACCGAATTGTTTTCTAATCGATCTTGTTGACCCAGATGGTTACAATGGAGGGATTGGGCTGAGGGAAGAGATTGATGATACAGTGTGGTCAACAGTTAACTGTTAAAGGACAGTTTAAATATATATAGTGTGCCTTGTGGTTTCGCTGTCGCTAATGCGAAACAAGTTATATCATGTTATATTAATCAGATAGAAGCGCATGTGGGCTCCTACTGTGGATTGAACCCCGAATACCGAGGGAAAACTCGCGTGGTCGGACAGAGACATTCACATAATAAAATCCTCGTGTTGATCACCTTGTCCTTTTTAATTGTATCCTTAGGCCATATAGGTTCATAAATGGGTTTGAAATGCAATTTTATTTTCACGTCATTATTTTCCCGTAATGTCTTCTGAAATAAAGACTCACTGTGAAATATTACAATGAAAAGATGCACAGAGTCTAAAACATTTATGTGACCAGGACACATAGTAAAATGTGTTTGTGATTAGGACACATAGTAAAATGTGTTTGTGATTAGGACACATAGTAAAATGTGTCTGTGACCAGGATACATAGTAAATTGTTTCTGTAACCAGGACACATAGTACAGTGTGTCTGTGACCAGGACACACAGTAAAGTTTGGCTGTGACCAGGACACACAGTAAAGTGTTTCTATGACCAGGACACACAGTAAAGTGTTTCTGTGACCAGGACACATAGTAAAGTGTGTTTGTAATTAGGACACATAGTAAAATGTGTTTGTGATTAGGACACATTGTAAAATGTGTCTGTGATCAGGATACATAGTAAAGTGTTTCTGTGACCAGGACACATAGTAAAGTGTGTCTGTGACCAGGACACACAGTAAAGTTTGGCTGTGACCAGGACACATAGTAAAGTACTGACCAGGACACACAGTAAAGTGTTTCTATGACCAGGACACACAGTAAAGTGTTTCTATGACCAGGACACACAGTAAAGTGTTTCTGTGACCAGGACACATACTAAAGTGTGTCTGTGACCAGGACACATAGTAAAACGTGTCTTTGACCAGGACACACAATAAAGTGTTTCTATGACCAGGACACATAGTAAAGCGTGTCTTTGACCAAGACACATAGTAAAGTACTGACCAGGACACACAGTAAAGTGTTTCTGTGACCAGGACACATAGTAAAGTGTGGCTGTGACCAGGACACACAGTAAAGGGTTTCTATGACCAGGACACACAGTAAAGTGTGTCTTTGACCAGGACACATAGTAAAATACTGACCAGGACACACAGTAAAGTGTTTCTGTGACCAGGGCACACAGTAAAGTGCTTCAATGAACAGGACGTAAGACAAAATATGTCTTTGATCAGGAAACATCATGAAGTTGGTAAAGTGACTAGGATTTAGATCACAAGTTAATTTCTTCCTATACCTAGGAAGTTTTTTTTTCTGAATCCAGGTAATAATTTAAATATGTCTATGAACGGTTCATGCATACCGAAAAATAAAAGTTTTATAAATACGGCATATTATATATTTTCCTTATTGATACATGCATACTGACCGATAAATAAATTCAAATTAGACAAGAGCAAATTTTACCGTATCAATATTTTTTATTACACGTAGCATATGCATTTGCCTATGTTTCCAGGTACCAACGGCAGTGGATTAGCTGTCGGTCTATCGATAGGAGGGGTGATTCTAGCAGCAATTCTGGTATTCTTTGTGGCATACTGCTTCTTCAGGTAGGTTTTCCTCAATGCTTCTTTCTAACTTATCCTTAATATTTTAACGTTTAATTTATCTTATAGGTTAATATTTTCTATCAGGTAAGCTTTGTGCATGCGATGGCAGCCTTTATATCCAGACCGTTCGTGTGTTTATTGTCAGAAACAGCAAGTGTAGACTATAATCGATCGCCATGTACCGCTAAATTAGCAATAAGAAAAGTAAAGACTTCCCTTGGGTTTCATGAAATAATAATAAGTTCAACAATGAATTGCAATCGACACTGTGTAGTTAAATAAGGAAGTCAGTGCTCGATTTTAACTTTTGTAGATAAAAGGTAGAGACTTTAAAGAACCAAATCAATTTCCTATTTGATATTAAAAAAACTGTGTCAGATTGTTTACCTCGGCTGATTCAATATCTGTATAACATTCCAGCCGCCGTAAGGACAATGGAACAGACAGCGACAACAACAATGTACAGAGAATTTCCATGAATAGCGAGAATTTTTCACACGTAACAAACTTGAAAAAGCTCGAGCCATTAGAAATCAGAAACGGAAAAACGATTCCAAAACGCACAAAACCAACTCTGGATGAAAAACGTGAAGCGGGTAAGGCTGATGACCTCTCAGATGTTGACCTTTCCCTGTTTTCGGGAGAAGGTCAACTGAATCCAGCCTTCGTTGACGACGAAGAATTAGGTCATTCTAGACCTAACAACCGTAAGATATCCAGCACCGACAAAGACAGCAATGTGGTGGTGTTTAAACTTGAAGGAGTCGTCAAATTTGACGTATCACAAATGGCCGGGATAGAAAAGAATATAGCATTGTCACTCGAAAGTCGGACCGGTGGTGAGGTGCCAAAGATCTCAACAGGCAACGGTGAGGTAAAAGCAGTGTTAGATAAAGACGGTTCTGGTAGAACAGGGCAGGGTAGTGATGTTCCGAAGGATAAAAGTATATTAGCTGATAAGCAGGAAACTGGAGGACCGAGAAATGATGTCGTCAACTATGAAGCTAACCAGTATAATGATTCAGAATATAAACAGATTTCAAAAGTTAGTGATTCTAGAATAGTAACTAGTCAGGAAACAGTTCCAAGTGAAGGTAGCAGGCAATTCTCCCCACAATATCGCAGTGACCAGGTTGAAGATGTCCGTCCGGGAACAAGTAAGGGTAAAATTCTAAAAATACATACCACCAGTGTGGAAGAGGAGGATACAATTCAGGTGATAACCGAGGAATTACCGTCTGGCTCACAAGAGAGGAAAACAATGGCAGATAGACCGGAAACAAAGAAAGACCCATCATTAAGTTCACATGAGAGACATTTACAGCAAGACAAACCCGAATCCGTAGCAGTGGTAATAGAGGACAGATATGTGCCTGATATAGCTAGTAGTAATCAATCTAAGTCTGTCTCTGGTAGGAGCTTCTCTGTTATTGAAAAATCAATCGATCTGGATGAGGAATACAAAAGGAGGCATAGTGTACGGGGAAAGGAGGTAACAACGATATTTGTTGACAATAACATGGCATCAGTCCGAGATAGGAGACGAGGACGTCATGACAGGATCGTGTTCAAACCTAATCAAGAAACTGAAAATTCCTCGGGGAAAAACGAACACAGGAAACGTCATTTAGACAATGGACCACCTCTTAAGGGAAAGGATATGAACGTACCTGTCAAATCAGAATCTAGAGAGACTGGGAAAGTGAAAAAGTCGCGACATAATCCCTCAGATATACCAGAAGAACATACCAGTCAACCATACCCTATCACAGCGGACACGGACACTAATAAAATTAAAAAAGTACCCACAAAACCTGTCCTCAAGCGAGAGGCGACAGAGTACGAAATCCCGTGGGATTTGACAGACGTGGGTGCACTTTTGATGCAAATTAACGATATTGCAGAGTCCGACTGATATTTCCTTTCTAACATATTTGCTATTTCATATTGTTATGTTATCACTGTTTTAATGTTACCAGTACATTTGTACATGTATAAATGACAGCGTGAAACAAGAGTGTGGAGAGCGAGTCTGTAAGGGATGGAACTCTTCACATCGTACACACAACACCTATACATTGTTGTAGAATTTAGCGTTAGTTGAATATTTTAAAACAATCAAATTGTTTTTACACGTGTAAAAAATATAATATGCATAAAATGTGATATTTATATGACTGGTTTGTTTGAGTTGATCTGATTCATAAGATGTTTGACTACGTCTTCCGTTGAAAGAAATTAAATATCGACAACGTACAACATGACAATGCATATTATACAATACATATATCATACAATTTCCCACCTGTTTTCAGGTGAATACGGTGAATTTTCAAACTTATAAATGCTAAACTACGTTTATTCGTCTCGAAGTCCAAAAGAAATATTACTTTTGAGGGTCGATAATCATTGTATTCACCGGAAAACAGGTTGATGACTGGTTTATGATACAAAATTCCCCTCGACATTTTGACATTTTTACCAGTCGTTAAAAAAAACCAGATGGAAAGAATATGGCTGATCAATAGTAGGCTGTGTGAATTTCAATAGAATAAAGTCAAACTCAGTTATAAATCAAAATTCATTGATGATTTTAATGTTTTGAGTTCAAATAAACGAATATCCAAATTAGGCTATGAACAGGGTTGCAGATGACAGTACCTTTTTAAGGCGATGTAAAACACTGCCGTTCAAGACTGTCGCAGCTTGAAAAGTGTTTCAATTTCAGCTATTGAATTCGGGACCGTGAATAATATTGATGTCAGGAATCCATACTAAAGGACCGATTGGTCATCGTAACGAAATCAATAACAAAAAGTTGTAATGTGAACGATTCATGCCGTTCTCAGCTTTGGCACCAAATATGGAAAATCAGCGACTGACAAGGTGTCAGTTGGCTTCTTTCCGCTGAGACGTCCGTCGCTTGTCAGGTGTTTTTGGAATCCTTCAGTTATAAAAAAAAGTGTTCTACGTATATATGTATGGAAAATCCGATGCTTACCATCTTGTCAATGAAGGTTATCAGCACAACCTATCAAGAAGCGTGCTGATTGGTTAAATTTCTGATCTCAACGTCAGAGACTGTTGGGAAATCCCGTACAACCACACACGGTAGTGTCCTAGGCTCGGTTATAACCGGAACAAGGACGTTAAGCCCTATCAATCAATCAATGGGTATGGACTCGTGCTATATCAACCTGAGCGCTGATTTCGGGTTGATATAATGTTTGCGCAAGGTGAGGTTTAGAATCGACCAGTCAAGAAAATGAAAAAAACACAGTCATACATAACCATGAATAATTGTACACTTTCGCATAATGTCTCTAACTTAGATTAGTTGCTTTATGTATACATAATGGTCACATAACAAATGTTTGTTGGACATGATATGTATTTTACTCGATGTTATTTTTTTAAGTTAAAAAGACACACTTGCTTTAGCGAGAGTGAAATATATTTCATATCCAACAACCACGAGTCGAGGGACCTGTTGTTACGGAGTTGTGAGTTCCATAGTTTGGATACGTATGTGTTTGGTGGCATATGCAAATAAGGAGTAGTGATATTAGAAAGGTATTAAAAGTACCTAATTGATATTCGATATTTGGATTCTAATTAACTATTTCATTTATTGTTTATTCTGGAACAATTATATGACAAACCCACATTAATTAGATGTTTTTTCTTTTAACTCTAGTGTCTCTAGCGCACAAACAAAACAATCGCGGACTAGGTTCACGTATGCATGTGTGCTTCCCGCCGAAAATGGCAAAACCCTTGGACTGGGAAGTTTCTGAGAGACTGTTTTGTGTTCATCCCCGATACAATAAAGCCAACAATATAAAAACCATCGATAGAAACCATGTGAGACAAATCGTTAGATGGATCGTAAATAAGGTTCCGATACCACAACAGATCTAGATTCAGTAACTGTTTGTAAATCAAATCATAACCTGAACAGGATTGATGACTTCAACGCGATTCCTGATGACGTCAACAAAAGATCACGTGGCATGGAGCACGTGAGGAAAAATGTAGATCGTATGGTGGCATGGATCTGCCATCACATAACGAGATAATTTTGTCAACATAGCGAGATAAATATACCATATAGCGAGATAATAAAACGACATAGCGAGATAAAACAACCGACATAGCGAGATAATTTAATGCATTTACGATGTCGCTATCTCGACATCTCGCCGCATTAGATGCTACTACTGACATGGATTTTTTTCTTGTCAACGTCACGTGACCCCCATTCGGAAGTTCAGCGCGCCAGTGCACACGAGGCTTGGACAGGGGTAATCCTAACATTTGCCATAGGTATCTAACATGCTTTGTTTACCTTTTTGTTGTAGGTGTTGGGCCGTTCAGCTTCCCTGTCCAAGCCTCGTGTGCACTGGCGCGCTGAACTTCCGAATGGGGGTCACGTGACGCTGACAGGAAAAAAATCCATGTCAGTTGTAGCATCTAATGCGGCGAGATGTCGAGATAGCGACTTCGTAAACGCATTAAATTATCTCGCTATGTCGGTTGTTTTATCTCGCTATGTCGTTTTTATTATCTCGCTATATGGTTTATTTATCTCGCTATGTTGACAAAATTATCTCGCTATGTGATGGCAGATCCATGCCACCATAAGATCGGGTAAAAATACGACCACATTTAGTTATATCGACATATTTATTCAACTACCACCACTTTGAGTGTGGAACGACACAGCGTATTGAGGTAGTAAAATATATGTTGTTCATATCACATACATCGTGCAGTTAAATCTAAGTGAAGACAACTTGTTTTGGGCTATGTTTCATCACGATAGAGAAGGTAGCGGTAGTGTGGTGGGAACTTAAAAACATTGAAACATCAATTGATATGCGAGTTACCTCCCCTAACATAAAATGTCATATCATGCAGTCATAATCTTAACACGTAAGAATATTAGACAAATAGAAGATTATTGAGTCATGCTTTTAAACTGTTTTATTGATATTACACAATTATGCTTGCATCATTAGAAACAATATTAATTGGTGTTCAGAAAATGTTAGTCATAACAAGATGTAAACAAACATTTTTCTGACCATTACGTCTTCGCTTGTCCCTCATTAAGCGAAATAATAACAATTTAAATCATGATTAAAATCTCAATATTTCTATAACACATTTACGCACGTGGACGCCCATCTTGATAATCGCAAAACCCTCTTAGATATCAACTATGATAATGACCCAAACATCCTTTTGTAGAGATCGCGAAAACGTTTACATATATAACTAACTAAGTATATCAACTATGATAATGGTTCTTACATCCTTTTGTAGAGATCGCGAATACGTTTAAAACTTCCTAAATATACCATAATGTACATTCACATATAAAACATTCGTTATATATTGTATATTTTTACCATATCTATACATATCTCTTACTCTATTCACCATCAATAGAGTTAAGTTCAAAATGACCCCGGTTGACGACAGGCCATTAAATAAACAAACACATCCCACTGGTTGTTATTGTTACAAGTCCTATCAACATATACCAAGGTCGTGTTAAGGGTGGTATCTACACCCCGCAGTAATGTAAAACTAAAGTAGAAACAACAACAAGATATTAGTGGTAATTTGCAATGTAACGTAATTCTGAAATGGAACAATTGTACATAGACAAAAAGTGAATATCACTTTTTAAAATATGAACGTATTTTTTTCGTGAATCATGAATAATGAATGCAAACAACATGTAGCTGATACGTAGTTCCGCATTTTTAGGACACGTTATTCAATGATCCAGTTGTGACATGACCTAAAAAATATCGAATTATAGACACGTGACTTTAATATGTCCGTGTCACCTAGTGTCTTATTTGAATGTTCCGTAGGCTGTATATCACCAAGTCACAATTGGCTGACAATGTACCGGCTACGAGGTATGTTAACCACTCAAGAATGCTTGTTTGTGTCTTAACAACAGAAGATGGATAAAGGAACAGAATATTAACTAAGAACAATAAATACTGGAGTGTTTTGAATAGGATTGTGTCAATAGTATGCATTGTATCCATTGTGAAAAAAATGGTACGATGATGACGATGACGATCATCAAAACGTGAACTATTGTACCATATTTAGCCATTCAGGGATTATATGCAAACTGGATTTGAAAGAAAATTTCGCAATATTTACACCTCAAGATTGAATGTTGCTTTGGAGTGATGAACTGGGTTGCTCTTGAGACGAATTCAACAAGAGCTGCTTCGCAATTCGTTAAATTTGACTCATGGGCAACTCAATTCACCATGATGCAGTTCATAAAATGTGTCTCAAGAGCATGAAAGTAGAAATGGTATTCAATAACTACCAGGTAAGGTACTGAGGAAGTAAATACAGATGAAAGGACTACTGTAACCTAATGACACATTTAAAATGAAGAAAAATAACGAAATAAAATTTGGAATGATAATTTCTTGAATTAAAAATTCAAATGCACGTACACTTGTATACTATTTCTTTAAAAATACCGACGGAAATAACTGTAATTCATGAAATAGTTCTTATTTAAAAAAAAAAACGCTTTTTACCTTCCCTGGCACCATACCTGGATTGTGGTCTAAACGTTTTATATGATACTGTATACATTCTCATACCTCTCGTTACAGTTGTAGCTGTAGTACAATTAAAGCCATTATGTACATAATGACAGACTGTGTTATTAATATTGAGTCAAGATACCCTGGTACTGAGAAATACTCATACAGGTAAACTTTAGAGAAAACAATGAATATATCGGGTATGAGGACTAACAAAGTGGGTTTTTCAATCATTCTTTATGCTTGTTCGAGGTAGGAAGTATGTAGTAAATTAGTTATTGCATGATTTCTCGTCACTCGGGACTTCCTCGTGTTAAGTTTGGGGTTTGCTTGGCTGTGTGTACAATATAGAAAATCTCTAACACGTGCTGCCTCCAACTTATATTTTATTCTTCTCCAACTAAACATCAAAACAACTTCCGGTACTGGACGGACACAAATTACGGAACAATATACATACTAACATAAAAAGATGATATTGATTAATTCCGGATACACACTTGATTGTTGATAATATATATATGTGATAAATACACATTTGTCATATATATACCCCCCCCCCCTCCTCCCGCAAAACAAAAATTGGTCCCCAATTTTGAAATAGTTACCATCAAGTGAGTTCTCTAAATTTACAAGAATACTCAATCTAAAAAATATGAACATGTGCATGATTTGTTTTATAAAATGAAGAAAACAGGACATGAAGACAGAGGACCTTTCAAGATATAATTATATCATATGGTTGTGTCAAAGTTAATGAATGTGAATACTTGAAAATATAATTTGGTAAAAATGAGAAATTACTGCAGACCAAAGTTACACACAAACCTCTTAGAATCACTTGAGCTGGTACCAAATTACAAGTAACCAATCACACTCTGATACATTGTCTGAACAATTTGTCAATAATATCACTTTATATTTTATCATCACATTTTCTGTTAAAAATGAAAATAAAAGTTTTATATAGTCAAAGAACTTTTAACCATGCTTATACAAGTCTCAGCTATTAGTACCAATGTAGTTTTAAGGATGGAGTAATTAAATTGGATTTAAATATAAAGTTATGGAAGTAGCATTTATTTAGTCAATATTTTATCAAGCTCAAGATTCAATAATACAAATTCAAAAACATATATTTAAATATCAGTCATCAATATATAGTTTGTTCTGGCAATACTCAACTAACTGTTTACTATTACAGTTACAGTATCATCATGTTGTGTTATAAGACCATGTGATTTAAAGTTAGAAAGAAATTGACCTTAATAAAACTTACAATAATACATGCAACACAAAATATACATTAACCTGCCAGCTTTATATCTATCCCTATCAAATGTATACGCGCTGAAAAAAATCTCTGCATGGCCTTATGGTTCATAAATAATCACAACATCATACATATAACAATTACCACCAAATACTACCAGCATCAAATCACCAAAGTTCAAAAAACATTACAATGTAGGATATAATACTACCCGAAATCCATTTAACAACATAATACAGTTGATATACTTATTGATTATATGCTCATCCTTTAAAAATGTTAACCAAATATGACATGTGATCCACAGTAATATCAGCAGAGATTTCGCTCTTAATGATTATAGTATATTTCCGATATAATTTATCTGAGAAAAACATTCATTTACATTTGGAAAACAATGATGTTGTGCAATATAATTCTGTATTGTCATGACTAGAGAGCAATCATAATGTTAAAACACTGACAAATCAAGAGCTAGATAAAAGGTAAAATATACTATTATGGAATACTAATGTATTAAAAAGCAAATTACAAGATATATAATATCTAGTGTTTCAATTGCAATGTTAATGATGAAAAAACTTAAAGATAATCAGTATGTATCAGTTAACTAAGATATCACCATATTAAATGTTTAATGCACTGATTTTTTTTTCAAATAAATCTTGAATATGTGTCAATATAGGCATTGTCCAATACACTAAAGCCTGATCACTTCAGTTTATAGCCAAACACTTTTTAAAAGTCCTCAAGATGAACTCGATTTTGGTTTTATTATTCATTCAGCAATCAGGAAAGTTCCAACAATCCGTCACTGTAAAACTCTAAGACTTCCTTGACAGTAGGGCTCGACATCATCTTCAAAGGAGGGGATCACAGGGGGTACGAGAATGGCGGTCACGTGCACACTCCTGGTATGTCACTGGGAAAGTATTTGACTAAATGCATATAAACAACGCCGGTTCACCATATCAGAGATGTCGATCTACATATATAGATATGGATGTTGATAAATAAATGAAACTAAATGACACGTTTCATGTTTTCATCGTCACCGTACATTGCCCGTCCAGGTCCTGGCGGAACTTCAGGTAGCCTTTGCAGTTGTACTAGTACCAGCACTTCTCCATTAGATGGATTCGCCCGATCATGTTGAGGTTCTAACAGACAAATGATGGTGATTTCTTACAAAACTATATATGGGGGTGTCCCTAGGTCCAGGGATTTCACGGAGACAAAAGGGTCAAAAGCTCAAACAATGACATGACGACACTTTCAAGTTTCAACAGACGAACCACGTGCTCCATCACCGACACATATTATTTACATTATGTACAATACGAACTCGTCAGCAACAGCTGACGGTTTCTGATGTCAGTCACATCTTCATCCGGGATTTATATTCTCCACCATGTTGTGTTTGGGGTTTGCTTGGCTGTGTGTACAATATATAGAAAACCTCTAACACGTGCTGCCTCCAACTTATATTTTATTCTTCTCCAACTAAACATCAAAATAACTTCCGGTTATGGACGGACACAAATTACGGAACAATATACATACTAACATAAAAAGATGATATTGATTAATTCAGGATACACACTTGATGGTTGATAATATATATATATATATGTGATAAATACACATTTGTCATATATATAACACTCAGATGTAATAAATACCCTATTAATCGAAATCCATGCAATACCCCATACATATTAACTCAGGTTATCGAGTGCACAGTTAAAAGTTAATGCATGAGGATGGACAAGAGGTTTTTGTAAGAGGTCACCATTATCCTCTGGCTCAGATGACCTAATAGCCACGAGTTTTTTTTTACCTTTGACCACCGTCGGGGCGTAGGGATATGACCTGAAATGAAATGCAGTAAATAGTATGCAAAACTAACAGTTTCAGAAATAGTTGGAAATATTATAATTTATTACAAAGAAGCAACTTACAAGTTTTTATTTAACTTTCAAGAATTCAACTGATATCAAAAATATCAAAAAATAATTCTCTGAAAATCTAGTGCGAACTACTTCAATCGTGTTATCATTTCTGTGCCTGCGTGAAGCGGCCTTGACGAGTCAGCCTATCAAAACACTATGGATCACGTGATTAAAAAGTAGTCCTGGTCAAAGTTCACTTTGTCAAACAATAAAGATTAACAGTTTCTTACACGTATGGTATAACAGTTGTTTTGATTAATTGATACACTTGGAGTTGAGTAACACATACCTGTTGTGGTAGAAAGAGACCAACCAACCAATTGTTTTCCCATAGACTTTAGTGTTAACGTTTTGGAGTATTGCATTCAAATTCTTGAATTCAATATGACAATTATGGTTTATAACAAAAGTTTAGGGTCTGATATAATACCTAATCAAAAACAAATTTGGGTCCTTCAGCTCAAATTTTCTCCAGGGTAGCCATTTTGAAAATGGGTGAATTTCGCAGTAAAAATTCTCAAAAATCAGAAATGTTTACCTGTTAATTGTTATTACCTGAACTTTTGGGAAAAAAATCAATCGGACTTACGAAATTAATATCAACATTTCTTATTGATAGCTACCTATCAGGCTACATATCTATCTTCTCGCTTCATAACATACTGGCCAATCAGTGGCTGCCAGACATTTTATCCTTGGCTCAACTTTCTATACACAGGGGCTGTTTCAAAAATCTATTTTTTCAATTGGTTGGTTGTTCCCTAGAAACAAATGCTAAAATAATTGTTATTACGTTCTTACCTTTTGATATCTCCAAATGCTGAAAACAATTTCTGGTGCTCTGTTACTTTGTTTATTTCCATTCTATTTCGTTAATACAGTTTAGAAGATGGAATGAACATCATGACCATGCTTCTAACGAGTTAACTAGTACCTACAGGAAGTACTAAATTTCCAATTAAATGATTTTATCGTTAATTTTTAATATGGATATTTATGAAATAATTATTGAAATAAAAACAGTATTATATGACTGCTACTCAATACAAGTATAAAAACGTGTATGTACCTGTTTAGATGCAATGTTATTATGCATTAAAACCCAGATGACAAGTTAACATATCGGTGTCAGTGTACATTACGTATAAGTTAGTCGAACACTCCACGCGAATGACCAATCAAATCAAATTCGTTGTGCCATTCAGGGGCTAAAAAGTTGACGTTCGTGTTCAAACTGATAAAGAATTTAAGAATAGTGGAATGTGATCATAATCAAACACTATTTTCCGAAACATTTATTATAGAAAATCATCAAAGCAATTAATTAACGTACCGGCAAAGGATAAGTGTTTTAATTCTGACTTTATTGCTTAGACCGAATTAAATACCCTAGCCTTTCTTTTGGAACTCCTTAATTTTGACCGTTACCTTGACTGATGCAGAGTCCTAGAATTATAAGGATGGGTTTCGTTCAATTAATCAATATATGTTGTATGTGTTTTATATATAATAAATGTATTTGTGTTTGGCACAGCAATTTGTGGCATTACAGTTCCAAATATGTGTATGTATAATATATGATTATAAGTATATTTCTGCTGTGTGTACATACATAAAAAATGGAAGACAAGCAGTAATCAACTATGTGTTAGTAACAAAAAACAAAAATAAACAACAAAAACATAAACTTTTCTAGCTATGATATGAGTCCGAATGTATTTTTGTATTCCTGAGAAAACACATTGACACGTATTTGCCTCATAGTTTAATGGGTAGGTATGTTTATTCTCTTGAGGATTAAATCCTTATAATTAAAATGAATTTATACCACAAAGCAAGTTTTTTTTCGCGGTTCCTAAATAACACTTTTTACAAAAATTCAAAGAAGATCTTCTCGATTAACTAATCATTATTCTGGATTATGATTTTTTTTCTTCTGAAACCTGGGGTTTGTTTATCGTAGATAGTTTCATGTAGATTTCGTGGAATCGTGTTTTCTTTAGATAATCAAATATATGGACACGTTAACAAGTGAAAATACCTCGAGTTTACATGTGTGACTAATGACGAATAAATGCTGTTTAAGTAAAATGGACTAACTCTCTTCAATAGCGTTTAGGTTGTGTTTGGTATCAGAGGGTAATCGAAAGCTGCCTTATTTGCATTTATATGTCCCATATCGTTTTAAAATATTTAGATTTAAAGTAGAATTGAATTGAAATATCTACAAAGATAAATGTCAGAAGAGCAATATGCATAAAAATGTGTAGTGTACATACATATATGAAGTAGATGTCTTGCGATTTGAATGTTTGCGTGCAAAATTGTCGTTAATAAAACAACATTACAAAGCCTGTTATATTGCACGTAAACTATCTTGAGAGTGAGCTATATGGAGAACATTTTTTTAAAAATTCAAATAGAGAATATTTGTTGTTTTAAATATAGAGTCAAATATTAGAAAAATATTAAAGTGACTGAACAGAAGAATTTGTTATCGCTTGGCGACGAGTCAAAGGTAACTTTCCTTACACAGATAGTGATAATGATTACAGGTACATAGTACATCTAAATATCAACTTATTTTGTTTATATTATTTTATTTTATGTCTCATGTATCTCTGCTTCTGCGTACAACTCCTATTAAGTCAACATGTGGTATTTATTGCATTTGTTGTTGTAATTACCTGGATTTTAAATATTGTATTGCTATGATGTATTTCTCCAAAGATAAAACAGGGAGAAATTAAGCTCAACGTCCTGCTAATCGGAAACATTTGACATCATATAATTAATTAACAAAGTCCATATAAAGGTAAACTGTAGGTGCAATTCTAAATCTGAAATGTGTGTAGGGATGACAATGCGAAGATGAAAGTGAAATCCAGGTTTGGTTATGAAAGGACAATTGCTTTGTGAGAAAAAACCTCAAACCTCAGCTAACCTTTATACATTATACAATTAACCAAGTCCAGTAAATTTTAGTTGAAATATTGTGTTGGGTGGTTATATATAGATAAAAGTATATTCCAGGTTCGATTATAATATGTTGAAGCCTATGTAACACTTAGGCGCGCTTTGCAGCTCCCTCATGCTGGTGACAAATACTGCATAACACAGCTACTTCCTCATCTTGAAAGTCAAAAGGGCATGAGCTAAAAAAAAAAAAAAAAAAAAAACGTTATGTTAAATTTAACTGAATGATTGAAATTTAATCAATTTACTATTTGTAGATTTTGCAAATAATTTTACACCTGTGTATATTCTGACAAGCTGTAATTAATCACTTATAAGTGTACCTATATATCCCAAAAGAAGTCATGGAACTTCATACACCAAACTTCTTGAACCAGTATAGTTGGCAGTTTTCCTTAGTAAAAGATGGGGTCATCTTTGCTTTAAAAAGAATGATATCCTCGCCCTCCAGATTTTAGTGCCGAAACGTTATACATTTGCCTACATCTCTCATCTCCTGAGTTATTTGTCTGTATTCTGCCAGACGAACAGCTAATTCAAACGCTATATCTTATTAATACCTGAAATAATTAAGCTGACATATCGATGGCGGAATATGTGGAATAAAAAAAAATCTCTTTAATTCTATATATACAACTTACTGAACATGTCTTGTTTTAAGTGATATTTGTAAGGCTGTTGTCTCACAGTTTCTGTCGCAATCCATTGAATAGAGAGTTTAGGGTAAATGCATCTATGTATATACGTGTCACAGTAAAACGTGTTACAGTTAAGCGATTGGATTTCTATCTGATTAATTCCTGTCAGGTCATCATATGTTACATTGATGGAAAATCAAAATCAAAATCAAAATCAAAACAGAATTTTAATACAAGTCTTAATACTTATTGACAACAAGTGAGTTGGTGACATGTCTATTGAAATTTTGGCCCCGCCTACTTATATCCAGGTGAGTTTCCAGGTAGGGTATCAGACATAGCTGTTCGTCATATAGACTACATGCGTTCACACTGACCAGAATACAGCAGTTAATATTGAATGTGTGGTGTACAGCGGATGACAGGGGTCCGTACCAGAGGAGAGGAAACCGGTTGATCACAACAACTGTAAGTATACGACAAGAAAAATACTGTAGAGTGTCAAAGGGAATAGTTGTTTATGTTGGTGATTAGTGACAGACGACTGATTATGCAAACAGCCCTATCAGCATAGACATTCATAGCGTGTAATCGTCATATATTTTAGGAGAGAATAATGGTTATATAATATCTAAATCACCTAGAATATAGTAGTTAATGTTAAAACATTACACAGAATAGAAGATAGACATTTTAAATATCTTATCAGCAAGTGTATTTTCTGGTTCACATGAAGAGGATATGTTATTTCCATACTCTATCAATCAACAAGAATGACCGCACACATGTAAATAACTGCCTTATTACTGCTTTTATTTAAATGTGCACTTTTTTCATGTTCTATAAATTCATTTTCTCAGTAATATTCAGAAAAGTATATGTCTATTTATAGACACACGCGCTGCTGATGAATTGCCAAAACAGGAAACGAAAGGTCAAGGTTTCTATTTGTGAAATATCCAGAAAAGAAAACGTAATTCAAACACTAGGTAATATATCTATATATATATTTTTAATAATTTTTCATTAAAAGTTTCAAATTAAAGTAGCTTCACGTTACACAACAATGACGCATATATAGGTACTGCCAGGGTTAAGCGGCCCTGGGTTCAATATCTTGAACAGTGTGCGCACTGTCATACCCGTCATACACGACATGTCTTTAAGGCAGATTTTATACAATCCTAAACATTTCCCATTATATCTTGAGTAGCCACTATTATAAACATATTCGCGAGAATATATCAGTTGGTGATTTACAGTACTTACTGTTCAATGTTAACATTTTCTCTTCCATCACGTTTAATACTACTCGACTCTTATTTACATCTGAAGTATATTTGTTTGATTTGATTTCTTCTGTCCAAATTTGGTTTTGATATTTGCATTTGGACTGGAACTGTATTTTACAGGTAAAGATTAAAAGATCCTATTGGTTTTTAGACAACCCTGTAAATGGTACATGTATGTGATAGCAAAGAAAAGTTTGGAAGTATTTCCAATAAACGCCAAGCATTCAAACGTTTTGTTGCCGTGTTCCAATGTGTATCGAGAGGACTTTGATATTTATACAATGGACATTAAATGTGTTTTTATTATAAAAATGGTATTCAACGACAGTCTTCGTTACAATATGCAGATAGTTCAAGACATGATCAAAATATGGAGGTCATATTTCCGCTTAATGGGGCTGAATGAGATTACTATCTCATTTATCTATCCCACTGGACATAATTATATATTCATCACATTCACTCATATATAAAGAAAACATGTCTTCCTTCCCTGAACCCCGATAGATCATATTAATTGATATTTACAAGGTCACCGAAAGGTTAGTCACATCCGATTGCCTCTTACAGAAGCTTCTTGTTAAGTAGCAATCTGAAACTCTCTCGGACAATCGCAAGTATATCTAGGCCAATAACAGTTACTCTTATATTAGGGATAAGTTTTTTTTGTTTTTTTTGCTGATGTGTAATGTTGTATACTTGTCGTATGGATTATTTCACACATTTTTAGGAAACAACTATTCCTTTTCAAAACTGTTCCATACTGTTGCTTGTAGACTGGCCACCAGCCCCTAAGTTTGTTTGTTAGAACTGCTCCACTAAATTTTAATACTAAATTATCTCCCCCTAGTTTGAAACTTGGGCTAGAATAAGATATACCCTAGTGACCAAAATCATAAAGGTCAATTTTATTTATAATTTTAATATTCTAGAGACAGGGGGCCAGTCTATGTTGCTTGATGCGATATCAGATTGAAAGTAATCAATATGGATAAAACGAGAGAGAAAAGAAAAGCGGATGGAATACATAGATCCATCTATTACAATAAAAGGCGCAGCTTTACGTCAGTCTTGAACTTCGTGTCACAAGCAAGAGCTGCATGCGACAAACGTATGTTTATTATCGATGTACAAGTGTAGCAAATTTCCACGTATTGGTTTAATAAGCTTACCTCTATATCTGTATCCTGAATGACGATGCATACATAAGTGAGGATTAAGATGTATATTTTTGATGATTTTTCATAAAAGATACACAACATAGAGAGAAGATATCAAATAAATTCTATACCTGATACAAATGTTAATATAAACCCCTTTTATTTTCTCACGATATCAAAATCATGTGGGATTGTATTTTATTAAAACGTCATTGCTGATGAATGATAGAGTCCCTGGTGAACTTTCGTATTGATTTTTTTTCATCAGTTAGTTGGATTACATGTTGACTCAATTAAATTCCAAGCTCGTAAGAACATTCCATCATCTATGACCCAACACGTTTATGTAAGTAAATATATATTGGTGTGATCAAGTTTTGGCGCACAGCCAATATTTAACGGTTTAGCACTTTAATGAATTGGCACACAACAGTATACATCTACGAATTTGAAAAAAAAGACAACCTGTAGAAACTCTATTTACCCAATGATGACTACACCATGACAACCGACAATTCGTTGTAAGCTGTGAATAGAAAAGTAACAAGTTTTACACGTGTCGGAGAAACATGTTCTATAAATGTTCATAGACATGCATAAAACATTCGTGTTCAAAGATGAATGTAGTTACAGTAATACGATTAAACATTTAAAATAGTCAATGGACGTTCGTTGATGGTTTGAATTTTCGTCTGACAAAATAATCTAGCAACCTAATTGAAAAACAGATCATCATTATACACTACCCTATGGAGATTTTAGGGTTGTCGATGAGAGATCGTGTTCAGTTGACCTTAATGCTTACCATACATTGTATAACTATCGGCCAAAAGATGAGCACATCTGTATCATAAGCTTGATCAATATGTGTAATAATGAGCACATTTCTATTCTAAACTGGTTTGATATGGAATAATGAACACACCTGTATCCTTAACTTGTAGGATATATGGAATTATGAGCACACCTGTATCCTAAACTAGTTACCTATATGGAATAATGAGCACACCTGTATCCTAAACTAGTTAACTGTATGGAATAATGAGCACACCTGCATCCCAAATTTGTTAAATGTGTGGAATGATGAGCACACTAGTACCATAAACTTGTTTAATATATGAAATAATGAGCAATCATTTATCCTAAACTGATTTAATATATGAAAAAATAAGTACACCTGTATCCTAAACTTGTATGATATATGGAATAATGAGCACACTTGTATCCTAAACTTGTTTATGTGGAATAAACAAGTTGTTTAATAAATTACAGTTCTGACTTTGGCCCAAATCTGGAAATTAAGCATGGATGATAAAGAATTTATTTGTACTCTAAACAAACGTGACACTGAAATATAACTAACTTAATGAATATGTTTATCAATCGGATTAGTATGATAATTAAAAAACATGAAAAAGAGGTATCTTGTGGTACCACTATTTATTCCAGGCTTTGTAGAATAACACTAAATATCGGTAATATATGTAACATTTAAGCGTGTAAAGTAATGGTGTATGTAATATCAACAATTCGTATTAAATAACACACACGTTATTGTAGTGTTATAACGCCTGGATACTGTTCACTGTGGTAAAACATCCATTTCCTGTGTCAACAGGTAAAACAAAACGACAGGGTCTCTTTGAATATCGAATGATCTTACTCTCCTTATTTTTTCTATATATATTTTTTTTTAATTTGCTAGTGTGTAATCTTTTTCAAGTTCTCTGTTTTGTCTCCTAGCCAGCATCTTGTTTTTTTGTTTTTTTTTTCAACACATACAATGTATGTCTCGGTATGAAGTTTGGCTAAATAAAGAGTAATATAGTTTCTGATACATTATCCGGGCATAGCTCGAAAGCAGAACGTAAATTATTCCAGTCATATCATAGCCTATTTCTGCTTTTTCATTGATTTATTGTAAATAATAAATTTTGTACAGTAAGTTTACCTATATTCTGCCGATATTTAGAATTAATTATTTTTCCACCTATATTTCCAAAACAAAAAAGGGTTACACAGTAGTTCCAGGGGTTATTTTGTTAATAGCTGTAGTATTAACTGGTGGATTTATATCAGTATTACGACTTTATGATATGTTGTTGTGGATAAATTGTCTCCCAATATTCGTATGCTACATTTTATCCAAAACAATATAGGCCATATTGCACAAACTCGGTCGATTCTGTCAATAGTTTAGAATATAAACACCCACCATTCATCATTTGTGTTTATTTAGTGCCAAAGTAATAGCTGTTGTGTCAGGCATCATGTATAATGACCTTTAACGTAACAGGCTGTTGTTTTTATATAGAGCAGTGATATATCTGCCCTATTCACACCAAAGTTACCAGTTGTGTGGCCAACAGGGGTATCATGGACAACGTCTATTGTCAATATATCTTGGGAGCACTTTATGTAAACGGAGCCACCATTGATAGCCTACAAGCATTCTCCAAGACATCAACTTCAGCTTCTTGTCTTCGTGAGCCGCACATTTCTCCATCCTTTCTTCCAGACGGTGTGTATACTCCTTTCCTTACTACATTTTTGTTTAAAAAAATATTATATCGCAAATTATATGACTGCTTTTTACATAAAGGCCCTCTTATATTTTAATGGTAGCAGATCACGCTCCCGACATGTATATTCCTTCTTTATATTTCTCCGTATTTTGTGTCGTGGCCATATTAGGCAATTGGAATTTGAAACTTGTTTCAGTGTTGGTACCTAACGCTTAAAACAGATATACTTCTTTCAATGTACATTTCTACAAATGCTTTTATATCGACAGAGGGAGGGGTAGGAGAGTGAGGGGGGGGGGGGGGGGGGGGGGGGGGGGGGGGGTGGGGGGGGGGGTGAGGTGAGGGGGGCAGTGACATTATAGCAGGTAAACTGTCAGTCTCAAAACCATGTATGGCCTTATAGCTGGAAGACAATCATGGGAAAAGGCCTTGTAGTACAAATATATGTACACTGAAGTGTGAACGATACAATCAAACTGACTTGCAAATTCTGCTAATTTTCCACTTAGCTTCCCTACACTTAAATTCGAAAATATTGCTCTCTTTGTCAAGCACCTGTTGAATTGCCGTAGTCATAGAAACGAATTTGTTATGCGACATGATCTGAGCTAGCCAAATGACCTTGAACTTGGATTCATTCCATTCGAACCTATTAAGATTCCTGTGTTTTTAGGTGTCTCCATCTATCTACGAAGACAAACCAAAACACTTCATAGTTTTTCAGATAATGGGCAGATATGCGTTCCAATTCTTTTTTTATAATTTTGTATATGCATTCCACGACTTTCTCTTATAGCGTTTTATGCTTAGAGTGCAGTAGGATGCTTTGATGCTTTGGGGTACATTTAAAGTTATCATGATTGTCACGATATCATGGCCACGATATATCCTCTCAGTGGTTTCGGATACTCCTTCACATCTAGAATGATTGCTGACATCTAAATCTCTTTGAACATCATTGTTATCCTTCTGATTCCTTAACTTATTGACTTAGCTGCTTGTAGGCCGAGTCACGTGTCTCCATATATTCACTATCCAATATATTCCTGAATCAGAGTACCAACCTTTCTCTTATCATTTGTCATAGGTTGGTATCAGAGTGTAACCACGTCACGCTTATAATCCAATACAGCTTGTGATATACAATAAAATCTATTGACATAATACTTACCAACCTGGAGAAATGTTTCATAAAAGGAGTACTTAGTGGACATATTATCGGCAAATGTAATGACTAGCAGGCCTCGATGATGACGGTAATATTGTATTAGCTGACAGACTATCTGTCTTATATGCTGATTTTGACATCTGTAGCTGGTGGACTTTCAGTCACCGAGCTTTTTGCCTTTAACTTTTGCAGCTGCAACTATCGGTCATCGAGGATGGCTTCTCACCATTATTGCTTATGAATTAACTATCAGTCCTCGGGGGTGCCTTTAACAATTGTAGCTGGTTAACTATCAGTCATTATGTGATCACTTTATCGTTTGTGTTTAATGGACAATCTGTCCTCTATGAAGGGATAGGTAAGACCCTTGCACATAGTTGACTATCATTTATCCATATTTGCTTTAAACGTTGCATCTGCTGGACTATCAATGTGCGAGGATGGTTTTAACAATTGAAGTTGGTGAACAATCAGTCATCTAGGATCGATTTTAACATTTGTAGCTGGTGGACTATTCGTCCTCGGGTATGGCTTAAACCATTGTAGCTAGTGGACAATTCGTCCTCTAGAATGGCTTTAACCATTGTAGCTGGTGGACAATTCGTCCTCTAGTATGACTTTAACCATTGTAGCTAGTGGACTATTCGTCCTCTAGTATGGCTTTAACCATTGTAGCTAGTGGACTATTCGTCCTCGGGTATGGCTTTAACCATTGTAGCTAGTGGACTATTCGTCCTCGGGTATGGCCTTAACCATTGTAGCTAGTGGACTATTCGTCCTCGGGTATGGCTTTAACCATTGTAGCTAGTGGACTATTCGTCCTCTAGTATGGCTTTAATCATTGTAGCTAGTGGACTATTCGTCCTTTAGTATGGCTTTAACCATTGTAGCTAGTGGACTATTCGTCCTCTAGTATGACTTTAACCATTGTAGCTGGTGGACTATTCGTCCTCTAGAATGGCTTTAACCATTGTAGCTAGTGGACTATTCGTCCTCTAGTGTGGCTATAACCATTGTAGCTAGTGGACTATTCGTCCTCTAGTATGGCTTTAACCATTGTAGCTAGTGGACTATTCGTCCTCTAGTATGGCTATAACCATTGTAGCTAGTGGACTATTCGTCCTCTAGTGTGGCTATAACCATTGTAGCTAGTGGACTATTCGTCCTCTAGTGTGGCTATAACCATTGTAGCTAGTGGACTATTCGTCCTCGGGTATGGCCTTAACCATTGTAGCTAGTGGACTATTCGTCCTCTAGTATGGCTTTAACCATTGTAGCTAGTGGATTATTCGTCCTCTAGTATGACTTTAACCATTGTAGCTAGTGGACTATTGTAGATGATAGACTACATGACTTGATCTGGCCATCGTCGCTGGTGGACTATCAGTCCTCAAGAACGGCTTTACTCATTGCAGCTGGTGGAATATCAGTCGTCAAGGTTGTCCTTTTTTAGTCTTAGTTCATTGACTATCAGTCCTCGATGAGGAATTTTAACCTTCGTAACTGATGGACTATCAGGCCTCCTCGAGAATGGCTTAGATAACCATTGTAGCTGGTGGACTATCTGTCCCCGAGAATAACTGGAATCTTTGGCGCTGATGGACTACGAGTCCTCGATAATGGCTTTAACCATTGTAGCTGATGGACTATAAGTCCTCGAGAATGACTTTAACTTTCGCAGATGGTCGACTCTCTGTCTACGAGGATGTCTTATAACCATTTATTGTAACTGGTGGACCATCACTCCGTGGCGAGGTATAAATTGTGCTGTTTTAAGCTGCATTCATTCTGACACAGATTCCATGAAATACTAACTCTTATTCTACATTTTAAACTTTCACATTGTAATTGGTAATACCAATGATGATTCTGTCGTAATCAATTGTAAAGTTTGGTTGGTTACATCGACTTAAATACTAACTCAAACAGAGCGTTTTTTTACCACCTAAACAATCGCGTAAAATCGTTTTCCGGTAAAGTTTTGATATTCTCAGGATGTATTTGTAATGGCCGGATAGTAATGACATTTAAGTATCCGTGGTTTGTTCTATTGTAGTATACCATGAATCTATTATTGTTTTGTTGTACCTACTAATGTTGAATACAATACTTTGGCTGTACATAACACATACCTACATAGGGTCTCGTGTCCAAATCTTCTCGTCGACACAGTAAATGTCCCTCACATCGGCAATGCGCGTGCATGCATTCCAACCCAACGGCACGCGCTGGTATATTGTTATTGCTCACCACTTGCCCCATTGTTTCGATGTTTAGGATGGATTTACTCACACCTATATATGCTATCTGATGTACTAGCCAAGAATTGTCCTCGATGATCGTTCTTGGTACGTATGTTTATTTATTTTTAATTTCTATCAAAACTAAGTTATCATAATTCATTAAAGTGCGTTTTAAATTACCCTTTCTGTGTAATTATTTGGCATAAAACGGAAATATAACTCTCCCGTGCTTTGGAAATTGATCAAAGAGCGATAACTCGTGTATAAGACCACACACGATAATCAATGTAAACGATTTTCTCATTTATTATATAATAAATAACAAAATTAACTAAACAAGTTCGGAGCTACATCCGTCACTTGTCCACTTAGACAAAACGATAAGCTGCTTAAGACAAGATGTTATTTGCACATGTTACACAATACACGTTAGGAGTAGGATAACGATGAGATGATGACTTCATTACTGGTATACATGTAAGTGCGCGGACTTGTTGGCTTGCCAAAGGACGCCCGAGATACACATTCAGTTTTAATACAAAGAAGGCCGTCTGCCTTATTTCCTAAGTGTATTTCGTCGCCGATTGAAACGGAATTGACCGATTGTTTATTAATGTGGCCGAATTGAACACATACTCTTTTAATGAACCACGTATATCGTTCGTTTGGATTTAGTGGTGTTTAATATAATGAAGTAGATCGTGTGAAGATTGGATCGGAATCCATACTGAAATGTTCACATACAAAAAACTACTTTAAAATGGAATAATACACGCTTTAAATTTGTAATTTAATAAGAGTTTGATATACATCTTCCTGTTTTGCTACCTTATATGCTTCCGTGTACAGATACGAGTTTGAAACATGTACCCATGCATCACACTCACAATCATGGGTGAACTGAACATATACGTCATAAAAAGACTAAATACTTCACCGTTATAGATGTGTGGTGCAGTAAATACATTTCCTTCTTCGCTTGACTCTTCATCTACTTGCTTTGTCATTTACCTATATTGAATTTCCTATTTCTCAATAGTAGCATTTCTTCTTCCCCAACTTATGGTGTTTCCATGTCTCAGGTGATTCGATATTCAAGGGCCATTTCGTTATCGGTACCACGACTTTTTCAGTGTTCATCATGATGTATTTTCTTTTGTGATATAAGTCTTATTTCCTTGTTCAAATGTTAATTTCCAAATGCCTCCATGCTGTTGGAGCAGTGTTGGTACATGTACTTTGCCTCCGTTAGATCATGTACTTTGCCTCCGTTAGATCGGTTCTTAATAAGAATAGCGGTTCTGTTACCAAGTCCATATTCTTTTGAATTATATGGTATAGATGAACGCAGCCTGTTGGAGAGAAGGCGAAAATTTGGCCGACAATTAGCAAAATCCTACCAAAGAATTACAAGATCCCAGTCATGTTGCTACGAATACTCATACACTATCTACAGTAGATGATCTTCTCTCCGGCAGGCCTAACGTTTTAGTTAACAGACACATTTTTTATTCGGAGTCTCGGCCTTCTACTGAATGTCATACTTAATAAGAGTTTCAGGTGACTGTAAAGTATGGGACATTGTAGAAGTCACGTCAAGTTTCAGTGCCAGATCACTAATACAATATCGATATCCTGATTTCGTTTTAAGAAATGATCTTATCAGATAATGCAGATAAATTACAACATATATTATGTTGTTGTACATGTGTTAGAGTAATAGTTTATCTATCTAATGACATTATTTTGTTGTACATCGGTGGAGTAATAGTTTTGTGTATCTAATGACAATATTTTGTTGTACATCGGTGGAGTTATAGTTTATCTATCTAATGACAATATTTTGTTGTACACGTGTTAGAGTAATAGTTTTGTGTATTTAATGACATTATTTTGTTGTACATCGGTGGAGTAATAGTTTATCTATCTAATGACAATATTTTGTTGTACACGTGTTAGAGTAATAGTTTTGTGTATCTAATGACAAAATTTTGATTTACATGTGTTAGAATAATAGTTGTGTGTATCTGATGATATTATTTTGTTGTACACGTGTTAGAGTAATAGTTTTGTGTATTTAATGACAATATTTTGATTTACATGTGTTACAGAAATAGTTTTGTGTATCTAATGACATTATTGTTATGTTAAGTTGTTGTTCTAATTAATATTCCATGACTGAGGGTCAGTATTAAGGTATTAAAGTGAAACCTAACTAATCCGACCCCATTGGAAGTGGCTGTTTTGGTCGGATTAGACAGGGTGTCGGATAAGTCCGGTATTGCTGTTGACTACACTTTGTATATGCTATCCTGTAGATACGTCAAAGTATACGACCAATAATGTACATACAAGTACATCGTGGTGTTAAAATAAAACAAAACACTAGGATTGCATCACTGACTTTTTAATTTGTTTTAAACATTTAATTACATTACATATATTATGTGTGTAGATTTATGGTGACTCGACGATAGCATGAGGTTATATATATACATATATCTACTCTAAATCTTCAATGTCCGTAGACAACCATAGCAAATCAAGCACAAAATATAAATATATTTGTACAATTGTATTTCAAACGAGGGGAGTGCTTATCATACTTTCCCCGTAGGGAGTTTCACTTCTGTTTGCAATACCTGGGTATGTGAAGTCCGTATGACCTCTGAAGGTACCAACGACACATGCCGCTGAACGAAAAGACATTCACTCCAAAATCTCTCGGGACAATGAAGTATAGGATGGGTGACCCGGAGGTGTGAAAGATACATGTACACTTGTAAATATTAAAAAAGAAAAAAAAAAAAAACAACAAACTATCCGCGTTCTTTTCCTAAAATCAAAGTTTGTGTCCTCTACATCCTACTGTCAAACATTCTGAGGATGGTGATTTTTATGGAATTAAAACGTGGTCGTCGTTTTCACTCCCTACTTGTATTTCATATGGGGCTTTCAGCAGGTCGTTAAGTCGGGGATCGTAATGTAAACAACGTACACATGTAGCCTTCAGGCGTGTATTATTGTATATGGACACATTATCCCGACGGGGTGTTATAGCTCCCGGGGGATATAGCTCCCGACTGGGTATTATAGCTCCCGGGGGATATAGCTCCCGACAGGGTATTATAGCTCCCGGGGGATATAGCTCCCGACTGGGTATTATTGCTCCCGGGGGATATAGCTCCCGACGGGGTATTATTGCTCCCGGGGGATATAGCTCCCGACGGGGTATTATTGCTCCCGGGGGGATATAGCTCCTGACGGGGTATTATTGCTCCCGGGAGGATATAGCTCCCGACTGGGTATTATTGCTCCCGGGGGATATAGCTCCCGACAGGGTATTATAGCTCCCGGGGGATATAGCTCCTGACGGAGTATTATTGCTCCCGGGGGATATAGCTCCCGACTGGGTATTATTGCTCCCGGGGGATATAGCTCCTGACGGGGTATTATTGCTCCCGGGGGATATAGCTCCCGACGGGGTATTATTGTTCGCGGGGGATATAGCTCCCAACGGGGTATAGTAATAGGTGGATAGGTGGCTCACACTTAATTATTTTGGTCTCTAGAAAAGGGGGGGGGGGACAGGTAGTGTAATATGGATGCAAATACCAATAGAAATTATGGAAAACTCGCGCACATTCGTATATGGATGATATAGCTTCTGTTTGAGCTGGACCATTCATTACAAAAACGTAGGACTGATGTCCTGTATATATTGTTATGTAAGATAGCGTGTGGTCCTATTTTACAGCCTTGCTATGCGGGGGTACATACGAGTTTTAGTAATGAAACCAGATATCGTTAAATCGGTTACAGACTTTACTAGACTAAATAACGTTGTCGGGAGCACCATATTGTCACTGACCCCAGGTCGGTATTGGGGTATATAAACAACCCAACACCTATACAACGATACCGATTACCATTCAATGCTTAGTTCAATCACCACATGTATTCAGTATTGTATAAATTAATAGAAACCTACAGGAGACGATGGCAGGAGGAATATCTCCACGAACATTCGTTTATACCTGGCCTGATTTACCTTTCAAAATCTGAACAGGTAAAGAAATATTCTGTGAGATATAATTTTATTGAAAAGATTTGACGTAGAATGTTTACAAACATTTACAGTTATTCCTGGACAATGGCAGGTTCATTGTTTGGTGGTCCACTCCTACACAATCTGCTCCGTACCCCCCGGGGACGTATGTAGGTCAGGTGTTTACAAGTTCTCAGGTCAGCTGAGCCCTACCTCTGTCAGTATTTATGTCATATGATTAAGCTTATAAATACAAATATAAGTAGCAATGTGTCTGTAAATAAAAACACTTTCAATTTTCTCTGTTTCAACGATATTTAAAAACATTCTGGCAAATAATGCGAGAGTAGATCTATATAAATGAAAGGAATTCGATAGCTACCTTAAAGTAGACCAGACTTTTCCGTGATGTACATGTACGTAAATTGTTACCTACGTCACATGCTTGTCTGGCCTCGCCAGAGCAGGGTTGACGTTATTAGAGTAGCACTCATTATATAATATCAGTACGAAACGTTAGTGCTTATAAAACATAAGTTGAAGGAAATCTTGTTTTTTAAATTAATGTCGTACTTAAAGTGTTCGTGTAATATTTCAACAACTGATATCGTTTTCATATATTTGATGGTAATATGTTTTTTACATCAAAATTCTTCACCAATCTGAGGATCTGATGGAGTACGGTCACGTGTGGCCTGTTCAGCGTGTGAACGCTGGGGGATGGTAATCGCCTAGTTATGTTAGCGATAACCCCCTACACTGTAGCATACAAACCGATATATATGTCCCCACAAAACTAGTTAAAAGTGCGAAAATAAACACATTAAAGAACCAAAAGAAGATTAAAAATTATTTTTCATTTCCTTCCGTTTCAGGTGAGCGCTACGGTCGCTGACCTGTGACTAACGCTAATAATATAATCAACAACGACCAGACACAGACTTTGCGTTGGTAAAGGGAGGGAACTCGTCCAAAAATGTCTCGACCAATCAAAGGCAGCAGAGACCAGTCCATTCATCATATGTACGATAATACGGCCTTCACTATTAGTTATCCTTTCATTGAAAACGGTGATGGCAGTAGTGAGAGCCACACGCGACAGGATCTAGAGCTTGAAAACGTGACCGGACAATCATGGCAGGGTTCTTCTGCCCCACCCACGGGCTCTGACGGGAGGGGCAAGGCACGGTATCTTGATGGAAATAACAAAAATGATAAACTTAGGGAAAACGCGTCCTCTTTCAACAGTGGTTACATAGCTCCAGAGGAGGAGAGTCGTTTAGATAGAAAACCTGACCCCCGGGATTCTATCACCCCCGGGTCGACCTTACAGAGCAACATGTCTCTCAGTACTCCATTCCTGACCCCTAACGGGAGGGACGGGATGAATGAAAAACCTGCTGATTCTCAGGAGGATTTGGAAAAGAATGCAAAGTTAGAGAGCGATGTACCTGAACGAGAAACATGGGGAAAAAAGGTGGATTTTCTACTATCTGTGATCGGATTCGCCGTGGACTTGGGAAATGTATGGAGGTTCCCATATATATGTTATAAAAACGGCGGAGGTAAGATTTTCCAATTTATGTAGTTTTTACTGGTATGTGTTGTTATATTGACATAGGAATGTATGATAGAGATGTTATACATTACGGTGTATGATATAGTGCTAAGTACATACAATATGACTTCGGACGTATATATAACAAAGTAGCCCAGGGCCACGCGACAGTAGCGTAAATCATACTTATAACATACAACTGTCTTCTGACACCATAATCGGAGAGGGAGAATTTGTTATTCAGTGACAGTATCGAAACCTTCACTCGTCCGACGGATCGATAGTTTTACCGACGCCTAAAACAAGCTGTGCTATACGGGGAAAACAATCCGATAGACCCAGTAATTCATATCTAAAACCCTTACAACATTGTCGGGATTCTCAACACGTACCTACAATACGGAGGCTGCACTGTGCAATGTAGCTTGTTCCAAACCCGATAAGACTTTAAGTCGGCTATAACAAAACTATCAGGGATTACAAAATCTTTGTTGTATTAAAATCGGCTATGTTAACATGACATTGCATAATTTGGGGGTTATTGTTTTGCTACGTATCGTGATAGGAAATTAATAAGAATGATAAGCATAATTTTAAAATACATGTTTAGCCTCACACACAAAGCCTGCCCGAACATAGTCTGTTGTTTTTTAAGGCTAACGCGAAAGATTGTAAATAAACGTATTACCTGACAGATTTAGATACGGCCGTTTTAACTTCTGAAAAGAAAACCAGCTTTTATAATCTACTCAAGTGTTTTTACGGCTGAACAATCTAATCCGTTTTACTGGAGGTAATATACTTTGTACTGTTAAGCATATCTCCTTGTAAAGGTACATTTATATATACCGACCTCAACAGTGACCGTAGCCTAGTCTTACTTCTAAAGTTGGTCTCCTCTGTAGCGGCCATAGCCTAGTCTTACTTCTAAAGTAAGTGTCCCCTCTGTAGCGGCCATAGCCTAGTCTTACTTCTAAAGTAAGTGTCCTCTGTAGCGGCCATAGCCTAGTCTTACTTCTAAAGTAAGTGTCCTCTGTAGCGGCCATAGCCTAGTCTTACCTCTAAAGTAGGTCTCCTCTGTAGCGGCCATAGCATAGTCTTACTTCTGAAGTAGGTGTTCTCTGTATGTAGCGGCCTTAGCCTAGTGTAACTTCTAAAGTAAGTGTCCTCTGTAGCGTCCATAGCCCAGGTTTACCTCTAAAGTAAGTGTCCTCTGTAGCGGCCATAGCTAGGTTTACCTCTGAAGTAAGTGTCCTCTGTAGCGGCCATAACCTAGGCTTACCTCTAAAGTAAGTGTCCTCTGTAGCGGCCATAGCCTAGTCTTTCTTCTGAAGTAGATGTTCTCTGTATGTAGCGGCCTTAGCATAGATTTACCTCTGAAGTAAGTATCCTCTGTAGCGGCCATAGCATAGTCTTACTTCTGATGGAAGTGTCGTCTGTAGCGGCAATAGCATAGTCTTACATCTCAAGTAAGTGTTCTCTGTAGCGGCCATAGCATAGTCTTACTTCTGAAGAAAGTGTCCTCTGTAGCGTCCATAACCCAGGTTTACCTCTAAAGTAAGTGTCCTCTGTAGCGTCCATAACCTAGGTTTACCTCTGAAGTAAGTGTCTTCTCTAGCGGCCATAGCCTAGTCTTTCTTCTGAAGTAGGTGTTCTCTGTATGTAGCGTCCATAGCATAGTCTTACTTCTGAAGTAAGTGTCCTCTGTAGCGGCCATTTCATGGATTTACCTCTGAAGTAAGTGTCCTCTGTAGCGTCCATAACCTAGGTTTACCTCTAAAGTAAGTGTCCTCTGTAGCGGCCATAGCTAGGTTTACCTCTGAAGTAAGTGTCCTCTGTAGCGGCCATAGCTAGGTTTACCTCTGAAGTAAGTGTCCTCTGTAGCGTCCATAACCTAGGTTTACCTCTGAAGTAAGTGTCCTCTGTAGCGGCCATAGCCTAGGTTTACTTCTGGAGTGAGTGTCCTCTGTAGCGGCCATAGCTAGGTTTACCTCTGAAGTAAGTGTCCTCTGTAGCGTCCATAGCCTAGGTTTACTTCTGAAGTAAGTGTCCTCTGTAGCGGCCATAGCCAGGTTTACCTCTGAAGTAAGTGTCCTCTGTAGCGGCCATAGCATAGGTTTAATTCTAAAGTAAGTGTCCTCTGTAGCGGCCATAGCTAGGTTTACCTCTGGAGTGAGTGTCCTCTGTAGCGGCCATAGCCTAGGTTTACCTCTAAAGTAAGTGTCCTCTGTAGCGGCCATAGCTATGTTTACCTCTGAAGTAAGTGTCCCCTGTAGCGTCCATAACCTAGGTTTACCTCTGAAGTAAGTGTCCTCTGTAGCGTCCATAACATAGGTTTACCTCTAAAGTAAGTGTCCTCTGTAGCGGCCATAGCTAGGTTTACCTATGAAGTAAGTGTCCTCTGTAGCGGCCATAGCTAGGTTTACCTCTGAAGTAAGTGTCCTCTGTAGCGGCCATAGCTAGGTTTACCTCTGAAGTAAGTGTCCTCTGTAGCGGCCATAGCTAGGTTTACCTCTGAAGTGAGTGTCCTCTGTAGCGGCCATAGTTAGGTTTACCTCTGAAGTGAGTGTCCTCTGTAGCGGCCATAGCTAGACTTACCTCTTAAGTAAGTGTCCTCTGTAGCGGCCATAGCTAGGTTTATCTCTGAAGTAAGTGTCCTCTGTAGCGGCCATAGCTAGGCTTACCTTTGAAGTAAGTGTCCTCTGTAGCGGCCATAGCTAGGTTTACCTCTGAAGTGAGTGTCCTCTGTAGCGGCCATAGTATAGTCTTACCTCTGAAGTGAGTGTCCTCTGTAGCGGCCATAGCTAGGTTTACCTCTGAAGTGAGTGTCCTCTGTAGCGGCCATAGCTAGGTTTACCTCTGAAGTAAGTGTCCTCTGTAGCGGCCATAGCTAGGTTTACCTCTGAAGTGAGTGTCCTCTGTAGCGGCCATAGCTAGGTTTACCTCTGAAGTAAGTGTCCTCTGTAGCGGCCATAGCTAGGTTTACCTCTGAAGTGAGTGTCCTCTGTAGCGGCCATAGCTAGGTTTACCTCTGAAGTAAGTGTCCTCTGTTTCCCCCCCCCCCCCCCCCCCAAAAAAAAAACCACACACACACACACACACACTAGAACGCTCACAAAAACTTTCTATAAATAATATCATGCCCGTGAACTAGGCATCCTGCAACACTAACTCTTTTGAGGTATTCTCATTCATGACCCTTATATATGTATGGAATTTGATCTACATAAATTCATGTTAAAATCGCTGAAGTGCTGACAAAGATTTTCCGTTAATAGCAACAGTAACCTTATCCTTGACCCTGGCACCCTGAAAGACGAATTCGTTCGAGGTATTCTCATGAATGACCATTACCAGAAGTTTAATCAAAATTCGAATTGAAATCACAAAGGGTGAATGCACATGTACATAATGAACATGTACTATACGCACGTACATTTTTTGTACGCGTATTGTATCGTCTCGCGATGGTATGATACTGTAAATACATGTAATAACAAGCATACTTACTATTGATAAAGCCATACATGTCCCCTACCGTCCCCCTATATAACTCTATTAAATGATTTATAAAGACGGTGTTATAAGCTCGTAGCTGATTTTGATGTAACAATACAAGAAACTATAGAAATAAAAGAGGAATTATATAAAATTAAGTTAGACTTTCTGTAACTATGAAAGACCACGACCCTACAACCCTGAAACTCACACTCATTCAAGATAGTTTTGTCCTTTGTAAATGTGTGAAATTTGAAATCCCTTAAGAAATGAAGCCGCTATAGAGTCTTGGCATGCACATACGTACATATACGTACACATATGGATGTAGCCCGAGTTTCCTCTGGCCCTGACACCATGTCTGGCCTACACCAGTACTATAGATGGAGTCAGGAACAGATTTTTTGTTGAATGTAGGTCAATTGTAAATTAGGTCGGAGTGATCTAATTTTGGTAAATGACGCACCGAATCTCTTTCCAGAAAATGTTAGTATTAGAATGCAAGTTCTGAGATCATCTGACGTTTTGTTGGTATCCAAAGCTCAGTTCTGAGTCTGTGAGACGTTTTCGTTGACCGAGATTTAAAACAGCTGGACGTCTTGAACAGACAGACAGACTATTAACATTAATTTTAGTGTACAACATTCGCTTTAAATTTCTCTGAAGGCTAAACACATAAGTGTTTGCCTGAATGTTGTCATATTTTTTTTAATGTTTTCCCTGTTCGACTTAAATAAATTTTTAAGCATTGACAGCAAAAAAAACCCCTGTTTTATTAGTGAACTAGTGGATCACTATACAATATGTAAGTGGCTAATGGATTGTGGGTAGATACCGTGGTATTCGTCATCAGTAATACAGCAAGACTTGTTTACATTAGGCCAAGATATGGAACAAAATGCAGACCAACTAGTATGTCTCTCCCAATACCGATTAATCACACTTGGAAATATACGACACACACTCTACCACTACTGCAGCAGTCTCGACTCCGTAAACCAGACCCTTGTCTATGTCAAACCCGACTCAATCAGAAATATTCAAACTGATGCATGACGTTGCCTATGAAATAATTTGTATGTAATGCCAATCAGCGTCTATCACATCTCACAAAACATCGTTATAACTGACAAGCAAACGAGAAAAAGATGTAGGGGAGAAACAGGGAACGTGAAGGAGGTAACGAATTGGGGTCGAGGAAAGGGGGGGGGGGGGGGGGGGGGGGGGGGGGGGGTCGTTGAAAGGTGGGAGCGGGGGGTTCGTGGAAAGGTTTGGGGGTATAAAGAGCTGATAGAAAATATGAAACGAGAGATACTTAGGGAACGACATAATCTGATTATCGAGGTTAAAGCATATTGAAGATACATATATTTAAATGAATATTCCCAAACAACTCTAGATGTGTATTGGTGACAGATTATTACTAGGGAATGACAAGTCGAGGTCACGTGATAACCCATCGTCCCTGGGCTTATCTAGGGATTATAACTGCACGCATCATCAACCAAGTCAAGTGGCCAATTTCACACGTTTCCACACGAAAGGTCAATGTGTTTGGCTGGTATCGGAACCTGTCATCGACAACCTATCTAACCTTACTCACAGTCTTCATATGTGTAAATGGTGTGGTCCAGGGATTGAATTTAACCATTCACTTTAATTAAAATCCCATCATTTTTCCCATTCATGACATGTAATATGATAAAATGCATTTACACCAATAGAATTTTTCATTTTACCGATAAGATTTTTTTCTAAATCATTGACGTATGATACAAATCATCTCACGCGTGTGATTTTTTTTTAAAAGGAAACTAAACGTGTGCTTGTTTACGAAAACATAGCTCAGTCTAAGACTAAAGGAGGGGGTGTTCTTTAACGATAGAAACCCAGTCTGTTAAAAGATGTCTTCTCTAACGATATAACCCCCAGTCTGTTAAAAAGTGGCTCCTTTAACGATAGAAACCCAGTCTATCAAAAGGTGTCTTCTCCAACGATAGAAACCCAGTCTATCAAAAGGTGTCTTCTCTAACGATAGAAACCCAGTCTATCAAAAGGTGTCTTCTCTAACGATAGAAACCCAGTCTATTAAAAGGTGTCTTCTCTAACGATAGAAACCCAGTCTATCAAAGGTGCCTTCTCTAACGATAGAAACCCAGTCTGTTAAAAGGTGTCTTCTCTAACGATAGAAACCCAGTCTATTAAAAGGTGGCTCCTTTAACGATAGAAATCCAGTCTATTAAAAGGTGTCTTCTCTAACGATAGAAACCCAGTCTGTTAAAAGGTGTCTTCTCTAACGATAGAAACCCAGTCTATTAAAAGGTGGCTCCTTTAACGATATAAACCCAGTCTATTAAAAGGTGTCTTCTCTAACGACATAACCCCCAGTCTGTTAAAAGGTGTCTTCTTTAACGATAGAAACCCAGTCTATTAAAATGTGTCTTCTCTAACGATAGAAACCCAGTCTATCAAAAGGTGTCTTCTCTAACGATAGAAACCCAGTCTATTAAAAGGTGTCTTCTCTAACGATAGAAACCCAGTCTATCAAAAGGTGCCTTCTCTAACGATAGAAACCCAGTCTGTTAAAAGGTGTCTTCTCTAACGATAGAAACCCAGTCTATCAAAAGGTGCCTTCTCTAACGATAGAAACCCAGTCTGTTAAAAGGTGTCTTCTCTAACGATAGAAACCCAGTCTATTAAAAGGTGGCTCCTTTAACGATAGAAATCCAGTCTATTAAAAGGTGTCTTCTCTAACGATAGAAACCCAGTCTGTTAAAAGGTGTCTTCTCTAACGATAGAAACCCAGTCTATTAAAAGGTGGCTCCTTTAACGATATAAACCCAGTCTATTTAAAGGTGTCTTCTCTAACGACATAACCCCCAGTCTGTTAAAAGGTGTCTTCTTTAACGATAGAAACCCAGTCTATTAAAATGTGTCTTCTCTAACGATAGAAACCCAGTCTGTTAAAAGGTGTCTTCTCTAACGATATAACCCCCAGTCTGTTAAAAAGTGGCTCCTGTAACGATAGAAACCCAGTCTATCAAAAGGTGTCTTCTCTAACGATAGAAACCCAGTCTATTAAAAGATGTCTTCTCTAACGATAGAAACCCAGTCTATTAAAAGGTGTCTTCTCTAACGATAGAAACCCAGTCTGTTAAAAAGTAGCTCCTTTAACGATAGAAACCCAGTCTATTAAAAGGTGCCTTCTCTAACGATAGAAACCCAGTCTATTAAAAGGTGTCTTCTCTAACGATAGAAACCCAGTCTATCAAAAGGTTTTAACGATAGAAACCCAGTCTATTAAAAGGTGTCTTCTCTAACGATAGAAACCCAGTCTATCAAAAGGTGCATTCTCTAACGATAGAAACCCAGTCTATTAAAAGGTGCATTTCTTAACGATAGAAACCCAGTCTATCAAAAGGTGCATTCTCTAACGATAGAAACCCAGTCTATCAAAAGGTGCCTTCTTTAACGATAGAAACCCAGTCTATTCAAAGGTTTCTCTAACGATAGAAACCCAGTCTATCAAAAGGTGTCTTCTTTAACGATAGAAACCCAGTCTATTAAAAGGTGTCTCCTTTAACAATAGAAACCAACTAAATAAAAAAGTTTCTTTTTAACGATCAGACACAATCTATAAAAATTGTCTGCCTTAACGATAGAAACACAAGCTATAAAACGATGTCTTCTCTAACGATGGAAACGAGGTCTATTAAAAGTTGTCTTCTTTAACGATAGAAACCAAGTCTTTTAAATATTAACTTCTCTAACGATAGAAACCCAGTCTATTAAAAGGTGTCTTCTTTAACGATAGAAACCCAGTCTATCAAAAGGTGCCTTCTCTAACGATAGAAACCCAGTATATTAAGATGTGTGTTATATTGCTATGTTAACTCAGCGTTTTAAGATATTCATTTTTGTGATAGAAAACGTTGTATAAAAAAACTTAATTTCGTTTTTCATGAAAAGCTAATCATATAATAATAAGTGTCTTTGTTTACGATTGAAACCTGATATTAAAAGATGTATCTTGATATAAGGAATCGGCCTACCAAGACATGCCTTCGCACGCACGGGAGGCCGTCCTTAAATGACCTTAGATGTTAATAGGACGTTAAACAAAATAAACCAAACCAAACCTTCGATTGATGTTGAATTTTTTTTTGTTTTCTATTAATCAGGTACAATTATTATTACTGTATTAACAGAAAACTGGAATTGTATAAAAGTTTATCCAGTCAAGCTGTGGATAGTCAAGCTATATATACAGGCACTAATTGAGATATCGGCCAAATCGACAATTTTTATACAAAAGTTAGGTGAACTGCGTTCATCAGAAAATGAAGGTAGCACGCTGTTATTTCATTATGAATAGTTACTATAAATATTTGATAACATTAACAAAAAATATACAAGTGGTGTTTGAACAAGAAGAGATGCGTTATCTAATCATTCTGATCTATAGTTGTAAAAGCACGTGCGTATTCTACACAAAAATGTGCGGCTGGCCTAAATATTCGAGAAAAAAAACATAAATCTTAAAATAACTTCAAACGGATATTATTAGCCGGTTTGCTCACACTAGCGCGTGCATTATGATGTCCCGGGGGACCCATAGGGATTCCTCATGTTGCTCTGTAGCCGATAAACCAACAGGGCATTATCTGCATATCGTAACCATCTCCCTTAACACACGCATCCTCCATCTCATTTCCTACTTTATCGGTTGTATTTTGTTTTATTTTTTAATCAGTGTACATGATACTATACACTGTCACGTATCTCATTTCCATATCAAAACATTTTTGCTCATTTTCACTGCCGGTCCATTTTAGTTCCTAACTGTATTTGTATCCATTGGCTAACAGTTTATCTGTTTTGTAATTGTAATCAACACACTTTAATCCTACTCGTATATTAATAGTCATCAGCTGATTTCTTCATATTCATAATTATCTAACTTTTTTTAATTTTATAACTCCATTAATCTGATTGATCATTAACCTTTTTGTTTTATACCCATTATCAGTATACGCCTTCAATTAAAAATCATTCTTTTGTTTTTGATATCCAGGGTATTTTGTCGTAATAGACATTTAATCAGTTTATCATAGCTATGTCCGTTGGAATGCCTCCCGATTGTTTTTCATATTCATGATAATTAATCTGTTTTTGTTTTCCTGTTTTAAATTCATGAGAATTATCCTGAATTTCGCTATTGAAATTGACTTATTTGCCCCAATACATTTGTTATTAAACAAGACGTTTTCGCCTTCATGGATTTTTATATTGATAATGACACATTTGTCATCTGGAATTTTATTATTGAGCTTACATTATTTACCCTCGAGTATTTTGTTATTGAGCATGCAATATTTCCCCCGTGAATTTTGTTATTGAGCATGCAATATTTGCCCCCGTGAATTTTATTATTAAGCATGCAATATTTCCCCCGTGAATTTTGTAATTGAGCATGCAATATTTACCCCCGTGGATTTTGTTATTGAACATGCAATATTTGCCCTCGAGTATTTTGTTATTGAGCATGCAATATTTCCCTCGTGAATTTTGTTATTGAGCATGCAATATTTCCCCCGTGAATTTTGTAATTGAGCACGTAATATTTACCCCCAAATATTTGGTTATTGAGCATGCTGTTTTTGCCTCGGATATTTTTTTTATTGAGCATGCTTCATTTGCCCTTGTGAATTTTGTTATTGAGCACGTAATATTTGCCCCGTGATGTTTTTTTTTATTGAGCATGCTATATTTGCCCCCGTGATTTTTTTTAGCATGCCCTCTGGAATTTTGTTATTGTGTCCTTATGCTATTTGTTACCTGAGCATGACTGATTTGTCCTCATGTATTTTGTTATATAACATGACCTCACACTAGTGGCCTGTATCCAGGTCATGTGTGAGTGTTGATATTGCATGGTTTATTGACCTAGTGTGGCCAGATGACCCGCGTGAGAATTAAGTGAAGTGGGGATTTATTGAAGTGGGGGTTTATGCAGATCAGCCGTAACCACAGACGTCATAATTAAATGTTATTGTGTACATGTACGCCTAATCTGATAGAATGCTATATATATATAACACCATCGTAAATTGGTCCATATACCGCTGGTCCAGATTAGGATTTAAATAGAATTATATAACTTCACAGTGTAATACTGTGAAATCTCAATGACATACTCGTGAAATACTGTGAAATAGCAGTGAAATTATCGTGAAAATTGAAAGACGTGTGAAACACCCGCGAGATATAATTATCAAACAAAATGTTATGTTTAAATCCTAGTAAGTTCAGTAATATGTATATTTTTTCTTATCTTTGTCAAAATGACTCAAATGTTGAAAACTGATTTTTGTGATCTTCAACATTATGGCTAACATTTGGCTGTATATAGAGAACGAAACAAACTTGAACGAAACGAGCTTGCCAAGTTATCTATTAAAAATGTAAGTACAATATTTGGGGTTTTAAAACGTAAAAGCAAGAGATAATATTCCTGCGCTCAATTTTGTTGAAGAAGAATACCATGCTCAATCGAAAACATTACTTAGAGTCCAAGAAAAAGATGATCAAAATTTTAAAATAGAAAGCAAAAATTTAAGAGATTCATATTACGGGGGCGCTTCACACATAACACTGATACCTGCGTAGCTTTTACCAGAAATGCGTAGAGATATGTAAGATGATATGGACCTGAGAAGGGTAACGCCAGTCGGAGAAAGAACACGTATATTGTCAGGCATCGCTCTAAATACCTCAACGGCGATAAGACCACAATATTTTATCGGTTATTATCACTGAACACCAGGTTATAAAAACATCATATCAACCTCATCTTTCTAACATTAGGCAAGGATTGCCATTAATATCGATCATATAGTAAAAAAGAAACGTCCCTATCAGAGGTAAGCGTAAAGAAAGTCGTAAGAATTGTCAAAAATGATTTACTTGTTATTTACCATGAAACTCCTTTAAAAAAAGTTAAAATGCCAAAATAATTCATCTGAAAGATATGGCATACAACTCATGGTCTATCTTACCTGTTCTGTGATATCTTAATGGTTCAGAGCGCATTTCACGGGATAACACCAGATAATACTGATGTTATGAGGATGTGCACTTAGTACAGAAGATCTGTTGTTGTCAGTACCTAACACATGGTACAGAAGATTTGTTGTTGTCAGTACCTAACACACAGTACAGAAGATCTGTTGTTGTCTGTACCTAACATACAGTACAGAAGATATGTTGTTGTCAGTACCTAACACACAGTACAGAAGATCTGTTGTTGTCAGTACCTAACACACAGTACAGAAGATCTGTTGTTGTCAGTATCTCACACACAGTACAGAGGATATGTTGTTGTCAGTACCTAACACACAGTACAGAGGATCTGTTGTTGTCAGTACCTAACACACAGTACAGAAGATCTGTTGTTGTCAGTACCCAACACACAGTACAGAGGATCTGTTGTTGTCAGTACCCAACACACAGTACAGAAGACCTGTTGTTGTCAGTACCCAACACACAGTACAGAGGATTTGTTGTTGTCAGTACCCAACACACAGTACAGAGGATCTGTTGTTGTCAGTACCTAATACACAGTACAGAAGATCTGTTGTTGTCAGTACCTAACACACAGTACAGAAGATCTGTTGGTGTCAGTACCTAACACACAGTACAGAAGATCTGTTGTTGTCAGTACCTAACACATAGTACAGAAGATCTGTTGTTGTCAGTACCTAACACACGGTACAGGAGATCTGATGTTGTCAGTACCTAACACATAGTACAGGAGATCAGCTGTTGTCAGTACCTAACTCACAGTACAGAGGATCTGTTGTTGTCAGTACCTAACACACGTTACAGAGGATCTGTTGTTATCAGTACCTAACACATGGTATAGAAGATCTGTTGTTGTCAGTACCTAACACACGGTACAGAAGATCAGTTGGTGTCAGTACCTAACACACAGTACAGAAGATCTGTTGTTGTCAGTACCTAATACACAGTACATAAGATCTGTTGTTGTCAGTACCTAACACACAGTACAGAAGATCTGTTGTTGTCAGTACCTAACACACAGTACAGAAGATCTGTTGTTGTCAGTACCTAACACACAGTACAGAAGATCTGTTGTTGTCAGTACCTAACACACGGTACAGAAGATCTGTTGGTGTCAGTACCTAACACACAGTACAGAAGATCTGTTGTTGTCAGTACCTAACACACAGTACAGAAGATCTGTTGTTGTCAGTACCTAACACACAGTACAGAAGATCTGTTGTTGTCAGTACCTAACACACAGTACAGAATATCTGTTGTTGTCAGTACCTAACACACAGTACAGAAGATCTGTTGTTGTCAGTACCTAACACACAGTACAGAAGATCTGTTGTTGTCAGTACCTAACACACGTTACAGAAGATCTGTTGTTGTCAGTACCTAACACACAGTACTAGAAGATCTGTTGTTGTCAGTACCTAACACACAGTACAGAAGATCTGTTGTTGTCAGTACCTAACACACAGTACAGAAGATCTGTTGTTGTCAGTACCTAACACACAGTACAGAATATCTGTTGTTGTCATTACCTAACACACAGGTACAGAAGATCTGTTGTTGTCAGTACCTAACACACAGTACAAGAAGATCATGTTGTTGTCAGTACCTAACACACAGTACAGAAGATCTGTTGTTGTCAGTACCTAACACACAGTACAGAAGATCTGTTGTTGTCAGTACCTAACACACAGTACAGAAGATCTGTTGTTGTCAGTACCTAACACACGTTACAGAAGATCAGTTGGTGTCAGTACCTAACACACAGTACAGAAGATCTGTTGTTGTCAGTACCTAATACACAGTACAGAAGATCTGTTGTTGTCAGTACCTAACACACAGTACAGAGAATCTGTTGTTGTCAGTACCTAACACACAGTACAGAAGATCTGTTGTTGTCAGTACCTAACACACGGTACAGAAGATCTGTTGTTGTCAGTACCTAACACACGGTACAGAAGATCTGTTGTTGTCAGTACCTAACACACAGTACAGAAGATCTGTTGTTATCAGTACCTAACACACAGTACTGGGGATTTGTTTTTGTCAATACCTAACAAATAGATGTATTGTTGTCAGTACTAAATAAACACATCTGTTGTTGTCCGTACTTACCGAATTGATATGTTGTTGTCAGCATCTAACAAACCCATCTATTGTTGTACGTACCTAGTAATCAGATCCGTTGCTTTGAAGTAAATAGCAACCAGATAGGTTGTTGTTAGTTCCTAACAAAAAAATCTTTTGCTGTCAGTATCTAACCAACACATCTGTTGTTGTTGTCAGTACCTAACCAACACATATTTTGTCAGTACCTAACAAACAAATCTGTTGTTGTCAGTACCTAACAAACAAATCTGTTGTCAGTACCTAACAAACAAATATGTTATTGTCAGTACCAATAAATGAACGAATTTGGGTACCCCCTCACATCAAACCCTTCAAAGACGGACGGGGACTAGTGAAAACACACACATTGTATCGTGTGCTATCCAAGTAGCGATAAAGAGAACTTCAATGGTGTATACGTATACCGTGGGTGATGTTGTGTGCGAACGAAATACGGTCAGCGAAATGGAATAAAATCGTCAAATGAAAGAAAAAAATGTCTTTAAGTATGTCAGGGCTGAGTTATCAAAACAGCGGCAGTGTTCGTATTACAGACGTCAAATCATTTACCAAAATCCACAGTCTGTTACCAATCATATATATATATATATACATTGGTTTGGAAACCAGGACTGGAATGACCTGCCGCACTTAAACCCCAACAGCCCCCATACAATGACACCCGAGCTTCAACCGTACCGTTACATTAGGGGAGTATATTATTGAAATAATTTTTGCTGGAAAACTTGGTGATTTTTAAAATAGCATTCTTTCTGCATCATTGCTTGTAATGGAACCGTGTCATTGCCTGTCATGATTAATTCCAAGGAACAGGCTGAGTTACATCGTTTAGTGGCAGAATGCAAGAAAGAATCTTGATCTCCGAAAGTTAGCATACTGACCTTCTTTTTCTTTCTAGTTGTTAATTTTCGATATTGTCATTGTTATAGACAAGAGGAGCGAGAATAAGGTGTTATTTTCACGTAAATAAGTTGTTTAAAGGACAGCTTCCCCAGGGTAAAGGCGACGTGCGCTGATAATAAGTATATAATTTATAATACCCATATAATACTGCCATATGGATGTCAGATAAAGGATATTTTTAAGCGTCTCCGATATGGATAAATCGAGGATTAAGTTGTCAGTAGTCATTGTACACTAGTCAAAAGAGGGAAATGTTCAGGCTCATTTCGTTAATCTCGTCAAACGTAAACTGATAGCTATACTATACCTTGATAGCACAGCTGTTTATCGACATTTCGAGAGGATTGTACTGTTTCGTAAGTCACTTAGTAGCACTATAACAAAATTAACACTTCACTATATATGTATTACAGGTGCACGTGCACGTCCATTTACTCTGTGAACCCTGTCACGGCAGCAATTGATGATAGTGTGTGGTCCTTGGTCTCTCCGCTAACCTGTTGTTAGTAGACTAACAGTGGAAACCATGCAGCTATTGCATGCGAGGCCAGTGTTGTGTATAATGGGTAGTTCACCCGATCGATAGCACGTCCCCGCTAGTCTTATACCCCTATATACATGTAGTACCCCCAACCGGTATACTTCCCTTTATACCAAAACCCACAAAATTTATCTTTAGAGTAAAAAGTTAAGACTCAGAGGTTTATAGACGAGTCATGCTGAAAATTAAAGGAATTCTTTGGTGAATAATACAATTTTAATAACTTGGTGATGACATTTGTGGTAGTACAGTGGCACCAATAGACAATAGGTCATTGTAATCGTATATCATAATATACAACAGTATAACAGCCGAAGCTCGACCCTTCTCTCTTAATACACATAGGCTGGACCTGTTAATAGAGGCCAAAGAAATGTAATGTGGCTATTTGAACGCTTTCAATTGATGTAATTACACGTTTAGACCGTACACGACTGACTATGGTTAGGCTACAATGATGATGGATGAGAAGGAGTTTGATACCCTTATTTACGAATCCGATCCCTTGTTCCGACGAAACCTCATATTTGTGGAATATAAAACCGACAAGAAACCAAAAAAGGTAAACAAATATTAGAACGAGATGGTCACAGGCTTGTAATCTAGGTCATTACGGCTCTTGATTTTAGCCCTGTTGTGTATATAGACTGACCACTAGATGAGGTCGATTGTGTCACCAAATATGTAAAAGGGAACTTAGGTATACACGTATTTATTAAACTGAAATCTCCGCCATCTTGCACTTGAAAATTACACCAAGCCGTCATCGTGAATGCGTTTTCCAGTCGTATCATCCGCACATGTATGATAGCGAACTGTATGATAGCGAACTGCCATATTTTTCAACAGGTTCGATGAATTATCATGGCAGTCTAGGGGCCGCGGTGGTTAAGGTGTCCCGACACTTTATCACTAGTCCTCCACCTCTGGGTCGCGAGTTCGAAGCCTACGTTGGGCAGTTGCCAGGTACTGACCGTAGGCCGGTGGTTTTTCTCTGTGTACTCCGGCTTTCCTCCACCTCCAAAGCCTGGCACGTCCTTAAATCATCCTGGCTGTTAATAGGACGTTAAACAAAACAAACCAAACCAATCATGACAGTTGCTAAGTATTAGAGTCCAAAATATTCAGCGTCACATATGTCCTCTTCAGCGTCACGTGTGTCCTGTTCAGCGTCACGTGTGTCCTATTCAGCGTTACGTGTGTCCTGTTCAGCGTCACGTGTGTCCTATTCAGCGTCACATATGTCCTATTCAGCGTCACGTGTGTCCTATTCAGCGTTACGTGTGTCCTATTCAGCGTCACGCGTGCCCTGTTCAGCGTCACGTGTGTCCTATTCAGTATCACATATGTCCTATTCAGTGTCACATGTGTCCTATTCAACGTCACATATGTCCTATTCAGCGTCACGTATGTCCTATTCAGCGTCACGTGTGTTCTATTCAGCGTCACGTTTGTTCTATTCAGCGTCACGTATGTCCTATTCAGCGTCACGTGTGTTCTATTCAGCGTCACATGATTTTTTGTGTCCTTTTCAGCGTCACGAGTGTCCTATCCAGCCTCATTACTAAGCTGTATAAGTGTAAATATACAGTGTATACAATTTTTTACTCCTTCGGTGTACTGTAGAAATAACGAGATAATTTTCGAAGTCCATCAGACCTCAATGGTTCACTGGGCGTACTGACTCATAAGATTAAGACTAGTTATCAGGGATAGAACTGATGCGTAGGAACAATTTTTGAGGGTTTTTCGTCAATGTTTCTCTGATCCACACTAAGTACATGTAACAGGTCATTATTCCTCATGTTATGTCAATGCATCGGCTACGAATCGTATCGCAAATAAAAAAACCTCATATACATGTTATATGGCGTGTTTTGAACATTAACAATGCGGTGACATGATTTTATAATAATATACACGTACACTTAAAAAGTTATGGGCATGATAACAATTTAACAAGTCTGCATCAACTATATTATATCAGCCTTCGGCCTCGTGCAATAGAACATTCCAAATTCTGAAACGTCAAAGGTGTTCAATAGTTCACACGTGACCGTGCAATTGTCAATTTAGCCGTGCAATAGTATACAGTTATATTGTATGGGTTTGAGGTAAAAAGCACTTTTATTCTGCCCGAGACTTAAACTATTTTCCGAGGCGAAGACGTTGGAAATAGTTAATGTCAAGGGGAAACTGCTTTTCCAGAAATACCCATACAATAACTGTTTTATTGTACCAGCATTTAAATCATCCCATTTTTTTCTTTCGAACCAGTGTTCATATCCTCCACTAATCTTGATGATTTTCCCCGAAGATTGCATTTCAGCATGCTAACTGCCGTGTTTATTACTCGTTGTGAGTTAGCGCTGTCTTTTTCAGAAAAAAAATCCTCTCCAGCACTTCTTCATCCAGATTATCAAAATTGGTAGATGAAGCCTTCTTCGTAAATGTTCCTGAAGCATTCCCATGAACGATTTCACTAAACAAAAGTTGGCTGCGTCGTCTTGGTCTCGAAAACGCTTATTCATTATCCAATCAGTTTATATCCACAAATCATTGGTACACCACGGCATATTCTTGTTTGAGTGTAAATTGTAAAATATAGAGGCCTCTTAATGGGAAGTGGAGAAATATTCGTTTCTCTGCATTTTTGGAGAATAATATTTATTTGTTTTGGGAATAGGCACGCATTCTCCTGTAAAACATACCAAAGACACCATTGAAGACCCTTTTTTTAAGCTAGTAATTCTGTAAAATGTATTTCGATAACGATATATAATGATCAATGCATGCGCGAGGTGTATAAGAATTGGATGGAACTGGAGTTTCAGAGGAAATCAAAGTTACTGGCCACATGTGCAGAAAACTCTGCATATTTTTTTTCCATATTAAATTGGGAAATCACTGTCTGTCTTCGTGAAAGGCGATCGCGCAGTCTGCGTCACCGACTTCATAAATCTACATACTTTTATGAGGCTTTTCAATTCTCATTCTAACTGGAAGCTACAGTATATGTGCTGATAATTGAGAGCTGCTAACTCTATTACGACAGAGCTTATGCAGCTGTAGCGAGAATTTCCCAGTTCGGAGTGTCTCTGTGCAATTTGGAGAGGTGTGATCAACTTGTGTTAATTGCAATTGGAGCGGATACCTAACCGCTTTATCTCCGTTAATGAACTGGTAACTTTGTCACGTTCCTCATTCTTATTGCGGAACAAAGATCAATTTCCGGTGTATTATTAGCACTAGTCCACGTCATACACACTGTAGTCTGACGCTGGTACATACGCATGTTAAAGACGATTAACCTGCTTTTAAAACTATCGGATTATGTCTCTGTAGCCGAAGATTTATTCACGTTTCAATTTTGACTGGTGGTTTTTCACAAATATTATGGCCTGCCGCCGTTATAAAGGAAAAGGCCCTGAGTTAAGTCATTGTTTTCGATAAGTTTTAAATGGTAAGCAATACTAAGGTAGTCGAATTTCGTGGTGAACAAACGTGTACCTTACTCGTATGGGGATATTTATCGTCAATTATGTAAGGATGCGAGCCTTAGAGTTTTGTCAAAGCATTGTCATATCGTGTCTTTGACCAAACATTATAGTATGTGTCTTTGTTCAAGCATTGCCATACTACTCTTCAACCAAACATTGTCACGGTGTTTTTGTTAAGACATTTTCAATACTGTTTCTTTGTTCAAACATCGCAATAATATTTCTTTGTCCAAACTTTAGAAATATTGTTTCTTTGTCCAAATAGTATACAATCTGTTTCATTATTCAAACAATGCCTTAATATTTCTTTGTTCAAACATTGTAAATACGCGTTCTTTGTCCAACCATCTTGAATACTTTAGCTTTGTCCAAACATTCTAAATACTGTTCCTTTGACCTAAAATCTTAAATACTGTTTCTTTGTTGAAATATTCTTTTTTCTGTTCCTTTGTTCAAACTTTGTAAAAGCCGTTTCCTAGTCAAAACTGATTCGATGCCGTTGACGTTTAACCACGTGATTGCTTTCTGATTGATGTAAACTGCTTGTATAAGTACGAATACGAATGCTTTTTAATATCTTATATTTAAGTAATTCATTTCTTTTCTGGAACAGAGTTATTGCTTCCGTATCAGAACTGTCAGTTAAGCAAGTCATCGCATCATCTCGCTGGATTGCATTAAGAACATGTTTAAACAGAGAACAAAAAAATTGATAACATTTCACTTTATTATTTTTCAAGCACTTTTCGGGTATATAAAAATGCTTATGATGTTGAAATATCACTATCCATGAGAAAGTTAGCCAGGCCCAAAATGTGCTGTCTGAAAGATATTCGTTAAGCCGAATAACGAGAACCTGTTGAACTTTATCCAGTTGAGATTAGGACTCGATTTGACGGTACCTAGAGCAAATTATTGCTTATGGATATTTTGTTTTATTTCCTCCGTTATACTCGTATGCCATCTCTAATAGTCATTGAATGTACATTTTAGATAACAAGTCGGCAGTTGAGTAGAAAGGGACGCTACCGTCTGCGTAAGTGTGTTACTCCTTACACGTGTATCACGCCAGGTGATAAATTTAGATAGGTACCGAACGTCATTGTTGGCTATACTACGAGATAGGCATGATATACATTCGTTACAAGCGTCACGCTGACATCGACAGTTTTATCTTTGTTTACAAAGCCGTGAATAGTGCTACTTTTCACACAGGATTTTGAGAGGCGGAAATTGCTTCACACATTTCGCTGATAGTGGTGATGAAGTTATTCAAGAAGATTGCGGAAGTGCATGTGCAATTAAATCAAATATTTTAATCTAAACCGAGTCAATTTTTATCAGTGACAATTTCGTTTTTTACTAGCAAGTCGTCTGGCCTAGAGTAATCTACACCATGAAAACAGTAGTGGCTGTGTCTGATAATATAAACTTATTAGATACACTTCTGTAATAATCACGAATTTGCCATTCCGACGATTTATCTAAAAAAAAAAAAAAAAAGGGGGGACAAATCGAAACATGTTTTGAAAGGAGCCGACGTTTCTCTCTCTTCATTTTTAAGGAACAAAACAGTGAAAGTTTATTCTTTCCTTATTAGTCCCTATCGGTAAAACCGGGTAGACACCATGTCCTCCTCTCCCTCCGTCCTGTACGTGCACGATGTATGTACGTACGTACGTCACGCCAAAGTTTTTCAGGGGTCTTGCGGCTTCATTTCTTGAGGATCAAACTTCAAACACTGATAAAGGACTTCAATATATCGGACAGGTTCGAATTTCAGAATTTTTGGGTCAAGGTCAAGGTCTTTATTTTAGCGGGGACCGATAGGGGACATGTATTGATTTAGCAATTCCAAGTATGTTTGTTAAATAATTTCATTTACATTGTTTTGTTTTAGGTATTTCTTATCTATGAAGGGGTGCTGTGATAGGGGAAGGGGGTTAGAATCTGGGTGATACTTGGGCGGTATTCAGTGGATAATATGAAGCCAGATGGCCGTAGACTGTTAATATGTGTTCACAGAATCAGGGCACCATATCCATACAAATCTAACACGTTACATTAAGCAATACCTCTTGTCGAATACCGGCCTAGTTTTGTGGTTCTTATATAACGAATGTTCCATTTCCCAGTAAATATGATGCGGATTGCTACATCATATAACGTGTTTTATTTTGTTGTTTTGAGAACTCGATTGTTGACAGTTTGGTTTACTCGACTGTTGACAGTTTGGTTTACTCGAAACATTGGCGCCCATTTAGGGACTCGGGAATGATATTCATCGCTGCTTGCGAAAGCATCGCTGTTACCCCTGGAAACTCGAGGACGAATTCTTTCCTGGAGGGGGAGTATGTAACCCTGGTAAATACTAGCCGCAATATACCGCTCGGCTAGAGAGATCTTCTCTTTAGCTCGATCGGTTGAGCGTAAGACTAGTAAGCCAGAGGTCCCGGGTTCGATCCCTAGCGGAGGCAGTGATTTAAATTTAATTAATCCTGCGCTCTGTTACACATAGCTTTAATAGCCCTGGGATTATCAGTTAATCCAATATTGTTTACTTTTCATTGTTTGAGATACGACAGATGATCAAATACTGTGGTCTATTAATGACTTTAAACAAAGTTGATAATATAATGTAGTTTATTCACGTCACGACAGTTGGTGCAATATTGCAGTATCTTCAATGCTCATTATCGTATATACCATCTGTGACTCCGCCCGATCCCGATCACACTTTGTGACCCTTTTCCCTCTTCGACCGTCCTTCAATGACCTTATTGTGCTAACAAAACGTAAAACAACACCATTCACATTCAATCCAGATGTAGACGTTTATAATTATATCTTTGAAACTTAAATGAAACTATTTAACTTAACCAAAACTCAATTCCGACATCCAGCTGTGTCATTCTCTCTTCACCAGATCTTATAGATCTGTACATGCCCACACGCTTTCCAATGCCAAATGTTACAGTTTCTGGTAACATGGATTTGGTATATCTATATTACTTGTGTTAAAATTATTTGGTTTCATTCTCTCAAGTTACTGACGATTTCAGTAATTACGCCACTATAATATAAACAGAGCTGTGGGTATGTTTTTAAGCTCTTAGCATAAAAAACTTACGTTTCGAGAGTTAGTTTATATGAAACTACAACACAGATTCACATGTTAAGCGCAGTATACAGACCTGCACATAAACAGTTGGTGTCAGAAGCGAGTGTTCTTTCCTAAACTTAGCATGGCATTGTTCTGATCCTCTGACTACAACTTCATTTCTGAAGACAGAATCTCGGTTTCTGTCACATGAGTATTAGCTGACAAATGTTTAATTATCTCCTAAATTCCCAATCTCCCGCTCGATATCGCGAGTGACCTTTTTGTCCACTCTCGACTTTTCTGTCCGTATTATCCGCGCCAAAATCTCTCTTTATTGAAGAATCAGTCATTTGAATATGTACATCTTTACTGCCGTCAATCTACGTCCGTAAATAGCTCGAATCAGGATTAAAGGCGATACATAGACCATCAACGAAGCGCTACATTTTATAGGCACGTTCTGTCACGATAAGGATTTAATATTCAACAAAAGATATAAACTGGCCGTATTTATAGCTCTATCTGATCGTTCCTCGTAGGATGGATGATTGGACCGACATTACATTGATCCAATACGTTTTGTGGTAAGCTTTTATAGGTGTTCCAATTTTAATCTAGAGTACATACTTAATATAACGGTTCAGTATATATATATATATATATCGGTTATATATGCTGACAGATAACCACACGTATAATGAATATATGAAGAAATGACCTCAATCTGTTGACAATTCGTTAGTATTAAAATAACTTTTCAAGATATACTTCATCAGCATTTACAAAAAAAAAATTCATAATATGCTACACCGGTATCTATATCCAGGTACTGTATTTTGGCCATAAATGGAATTTGAATTATCATTAAAGCATGTAACAAGCAACACATATTATCAACACAGTCCTACACACATTTAGAGTTAGATAAATTAGAGACATCATACAGCATTTACATCATTCCAGCACTCGTCAAAGCTGCTACGCGCCTAAGGTGTTGAATATTTGTAGACAACGGAGGATACTTGAAATAGGATGATTGCCATACTGTTAGCCGCGCCTCTATTTAAGTTTCAATTTCAATTTCATTTGAAAACTATGGCATGCAAGCTGCTATAAGCCACGGATATTCCAGGACACAAGCAGTTTCTACCACATGCAATTAAAATCAAAAGTCATACCTTATCTCTTTATCCAGTTAGGGCCAAGATGGAAATGCTTTCCTCATCTTTCTGACTGTCTGTTATGCACTTTGAAAGTCGACTTGATTGGCAATGCACCTCATTGTACAGTTAATTGTTTGCATGTGCTCCACTATACAAAATAAACTCTATTCAGTTGCTGCAAATTGACCAGGACCGTTTACATATTAAAGAGGCTTGGTATATTCTGAAAAACCCGTCGGACTTAAATGATTAGAATTTAAAATGGATCATTCAACTGAACGTTGTTTTTTACTTTGACAGCTCTATCAATGAGGACGGCACTGTCATATTCAAATTAACACCAAAATGTAACAGCGATTGAACTTGTCATTACCTTGAAAAACAAACATATGCATAGTTCGTTCCCGTAGAGAACAGAAAACGGTTATTCGAGAATGCACTTCCTTCATCTATACCATAAATGTTTTACAAACCAAATAAGCCTGCCTTACTCAGTCATCGTTGTCATTTTATTGATGTTGTGCACATCTTAACATACCACTAAGAAAACAAGGAAAATTTCAACAGTAAAATATAGGAGAAGGAAAAGAAAAGAAAGATGTTAGCAATCTTGTACGTGTACCTGCTTAGTGCCTCCAATATGCCATCAGACCTAAACATACTTGTACCATTAAAAGTCAAAAAGAGGCATGTTCAAAATCCTATCAATAGAAGTAAAGTAGCTTGTACCAAAAACCATCAAAATCGCCTTGCAGCTGGTAACAGAGGAAGGGAATGGATAAAAAAAAAAGAAAAAAAAAATGTAATTATCTATATACATGTATAGAGCAAAGCAAATGATAATATACAAAATCCCACTAAAATGAAGAATTAGGGGCATTTCATCAAAGGTAAATGTACAAAATCCCACTAAAATGAAGAATTAGGGGCATTTCATCAAAGGTAAATGTACAAAATCCCACTAAAATGAAGAATTAGGGACATTTCATCAAAGGTAAATGTACAAAATCCCACTAAAATGAAGAATTAGGGGCATTTCATCAAAGGTAAATGTACAAAATCCCACTAAAATGAAGAATTAGGGACATTTCATCAAAGGTAAATGTACAAAATCCCACTAAAATGAAGAATTAGGGACATTTCATTACCGGTAAATGTACAAAATCCCACTAAAATGAAGAATTAGGGACATTTCATTACCGGTAAATGTTCCAAATTCCCACTAAAATGAAGAATTAGGTAGGGACATTTCATCAAAAGTAAATGTACAAATTCCAACTATAATGAAGAATTAGGGACATTTCATCACCAGTAAATGTTCAAAATTCCCACTAAAATGAAGAATTAGGGACATTTCATTTCCAGTTAATGTACAAAATCCCACTAAAATGAAGAATTAGGTACATTTCATTACCGGTAAATGTTCAAAATTCCCACTAAAATAAAGAATTAGGAACATTTCATTACCGGTAAATGTACAAAATCCCACTAAAATGAAGAATTAGGGACATTTCATTTCCGGTAAATGTACAAAATCCCACTAAAATGAAGAATTAGGTAGGGAAATTTCATCAAAAGTAAATGTACAAATTCCAACTATAATGAAGAATTAGGGACATTTCATCAAATATTACTGTACACAATCACCACTAAAATGAAGTGTTCAAAAGGCACGTCTTACTTTAGAAGGCACTTGCGTGTATTGTTCCCCTAAAATCAACACAGTATCGCTCTAATGTGAAGCACCGATATAAAATAACGTATTATATAAATATCAAAATTTCTTTTGCGATACAAAATTGACACGTAACATGTGCATGTAACTTATTCTGTAGTTATGTTAAATCACAAAAGCTGATTTTGGCAAGCATAGCTGGGTCACTTCTTCTATCTTCGGTGAGTTTAATTGGTTCAAATCTTCTCAAAGATGACATTATTAATATCATAGGTAAGAAAACTAGTATAATGTTCAATTATAAAAAGAACATTTGGAAAAAGTTATTGACACAGCGTTGCATTGTGATATACATATTTAACCATGCACGGTACATCTGTAATTTGGCCCGACATGAAATGATCAGGTGTAAGGTAAGCCTATTATACACTAGTAAAAGTAATCACGGGGCGTTACAGGTACAAGACAGGTGTATATTGCCGTCTGTGGGTCATTGTATCATAGGCTCCCACCATTGTTAGCTTCATAACAACATTAAAATGTGATTCTTTGTTAAAATATTGATTGATTTAGAAAACATTAAAATCTTTCTTTTTTTCCACATTTGTATGTATGTATGCTCTGTATCTGAACCTATTATTTGGAAGTCACTGTTGTGACAATACCAGTTTGTCAATGGAATGTGCCTTACGTGCGGGGTTTTAATATATATTGTACTACATTCACACTTCTCTAACAGATACCTGTCTGTGTAAGGTTTACCTTATACCGTATTTTGTGGCCGACATCATGCTCTCATTTGGAAATGTTTTATATGAAGTCATACATGTTTAACGTTTGTTGATATCATAGTGAGTCCTTTGTAACCGCCCTGCAAGTAGCTTCTCGTATTGAGAATATTGTTTCACCTAGACTTGCATGGCGGGTATCGTCAGTGGAGCAGAAGACGCTAACCTTTCCAGAACATCTGGTCTAATTGTACATTGCAAATTGTCAATGGTCTCCATGGTATTCATTATTTAGTCTGTATTTTCCCTTCGTTTTTAACTGTAATCCAAGAAAAGGTACAGCATTGGACTTAACATAACAGACGCTGGAGAATCTATGTCAACTTTACTGATGATTATAACGATATTATTTATCATACTATTTCATATTATATTACAATATTATGCTATGATAATATATAATAATGATATCGAGTGTATATGTCAAAAGTGTCATCTGCGGGGACAAGCAACACTCTTTCAATAATTGCCTCTGTTAGTCGTTATGAAGAGGTTCCTATAGAGGAGCGAATATCATGTTTATTGTAACGAGATTATAGAAACTGCTTAAAAGTTAAGAATAATAATTTAAGATGGTTATGTCCTATCTAAATAAGGACATTGTATATTAAAAGTATGCTTTACATAGAACGTTAAGTCTCTTGTTAACCTAGTTGACATAAACTTGGGGCCGCGGTGGCCGAGTGGTTAAGGCGTCCCGACACTTTATCACTAGCTCTCCATCTCTGGGTTGCGAATTCGAAACCTACGTGGGGCAGTTGCCAGGTACTGACCGGAGGCCGGTGGTTTTTCTCCGGGTACTCCGGCTTTCCTCCACCTCCAAAACCCGGCACGTCCTTAAATGACCCTGGCTGCTAATAGGACGTTAAACAAAAACAAACCAAAACAAACCAAATGACATATACAGTGTCGTTCTTTTTTAAATCGTCTGTCATAGCTATATACCGAGTGGCGGTGCATACCTGTATATTATGTAAATAATTAATGTTCCTACTTTATATACTCTGTATGTACTGGTAAGATAAAACATAAATTGACCTGACCTGACTTGACTTGACTTGTTGTTACACACCAATACTTATAGATATCAAATCACAAAATATCTCAGATAAACAAGCATCAGAAATAGACTGTCATCTGGGGACGACTTTGTGTATAGTGTTTGCTAAGACAAGGACTTCACGGAGACCAGATCGATGTAAAAGGTAGACAGGGGTTATGGGAAATTCCATTTTTGAGCTGTATAGTATATCCGTCTATTGGGAGCTAGCAATACTTGAGATATTTACGACGATGTGACAACAGAAACACGTAAGGATTTAAAAGCTGAACTCGTAAAAGATTTAAAATCCCCGCACAAAGTTGGCTGTGCATCTTATTTACAGTTTTCCCGGAATGTTTACCGCAAATGAATGCAGTAAAGATGTACCGTCAACTTGACACAGACTGCCATATTGGCACTTTGTTACTGGTGTTACTTTATCAATAACGTGTTCTATCAGTGTTAGTGAATGTGGGGATTACTTTTGGTATTATGTTTATTTATAAGACTATTAACCTAATACAAAGCATAGTCGTTTGTTTCACAAGAAAAGCCTTAAAACCCCTTCTGTAAATAATTTTTTTTTCAAAAAAAAAATTTTTCAATCGTAGGTAAAATCAAGGTAATATCATGTTCTCAACATGAGGGCCGTGGTGAAGGTGAGGGAAGTAATAGGCATATTAACAAATATCTACCATGTCAGACGTTATATTATGAAATATGATTGTATTTAATGTAATCTTGCTCATAGTTTCATCAGACTGCATTTATCGAATCAATGTGTGTCATGCCACTTTTCTGAGGCTGTCTTACCATTGCTTATTAAGTAAATACCAGTATTTGGAACTGATCCTTCAATAAATTAATCAATAAAATGGGACATTTTAACACGATAGGCCTGGGAGGCGGTGAAGTAGATAGATCTAAATATACACAGGACAAGATAAATGAAATCATCACCTTATTAGATAGTTAAGTGATAAGCTAGCCCAGATTTGTTACAGTTTAGGTAAAGATTAAGACAAGAAAGATCACCCCTAAGATACATATGCTAGTCAAGGCATAATTGTATTTAAAGGGTATGAATATGAAAAACAAACAAAATATGTAATCCATCTCTAAAGAATTAAATTTGGCTTGTAACAAGAATTTCCATTGGCTTAAAAATATGGTATTGTCGCTTTTGATTTGCTGATACAGGCGACATGAAAATTTCTAACAGAAAGTAGTTCATCAATAAAAATGACTTTTCACAGGGATTGTGTATTGTAAATAGCATTTTTAGTGTTAACCAGAATATAACTTTATGGTATAGCTCCATATTATTTTTTTTTCAAATCAAGTTAATCCTTAAATATTTGTCGTCTGCACATGACAGACGATGACAGACAGCTTCTCATGTGTTTGTGTTGCTCTTCTCATACAAGTATAACACGATTAAAGATAAGTCTGAGCACAAAATATACATTTGAGAATGAGAACGGTTTCATAAAAACGGCCACTGGTGTATTGCATCCAAGGTTTTATCAAAGGTATACACTAAGCCGCTTCTTTGATGCAATACTGAGTGAATAAGTATTTAGTGCTGCGTATTCTACAAGAACTGCATGATGTTTGTATGGTAAAGAATATTTGTCATTGTTACAAAGTTTTTATCATGGTAGAAAATGGACAGTTCACATGTCCTATATCAGATCAATTCATATTATGAATTTGATAATGTCATAACAGCGATGTATAAGCGACTAACATTTTAAGAACATATTATACATATATGATATAACACATAAGGAAGATAAACACGTTACTCGAATAACGCTGCATGGGGTTTTCGTACAAGCATTTAGTATGCATAGACAAAATGTGTCATTGTGGTATTCTCTTGTATTTAATTAAAATGTTTATTTCGTGTTACAGGTGCGTTCCTTATTCCGTACATAATCATGCTGGTGTTCCTTGGTATTCCTCTATTCTATATGGAGTTGGCCCTCGGTCAATATCAGAAATGTGGCGCGATCAACGTATGGCAAAGGATATGTCCCATGTTTACAGGTAAGCCAAACACCACAGAGCATTACAAATCAACAACTGTACGTATCACGTTTTCATGTGACAGGGCAATATATTGTGCACATATTACTTGAGCACTTACTATACGATGACTTATAATGAACTCCCTCGTCATCATGTTCCAGCATCACTCGACAGCCTTTCGTGGCTACCTGTTTATTGTTTAACGTTCTATCAACAAACTTTGTCCTTTAAGGACGTCTTTTTCTGTTTAAAAGCCGCGTGCGTGTTGCAAGTGTGTATGTGTGTGTGTTGATACCCTGTTCGTATGTTAGTGTTCGCTTTCTTGTGATAGAGCTGCACTGATGTCGACCTAATAGTGATACATCACTGGAGTATTCTGGCGGAGCTCGCAGGCAACACACATACCCGGTCACACCTTTACTTCCTGCGGTCAGATAAAACTTCCAAGTACCATGCTACTGAGGACTGACATCTACTATCTTAAGGGTGTCGGATATGTCTCGGCAAGACAAAAGCCGGGTGTTCGTTCATGCACTGAATACCTAGCTACAGATCGGAAGTGGGACAGTGGCAATGGTAACCTCAAGAAATTGTATAGAAAGAATAAAAATTTAGTGACCTCTTACCAATCATGACCTGGAGCAGAAATAACCATGTTCAAGTTTTACCTGCGCGGCATTCAACATGTCTTACCGATAGGCAGGCAATATATGGCTTTTCCATTAGGTCTAGACAACTTAGAAGGAATTCCGATTGATGCTTATCAGAGTAATTCATTAGGTCTAGGGTAAAACATGTTATTTCGAATGACAAGCAAGAATGAAGATATATTTTCAACGCCAACAAAGTATGACAACATGTGCAAGTCATTTGTAAAATTTGTGGAATGTCTTCATTGGATAGCAAAATAAAAATATAAGAGACGGCGCCTTTCAAATTTTTAAGTTGCTGGGTATAACAGCGTTATCTCTTACTGCACAGCGAAAATGTCTAGTTACGAAAGATTGACCAATGTTAATGTAAGTCATTTCGTGTAGCAAAAATGATAATTTAGGATCTTTGACTAACTGACCTTGTAAGGTTATCGTACTTTAAAATATGTATGAAGAGTAAAAGTTATGTATGAAGAGTGAAAAGCTATGTATGAAGAGGGAAAGCCCTCCTGCGCGAGGCCAAAATATGTCGAATAGGGTATTTATTTTGAAAAATTAAAAAAAAAAAAAGTTATCGTGGGCTCGTCAATGTTTCTAGCTCTTCAAGGGGTTGATTAAAAGATACACAAGATATTAGCACCTTTCAAAGCAAATCGAGATTAAGACACCGTAGAGCGAAAAATTAATTAAACTGTGCCATATACAGCTGTTTCATCTTTCCAGGACTTGTCAGGGAAGGTAATTATATTTCTGGAATAAAACGTAAAGCCAAGGAAACATTTGCGACTGTTTTACATGTATCGGTATGATATATTGTGTCTTCGTGATATTTTTGATTGACTTCATTTCCTTTTTTCTAGATAATAGTCAATCATTCTTTACGCTAAACAAAGATCAAGTCTCAGGAAAGGCAAGACAAGCGAATAATTTTAGTTCAGATTAAATAAATTGGAGGTAAAACGAACAAAGGTTTAAGAACAATGGATGTTGTGAAAGGGTAAGTGTGTCCTGCTTCATTGAGACATTAGCCAAAGAAATCTAGGTCAAACGAAAGAATCACAACATTCTTTCAAAACGCGAACAGCGATGATGAAATCTACAAGGTCTTGTAAGGAAACTTACATGTCGAGCCTCATATTCATAAAGAAAATATTTCCCAATAAAATCAGGGATACCTTTAAATTATCCATGATACTATACCCACCTGTACTGATAGCAAATAAGGGGGCGCACGTGATTAATCAATTGGTGCTGCCTTGTATAGGTACAAGAGTAACAGTAGTGTCCATTCACTGCCAAACGCTATGACATATACCTAGCCTAAAGTATATAGTGATTACTACCAAATTAATTTCCACACAGAACACACATGGTGGCCATCGCTTCCGAATTCTATGTCATTCATATACGGTATTACAACAATATTCGTATCACTACCAAAGTCTTCAACGTTAACGTTCAATTTCGCAAAAATGGTTACCACTATCATTTTCCTATAGCATGGTGAAGGTTGTCAGCTCACCCGAAACTGTATAGTATTAGACTACAATATAGTGAAAGTGGTCACCTCACTTCAAAACTATATGACATTTGCATACAATAGATCATAATTGTCATTTCAAATGATGCTTTGGTTATTTTGCAACTCTCCACGTTTTCTTTGTGAGTTAGTCGCCCGCTACGTTTGCTAATTTACATGTCTTTATGACCTTGTCGTACTAAGCATTGCCGTATTCAGTTACAGGAAACAGACACAAATGAACGTTGTGTTAAAAGCATTACTGATAAATACATGTATCACTTTGCTTCACATAACCGTGTTTAACAGTGATAAAAACCTATCACTCTATAGCGTCTATAGAAAGGTTACATGACTTGCATACAAATTCTATTACTTAAGTAATGAAATCTTATTATTGCATGTAAATCAGCTGTTCCTGTATGGGACTTCTATCAAATGCACGTGCTTGGATTGAAGAACATACGTCCAAATCGATAATATTCTGAAGAAGCAAGTCTATTGAATGGTAAATAAAAAAAGTCAGTTCCATCCTTTGATAGATTTAAATCCCGTTTTCTCAGATTCCAGGAAGTCAAAGTCCCCTTAGGCGTTATCGCGTTATTATCATTTGATGAAGTTGCATGTCATTAACAGTATATGATATACTATATACTCCGATATGATATTGTTCCAAGTTCAAGTTGATGAATTTGTAAACTGATATCAGTATAACAGGGAATCTAATATAGTTTGAAGAGGCTACTTGACGCTACCGTTTCTCTCTGATATGACGTAATATAAAAAGACGATTATGATCACGCATGCTGCGTTCATTAAATAACGTTATCATCACAAGCGTGGAAACCACGTCATTCTTGGCGCATCGTACAGATTATATACTAAAGACAATTTCTATTTAAATTATCATAAACTTGTTCTTTCCAAAGAAGATTGAAAAATTATAGATATTGACGACATGCAATACGACTTTTCGTAGTTCTGAGCGAGCTAGCCTGTTGTCTTGAGTTCGGGCATTTCCTTAATGTCACATGACAAATAGAAAAAAATATCAAGTTAGCCAGAAATGAGGTGGCATGGCATAAAATCAATGGTTTATAATTGAATTCTTTGTATATACGGCCAATGTCAGATACATACGGTTTGGTCATGTAGGAAGAAGTGTCTGTGTGACAGGGATATAATCACGTGACATTTACAATATAACGTCTGTGTGACAGGGACTTTAATCACGTGATAGTGATGCCATGTTTGTAACAGAGATTCAATAATGTTGTGAAACCAATTTAACTGTATCAGACGATTAAACATCTAGAACAATGTCGAACCGGTGTATTCTACGCAGAGTACAGCATAGTGAAACATTTGTATAGCTCAAACTGTCTAAAACAGGACAAAACCCGATATCACAAGTTAAGAAGCTTTTCTATATCTGCTAATCACCAACATCCTATTGTGCAGAAAACACTTAGTCTGACGGCGCTAAGACGTGCCGATGCAACCGTAGAACAGACTTAGTCTGCTTAAAAAAACGGTCTGTAATTTGCATCTGTAATAGTAACCGCATTAGTTTGCTATGCCAATAACATTGGGTCTCTTTTTCTCGAGAAGATATGCAAGTAGTGAGTTAAAAGCAAACAGATCTTCCTTTTGCATTTGCCAGAATTTCTATATATGCTACATCGTTGTTTGTAAAATACGCACAACGTCCATCGTTTTTTTTTTAAATAATACCTTACATGTACATTTATGTTAACTATAGACAGGGAAATAAGTAACTAAGTAAACGGAAATTAGTAAATAAGTAAACGGAAATTAGTAACTAAGTAAACGGAAATTAGTAACTAAGTAAACGGAAATTAGTAACTAAGTAAACAAATAATAGTAAGTAAGTAAACGGAAATTAGTAACTAAGTAAACGGAAATTAGTAACTAAGTAAACGGAAATTAGTAACTAAGTAAACGGAAATTAGTAAGTAGGTAAACAGGAATTAGTAAGTAAGTAAACGGAAATTAGTAACTAAGTAAACGGAAATTAGTAACTAATTAAAGGGAAATTAGTAACTAAGTAAACGGAAATTAGTAACTAATTAAAGGGAAGTTAGTAACTAAGTAAACGGAAATTAGTAACTAAGTAAACGGAAATTCGTAACTAAGTAAAGGCAAAATTAGTAACTAATTACAAGTGTTGTGATGATGTTATTATATCCTATATGTTAAATCTTACCCAGAAATGAGTTTCGTCTTATGATATTCTCTTTGAATTTGGAAGACAGTTTGAAGCGGTACTGTTCAGCATGCTGTGAAATCAAAATTTTGTTTTAGCATCATTTTGCATTGATTCAACTTCGCGCATCCACATTGACGGTAAATTGTTCCGACTCTATTCCATAGGGAGGCTATAAGCGGGTTTAATGTTTGTCATGGAGCCCGCGGATTCAGTGAAAGAAGCGGCTAGTAAGATGCGGGAGGCGCAAACGTAGATATCGTTGTTGGGGGATATTTGTGGTAGTGATTTTGGAACTGGCATTTAGGGTTGATGGGTTGCTTATGCTTGCGTAAATCCCTTCCTTTTCGGACGTAAAAGGGACTCTGATAACCTAGGGATAAGTAATAGCATTTCGTTGTTTACCTTACCGTTATCGACACATCAACAGGCCTAATCATCTCTTCTTTGCGTACAAAACCTTATCCAATGTAACACGATGGAGCGTCATACTACCATATATAGTCATCAACATTTCATCGACAGCATTGTAAAATATCCTTGATATATCTGTTTGAATATTACTTTACGGTATGAAAATATTAGAGTGACCGGCAACGGGTTATGATCAGATGTTCTCAATGATCACAAATTAACGTGCCCCCCCCCCCCCCTCCCCCTCTCCCTTTTTAGCCAATTTTAGCCAATTCGACTTCAGTTCTGACATATATATCTTGACTGTACACTTTAAATTTAAATAACAACTTTAAACAGTGAGAAGCGTCAACTATTCACGTTAGATAAAGTACAGTTGGCAACTGACTTGCAATTACAGCTCATTCATCCACGACTTGTCTTTGCATTAACTTATAACAACGCCATTTTGTTATACGTCTTGAATGGTAGGGGAGATCGCAGCTGTGCAAATCTCCGATACTCTTTTACATTAGTGAAGGCTGCTGAAGAGTGCGCCCTGGTATTGAAGACCAATTGTAGGACAGCTGTATCTTAGGACGTCGTCTCTTTGTCACACCTCGCATGGAAATTTGATCGGAACCTGTTACCGCGATCACAGGCGCTTGCATATAGAAAATATCACTTTCGATTTTTTTTTTTTTTTGATATGGCAGCGGTATGTGTAATCTGTTAACCTGAAGGTTGGCAACTACGCCACGAGCGAAACGGCACCCCATCTCACTTCAACCGGCTAAAAAACACATTTATTCAAACTGACACGGCGCACACTATATGCGACCGTCATCAGAAAACATTCATCTTTAACCTACCGTGCCACTCAATATGAATTGTTACATCCAAAACACAATAATCCGTGAAAACATCGCCGAATTCCTCGCTCAGAACGCCATTTCTCAAACGGCTCCCTGAGCCTGTCCAGATTCTTCATTTACATATGGGGTTCAAAGGTCATGCGATTATATAATCGACTGTCACCAGGTGCACTTTTTGGGGTCATCTCGGCATACTTTATTTTACAGGTGCATGCACAGGACGTCGTTTGCGGTATCACGGACTAATAAGATAGCATATTTTAATGCCATGCAGTGATGGATGGGGTAATAGCTGATAGTTGTTTGATATTTTGATTTTTTATTGTACTTGCCATCTATTTATGGCTATGCCAATCTTCAATTCTTAAAAAAATTGACCCCTACATGACTAGTTAAAAATGTATACCACACACAATATCGATAAGAATAAGAGGTTGTTCTGGGTATTCTGGCGTTAGCCCTAAAATACTATAAAAGTCTGGCGTTGACACAAAATAACCACTACTTCCCCCTCAAGTATTCTCTTTTCTTTCTCATTTTAATTCAGTTTCATAATTCTGTAAGCACTTCAGCCAGTTTGATTATTATTAGTGTAGCGTTTGATGCTTACACACTCAATTAATAAGGTAATTCATCAATAACTTAAATTTTATATATGCGAGCGATGTAAAGTGGAATAAATGGATAATTGAATATTACAAAGAATACATTTTACAATGCGTTAAACTCTTTGACATTGTCACTGGTGGATTTAAAGACCCCCCCTAAAATTGTCAAAGTAAGGGTATCTTAAAAAACGAATTCCCGTATCAATCAGCGAAATAACAATATCAAATCATTAAAAACATCTCTCATATACTTGTTTTTATAAAACAAACCAGGTATGAATCTATCGTGAAATACACTAGAATGCAGGATTTTGCATTAACCTGCTATTTTTCAGGGGGAGAACCGGCGGACACCCCCCTCCCCCCTTTTAATTTCGCACGCCCCCTATTTGAAAATCCTGTGTCCGCCCCTGATTGTAGACACTAAAACTAAGGGGCAAACTGATGATATCGAGTGTATTAAAACCGAAATAACGTAAGAAAGTAATACTGTTTCGAAAATTTGAATAAAAATGGGTTTAAAACAAAATGACTGAAGGAACTCAATATTTCTATAATCATACAGTGATAGATGTACACATAAAATTTGGATTGAACTCGAAGAACTTCTAGCAAACATTAAATCTAACATTGTGGTAAATGAAAATAAATTGATGATGGATCATAGATCACAACGTACAAATCGTTTGGCAGGTCTGAAGTATGATCTTCGTATTTGACGACGACATGATATTTGTAAAATGTGCAGAAATAAATGAACAGGTCTGAAGTAAGTAATGTTGGTACACATGTATACGTTCCAGTAACCTGATGACAGTCTTATTCGTGATTCACTTTTCTTTTTGTTCGTCCAGATTTCAGTAAACTGACAAAAGTTAATCAATAAATAAGCATTTTGTTCTACCTTTGTGACAATTATTTCATTATTTAGAAAACGATACGATAGTGACGTTCTGTGTGAATCAATATATGCCCCCTCCCCCCCTTTCCACTTATCGAAAATCTTATTCTCGAAAGATTGCAAAATTTGCTATAATCATTTAATCATTTCATTTTTCCGAAATTTTGTTCCGAAATTTTGGCCCCCAGACCCCTCGCCAAAAAAAAATTCGGCTCCCGCCTATGGCGCTCGCATTACCACATTACCACTAAATTACTGGACCCCCCCCCCACCCTTTCCAATTCCTGGATCCGCGCCTGCTGTGTACTGTCATATACGGTGCATGGTAATCAAACGTTCAAAATAACGAATAATTTATAAATCATCGTTCATCGACGAAACTCTTCAAATAATCGTAACTTAGACGAAACTCTTCAGCGAGCCGAAGCATTTTGCGGACAAAATGCATGCGGAGATGACCCCCAAAAGTACACCTGACGACTGACGATCATATAATCGCATGACCCTTGAACCCCGTATGTAAATGAAGAATCTGGACAGGCTCAGGGAGCCGTTTGAGAAATGGCGTTCTGAGCGAGGAATTCGGCGATGTTTTCACGGATTATTGTGTTTTGGATGTAACAATTCATATTGAGTGGCACGGTAGGTTAAAGATGAATGTTTTCTGATGACGGTCGCATATAGTGTGCGCCGTGTCAGTTTGAATAAATGTGTTTTTTAGCCGGTTGAAGTGAGATGGGGTGCCGTTTCGCTCGTGGCGTAGTTGCCAACCTTCAGGTTAACAGATTACACATACCGCTGCCATATCAAAAAAAAAAAATCGAAAGTGATATTTTCTATATGCAAGCGCCTGTGACCGCGATCAGACCCACAGGCGCTTGCATATAGAAAATATCACTTTCGATTTTTTTTTCATATGACAGCGGTATGTGTAATCTGTTAACCTGAAGGTTGGCAACTACGCCACGAGCGAAACGGCACCCCATCTCACTTCAACCGGCTAAAAAACACATTTATTCAAACTGACACGGCGCACACTATATGCGACCGTCATCAGAAAACATTCATCTTTAACCTACCGTGCCACTCAATATGAATTGTTACATCCAAAACACAATAATCCGTGAAAACATCGCCGAATTCCTCGCTCAGAACGCCATTTCTCAAACGGCTCCCTGAGCCTGTCCAGATTATTCATTTACATACGGGGTTCAAAGGTCATGCGATTATATAATCGACTGTCACCAGGTGCACTTTTTGGGGTCATCTCGGCATACTTTATTTTACAGGTGCATGCACAGGACGTCGTTTGCGATATCACGGACTAATAAGATAGCATGTTTTAATGCCATGCAGTGATGAGATCGTCCTTTCCTTTTTTTCAACTGCATCATTTCGGTAGTTGCTGAACTTCGTTTTCAATCAAAAAGATTGCATATAACGGTGCTCAATAACTTGTTCAAGACAGGGCCGGGACATTATACGTATACCATGAACAAGCAGTATCAGTTGAAATTAAATTTTTCGAAGTTAAAATTTGGATGGGGTAATAGCTGATAGTTGTTTGATATTTTGATTTTTTATTGTACTTGCCATCTATTTAGGGCTATGCCAATCTTCAATTCTTAAAAAAATTGACCCCTACATGACTAGTTAAAAATGTATACCTCACACAATATCGATAAGAATAAGAGGTTGTTCTGGGTATTCTGGCGTTAGCCCTAAAATACTATAAAAGTCTGGCGTTGACACAAAATAACCACTACTTCCCCCTCAAGTATTCTCTTTTCTTTCTCATTTTAATTCAGTTTCATAATTCTGTAAGCACTTCAGCCAGTTTGATTATTATTAGTGTAGCGTTTGATGCTTACACACTCAATTAATAAGGTAATTCATCAATAACTTAAATTTTATATATGCGAGCGATGTAAAGTGGAATAAATGGATAATTGAATATTACAAAGAATACATTTTACAATGCGTTAAACTCTTTGACATTGTCACTGGTGGATTTAAAGCCCCCCCCCCTAAAATTGTCAAAGTAAGGGTATCTTAAAAAACGAATTCCCGTATCAATCAGCGAAATAACAATATCAAATCATTAAAAACATCTCTCATATACTTGTTTTTATAAAACACACCAGGTATGAATCTATCGTGAAATACACTAGAATGCAGGATTTTGCATTAACCTGCTATTTTTCAGGGGGAGAACCGGCGGACACCCCCCTCCCCCCTTTTAATTTCGCACGCCCCCTATTTGAAAATCCTGTGTCCGCCCCTGATTGTAGACACTAAAACTAAGGGGCAAACTGATGATATCGAGTGTATTAAAACCGAAATAACGTAAGAAAGTAATACTGTTTCGAAAATTTGAATAAAAAGGGGTTTAAAACAAAATGACTGAAGGAACTCAATATTTCTATAATCATACAGTGATAGATGAACTCATAAAATTTGGATTGAACTCGAAGAACTTCTAGCAAACATTAAATCTAACATTGTGGTAAATGAAAATAAATTGATGATGGATCATAGATCACAACGTACAAATCGTTTGGTAGGTCTGAAGTATGATTTTCGTATTTGACGACGACATGATATTTGTAAAATGTGCAGAAATAAATGAACAGGTCTGAAGTAAGTAATGTTGGTACACATGTATACGTTCCAGTAACCTGATGACAGTCTTATTCGTGATTCACTTTTCTTTTTGTTCGTCCAGATTTCAGTAAACTGACAAAAGTTAATCAATAAATAAGCATTTTGTTCTACCTTTGTGACAATTATTTCATTATTTAGAAAACGATACGATAGTGACGTTCTGTGTGAATCAATATATGCCCCCTCCCCCCCTTTCCACTTATCGAAAATCTTATTCTCGAAAGATTGCAAAATTTGCTATAATCATTTAATCATTTCATTTTTCCGAAATTTTGTTCCGAAATTTTGGCCCCCAGACCCCTCGCCAAAAAAAAATTCGGCTCCCGCCTATGGCGCTCGCATTACCACATTACCACTAAATTACTGGACCCCCCCCCCCCCCCCCCCCCCCCTTTCCAATTCCTGGATCCGCGCCTGCTGTGTACTGTCATATACGGTGCATGGTAATCAAACGTTCAAAATAACGAATAATTTATAAATCATCGTTCATCGACGAAACTCTTCAAATAATCGTAACTTAGACGAAACTCTTCAGCGAGCCGAAGCATTTTGCGGACAAAATGCATGCGGAGATGACCCCCAAAAGTACACCTGACGACTGACGATCATATAATCGCATGACCCTTGAACCCCGTATGTAAATGAATAATCTGGACAGGCTCAGGGAGCCGTTTGAGAAATGGCGTTCTGAGCGAGGAATTCGGCGATGTTTTCACGGATTATTGTGTTTTGGATGTAACAATTCATATTGAGTGGCACGGTAGGTTAAAGATGAATGTTTTCTGATGACGGTCGCATATAGTGTGCGCCGTGTCAGTTTGAATAAATGTGTTTTTTAGCCGGTTGAAGTGAGATGGGGTGCCGTTTCGCTCGTGGCGTAGTTGCCAACCTTCAGGTTAACAGATTACACATACCGCTGTCATATGAAAAAAAAATCGAAAGTGATATTTTCTATATGCAAGCGCCTGTGATCAGACCCTGCAAACCCGTGTCATCCTGTTCGCCTACCAGTCATCTTTCGCAGGACAACTATAGACTACACGTTGCTTGCGTTGTGAGCGATTTCCTTGCTAAACAGAATGTGTATGTTGCTTTGGTAGCAGGATCATCTGGCCTTTTGACCACTGAACATGCTTGGGACGACATAAACCACCGCCTACGTCAACTACCAAATAAACCTATGACGTTTTTGATTCAGGATGCGTCGGCGCAATGCAGACATTGCTGCTAACGTACATACATGGTAAAGACTATTTGTTTTTTGCGTACACACATTTTCTTTGACTCTGTTTTTGTTTTTTTCCGTCAGCGTAACGTAGAATAGTACATTATTATATTAATCCTGTGTATACATTAAACATCGTATTCGAGGTTTGGGATTATTGATAACTTTTTGATATATTCATGTCAAATTATTTTAGATTGAAATATTTTATAGAGAATTTTAATGTAGTCATATCGTTATTTGTTGAGAGTAAATTGAGATTTAAAAAGGTAGAGTTAATTCGTAACAGTGTAGTCAGGTTCTTTGCTATTTTTTTTAATTTTAAATTTGTGGGGTTGAGAGACTTTTAACTGTATGTACGAGTAACTTGGAACATTTACTGAACTGCACAGAATTTCGCAAACAAGAAAACATATCGTAAATATTTCGCTGTTGAGATTCTGTTTAGACCACTACATAGGCTATTTCTCATAGACAAATTGTCTTCATTGTGTAACATTTTAAACATTTGGTTCATGGTTGTTGGGTGTCGCGTGTTCTCGTTCCCGTTGTTTTTGTAGCTGTTTTGTGTGACACACGATACCATGGTAACAATAGTCATGTGTCCAAAGAGACGTCATACCCAAAACACACACTATCGTTATAACAATAGTCATGTGATTTCACCAGTGATACTTGAAACCAAAGCCCAGAATGCCGTGGTAACCGTAGTCATGTGACCATTGAAACATTAACGGACGACTCCACGGTAACCGTTGTCACGTGACCCCATTTTTATTGTAGCGACTTTGTGTACCTGCTGTGAGTTTGTATTTTGACTTGTTATTGAAATAACTGTAAATCATGCTATTTCCAGTTGTCTTGACATTATTCACGCCAGTTTTGACATGTACATGGCGATATGTTTATTATTCTAGATATCACTTGGTCTTCTTAGCGTAAACACTTTGTTATCATGCTTTTACTTCATTCTTACATGTCCGTTGTCATGGTATTATCGACTCGAGGATGTGTATTAACGATGTATTGTATTTTATATACGGTTTAGTCCTCGAACGTTATACTGTGTACTTACATCTCTTCTTTTTTGTACTGTTTTGTATCATTGTTTTAATTCAGGTGGCATATTTGGTTTGTCACAGTGCTGATAAAACTCGTCAGTGATACTTCCGGTTGTAACGTCATTGAATCTCTCATTTTCGTTTACGCACTATAAGATATGCCAGAAATGCCCTGGCAGAAAGAGTTGGCTACACGTATAATCATATATAGATACGATAAAAATGGCGGAACAAAGAGGTTGAATTTAAATGCATTAATGTCACCTTAATTGTTTCATTTGTGTTTGAATAATCTCGCGGAACATCACATGACCGATCTGTCACTGACATGGCATGCAGTTAGACAAATTGTGTGTAAAACCTGCAAAATTGCTTTTATAAAAAAAAATTCTCTGCACGTCCTACAGGTAATTATTGTAGCTCACGTTCGCTGTACCATGCCTCTATCCATAACCATCGCTTATTCCCGGCCAGTATGATTAACACTTCCCACAGGGCTGACCACCAGCGGAAGTGTGTTGTAAACATATTAATAACGAGAAGTGACAGACGAGGTGTGAAGACATATGTAGCCTGACTTTACCTACACCGTAGTTCTATCGCCGTAGCTGCAGAAGTAACTAAGTAGGTTCTTATAAAATTAACATGTAACATTATTTAGCTGTGAAACAATATATGATCTTAAACAATGATCTGTCGACTCCTGAAAGTTAATTTTGAAATACTAATATGTTACTTATATCAATGGGCCGCGGTGGCCGAGTGGTCAAGATTTCCCGACACTTTATCACTAGCCCTCGACCTCTGGGTTGCGAGTTCGAAACCTACGTGGGGCAGTTGCAAGGTACTGACCGAATATACTGTATAGTGTACTTGCTTTAAGGTCATAAGTTCACTGTAAGATAAAACAAATGCCATCCAAGTAACACCACAATGTCCAAAATAATTATATTATCCAGAGTTATCCCAGTATCACCCCAATGTTCGATATTACCACAATGTCAGTATTACCACAATGTCCAGTATTACCACAATGTCCAAAATAATTATATTATCCAGAGTTATCCCAGTATCACCACAATGTCCGATATCACCCCAATGTCCGATATTGCCACAATGTCCAGTATTACCACAATGTCCAGTATTACCCCAATGTCCAGTATTACCACAATGTCCAGTATTACCACAATGTCCGATATTACCACAATGTCCAAAATAATTATATTATCCGGAGTAATCCCAGTATCACCCCAATGTCCGATATTACCACAGTGTCCGATATTACCACAATGTCCAGTATTACCACAGTGTCCGATATTACCACAATGTCCAGTATTACCACAGTGTCCGATATTACCACAGTGTCCGATATTACCACAGTGTCCGATATTACCACAATGTCAGTATTACCACAATGTCCAGTATTACCACAATGTCCAAAATAATTATATTATCCGGAGTAATCCCAGTATCACCCCAATGTCCGATATTACCACAGTGTCCGATATTACCAGTGTCCAATATCGTTCTGTTAACCGGAACCATCCCAGTAGTACCACGCGATGCCATGACCGAATTTTTCAAACATTAAAAAAGAAAAGAAAAAGAAAAAAAATCCGATACTACTTCGATAAGAACACCATGTTTTTATTCAACGATATACTATTATCCGCTTTCTTTTATATAATGTCCAATATTTTTGTAATATCCGTCACAATCGCTAATTCGATTTCATTGCAGTTTATTCCGGTATTTTTTTCTTAACTAATTTCATCCCAGGTTTTTTATTGTATTTGGAATCTCCGATTTCAAGCAACATTTATAATTTGTCATAACGATAATGATTATAAGAGAAAAAATGAACATGTGTTATCCAGCAGTGTAGAGCGAGGGACAATGTCTGCTTGATATCGCCATGAACTAGTATAGCATTCTTCTCTTTCAGAAATCTGAACAAAAGCACTTTTGTAGTATAGCAGTTATCTGTTATCGCCTTCAGCAGAGTCTAGATATCTGTATCAGCATGGTAAAAACTGTATATTACAGAGCCTGTCAATCAAAAATACACCGTAACAATGGTACTTTGACGTCACAAAGCGCGTTTTAGGGTAAGTTTTCTCGGTGAGCAGACGAAACGCTGTCATTCAAAAAACATTAAATGTTTAAAGCAATCGAGATAAACTGATCTTTTTTTTTATGTCGCCGTGCGTTATGGAATGTTTTTGAGTGTTTTATAACAGCTATCATTTGGATTTGGTACAGTGATGTGGAATTTAACAGAATGGTAAAAATTATTACAGCGCTTTAATGGTAATTTGTGAAACTATACGATAAGGTTTGTGGTGTTTGGCATTAAAATGTCAAGTCAATCAAAGAAATTCGCGATTTTTGAGATAATGCTAGGTGTAAATACTAGAATTGGGTTGTGACACCCCCAGACTAGTCAAATATCAGATTTCAAACCTCTATTTATTTGTGCTAATGCTAAACTCCTTTACGTGTCCATGGCATCGCTTACTCTCTAATTGTCGTGTTTGTAGCTCCCGAGATAAATAGCATAGTCTGATCTATAAAACAGAAACTGTCTTACACGCGTGAAAATTAATGGTTTTGTTACTAACGCGCTGTGTAATTATTTTAAAGACTGAAACTCACCCTTTGAAATGATATCGGTTTTTTAAAATTCTCAGATAAATGTACTTAACAGTAAGAGAGGAACACAGTGAAGATGAAATTATATGTACTGTACTCGCATTCCGCGAGAGTCTAGTGCCATTCCAAACATAAAGAAGTGATAATGTTAGTTTCAGTTTACCAATGAAATGTGTTATTTTCACACAATGGCCAACTTAATGAAAGATAAAAATGGTTTAGTAGAATTGAATTTAAATACATAATAACAATAATAGGAAAAGAATCAATTAGTCAACTAGTAATCGTAAAAAATGAATGATCTTTCAAATGGTACATTGTATATGACAGAGTGACGATTTTGTATATGCATATGATTTGTAAACAATATATATATAAATAATACTGTCACATGACTCTCATTAACAAAATGGCTACCAACATGGGAAAATCGCCGATCTGTTAGACAATCTAACGTCATTCGCGAATTTAAAGTCATTATGAGATCGGAATTCGCGAAATTATGTATTCGCGAATAAGTCAAATTAGGTGAGTTCGCGAAATTAAGTACTCGCGAAATATAAGTGATTTACAGTATACAAAACAATAAACTATTTCCGTCTGTGTACGTACATGAACATGCTGCAACCCTTTTCTATATATATATATATTGACATCATGCATGTACTTAAAATGATCTTCTTACCGAAAAAAAGAAAAAGAATCGTGAAAAATTCAGAAGATACACCCAATGGATTGACATAATGATTAAACCAAGGAAGAAGTGTGTTAAGAAAGCGACTATTACCTTAGATACTCTTTAAAAATATATCTGTTTCTCCTGGTGATTTTAAACATTACAGTCGCTTTAATGCATTTATACAAAGTGTGGGCCTGATCCGAAATGAGTTAAATGCATGTACAACTTGCATCGATGGCGACCAATCTACCGTCGTTGTTCGTGCTTACAAAAACAAATCTATGGCGTGACGTTCCACATGATACATTGCTGTTAAAGTGCATTTACATTTCCTGTAAGATAATTTAACGAGACATTTTCGAGAAAATTAATTGTTCACCACGTGATTTCAATTTGTAAAAATACTGGATATTGCAACGTCGTAAGACCTATATACATTCTATATAATACACCAGCATGCATACTTATCGTTTGGAATTAGTGGCTTTGCACATTCAAACACGCTTATCAACAAAACATATACGTATTTCAAACAGATTGCGTATTCAATGAAAATTACCTCCGATGATTATGTAACTGAATCTCGATCAGGCCTTTGTATCATTGGTAACGAAACCCGTAAACCCGCAACTCCGATACCATGGTAACAATAGTCACGTGACCTATTCATTTAGGATATATTCCTAAAACACAACACCTTGGTAACACTAATCATGTGACCTTTCCAGTGAGATTTAGTGTAAAACCTTTAAATACCAACGAATTGTATCGCTATTACAATACGGTTTTCGCAGCAAACCATATATAATATAGTGTAATCATCGATCGATAGTTATACGATTTCCGGTCGATGATCGAGTTGTTTAAACGGACAAAATAAGAAGAAGGTAACATACATGTATCTATGTAATGAAACTGATATCATTGATCTATGTATATGTACTCAGTTACCGGACGGACACGTAAGTTATATGTACATGTCGTGTATTCCCTCATAAGTACATGCACAATGATAGATATAGACTGTGCAAATGTGGGCGCCTGTGAATCTGTCCTAATTGGTTTACATTTAGAATTTTCTCATGAATATATTTCATTTTAAACCCATGAAATCTGAAGTTCATATGTTATCAAGATATACGTGCTTTAAATGTACAAATATTATCCTAGAACATATGAAAAAAGGATAACTGTCAAATCTAATCGCGTTTATCGTTTTGTTTCACCGGTACATGATATGGTAACACGTGCTCGTCAGAAATATAATACTAAAACATGTGTTCTGTAGGTATACCATAAGTTTCCATACATTTCACAGATACATTGATATTTACACGTGGTTGACAGTTATACTATTATATATGTTTATACCTTTACAAGTGACTGTTATGCTGTTAGACGTGCTTTATAGATATATCTCACAGTGCTACACACGTATATGATAAGTAACCACCTGTTCCACATATGTATATAACGAGTTTAAAGGTGTTTTACAGGAAGATAACGAGTTTACACGTGTTTTAAATGTATGTAACGAGTTTACACGTGTTTTACAGGTAGATAACGAGTTTAACGAGTTTCACAGGTAGATAACTAGTTTCCGCGTGTTTTACAGGTAGATAACGAGTTCACACGTGTTTTACAGGTAGATAACGAGTTTACACGTGTTTGATTTGTAGATAATGAGTTAACACATGTTTTACAGGTAGATAACGAGTTTACACGTGTTTTGTTTGTAGATAATGAGTTAACACATGTTTTACAGGTAGATAACGAGTTTACACGTGTTTTACAGGTAGATAATGAGTTAACACATGTTTTACAGGTAGACAATGAGTTAACACATGTTTTACAGGTAGATAACGAGTTTACACCTGTTTTGTTTGTAGATAATGAGTTACACGTGTTTTACAGGTGTTGGTTACGGGATCTGCTTCGTGGCTACCTTTGTGGGTATGTACTACAATACGATAATAGCGTACGCGCTGTACTACCTGGTGATGTCGTTCCGGGCCGAGGTTCCCTGGACACACTGTGGGAACGAATGGAACACTCCACATTGCGTCTCCGTAGTGGACGGTTACAACAAATCACAAGTAACCAACGACACTATGCTGGCCGCCTCCGAGTACTATCTGTAAGACTCTCTGGATTAATGAATTAAATATATACTACTTGCGTACTTTTGTTGATAGGAGTACTCCATAACAGACAAGACATTTTTTTGAGCTGCAAAACAGTTTATATTATACTTTGTGACTTTCCCTGTTTTTGAATTTATTCAGAAAAAAATAAATACATATGAATTGGTTAAAATTAATCAGCTTGCTCAGCCTTTGTCTGATTTAATGGAAGTTAAACACAATTATACATTGTTAAAATTAATGTTACAGTTGCTAATATCTTAAATCTTAATTACATCATTGCGAGTTTAACGTGAAGAAGTTGAACAATTGTGTTTGTAGAATTCAATATGGTGGTCAAACAGTTGTATATAGGTCGGTTTGGCTATGACATGGTACCTACTACTATGGCTGTTCCATTTGATGACCAAAACAATCTGATGTGGTCTAAATTGTTAATTTATTTTTTTGTATTGGTTTGACCAGGATGCCTGTATAATGATATACGATATGATGCTTTGTAGTAATTTGTGTCGATAAATATACATGTTTTTTTTTTCATTCCAGATTTAAAGTTCTTGAGATCCAGAAATCTAACGGCGTAGAAAATGTGGGACCGCCAAAGTGGGACCTTTTGTTGTGTTTGGTTGGGGTTTTCGTGGTCGTCTACTTCTGTTTGTGGAAGGGTATTAAGTCCTCAGGGAAGGTAGGTAAAGTTGTGTTTGCGACAGAACATTAAGTATAAGTTCCCGGTTCTGTTTATGAAGGGCATTCTGTCGTCGGGTACAATTTTGCCAGCAATAACTTCATTCTTATATTGGTTTGTGACAAGTACTAAACATCTTTGAAACACAAATCTTGCACATCTTTATGACCAATGACGAAAAGGACGTCATGTGACAAATTACGGGGAAGTGGAGCTTTCAATTTAACGAATTAAACAAAGTTTATAACATAAAAAGGCTAATAACACCGAAATGTTATCAACACCAGAAGGTTGATAATACCAAACAGCTAATAACAACAAAATTTGGTCGGTGATTAATGCTCCAAATGACTTAACCTATGGCAACATATAAATAATCATAAAATTTATAATTATGCCGATTTTTCTGAAAATGCAAAATTCCTATCTTCTAAACAATGCTCGTTGTTCCCCGGTTCTTATTTTGAGGATGTGACCTGAATTCGGCGTAGATTTACATAGTTAGTCTTAGAAGTGCATCGAAGATGGCAGCACTTTAAAATACTAGGTTATACTCACTTGGAGCCTGAAGTTGGTTCCGAGTTCCGAGTTCCGAGTTCCGTTTATTTAAAACGGAACTGGGAACCAGTTCCGAGTTCCGTTTAAGAAAAACTGAAATACTATGTATTAACTTTATTGATTTAGGTCCCAGTTCCGAGTTCCGTTTAAGAAAAACTGAAATATTATGTATTAGCTTTATTGGTTTTGGTCCCAGTTCCGTTTAGGAACTCGGAACAAACGGAACTGGGCCCAACACCAATAAAGCTAATACATGTACATAGTATTTCAGTTTTTCTTAAACGGAACTCGGAACTGGGCCCAAAACTAATAAAGCTAATACATAGTATTTCAGTTTTTCTTAAACGGAACTCGGAACTGGTACCAAAACCAATAAAGCTAATACATAGTGTTTCAGTTTTTCTTAAACGGAACTCGGAACTGGGACCAAAACCAATAAAGCTAATACATATTATTTCAGTTTTTCTTAAACGGAACTCGGAAGTGGGACCGTAATCAATAAAGCTAATACATATTATTTCAGTTTTTCTTAAACGGAACTCGGAACTGGGACCGTAATCAATAAAGCTAATACATAGTATTTCAGTTTTTCTTAAACGGAACTCGGAACTGGTTCCCAGTTCTGTTTTACTTAAACGGAACTCGGAACTCGGAACTAGGAACCAACTTCAGGCTCCCATATTCACTTTGTACTTTTCAAAGATCTATCTATTAAACGTTGTATTTTGTTCGTATTTCGCAAGTGTTTTACCGGTATTGAGTTAAAACAGTCTAATTTGTACGACACATTTGCAAGTCATTTACTGTAAAGAGATGGCTTAGAATAAGAGAGAACTCTTGTTGCCAAATCCCTGTATTGGATTGTTGTACAATTGTATATATTGACCAATGTACAAGTGTATTGTAAATAATTTTGGTTATAAAATACTGTTTAAACCAAAACAGTCTTTTTTTTTAAATTTGGTATTATTTGTCTATCTCTGTACAGGCTGTCTGGGTTACGGCGACCTTGCCATATATAGTCCTATTAATCCTCCTGGTACGAGGATGCACCCTTCCCGGCGCCGCGAATGGAATCTTATACTATCTCCGACCTCAGTGGCATCGCCTCAATGATGTGAATGTAAGTTGTCACATAGCAGCTTTTAAAAAAATGTATTTCAAGCCTCACAACTTAATGCTTTGATCAGCAACTTCTACAGATATTAGCACAAGGGTCATCGTTATACATGTTTATTCAACATTCAAATGTTTCTTGGTTTAAATGATTATCTTCTACTGTAAACACATATATTTTATTGATAGCTGAATTTTAGCGCTTTTGTTTGCTTACAGTAAAATAAGGTTTTTGTATATTGATTGCTTACATATTATTCATTCATCAGATTTATCAATGCAGGATCTTGTGAAATCGACAATTGCGTAATTTCTGATCGCCATTTGTGCTTACAGAATCTTACTAAATATGATTTAAAGTTTGAAATTATTGCGCATTGTTATGTTAATCAGACTTTGGTGTGATTGGGAGACGATTGTTCACTGGTTTTTTATTTCCGTTATTTACTTTAGGTGTGGTTAGACGCTGCCACACAAGTATTCTTCTCCTTGGGGCCAGGCTTCGGCACGTTGTTAGCTTTGTCCAGTTACAACAAATTCAACAACAACTGCTATCTGTAAGTACGCGGCAATTCTTTCATTTCCATGTATGTTTCTTTTTGTTTTCAAACAATATCAGATATACTTGTTAATATCCTCCAATTCGATAAAACAAATAGTTTATATGCAATATTATAGAAACAATACTAATATGATTGTGCGTCACTTTTCACACGAAGAAACAAATCTATTTTTCTATACTTCTGTAAATATATACTTTTGTAACATATTCTAAATCTGTTTAAAAAAAGCCCCGACAAAATCGATCTGCAATGGAGGATCCCACTTGACAAATTTTATTCGTCTGACCAATAGAAGTTGTTGCGTTTTTGGAACATTTTGTGGGCATGCTTACATAGTTGACTGGCAGCCCAATGTGTAGGTGGTTCATATTGGGAATATACACGGTCATGAATAGCAACTCCCACTATCTCAAGTAGTCAGATGACGATAAATAAGTTATTCTCACTCCAGCACATGTCGCTGATCCATCGGCAGATAATGAAACAAATTTCAGCAATAAAAGCTAGAAAGAATATTCCAACACTTGGTCCATATCTATTATCCAGACAAATTTTCCTTGTCTGTGAGCTTGAAAGCGATAAGACACCGGAGTGCATGTTGCCAGTGTATCGCCGTCTCTTGCCACATAACCTCCCGGTTTTAAAATCAAAATCATCCACACGCACTTTATCCAATTTCTCGGCTCTTGTAATCATTTTCAATTTTATCTTTTTTTCCCCCGAAATAATTTAACTCTCCAAGGGATGTGTTTTCTTTCAAACCACACTCATAGTTATGTTATTTTTTATTATGTTGCCAACAGAGACGCCATGGTAACAAGTGTGATAAATTGTCTCACGAGCTTTTTGGCGGGATTCGTTGTGTTTTCTGTGCTCGGCTATATGGCATTGCTTCAGGGACGGGATATTGACAAGGTCGCCGTCGAAGGTAAGTACGTACCACAAAAACAGTGACGTCATTATAATATGTTTTATACACTCAAAGTAGTATCCATAAAACTTGATGCCCCAAATTCAGTAGATAGCAAAGAATAAAATACCCGCTTTTTGTGTGATTAGTGACATTTTGGAGATACCAGTGAGATTGGCGAACGATTGTATCAGCAACATTCCTCATCGCAAGGTTACTTATGGCGGAGGGGGCGAATCGCAGACATTTCCTACATATCAATGGCGGCATCTCTCTTGTGAGATCCTCACGTGTACTGGCTATAACACACACATCCCCGTTGTTTGTAAACAATGCATCGTGTATTGCCGGCCTAGATGTATAATGAATTCCTGGTATCTCCTCGTGCGCTATTAAATGATAAGGGCTACGTACTGTCCTCAGCGAAGGAACATTTATATATTGGTTTTGATTCGAGATAGTTTGACACTAATATATACCATACTTTATAGATGTTTCTCATACGGCATGCCTATTGCCTTATCATTTCTTCTTCGTGGTAGCTATACAAGGTATACAATTGTATGTTACCCAATTCATATTTTGTGCCGAACATTTGTACTGTTAGGTACCATTCTTTTATATTTAGGTCACATACATGACCTTTCTATTGTATTGATATTCGTTACATGAAGGTTTGTCAATAAGTAACGGTTGTTTAGCATGATTATCTAACTCGAGTTAGTTATTTTTCGGCATAGCCGTATAATATTCTTTTGACCCCGGATATGACGCGACAGGTGGCGTTACTGGTCAAGATGAAGTATGTGATTGGTCAATGTAGCAAAATAGAGATATGCAGTTAAAAACGAAACAAAGTTAAGAATGCAAGCTGAATAAGCTAAAATAATATTCCTGATTTGAATGCAGTCTTATTATCACCAAAAATGATTCAAACTGATCTAGTTTTGTTATCTGTGCTGAAACGCATTAATTCGTTAATTTATTTCACCAGCAGTTTTACATTAAACCACCAGCATTAAAACTATGCCGTTTATCTTTTTTAAAGACATTTCTTGTTTAAATTTAGAAAATACTCAAGCTTTAGAGAGAGTGGCTGAACTCTCTCGTCGTACATTTGTGATTTGTTTTTTATGATTGATGACAGTCGGGGTCCACTTTAAGTTTTGTCATAATCTATGCGATGTCTCACTTCCATTACATCATAAAATTATGTTCCATACGACTCCGATCCCATGATTGTTCGATTTTTCCTTGACGAAATCCCATGCTGATGTTGTTTTATTGACAGAAAACAACGAAAATAATGAGCAATGGTAAAAATAGTCCATTATAAAAGGACAGAGGTTAGTCAACGATATATGTTCTGGCCAGAAACGACCGATCAGAGGATTGAAAAGTGGATACGCACTGCAATGTGTAAAGAAAAACAATAACCCAATGTTACGATTTTTCTCATGTGTCCTATAAGTGGTGAAACACACGTAGTTATGAGATACAAAGTATTTCATCGGAGATGTACGTAGTTACTAAGGTATTGTATGTTTCTTTACAGATTTTGTACACCCCGTGATAACCTCGCTTACCGTAGATTTTTACTTTACTATACATACTGGATTAAAGTGTCTTGATGTCTAAAATGGTTCTTGTACTACCTCTGTAATATAGTGAGGCCTCTTTTTCGTAGTTTATACAGAAGACATAATCTCATACAATGTGTCTATTTTGGTATTGCAGGCCTTGGCCTCGTTTTCGTAGTTTACACACAGAAGACATAACCTCATTCAATGTGTCTATTTTGGTATTGCAGGCCTTGGCCTCGTTTTCGTAGTTTACACACAGAATACATAACCTCATACCATGTGTCTATTTTGGTATTGCAGGCCCTGGCCTCGTTTTCGTAGTTTACACACAGAAGACATAATCTCATTCAATGTGTCTATTTTGGTATTGCAGGCCTTGGCCTCGTTTTCGTAGTTTACACACAGAAGACATAACCTCATACATGTACCATGTGTCTATTTTGGTATTGCAAACACTTGCCTCATTTTCGTAGTTTATACACAGAGGACATAATCTCATACAATATGTCTATTTTGGAATTGCAGGCCCTGGCCTCGTTTTCGTAGTTTACACACAGAAGAAATAATCTAATACAATGTGTCTATTTTGGTATTGCAGGACCTGGCCTCGTTTTCGTAGTTTACCCTGAAGCCATAGCGTCATTAGACGCGTCCATATTTTGGTCAATCATATTCTTTCTGATGTTGATAACACTTGGATTGGACAGTACGGTACGTGCATTTATGTCATACATATATTTCAATGTTTTTTTATCATTTGATTTTGATCAAAAGAAGAGGAGATATTTTGGTGTCATTTTCAATGATTTGCAACTGGAGTATGTTCAAGGATTGTGTTATTCTGATTTCGAAGCTAACACAAGTAACAATCCTTTTCATAAACCTAACAAAGCATTTTGTAAAATCATAATACTTTCCTAAACACAATTTTAATGTGTGTCGTGTTTGATGACCACGGCTATAATCCAAAATATAACTTCTATATGGATCAATTACCATTATAACTCTCACATGATATAGAAACATGTTTTCAGCTGTTTAAGAATGACCTAATTTATCTGTGACCTTGTTGACCTCGTTTCAGTTTGGAGGGTTGGAGGCGGTGATCACAGCTGTCTGTGATAACTTTGGTGTCCTCAGAAACAAACGGGAGCTGTTCGTCCTGACCCTTGTTATATACTGTTTCCTTGGTGCTATATCTACCACCACATACGTACGTATAAATCAAGGACGCCCTCCTAAAGCATTTCTTTTGTACTATGAACATGCATATCTTAGTGATGATATGATTTTGGTGGTTTTTGCCTTAAAAGCCTTTCAATAAATCATGATTGGGGTTATTGCACTGCTATATTATGGATTTTACAGTAAGTAATTTGGGTGTGCAAATTCATTATTGTTCACATAGGTTTCGATTCAGTTATGCAATAAAAATAAGTACTCCACAATGAGTAAGTTTCCGGTATAAAAGCTGTTTGTATACAACAAACCTACATGTAGGCCCGGCAACGTAATCGTCTTGTAAAGACATCAAGGCTATTTGCAGATCTTTTAATATTGCATTGTTTTATTCACGTCACTGATGATAATATACTTTTGATTACCTTACACAATGACACGTATGTAACTTAAGTGCAAAACGTCAGATGTTCTGTTTGCATAATACAAAAAAAAAAAAAAAAAAAACAATGAGCAGATGAATTCGAGAAAAAAACATGTTTTAGGATATTGATATTTTATATAAGAACTAGAATAGAACTGGTTCATAAAACGTATTTGTTTTGTAGGGGGGCCAGTTTGTCATCAATCTCCTAGATCGCCATGCAGCCCCCATATCCCTCATCTTCATCTGTTTTTGTGAGGCTATCGCCGTGAGCTGGTTTTACGGTATGTATATTCTTCTTTGATAAAAATGTCGAACATTTAAATTACAACAAACATCAACTATTGGTACCATTAAATTATAGAATGGGTATATCATTATTGACAGTATAAACATTATATATGATAATTAATTAAATCATTATTTTGCGTTTCTATAATGCCTGTATGAAAAATGTCAGTTACATAAATTCAATACCTATTTCCAGATTTTATTGAAAAAATGATTGACGAGCGGAAAAGAAAGAAATAACCCATTAAAGCAAGTTAATGGGTTGCTCAAACACTATCTAAATATCCCTATTGGAACATTCGGAGTTCATATAATTTCATAATAAATGATATGTTGTGGGTGTCCATATTTCCTATGAATAACATATTTAAGTAGTTTAATGCTCTTATAAGAACACATATTAACACGCACTGTCATTCCTTCGCCATGTTTCACATCAAAATTGATATGAGCGCTTCATATCTTCATTTGACTTGTAATAAAATCGCTTTCATATGTCGCCATGACTTTAAAAACCCTACAAATAACAGCTCTAGTGATAGACCTTGTAAAACTCGAAGAAGTAGTTAAAGTGTTTAAATGCTTCTTTTGTTATTGGCGTCGACCCAATTACCAACGGAAGTAAAACCTGTAATTTGTTATCTTTGATTTCAATAGTTTTGTCTTTTATCAATGCAAAATACAAAAAAGGTTTTGCGGTGCTTGTTCTGCTTAATATATTGGATATTTAGTGTAGACACTCATGTTTTTGTTGTATTCTCTGTGCCGAGTGAAGTTCTGTACAATGTGATCAGTCGTCAACCATAGGTCGCTTTATGTAGAGACTATTCAGAGAAGTCCGGAAAAGACTTCGAACAAATGTGTAGGTCATCTTTTTGTGTCGCAATATACGTTGTATAATTGCTGTAAAGTCAGTGGAAATATTCTATAACGAAATGGTTGACGAAGAGAGATTTATAGAGAGATTCGGTGATGGAAGACATAATCAATCTAATATAGACAGGTGGATATTTTCAGCAAAAGAATGGACTGAAAGCTAGTTTGATGAAGAAGTTTGATGAGTGAGTTTGATATGAATTGCATTCATCTCAAGGACATAATAGAGTTGAACGTTCTGAAAGTGACGATCGTTACGCTGTTCAACGATTTTACAGAGACGAATTTTCACTTCCTCACGGGGAGACTGTTTCTGCATAGCCTTTATACAGTCGGACCAGACACATTCGTCTTTATCAGAGCAATAAGATTGGTTTTTGATCGGGAAATAAAACGATATATTGTGAAATTCCGAGCAGGAACACCCCAAAAAGGCAGCACTCATCGATCGAGTAACAAAACGTGTCGCGGATACAGATTGAATTTTCGGGCAGATGCAGATTTGACACCAGCCGGATACAAATGAATACATTCGCCGACCAATAACCATATCGTAGGTTTATATCTATGTGACATGCAGACTAAAGCTTTTGTTTACCACTTCAATCAGTCCACAAACTTCTGAACTGCGTATTTTAAGATCAGTCACACTCATAAGAGTAGTCTGATTGGAACAGGAATGCTGAATTGGTAATAAATATGGCCGCATGAGTTTAAAAGCTGGTTTTATATGTTACATTAATTTAAAAATCTATGCTAGCTTTCCCAATAGTTCAGATATATTGAAGGTAGTCCTATCATTTTTGATTTTAGTATCACTCAACTGAAACAATCTTGTTTAATCACTTTCGTATAAAATTATATAGATTAGATCTTTATTTCATAATGTCTCGTATTGTCAATTTCAAGATCAATTAATGACCCAAAAATTGAAAAATAGGCCATATTCAAAGAACACAGCAATATAACAAGGTTGTGTTCTCTGCACTCCGGGTCTATGTGATAACTATACCGGAACTCTATTTTCAATAAAGCATTATCGCTTGTATAAGTGTTTTGGAAAATCAGAATAAATATCCAAAGCCTTACTGTCTAACCATTCACACGGACATATTGAGTGAAGTCGGATGCCGTAGTTTGAAGTCAGATCGTGATGTTTATAGCATCCAGTGAAGCCTATAATATACAATGTAGACAGATATAGATATTTAATGTAATATACGTAACACTAACCAAGCCTGTTAATATCGTTTCCATGTATGTGATATGGGAAACAAGGGATACTACAGGAAAACCTGACTATATTGACCTTGCCTTGGATCAGTCTTTACTGATGACGAAATCTATAATTTTAAAATTAGTTCATTGAAAGAAAATATGTTTATTCTGAGATGAGACATTCTGATTTTAATGTTAGCTGTTATAAGATATGGTCTTATAGTCACAAATGTTATGTATAAAATAACATTTATTTATTTCTCTTACTGCATCAAAGCTGCACTAACACGAGTTAAAAAGGTAACATAAAAAGAAAGCAGGAACAAAGGTATTGTTAGTCTGTTCGCGAGTGCTATAACGAAACGGTGTTATTGAAATGTGACCTTCGTTCTACCATACACCCAACCTATACATTCTTGTCATTCTTGGGAAATGAGTAGGGAAAAATAACATGAAATAGTGATATACAAGTGTATGTTAATTTTTATTATTGATAGAATTGTACATTTTATTTTTGTAAAATTGTATATTTGTAACAGCATTTTTCCTATTGAAATGCATGCATGTTTATAGACATATTATATTTTTTCAGGCGTACAGAGATTCTCAAACGATATTAAAAGTATGGTTGGATTTGAGCCGGGGATTTTCTGGAAAGTGTGCTGGGTTGCAATATGTCCTATTAGTTTGTTGGTAAGAATAAATATGCCATATATTGATCAGCTTATAATTGTTTTTTTTTTTAAATCACTAATTTACGAAGAACGCGAAATGATTGTCTTGAATGAGCTTTTTAACAAAACTACAACAGTTGTCTCCCTTCGGGCAGAATATTCCTAAGCAGTTTTGTGTTGAATCAGAAAACCAACTAACGATTTACTGGTGTTTAGTCTATATGGAATATGTTACAGGAAACAAGTAATATAGTATACATCAATCTATTACGATAATAAAATAGATATCCAGGAGAGATGAACTCCTTCCCGAGATTTACCTTAAGCACATTCATAATTCAAGAATTTCTACACATGGTTCATGGTTATTATATCTGTATATTTCATTACATGAATATTTGAACACTGATAAAAGACCATCTATCTTATATCGCTTTTTTTCGTTACAGTTGTTGTTTGTGTTGTCAATATGGGCGTATTCAGGAATACAACTAGACGGCTACACGTATCCTGATTGGTCAGTCGCTGTCGGTTGGTGCATCACGTGTTCATCTCTCATTTGCATACCATTGTATATTGTTTTTGACATTTTGACTACCAAGGGGACTCTAAAACAGGTATGACCCTGTCATTGTTGTTTATGTATATATATTTAAAGCAAAAAGAAGGTACGGACTCGGTTTTCATGCTTTCGGATAACTTAAATGAGAAATTCTCTGAGTTATTCTCTAGTCTCTAACTAAATTTGGTCGTTCCTAATAGCAGTTTGTTAACTGAGGATTATATATTATGTATTGAACTACATGAAAGTGCATTTAAAAAAATAAAATAATAATAAATAAACATTGATCGGCATCATTTTCCCGAGTTTCATGAAACTAGTTGAAAGACAATGAAATTCCAAATTCAGAATAATGCTATTTTAATTCCCGCAATACAATATCTTCAATATGGACTTACGTTGTTAATGAACATTATACTATCTCATAGAACATTTGCAAGATAGGCCCGAGTCGGAACAAAGACATATATCATAATAAATTTTATATGATTAATCTGATATGTCCACATGTATTTCAATTATTACAAAATACTACGACTATCTCGTAAGAATGCCATATACGCGTATATTTACGTGACATGCTTTATATCTTTGTAAAAATTTAACCCATCACCGTATCTCACCAAATGTAATTTTAGCTATATGTAACTGAATGCCTGTTCCATGTTTGATTTTTTCAAAATATATCTATCGGTAAGCTGTTTTAAACTGTGTCTTGTTTAAGCCATAACCTTGTACTCTTTCCAGAAACTTGTGAGATTATTGAAGCCAGCGTCAGTCCCTGCCCACGTCCAAGGTGCTAACGGATACGCGGGACATGATACGTATGAGGTTTACCCTATACGTAACTCCAATACGCAAGTTGAAGCAATCCATGCTAACTCTCTTCCATACATTACAAACATTCAGATGAAAGGGGCCCAAACACAAGACAGCACTGAGATATGTTGATGGATTCGAGGAAAAGTGTAAATTATCATTATTGTATATTGAAGAAACGTTGCTGAAACTGTCTCCAGTTCTTTCGTTCTTAAAAACATCCAGGTCATAAACATTACATGTTGTCATCAGACATTCTGCTTCATGAGCTATATATCAATAGAGGAAAGTTTAGACGAACCATACCACGAACGAGGATACTTATCAGATTGTAGATTAATGTTATTTGTGAACTTTGAACTGCAACGCAATCCTGCAAAAATGTAATATTCAAATTAGTTCTGACAACAACAGACGAAGTGTTGTTTTGTTCTAACAACAGATGATTTATTTTCTAGATCTGATTAAACCTGCTGTAGACAGGATGTGCCGTACGGTGTACTCTGTTTTACTTCCCCCTCGTTGTGCCGTTAACTGTGTGTGTTGTATATCTAAAAAATTGCACAGTGTGCTACACATAGCATTTAAAAACAATGATCCTGTAGACAACGGAAGTGCTAAAAATATGTTAACAAAGGCACTTTTCTATATTTGATATAAAATATGGTAGAGGCAGCTTTCATCATTAAAATTCGACATAGCAGTTTTCCATGTATTTATGAATATTATTAGTAAAAACAATATGTTTCTGTAATTGTAAAACGTGTTTTAAAATACCTAGCCATGGATAAGTTTCATAGAAAGAAGTTTATTTTGATACAAACGATGACTCAAACTGTGTTTGTAAGCGTTGCATACGGGTCTTTCCTTGTAAATAGTAAAGGAAGAAAGTCTGAACGACTGCCCACTGCCGACGGGAAGAAAGTCTGAACGACTGCCCACTGCCGACGGGAAGAAAGTCTGAACGACTGCCCACTGCCGATGGGAAGAAAGTCTGAACGACTGCCCACTGCCGATGGGAAGAAAGTATAAAGTCAATTTTCAAATTATAGATTGATCCCTGTCCCTAAAATGATAGAATGATAAAGACAATTGAGCTTTATAGATATGTCTGATTTTAAGTTCCAAGCTAGGGGAGATAATCTAATATTAAATTATAAAGAAAATTGAGCTTTGAAAATTGCTTTTAGGAAAATGTCTGATTCTAAGCTTCAAACTTTTGGAGGTAAATTAGTGTAAGGATTTACCTAGGAATTAAAAGAAATAATCATTGTTTACCAGTCTAATCAAACTGCCATGTTGTATTTTCATCTCAACAGCATTATAATGATGACATAGGCAGTCTGAAGGATAGATGATGTTTTGTCTGTTCCGCCCTTATTGGATACATAGGTATACGATCCTGGTGTTTGTGTTGAAAATAAATATGTTTTCAAACTACATCAATATAAAACTAATGAATATCATCGACTGGTAGTATATTTGTTTGTTAGTCACGATAAATGTTGATACTGTGTAGTACTTACACATATAATTATGTCATTTATAACCTATCTGGGTAAACATTGAATCAAATATAAACGGCGGAAGCATTTTGGGAAACCAAGAAAAAATCATGTCATAGAAATAGTTTTTTGGTTCAACTGAATGGAGGTTATAGGCCGTTGTGACCTAGTAATGATATGCCAAAAATCATTCAGACAAATATGCATCCAAAAAACACACTAAGAGTTCTGAAGTTCCATCAAAAGTTCATTGAACCTATATTTCCCGTGAATTACAAACTTTCCGCATTACATTTAACAATGCTTGTCGATATCATTAACGGCAAACAATGCAAGGAAAATAACTTGGAAAAAGACCGAAAGATAACAAACCTGTTATCATTATAATCTACATATGGCATTGCTGCTAAGAATATGATAACGCTCACTGTTAAATATTGCTTTCATTTTGTAATTTGCTACCTGACTCATTGTTATATTATTGTGTTGTTTTGTTATATTTGGATATCTCTTGTTTCGTTGTCTAATTGTTATTAGGTATATATATAAGTAATTCAAGGGATTTGTATTACTATAGATACATCGTTCATTTAAAATCTATGTTAATACAGATGTCATTAATCAATTGCCTATCATCAAACATTGGCCCCCTTACTAGGGCCCAACCAACCCCCTCCTTGTAATTTAGCAAAACCACCCCACTTCCTTTCCTTCAAGTTCCCTCCTCCTGCCGTATTACAGCGCGAACGACACCCACTCCTCCCCTGCTAGTACTGTAGCACAACCCCCTTCAGCCCTCCAATTAATATGGAACCATTATCCCTATGTAATACAGCAGTACCCCACCCTCCTTCCAGTAATACAGCACGACAACCACCCCCCCCCCCCCCCCCGGTACTACACCACGCCCCTCCCGTCTTTGTAATAGAGCAGCAACCCCGCATCGTCCCTAGTACCACCGCTACCAACATCCTTTACCCCCTTCCCCGCCTAAGGAATGTGATGATTCGACTATCGCGATTTCAAGTTTTGTAAAGCAATCATGATACGTTGGTTATGTCCATATTTGTAAATGATATTTCGATGTTAAATTGATTGTGATATCTTAACGATTAATTCTACTGTAGCATCGGTTCACTTGATCTTCATTTTCATTCTTATTTGTTATATCTGTTATTTTAATATTTTATCCTGCCATAGCATTGTTCAACTTTATCATAATTTTTATTCTTATTTGTTTACTCTAGTATCTTAATGTTTCATTCTAATAATGGATATTTTATTGTAATATATCCATGCTTTATTTTAATATCTTAATTACTTGTTTGATTTCTTAATTGTTGTTTTAGATCGTAATTCTTTATTCGACTTTCTTCATATTTTTATTCTGATATCAAACTGTTTCATTTAAAAAAAAGTGTTTTTGTTCTAATATTTTGATTTTAGTTCCGATGTCGTAATTATGATATCACATAATTAAATCTGATATCATGAATCTTTATTCGATACCCTAGTGTTTATTTTATATACCGTTATATTTCCGTTAAGCTTTCATTGTCAGATTGAATCGATAATTCAGATACCTCAAGATTTATAATTCAAAATCATGATACTTCAATATAGATTCAGTAACTTTTATTAATATTTATATAAAGTATATTGTAATGCACAGTTTTTTGCAACCTTGATTGGATTCTGCTCTTTAGTTGTTCATGTCAGTTTTACTCTCTAAATGAGACACACATTTTAGCATTATGGTACAATAAGTATTTACATAGACAGCTCTTAACAAAGCTATGGTATTAATAAGCAGTTATCCAATGGTATTACCAAATGTACGTTTTATCTACTCTACTATTTTACCAGATACGCTTTACTGATTAGTACACCTAAGAAACATAAATATGTCATAAAAGGTGAATTATTTGGGGAATTTGTCGAAATGACATTTGTATGGAAATCCAAAAAGTAATCCTGGCATAAATTGGCCGTTGTGACAATCTAACAAACACAGTTACTCAGTGTATACACAGTACTACTGTGTAAACGCACTACTCTCGAGAATGTATGAAATGATAGTATCGCACAGAAGAATTTCATTTGCGCGCGACATTTTCTTTTCTAATTCAAGTCATTTTTTCTAACAACCGTACTAAAAAAATACAAATATAATGAAATAATGAAAATGTTGGATTTAATGCTACTTATTTGTATAACAATCTATGATAATAACTGTTCAATAATAGAAGTATAGCACCTGGTAATGATGACAAGAATTACTCAGATATCAACACATATATATGAATATAAGACATTATCGAATATTGCTTTGCTGATCCCGAAGAGTAATTAATTTAGCTTTTCTTGAGACAAAATCAATTAGAACAGTTACTAGGCAACTGAATTAATCACTTCATGGAATGTTCAAAGGCATCACTCACTATGAAACAAAACTGATTAAGACAAGTTAACGATTGATACGATGACGTCATTTGATTATCAAAAGTATTACTTTACGGTTATCAAGGTATATCCAGGGAAATTATTATTTAAATATCAATCCATTATTGCAAGCCATCGTCATCTCTAATTTTTTAATGCTCTGATACTAGCTTAAGATATTGATTAACGATAATATTGAATTTCCATTTTTTCATTATTGATTTCTGGAAACATTTTCTTCGGATTGGTAATTCAAATATAATAGAACACAACCAATAGGATTTTTAAGACTGTAAAAAGATCATAAGAATAAATACTTATCATATTGGCCGTGTTTTATAACGTCTACCATTATTTATTTGTTTATATATCGCTGTGTACCAACATAATTCCTTTTCGTTTTTTTTGCTTCAAATTGACAATACCAATTCGCAAACAACTCTTAGCGAAATATGTCATCAACCAATTTATGTTCATTAAGAATTTATCGTTGTTTAAAGAATAAATGCCATTATTCTTCGGCTCGGGCAACGTCCTTTTATAAAGAGTGTTAGGTTGTGTTGGGTGAAAATGCTATCGGGGTGTATTTTCTCGCTATCAGCATTCAGAGTATCTACGAAAGTATTATCAAATGTCTCATAATGATAGGGCATGTCTACATTTTATGGTATAAATAGTTTTATTTGGTCATAATTTGGGTTATTATGGCTGAACAAATCTATGTTATGAACTCTTCAGTAAATTCAGTATTAATTTGTGATAAGACGTCAATACACGATTGGTTCCCGGTAATTGAAACAATTTGACGGAAAGACCCGAACTGTTTGATCGGACAGTATCCATTTGTTATAGCCGTCATTGAAGTATATAAACATGTTTGATGTGTTGTTGCATATGTACAAATTAAATGTAAATACATATAGATATACATCTGTTACCTTCGGGTCAACAACATTTAGTGACAACTTGTGTTTTGTAATTAGAGTTTTAACAAAGAAACAAAGGTGACGAAAAAAGACAATGTTTGACTCGTGCCTTGACAGCTCTTCGAACTCACGATCTTCGGCACCAAATCTGAAGCTGATACCGCTTCGCTATATCGACATCCCCTCCAAAGAACGTTTCGACATCGTTTACCTAACATAATCATAGTCAACAGGAGCAGTTTAGCTTGGTGTAACTTTAGGCGATTCTGGCATGGAGCTCTTTTGCCGTAACTCGCGAATTCGAGGAAATATAAGGGCACGAGTCAATATTGTCTTTCTTCCTCGTTGTTTTTTATATGTTTTATATAAATATATGTATACATTAAAGGGATATCAGGCATGTCTTTGTGTTATCATTCATCTGTATTATATAGTCACTGAAGACATGCTGAGAAACAGTTAATATTTTCCGAATGTAGATCACCTACTTGTATCAAGTGATTCGTATATGTTTATATTGTAGACCGATATTGATGTATTGAGGAAATAAAATTCGTTTAAATCTTATCTTGTTGTGCATCATATATTGTTCTGAGCTTCCTAATATAAACGTAAAATTATAACATAAAGTCTCAAGAAAACAAACTGAAGATACAAATTATAGAACACATTTTGGTTTAATATAAACTGAATCACAATTGAAATGGCGGATACAAAAATAATAGGGAAGACAACAATGAAGTCTGGGCAGACACCAAGACAAACAGAATGACAAATATGGAGGCTTGGTAGACATCAAGACAAACGGAAAGACAATTATGGATGCTTAACAGACACCAAGGCAAGCAGAAAGACAACTATGGAGGCTAAACAGACATTAAGGGACCACGGAACCAAATGATTTCCCATAGACGGTAATGTTAACGTTTATCACTGTACTGCTTAAATGGAGTTTTCAACACTGGTCCAGTAGCAATAATTTTGAAGTATGTCATCTCGGAAACCTTTAAATGGAATTATAAAAAATTCTACCAATTTGAACTTTTTTTATGTGGGGGCCGCCATCTTGTATTAAAATCAGCACTAAAAAAAATTCATCTAAATTAATAACAAAATACACACTTACTTACCTCCCCCTGACAAAAACAGGCTAGCAAAAAAATAACTGTTTTTCTATATATTTTACATCTATATGTATTGCCCGACCCACATATTAAAACTTTGGAAACTTCTCTCATCTTAATATCCAATCAGTAGGCCCCGATGTATTCACCTTCCTATTAAATCTTCTGCCCAAACGGGGAAAACCCACATTCTATTTTTGATTTGGTTCCGTGGTCCCTATAGAATCGTACACATTTTTCAAATTTAACTTTTCTGGGACAGGATAGGACCATAGGGTATGATGTCCAAATAGGAAGTGGCTGGCTGCAAGTCTTGGGCTGGTAGGTCAAGTCTTCTATTGGTACCGGAGATGGAGATTCGTATTAGAAAAGGACATAAAAATTGAAACAAATTTTTAGTTAAAATAGAAATATCTTGCTGAATTTTAAATCCAGATAGATGTCTTTTGGTCATATAAGAGTATTGATATTGTACTACTGAAAAATATAAACAAATAAGAAATACCCTGAAGATCAAGGGCAGATAACTCCATGCTATCTCCCCACCCCCCTTATTTCTCGCCTTTATCTTAAAAAAACCTAGGACAAGAGCATTTTTGTATATAATTGAGTCAAACACACACACAGGACAGTGGGCCGGGCTAGGGACAACAAAACTACCAAAATAACCACCAGAAATCGAACCGGGGTAGTGACAACAGAACAACCAATCACATCACCGAACACCGAACCGGGCTAGAGTCAAGAGTACAACCAGAAAAAACACCAAAAATCGAACCGGGGTACTGACTACAGAACAACCAGACACACCACGGGACTACGAAACACGCGTTATACAGCTACCATTGAAATAAATACTATATTTTCCTATTAACCTGGTCTATGGCCCCCTTTACACTGTACACAGGCCCATATTTTCATTATAAACAAGCTCAGAATCTAATTTCCTGCTTAAATTCTGCCAAAATATCTCCATGATGAAAATACCAGCCGAATATGTTCAGATCGGTCCCGTAATCTGGTGTCCAGGGACGCTGAACGGCATAAAATGTCAAATCCGGTAGCTCCCTATAGGGACCACGGAACCAAATGATTTCCCATAGACGGTAATGTTAACGTTTATCACTGTACTGCTTAAATGGAGTTTTCAACACTGGTCCAGTAGCAATAATTTTGAAGTATGTCATCTCGGAAACCTCTAAATGGAATTATAAAAAATTCTACCAATTTGAACTTTTTTTATGTGGGGGCCGCCATCTTGTATTAAAATCAGCACCAAAAATTCATCTAAATTAATAACAAAATACACACTTACTTACCTCCCCCTGACAAAAACAGGCTAGCAAAAAAATAACTGGTTTTTTTATATATTTTACATCTATATGTATTGCCCGACCCACATATTAAAACTTTGGAAACTTCTCTCATCGTAATATCCAATCAGTAGGCCCCGATGTATTCACCTTCCTATTAAATCTTCTGCCCAAACGGGGAAAACCCACATTCTATTTTTGATTTGGTTCCGTGGTCCCTTAAGACCAACGGGAAAACCACAATGGAGGCTTAGCACACCCCAAGGCAAGCTGATAGATACATATGGAGGCTTGGTAGACATCAAGACCAACGGAAAGACAGCTATGGAGGCTTAACAGACACAAAAATAAGCAGAAGGACAACTATAGAGGCATAACAGACATCAAGACAAGCAGATAGACAACTATGGAGGATTGGTAGACATCAAGACAAACAATAAGACAACTTAACAGACGTCAAGACAAGAAGAAAGACAACAATGGAAACTGGATAGACACCGGGACAAACAGAAAGACATCAATGGAGGCTTAACAGATGCCAGGACAAGTAGAAAGACAACAATGGAAACTGGACAGACAACGGGACAAACAGAAAGACATCAATGGAGGCTTAACAGACGCAAGGTCAAGACGAAAGACAACAATGGAAGCTGTACAGACACCGGGACAAGCAGAAAGACAACAATGGAGGCTGTGTAGACAACCAGACAACAAAACAAATAATAAGAGAACGATGGTAACTGAAGGAGCAAACCCAAACGGTAATGAAATAAGGAAACAGACAATTAACGACAACAGATTACAAAGGAAAATAACTGGAATGTCAATAAAAGGAGATATGAGCATAGGAGAGAACAAAACAGCGATAACGAGAGGTATAGGATTCCTATCAGAACGAACTTATGATATACAAATAAATAATGATAGAGACAGGTGTGACCTATGGTTAATCAGTAACTTTATATAAAGTCGTGGCATTTCTATATATAGTTATATAAGTGTCACTAGATTTTAATTCACTCCACAAACCATAAAGATAAGCACAAGTAAGGCACCTTGGTATCCTATACTATGGGAGTGTTTCGGACAATTCACGGGAAATTAATCGCAATAAGCATCATGATACACAAGAGTGACACGAATTTATAGTTACGTGCAAGAAATAGTGTCGAACTCGATAAGTGTTCAAGATAAGACGTTCATGGCGGCCAGCAGTGTTTTCCCACTTCTGTTAGTATTGTTTCATATAGCTGACGGTGAGTGCTTGAGTAAAACCTCTTAAATATCTGAGTCTATTTATTAGAATGCTTGGAAGTCAAGACGATTCTTAGTCTTACCTGCATATATTTTATGATAAAAAACAAGGAGATTCATGAGAGATTTGGATTACTTAAAATGTATATTCTCATCAAAGTAGAAGTTATGTTGTAATATATGTAGTTTGTAACATAAGAACACTGTGCTTGTTTCTAAACACAATTAATGTGTAGTGGTGGTATGTATAGATGGATTTTGACTACAATATGATCGAAATGTTGGTGTTGTGATTCAAATCTATCAAATGATAGCAACATTTGCCTCAGTATTGTTTCGTAAGTTGACTGTGGCCTATTTCATGTCTACATGGGATAACTCTATCGCACAAGGAAAAACATTTCATTTCATGGATCAGTGATGATGGCGTAATGAAAATACTTCTTAACAGCTAAGAATCGATATTTTACTTTAAGTATGAGACAGAAATAATCAAATATGGGTCTGTGTCCTGTGGACAGGGATACACAAGAGTTTAGCTGGCCAGCACTCTGCTGACTAGCTAAACTCTAACAATCGGGTTCAGATACCCCTGTCTACTGTACAGAACGATGTGATATTCTAGTTCTCTGTCTCATTAGTGCTTAGTATTCTGAGATGGTGGTCAGGCGTTTGTGTGTGGGGCCAGCTCTGTCTCAGTAGTGTTTGGTAAAATGACGTTGGTTTCTTATGTCTATCTGGGTACGGTAAGCTCTGTCTCAGCAGTGTTTAGTATAATGATGGTTGTCTTTCTAGAGTATCTGCGATCGACCATCTCTCTCGCAGTATGGATTGATATAATGATGATGACCTATTGTAGTTCTATCTGGGTACGACCAGCTCTCTCGGTATTGTTTTGCATAACGATAATAGTCTAATGCAGGTCCATCTGAGTATGACCAGTTCTACCTAAGTTTGGTATAACGGTGGTGATTTATTGTTGGTCTATCTGGGTACGGTCAGCTCTGTGTCAGTAAAGTTAAATCTAACGATGATGGTATATTTTAGGCCTCTCTGGGTACGGTCAGTTCTACCTCGGTAGAGTTTGGTATAACGGTGGTGATTTATTGTTGGTCTCTCTGGGTACGGTTAGCTCTGTGTCAGTTAAGTTAAATCTAACGATGATGGTATATTTTAGGTCTATCTGGGTACGGTCAGTTCTACCTCAGTAGAGTTTTGTATAACGAAGGTGATCTACTCTGGTCTATCTGGGTACGGTCAGCTCTGTGTCAGGGGTACTTGGCATTATGATGGTGGTCTATTGTAGGTCTATCTTGGAAACTCAACTCTTTCAGTTGCATTTGATATAATGATGGTTGTCTATTGTAGGACTATCAAAGTACGGTCAGCTCTGTCTCAGTAGAGTTTGGTATAACGATGGTTGTCTATTGTAGGACTATCAGGGTACGGTCAGCTCTGTCTCAGTAGAGTTTGGTATAACGATGGTTGTCTATTGTAGAACTATTAGGGTACGGTCAGCTCTGTCTCAGTAGAATTTGGTATAACGATGATTGTCTATTGTAGGACTAGCAGGGTACGGTCAGCTCTGTCTCAGTAGAGTTTGGTATAACGATGGTTGTCTATTGTAGAACTATTAGGGTACGGTCAGCTCTGTCTCAGTAGAGTTTGGTATAACGACGGTTGTCTATTGTAGGACTATCAGGGTACGGTCAGCTCTGTCTCAGTAGAGTTTGGTATAACGATGGTGGTCTATTGTAGGACTATCAGGGTACGGTCAGCTCTGTCTCAGTAGACTTTGGTATAACGATGGTGGTCTATTGTAGGACTATCAGGGTACGGTCAGCTCTGTCTCAGTAGAGTTTGGTATAACGATGGTGGTCTATTGTAGGACTATCAGGGTACGGTCAGCTCTGTCTCAGTAGAGTTTGGTATAACGATGGTGGTCTATTGTAGGACTATCAGGGTACGGTCAGCTCTGTCTCAGTAGAGTTTGGTATAACGATGGTTGTCTATTGTAGGACTATCAGGGTACGGTCAGCTCTGCCTCAGTAGACTTTGGTATAACAATGGTGGTCTATTGTAGGAATATTAGGGTACGGTCAGCTCTGTCTAAGTAGACTTTGGTATAACGATGGTGGTCTATTGTAGGACTATCAGGGTACGGTCAGCTCTGTCTCAGCTGTGACAAAGTGGTACTGCCTCGGGACTGTGGTCATGTAACAAGATGTGGCGTTCACGAGGTATGTATTAAATAAATGATAGGACATTCTTCTTTGATAGAACTAAGCTCAGAGCTGAGAAGCTGTTTATGAAATATATGCTATACATTGAACAATGGAGCAAAGACACATACTGATAATTTCTGGGCACGCATAATAAATAATGGGGATCATAAATATAATATCGTACTTACATGAAATGGTATTGTACAACAAAATCACTGTTTCCTGTGTAAGATGAAAATCCAGGGCCAGATCTTCTGAATAAGAGTTGTTCCGTACAATGTTTTGTGATCTATATGTCAGCCACTACATGTGTTAAGTGAATATTGCCTGTTTGTCATGTGACAAAAAGCGCCGACGTAGAACCAGAGGTTTCGTTTGAAATTTATTTTGCGTTTTGACAAAAGAAGAACATACCTTGTAATTTATAATAACTTGTTTGATATTGATATGTAGTTCAGCTTCAATTTATTTTTCACTGTAAGAAATAATACTTTTGTAGATATACCTACTTCTCTTCACTCCTTGCTACATTATTGTTATTATATTTTTTTTCGTGGAAGTACATATGTACATTCTGTAGCATCAACTCTAAACTGATATATTTTCCTTTAGTAAGGCTGTGGACGTTTTGCCTGGAGTAACGATGATGTGTGAGAACAGTTCTTGTATATGATTGATATAGATAAAGTTCGCATTTGTTCATTTTGCATTGTGAACGATATACATGGATATGTTCAATGAAAACAGAATTTTGTTATGATATAAATGAAGTCATTGTCACCCTTTAACCAATAACAGATTATTAGTACAAATATGAAATATCTTAATGACCAATCTATATCATATGTACATATTTATCTGCTTTGATTTGTTATATTTATTTCAATTTTAAATTATCTTTTTAATAACGGAGAAGATTTACGTAGGTTTAGCCTGCTATTATCATCGGAGACTCACGGTTGATTGCACTGCGCTACGTATGATAAGTGTAGCGTAGTGTAATCAAGCGTGGGTCTCCGACGATGAGCCTGCTATATTTTCCTATTGTATCTTTTTGTATAATAAAATAAGATGAAATGAAATGAAGCATCTGTTTGGTAAAGTCAGAGTGTTTCGTATTTTAGAAATGTGTGGTCACAAAGTACGTAACCAGTAGCGCAGTGGTTTGGTACAGAGTCGGGTGTAAAACGGCAGATGTGAGTATGAATACATTTATTCCTTCATTCATATTTCAAATACAATAATCGACACCATTACTTACTTTTGATCATCGAGGTTTCTCGTAATCTGAATGTCAAATTTTGAATTTATTAGAGAGAGAGAGAGAGAGAGAGAGAGAGAGAGAGAGAGAGAGAGTCAGAATATAAAAATGTATTTGGCATTCTTTTGAAATCCTATGTTGACAATTATGAAATCCACTCATGGTTATTGCACTACACAATCTGTACATTTCCTTTAACATGGTTAAGTCGCCTCCAATGTATCAGCCCTATAGGCGCGCAGCATCGATGGCGAGTCATAGAACGATGAACCAGCTCTAATTTTAATGTTAAAATAATTAGAAAATCAATTTTTGCAATGTATTGACATTGTATCAACAACTTGCTTCATTGATTAGTTTAAAGTTATTATATTAATTAATAGATCAATTGAATTATGTATGTTTACATTTAATTAATTCGCTATTTTATTATTTATACATGATACTATTCACTTATAAATGTTCATTTTGTTAATGTACATTATGATATTAACGAAAGCTTTGGTGCGGTGTTGGGGCAACCTGTCTGAATCTAACACACCTTGGTGGAAGGCTACAGGAGGAGGAGGAGGAGTTAAAGGACATTTAAGCCAGAAGCCCTTGTGTGATAGATTCATGACTTGACTCCATTCAAACACTTCAACAAACAGCTACATATACTATCGCTTTTACACTGTAATAAAAATATCAAGATATTAACCTTTGCATACTACATATATAAATGAAGTTATTACCTCCCTTTAACCAGAAAGCTTATCAGTACAAATATGACATTCCTATATTGACCAAACTATATCATATGTACATATATAATCTGATCCCAAAAATCACTTGTTGGGGATTTTCATTTCAAATTATATCAAATGTTTTGATTTCAATATTCTTTCTATGAATTTATTATGCTTACCAGTGCTTATTTGCTTAACATGGTTCTCTTTAACGTTGAAGAATGTCATAATTCTACGATTAATGCTATGACTTGTGACATGTTCAAATTAAAAATATTGCCATGACAACTTAATGCGTTACCTTTACTAGCTTTTCTTATTAGAAAAATGTGACTGATATACACTTTCCATTTCCATGGTTACTTACAAGACATGTAACAAACCATCGAGTCATGGACGTCGGAATTCTGTAGGAGTCACTGAGGCATCGCTGTGTGTTCACTGCTGTAATGACACCGCGCTGTGCAATCAACGCGGCTGTGGTACAACAGGTATCTGTAAACAGCTTTACATCATTTAAAACCAGTGTCATTAAATGTCGATTGTGTTAATTTATCAGTTTAGGGAGTACAATGAAGAAATTGAAAACAAATTCCATAATCTGAAAATGAAATTGGTGTTGTTGTTTGAAAATTTTATTATATTGGATAAACACAAATTATGTCAGACAGTAGAATTTAAATTGCTCGTTTTCGAGTGATTACGTTACTACCAAGAATCGGTTTTGTCGATTTTGACACTTCTCGACAGGAAACACTGTTCAATGTAGACCAGTGTTGCATTACTTAAGACCTATATGGTCCTATCAATATATTGAAAAAATAAGACAAAGAGACAGTGAATTAGTATTATGGGCTGTGTGCCGTGCGTGTTAATATGTAATCTAATGACAACTTGCTTTAAAACAAATCAAGTCAGTAAACTTAAGGCAAGTATTTGGTATCTGTCTGTTTCTAAAGAGTCGCTCTTGACACACAGAACGTTTGTAACACACAGGGAGTGTGTTGATAAATAGAAACAAGTCATGGTATCCATGTCATTTTAGTTATTTACAGAAAACAAAAATACATAATGCTTGTTTCATTTTTTTCAGTTTGTGATACTTAAATTAATGTGAAATGTTACAATGTCAAAGTATGCTTATATATTGACAACTGTATACTAAATCCTAAATGATTATTTGAAAAAGCCTCTTGAAATCACTGGATTTGAAGTAATGATTATATAAATGTGGCTGAATGTATGTACTATTTGAAATGCGACATCTAAAATCCCTGACATTAAGTACCTTGCACTTCAACTCTTCCACATTAATTTATTATTTTTTAGGATTTGGTGCTAGCAATTCTATCTGTTACAATTGTCTTCAACACAGAACTCCAAGTTCGTGTGACGACGTTACAGTGTGCAACCAGGATCAGGTTCGTGGTCAATGTGGATATCTATTACAACAATTTACTCTTAGTTGATTGGACTAATCATTTAACGGTGCTTCCCTATTCACAAGTTATTATTTTATTTACAATTTTATTATATACATTTTAAAGCGTCAATTAACTACTAAATTGCATTGAATTTTCTCCCTATTTATCACGAAAAAACATTCAGGTACAAAGCAAAATCAACACAAATGAGTAAATTTCCTATCAAAAAAAGTCTCATTTTATAGATCTTTTTGGAAAACTTCGATCGATATTAATGTTCATGCCCAGATATTGGAACTCTTCAATGTTTTTATTGTCGAAAGCGACAAAGAAACGAACAAGAATCACGGTCATTTGTAGAACGTTTTCAGTTATACGTACAAGTTGGTACTTTCAATATTTTGTTAAAACTACAGCCTCCATCGTTGCCATGCAGTCAATTCAGGCTTTGATCAGGTATGCAGTGACAAAAAGAAAGTAGAATTCTTATGCGTAACTTGCCGTTTTTCGTAAAACTCTTTTCAAAGCTGGTACTAATGTATTTGATGTTGTACTATATCTCGTCAATTTAAACATCGAAAACTAACAAAAAACTAACTAAAAGTCGGTCGAGTATATTACCACCTCGGACACTACATATATCAGTGCTTCACATTGGTCATTAATGTGATGATGATGAAAGTGTAGTCATCGAAACGTCTCACACTTCAGTGCCACATTAGTTGTGTTATATAACTTCCATTATATTTACATTACTTACCTGAAGGAATTGTTCTAAAATACGACTGAACACCTTTACCGACTTAATGCATGATGCTCCTTATTTACAGGCATGTGGCATCACACAGACAACCTTCGGTTCAGATAATTTCTACACCAGTGGGTGTTCACCAGTAGCGGTAAGTTCGATTTTAATTGTTATATATAGCAAATATCATTTTCCAATACATCGTTGACTCCCATGGAATCTTCTTTCTCATGTTACTCCTATGTCTCGCATACACAAATGACCTCGCCCATGTCTGTCCTAGCTTTTTTATCTGCCATCTTCCAAAAAAATCAAAGTGCAAATTAAACGTTAATGATTTCGTCAGATTTTGAGTAAACATTTCGATATGGCTGCATTTGGTCCATGAATTTTCGAATATGAGAGCTTTTATTTTTTAAATCAGAGCTATGCGAAGCCAGATGACATGGGTACCAACGATGTGGTCAATGCTTTAGTTCGGAATACTCCCTAGTCTTAATGTACTGTTAAATGACTCTGCAGTCGAACGGTCCACCTGTATATAACAGCGGCTATTATCTTATTTAATAGACGCCTTTTATTGGGAAAGATCACCATTTTTTATTCTTATAAATTTAGTTGTAGGAAGAAATCCGTTTTCGATTAAGAGTTATCTCCCTTTGTTAGTGAGTTATGTCCCTTCGAAACTAGCAACATCTTTAATATAGAGGGCAGGACAATCGAAAATCCTTTTCAAAGAATCACTGAACACGGTAGGCAGGCTTGAAAACTGGGGAGGATATATTTTTCAATTCCTTGTAATTTATTTCAAAACAATTTTATTTTAAGCATTAATAATGAATCAGTTATGTCTCGAACAACCGAATAACGAGTATAGGGGTTAGTCGTATTCGAGCTTTTAATCTTTTCATCAATAACAGAAAAGTGTGTATTAATGCCACTTTTCTCCGTTTTCATTGAGTTTTGACTGTACCTTCTGTCATTGTTTTAAGTCCAGCAATGTGAGGGTCTGTTACATTTTATATAGTGCACTTTTCATTTGAATTATAAACTCTTCTAGAAACCTAGTGATATTGTTCTTGCCTCACTAATTTGAATTATCGTTAAGATTAAGCACCTTGTTAGACATAGCGTCTGATTCTTCATATTTACAATTTCAGCAATGTACACATTCTCATTCCCAAATATCGATGTGTTGTAACAGCACATTGTGTAATGACCATTTAAACTTGTCCTTGACGACAACTAGTGTCACTAGTATTAAGACTACTGTCCCCTCGACAACGCGAGCTGTTACCAAGGTCACAGCGAGAACAACAAAGAGCACAGGTAGGTACACAATGGAGAAAATATATTGAAGGGATTAGCTTACCTTGTTTTACTATCTTGTGAATTGGTGATTTATTATCATGTTTCTAGCTAGTCTTTGTTTTGGTTTCAAGAAAAAAATGTGTTTATGAACTATTCGCGAAAAGGTGTCATAATTACTAATTGTCATTTATATTTCATCATTCTGACAGTAGCTTAATAGTTGCATTGATTGTTGACAGTAATGATATTTTTTTGATAATTTATCATGTCTTTGCATGTTTACCTAATATCAAATACATATATATATATATATCAATGATTGGTGCTTTGCTTTTAAATGTGTAACATACGTTTGAGGATAAGAGAAAGCAGTGTGCCACAGTTGGTAGACATAGCTATAGATAACATCGTGTTATTGGTGTGTGTTCTATAATCTAATCCTTTGAATACAAGAAAAATAATAGATTAATAATGCATATGGTTAGAAAACACAATCGGAATTAATTAAAACTGACTATGCAAGAACAATATCGACATTATGTATATATACTGAATACGAATACAACCGGTGGCTCAGGAACGGCGATTATTATTGTTTTTTTGTTATCATTCATAGCTGGTGTCAAATTCATGATATATTACGTCCTTCCTTGATTGAAAATGAAAAACATCAATTAATTATGAACAAAAGAAAACATTGAAACATGTTTTGCTCAATACAATTAATAACAGTGACTTGAGTTTTTACCTTGATATATTTGAAGTCGATAAAAATGAAAACGAAATGTATCCACCATATTTTATAAATTGAACATACAATGTGTTATATGTACATTGAAGAGCGTTCATAACGATATATCTAAGCGAGCAAATATGGTCTTTGTTTTCGAAGAAAAACTGCGAGGGCAAAATGTGCCATCAAAAGAAAAAACAACTTATACAACAGGCATAATCCACCTGTTGTTAGTTGGTTTCAAACTCAAGATGCAAAGACATTGTTCCACTGTTACTGCATTAGCTATCACGTCTACAGTAAGATACTTATACACTGATGACTAGATTAAAAACGCATAGTTTACATTTTTGGTTTTTTTTTCAGCTGCAAATTGTGCGTCAGGCTGGATTTTCGACGTTTACAATAACATTCAGTATTGCAGACACGAAGATGTAGGACTGGTGTCGTGGGCTGCAGCCAAGGTATTATACATGTTTAGGACTTGGGTTGTTGTCAGCAGCCATAGTAATATTGTTATGTAGGACTGGGATTGTTGTCAGCAGCCAATGTAATATTCTGATATAGGACTGGGGTCGTTTTCAGCAGCAAAAGTAATATTCTTCTGTAGGACAGGGGTCGTTGTCAGTAGCCAAAGTAATATTTTGTTTATGTCGGACTGTTGTCGTTGTCAGCAGGCAAAGTAATATTTGTGTCGTTGTCTGTGACCAGCGTAAAATAAATATATACAAAGTGGCATTATAATGAACACAGCTGATACATTTAGGGATAAGCAGGTGTAAAAGCAAACACTTAAACGAATGGTTGTACAAGCAGTACTTCCCTTGGTTTTTGATCAACTGTGTCTTTTTGTTGATATTATGACATGATTTGTTTATATGAGTCCCCAACTGTACCGTTATAAAGAATCTGTAACGCGATTATATATCCCACTAGGTTGTCCATGTTAAGTGCTTTATGCTTTGGGTCATAGGCGTTTTGAATTCGAAATAAATGAATGCGGTTTTTATAAATATATAACTGACATTTCATTCCCTTTAACTGAACTGAGGTATTTTTGCATGGGAGATAGGCCATATGTGAAAGAAGCAACAGTCATCTTCCAATCGTCGAGTCGCGAGAGCAACTTGAGTTTATCCATTTACAACTGAAAGACCGACAGCCGAGCACATTCAGAACCGGTAAGATTAATTTGACTTTATATGAGTATTCTACATAATATTTTGGTCAATACACATTTCCTTTCTCAAAAAAAAAGGATACAGTTTCGTACTTGAATCTGTTACGGTTCTAACATCATTTCAAGAAGTATTACTTGCATAGTTGTCGGTAAGGACATGCTAACATGCTTTGACGTCAGTATGATGCATTTTATAGTGTGGCTAGACGGCACAGACATTAGTAGGGAGGGCTACTGGATGTGGAGCAGCACTTCCGGTCAGCTGGTTTCTCCTCTATTCTGGACAGTCTCACAGCCAGACAACTACTATGGACCTCACTCAGAAAACTGTCTGATGTACGGAGAGGAGTATTTCTGGGGATACAACGACGCCAAGTGTGACAGACTTGTCAGCGTACTTTGTCAGCACGGGTATTTTTTTGTTATCTCTTTACAACTGTTTAATATGCTTATGTTAAATAATGCCCGACTGACTTTTACATAACGTACATATAAATAATTGCTTATATTAGACTCTGTTTTTCCTAACTTGATAGCACTTCAGTTAGGGAGCTTTCATTGAGTAATATGCGATTAAAGCTCGGATATAATCTTTATTCTTAGAACTATCTTCTTCATATGTCTTTCTTGAAACTGACACATTTAAGGCTTTAAGTTAGGCGTTCCTGCATGTGTAAAAGGCTTTTGGTTCTGTCATCTTGCTTAGACATACCACAGTCTCTAAATGATAGTTCCTATTCTTGCTTAATGCTCGACATTTTAAGAGTAGTGCGACTGTCCTGTTGAGTGTCCTCAGCAGTGTGCTTTAGTGAGTGAGGTAGACTATAAAGTTGGCACCAGTTCCGCAAATTGAGGCAAAAACGAACATACTACAGTCCCAAAAATACTTATACCCTCACCAAGCATGCATCTCGCACAGTCCACCCTTAAATGACCATAACTGTAGATAAGACGTTAAACTTTACAAGACAGTTCCTGTCACAATGATCCCGGATGACCATATATAGCACTTAATTGGAATTTCTGATATCCTAGAACCATTAAGAAAACTCAGAAGCGCACTTTGCTGGTCTTGAAATGACTGCGAGTCTCTGGTACAAATACGAAGGTTATAATCGGTTTGTGAAAAACGGACAGACAGACAGACAGACGGGGTTGGATTATATAGTTCCCACCAATAGGGTCCTTAATTTTTACAGATATCTTTGTTGTGCATCTCAAGACGCCTGTAACCTTTGTTTTTGACAGGGTACCACCTACACCTCAACTCAAAGGTATTCTTTTCTTAACGAAGCTCCTGAATAAATATCGCAAAACATAAACCAAACCATTACACAAATAGCAAAAAGATGGCGTTCATGTTAGAGTTGAATGTTGATTTACTTCAATGCTATCAACTAATTTGCACAATGGTGAAGCTTTTATGATGGATTATGATGTATCTAGTTCATAAAATTATCCAATTATAAATTATCAATGATTGATTGCAATTAATGTTTTATTTGAAGAGACACATTTCATCGTATCTCCTTAGATTTAGGCGTAAGCAATACCAAAGTAGTGGTATGCTTTCTTTACATTTTTATATGTGTTTCAGCGTGTCCCAGCGGTAACTGGATTGAACATATAGACCGGAAGTACTGTATCGTAACGATTAATTATAACTGGTACCAAGCAAAGGTAAATTATAGTACGATAGTAAAAAATTTTTTGGGGGGGGGTGGGGGGGGGGGGGGGGGTGGGGGGGGTGGTAGATATTTGTGTATTAGCACCCTTTCTTCTATTTTAAAAAAAAATGAATAAAAAATACTGTTTTCTACTTAATGTTAATATTTTTCCCCATTTTCTCGACTTTCAATATGGGCAATTACACTTTTTCTGGCCCGAAGCAGCTGTGAATTCAAGATTCAGCATAATTTATATCTGTAACGAAGTACATATTTGAAGTAGCTATACACTTGTGATTTTTGTCAAAGTCATGTATTCATTTGTATTGCAGGCATTATGCTCATCTCTGGGAGCTCACCTACCGATCGTAGAATCAGACAGTGACAACAACTATCTACGAGGACTCGTAGCTCATGGGGACGGTAACTCAATTTTCTCTGTCCCGTCATTAAAACTTTCAATGTGACACCACAAGCCTGCCGAGTGATGTGCAGGAAATGCTTACCTAGTAGCTGAACTGCATCTGTCCACGTCACGCCAATAATTCTATGTTATTACGTCATAGATTGTGTTAAATGTTCTCTATACCCCCGCATGATATGTGATTATATGTTCCATATTAATCGTACGCCATAGGTTGGCATTGTCATACACAGTACCTGGTTTCTCTGTAAGAGTATGACATCTTTTATTACAATATTTGCACTTTTCTCAGCCATGCTTCAAGGTAGGTTGGTGAAAACTGGTTTGTAGCTTGCGTATTAGTAGCTACTTAACTTGTTAATTATGTATTTTAATTTCAGTTTAGTTGCACACTAATGCTGGTTAATATCATATGCAATTAATCAACAGTTTGGCTTGATGCAACGGAGGAATTTCACAACGGTGTATTTAAATGGAGTTCTACAGGCACGGCAATTCAGTAAGTATACAGTTGTGTATTTGTATAAAGTTTTGTTTATTAGTTTATTTGCAAAAGAAGGACAAGTTTTGATATATTCAACAGATTTTATTGTTTACAACAAGTAGCTAAGCAAAGTAAGCTGTTTGATTTCTGGGAGTGTGCTTACACCCATACACTCTGTGTCAGTCTATGGAGATACTATCGTTCTGCAGCGTCACTTTATTTTAAGCTGCGTGTCCAGATCCTTGTTAAGATACTATGACATTGTTGTGCAGATATACTAACTGGACCCCAGGGGAACCCAACAACTACGCCAGCCAGCCAGAGTATTGCGTAGAATTCGGAGAGACATATGGCTGGAAATGGAACGATGCCACGTGTTATGCTCAAAGGCCAACTATCAACAAGGTGATCTGCGAACGGTTTAAACCCCTAGCGTCGTCACCACTGATTGGTTGAATTCAAATACGTATAATGCATATAAATGGAACGTTTTATATTCGTATCAAGGGTATGTTTTAGTTTTTGATATTGATAATGTTTTACGAATTTGTGTTTGATTAGCTTTTCAATTTATCAACATGAAACATAATTACTTAATCAGTCGTACGAACAAAACAAAATCGTAATAGAGGAATCTAAACTTCTGAAGTGAACTATCAGGTTATTTCGAAACTGTTAACGCATGTACCCACATTTAGTCTTAGTGAAAGAAAGAGTTTCTCGTATAGCTCATACAATAAGTCATGACTAACTAACTGTATCTTCGGTAATGATATATTGTTCCTGAAATTGCGTTTTACATGTATATATCTTATGCAGCCCCCTGTATTTTAACTACCAGTAAACATTTAAAATATTTCGTGACTTGGACGTTTCCGTTTTTACTGTGTTGTAACTCAATTATAACTTGTTACTCAATGTGGTTTCTTCAGAAAAGAATTTATTCAAAAATAAATGGAACTCTAATATGTTTCATTACAAGCAATGGATTAGCCGAAGGAGTCAGAAGTCTAGGAACAGACTCCGGGGTAGATCTGAACGTCATCGATTGCTGCGCCACCAGCCTCGTTTTCGATATAACATTCTATCTGTACCTGCGAAAATTAAAAAGAAATTACAGAGGAGGAAGAAAACAAAAGCAGAATAATGCGTTTATAGATTCTAGGCAACAAATTGAAACTGAATATTTTTACAGAGAATAAGATGCAATGATTGGAAGGAGAGGAGGTCGGATACTGTTGGGGATATTGGTTGGAATAACATCAGAAACGACTGTTAGAAATTGAAAGGATTAATAATCTTATTCTGAAAGAAAAACAATCAGAAACAATGCTGTTTGCAAAAAAAAAAAAAAAAATGAAAAAACAAAGTTATAGAATGAAAGAATATTATAATTAACAGATAGGAAACAACTATGTTGTCTTTGAAAATGTCATCCATGTACGTTAAGTACCATAATCAAATTTGAGTAAACCGCACAATTTCAAACTGTTTTTTTCCTGTCGGTATAACTGACACGACAACCATTTAATGAATAGAAAAGAAAAACAAAAGCAATAAATCAAACATTTCATTTCCCCCCTAGTGTTCGTAATTCCCTATTGTTAAATCTTGATATAGTGTTGGATACTTTCATGCTTGTATGCAATTTCCTATTGTTAAATTAGGATCTAGTGTTCGTTAATTCCATGCTGGTATAGATATTCCCTGTTATTAATGTGGATCTAGTGTTCGTTAATTCCATGCTGGTATAAAAATTCCCTATTATTGAATTTAGGTCCAGTGTTCGTTACTTCCATGCTGGTATGAACTTTCCTATTGTCAAAATTAGATCAAGTGTTTGTTACTTCCATGCATGGATAAAAATTCCCTATTGTCAAAATTAGGTCCGGTGTTCATTAATTCCATGCTGGTATAAAATTCCCTATTATTAAATTTAGGTCCGGTGTTCGTTACTTCAATGCTGGTATGAACTTCCCTGTTGTCAAAATTAGATCTAGTGTTTGTTACTTCCATGCATGGATACAAATTCCCTATTGTCAAAATTAGATCTAGTGTTTGTTACTTCCATGCATGGATACAAATTCCCTATTATTAAATTTAGGTCCGGTGTTCGTTACTTCCATGCTTGTATAAAAAATCCCTATTGTTGAAATTAGGTCCGATGTCCGTTACTTCAATGCTGGTATGAACTTCCCTATTGTTAAATTTAGATCTAGTGTTTGTTACTTCCATTCTGCAGGAAACCACGATACTGAAATGTAACGTTTGAGTATATGATATTCGGCTGTCGGCGATGTAATGCTTCCTGAAATTCTTGTTGGGGACATTTTTCATCTTCAATGAAGATATCATGGAAATATACAGTGTATCGTATTTTAAGCGATAAGTTTAAATTTCTATGATGATTATTAAAATTTGTTATTTCCTTGTCGCTACCCTTGATTTTAGTTTGAGAACGCTACTTTATTTGAATTTTATAATTTAGGTGATTAAGCATGAAAGCGGCTCTCCCAGATAAATCAGTCGTTGCATTTTTTAAGGTCACAAATTTTATGTCATTACATGAATACACAACAATGTACCTTAGAAAGCATTTGTTGTTACTATATGGTATGATGTCTGACATGTTTGTGTACTTACTCTCCACTTATGGGCCATTTGTTTGTAGTAAGTCCTGTACTGGAACCAACCACCGTCAACATTGCTCCCAACGTTTGCTGTCCGAGTTGACAACGTCGACTCTGTGTCATTGACGTAATCATATGACCTCACGATCAAGGTCGCCGCATTGTCGCCGACAATAAAGTAGTGCATGGCGATGCAGTACTCCCCTGGTGGTATCTCCCTCGCTGACAACAGTCGAGATGTTTTGTTGTAATTTCCTGTTCCGTTGGAGTACAGGTAGTATCCTAGTGGAGAGTAAACAGTTACATTAGTGATGTCAAAAAGGTGAAAACTGGTCGGTTGCCGTGTTTACATTAGATGCAATTGGGAACTTCGGAATAATGTAATATTAAATTTTAATATTTCTATTTACATGTATATGACAAAGTATTTTAATTTCTTGCAATGGTGCAAACAATAAGGAAAATCTACTTATCACTTCCAATCGAGTAATCCACCAAATTACTGCTTACTTTCCATTTCCAATAGAGTTCTCCACCGAATGACGTGTTACTTACCACTTCCTATAGAGTGATCCATTGAATAACGGGTTACTTACCACTTCCCATAGAATGATCCGTCGAATGATCGGTTACTTACCACTTCCCATAGAGTTCTCCATCGAATGACGGGTTACTTACCACTTCCTATAGAGTGATCCGTCGAATGACGGGTTACTTACCACTTACCATAGAGTTCTCCACCGAATGACGTGTTACTTACCATTTTCCACTTACCACTTCCTATAGAGTGATCAATCGAATGACGGGTAACTTACCATTTTCCATAGAGTTCTCCACCGAATGACCGGTTATTTACCACTTCCCATAGAATGATCTGTCGAATGACGGGTAACTTATCACTTCCCATAGAATAATCCGTGGAATGATGGGTTACTTACCACTTCCCATAGAATGATCCGTCAAATGACGGGTTACTAACCACTTTCAATAGAATGATCCGTCGAATGACCAGTTAATTACAAATGTCAATAGAATGATGGGTTACTAACTATTTCTGACAGAGTGATCCGCCGAATGACAGGCACTGGCTGGCTCAAGAGAGATAATTAACACCGTGACCAGTTAATCCATTATTCCAGTGATCAGTCGACTCACGGGTTTCTTATTGTTTCTGCCGTGTAAACTAATAAATAGAGTGACCGGTTACTTACCGCCTCCACTGGAATGGTCAGCTGAGGGTCCGTTAGAACCTAGGCCAGCGTTTTGCCTGATCCATTTGAAATCGTCTTTGTAATCATCGGCAAGGTTACATAGGATGTTCTCGAAGTTGCAGTTTACAGCAAATGCTACAAAAAGGATACTGATTGATAGCAATGTCATAGGAATAGTAATGTCATAGGAATAACTGGCAGAGATGTCAATTTATACGCTGTAACAACGACTACATGTATAATGATGGCGTCAAATAAAGACACGCATGTTTCATATGGTTTTAACCCCAGTTTTAATGTGTAGCATATATTCCTAGGGCTTGTTTTGATGTGCAATGTTTGTGTTCCTTCTATTATATCAATATTATCTGAATAAAGGGTCCATCAAAATAAGGTCAACGATCATTTCTTAAAATTTTGAAATAATAATTGTTGATTTTAAAACATATACTATACATCTGCTACTTCTTTGGTACATGGGCATTTCTAAATAATTATATATATATTGTAGTTTGCTTATCTCCCGAGATACCAGCCAATCACGGTTGTACTATGTTGGCAAGTTGTCGGTATTTTACTTACCTGGGCTGTTGGTGATGTGTGATGTATCTAAGGAAGAAAAGACAATTGAGAAGTCAGTATTAATACAATCATATGGAATATCTACAAAGACGATATTTTGCTGACTTTGGCGGTCATGCAAATTGTTTATCGTATAACAAATGTTAAACTGTTTCAGTGACCTCATTTGGAACTCCTTATAACTAATATTTATATATAACCGTGGTTACAGCCGTAGAGGTAGCCTGATGTACTACCGTGGATACTTATCATGAGTATCTAAAGAGATTGCTCTTCAAACTTTATAACCAACTTCGAAACAGTATCATTGCCACAAATGTATTGAGTCTGTTCTTGGACAATGTTTAATGTATGAAGAAGTTTGGTTCACTGTAAAATAAAGGTTGAAGTTTACCGTGGCCACAAATGTAGAGTGTCTGCACTTTGAGAACGTCATGATAGCTGAGCCTGTGTTCAATACCGAAGCTAACGTCAGAAACGTTCGTGGTGATTGTGGGAAATCTTGGATTGTTGGCGTAGGAATAAGGACCGAAATGTGTGATGGAGTCAAAGTCATAAGGAAACCCTAGTAGGTCTGTTGCGCCTGCAGGTATCTTCACAAACGATGCTCTTGCAACTGAAATCAGATTAGCTTAATTTTTATAATAGCTTGTTTGTGCAATCATTCAATAATCCAAAACTGTGTTAAAAACAGCCGATGTTTTGTGCATGGTATTTTGTTCTGGTTAAGGCATACTTCAGCAATGTTACTTTTAATTAAACGAAGGTTATTATTCTTATTAACGCTATTTTTATGTTTCATTTTGTAGACACACACTTCTCCGAGAGCTTGTTTATAAACTTGTTAAAAACCAACTTTCTGGATTATTATTCATGTGTGTCACTGTTGTTCTTTCCGTGGTACACTTACCAACATGTATGTTGTCCATGTGTACCTGTATGTACTGGTCCCTGGTGTACTTACCACCATGTATGATGTCCAAGTGTACCTGTATGTACTTGTCCCTGGTGTACTTACCATCCTGTACATTGTCCATGTGTACCTGTATGTACTTGTCCCTGGTGTACTTACCATCCTGTACGTTGTCCATGTGTACCTGTATGTACTTGTCCCTGGTGTACTTACCATCCTGTACGTTGTCCATGTGTACCTGTATGTACATGTCCCTGGTGTACTTACTATTCTGTACGTTGTCCATGTGTACCTGTATGTACTTGTCCCTGGTGTACTTACCATCCTGTACGTTGTCCATGTGTTCCTGTATGTACATGTCCCTGGTGTACTTACCATCATGTACGTTGTCTATGTGTACCTGTATGTAATTGTCCCTGGTGTACTTACTATTCTGTACGTTGTCCATGTGTACCTGTATGTACTTGTCCCTGGTGTACTTACCATTCTGTACGTTGTCCATGTGTATCTGTATGTACTTGCCCCTGGTGTACTTACCATCCTGTACATTGTCCAAGTCTACCTGTATGTACTTGTTCCTGGTGTACTTACTATTCTGTACGTTGTCCATGTGTACATCTATGTACTGGTCTCTGTCTGGTCTCTGGTGCTCATGGTACAAACCCAAAGTGACCAACAGTAGAGACATGATCTCCCGTTTGTACATACAGTCGCTTGTGAGGTAAAGTTTCTGTCGTCCTCCAACCATCCCCACATTATCTGTTCTACACCAACTAAAGAAAAAAAATCGTCACAGAAAAAAGGAATGGATTGATATTTTGAAGTGAAAGAAATCTTAAGTTGGAGCAATGTTTATCATTTACACCTGTATTTTTGAAAGTGTTTTTTAGGCTCGCAAATGGTCGTTTCCTCGCCAATTAAAGACTACAAATGACGGAAACAACAACAGTTCAATATTCGGCGAAAGGGCAACAGATGTTAAATCAGATGTCAAAATAAGAGAATTTTCGTCACAAACAACATTCTAATTTTGCGGACGTAACATCAGCCATACATTCAACTTTCTGCCTTATTAGAGAATAGTTTAGGCGAAGTTCGTCCGTCTTAGTATGATATAGCTGTCTTTACAAAAGCTTACACTAGGTTTGACACAAGCTGAAAATCCATCTTTAAACAATATTTGGTGGTATTAAAATCGATGAATCACATTCCCAATCTTACTTGAACAATGAACTGGAATATCCATCGAATTCTGTCGCAAAATATGGTTATTTAGAAAGTTCCTTGAAAAGCTACCTTTTTTATGACATAACATTTTACAAAAGAAACATCACAAATGTAGACATTGAAACATAGTTGCATAATATGTAAATCAAAATACAATGGTTTTTATTACATTTTCGCTATGAAATATAAGGTTTTATTGCATTTTTGCCTGTGGAATATAGAAATTTATCAAACTAAGAAAATTAATATTTTCACTTCAGCGATGAGCAGTAAAAATAAAAGATTTTGCAGTGAAAATATAACTTAAACAGAGAAAATATAAGTTTTCCACGTTTGACCAATCAGAGCGAAGCTTTGCATTCACCTCATTGAAACTTGCCGATTTTTCCAATCGATGCGAAAATAGGTAAATTGGTTATTTTGCTGTATTCTGAAATATTCAGACTAGTTTTTGACAAAATACTCCCTTCACGTTAGCTATATTAATACACAGATTCTCCGATAACAGTAGAACACGCTTAAATAACGTTGATCAGTCCTTTCAAAATGGCGCCGTCAATAAAAAGAAAATTGAATGGTTTTCCGTTTAACCGTATGACAGAATATTACGATATTATTCACTCGTGCTTCGCACTCGTGAAAAGTATCAATATTCTGTCATACTCGTGATTTGTTCGTTTAACGTCCTATTAACAGCCAAGGTCATACTCGTAAAATATATGTTATATTAAACGGAACCCCTTCAATATCGACAACTTATTGGGAAAATAGAGATATTATTTTCACTCGAATGAGTTTACTTACCAATATGGAAATTTGGACATATCAAATATATATCCTACCTCGTCTGGCTTAGTGTCCATCTCAAGTTAGAAAGCATAAAAAGTGCATAATGTTGTTTTCTAACAGTGACAGTAATATATTGAATATAACACACAGCCCTTATTTTTTGCTCTCAAGATTTATATGCTGGTATTAATCTCCAATAAGTTTGCTCATACTATTAACAACCACAGACATGTGGCCATGCCATATTTTGACAGCCCTGTTGCCAGTGATATCATTACGCGAACATAATATATATATTTATCTATTTTATGTTAATTTTCTTCGAAGTTGATGTCCAATATGTGGAACTGTATATTAATCAGCGAAGTAATAATATTGCGGCAAGCAAATAGACAAAGCGGTAGACTTAGATTAGCATAGGTAAAAGTGAGAAAAAAATTGTATAAATGGAATATTCCTTGTTTCTTGATGATTAACAAACACATTTGATCAAATGGGGTGAAAACTTTGATATTTTTGCACTCGTGTGTTCATCACGAAACAAAGAATATCCTCTTTATATTGTTATGAACATTGCAATAATTCCATGATATGTCAAATTATATTACCCATCGCTCGCCAGCGTTATATACACGAAGTCATGCCGGTCACGGAAGGCTCCCTCTTTTTCCTGGAAAGTGATACAGTTACCGCTGTCCGTGCTAACGTCACTTTCTATCTCTCGCATCGACTGCTCTATCACACTGATCTGGGAGGCGTCTGATGTAAAACATCGTGTATATGGTCATAGCAGCATAACAAATGACTTCCTTCATTCATATATCATAAATATCGTCTGTTGCGAGTGTTTATGGTGTTTCATTTATCAGTAGGAAACATTTATAAATACTCATCATCTAAGAATTATTGCAATACGTGTATTGTTACGTACATCCGTTCTACATGAATAATGCATTTTGGGAAAATTAAGAATATAATATATACATGTATATGATAATCAATTGCCTGGAAATGTTTAACAAGTTCATATTTGTTATCTTTTAAAGCATTAAATGTTATTGCTTCACAATGCATACAGCATGCATGTTCATGATACATGTACTAGCATCATAAATGAAACACGTATCTTCTGAAGATAACATGTATATGAGAAAGCAACCAACATCTACATAGGTTTAAAATGTTATAACTACTAAGCCAATGATACACGATTGTTTATCATTATTAAATGTATGCATAGTCATAATTTATCAGTGGATGTATATAATTTCAGTTTGGTTTGTATCCTCTTTTAAAGCACAACATACAGACAAATCATAATATATCGTAATATGTCCAAGTAATTAATGCGTTATGTACATAAAGTTAAAATTTACTCACCGATAAGACTGCTCATCTGATAAATCAGCATCTCCCGCTCCCATAATTTGTTTTTGTCATTCAAAACATTTCTTAACTGTCGAGTAAAACAAGAGAATGAGTTATACGGACAAACATGGTAATAGTGATAATGATTTCATGTTATAAGAAAAAATATGATAAAAGTTATATTGATTTAATGTTATAAGGAAAAATATGATAATAGTTATGTTGAATTCATGTTACAAGGGTAAATATGAAAAACATATCTTAAATGTCTAGTAAAATAAGATAATGAGTTAGAAGGACAAACATGGTAATAGTAAAATAAGATAATGAGTTATAATGATAAATATGATTAGTTATATTGATTTCATGTTATCAGGATAAATATGATAATATTTATATTGATTTCATGTTACAAAGATAAATATGATAATAGGTATATTGATTTCATGCTTAAGGGATGAATATGATAATATTTATATTGATTTCATGTTACAAAGATAAATATGATAAAAGGTATATTGATTTCATGCTAAAAGGATGAATATGCTAATAGTTATATTAATTTCATTGCCTTTTAAAATCATTACTGTACATAAGATACAGTTTGTATGCCCGCATAAGAAATAGCGACAGTGCGAAAAATACAAAACATCACATGTTTCGTAAAATCCATCATTGTTAATACGCTAAAATGACCAATGTGCAAGTATAAAGAAGCTGAGATTTAAAATCATCAAGAAAACGTTGACTAGCAATTTGACCGGCTAATATCTTTCACAAAACCTATTACTTTTCAAGCTTTCTATTAAAAACAATATCATCAGTAAAATAATTGATAGGCAAATATCCTGGTTTTTAACAATGTTTAGCCTTATTGTTCTCAAGAAATGATCTCGACTCGCATCAGTCATCAAAATTGGTTGAACATTTTTCCAGCATTTAAAAAAAAAGTTCAAATGAAATTTTGAAAATAACGTCTACCGCTAACGACAACCGTTACAGACAAAATTCATCGGAATAACCTGCTGCGTTAATGACTTTTATTTTAATTTGTTTTGTAAGAAAAAGAAAGAGGAACAATTACAATGAGTTGTTTAACCTGATGGTGAAAAGCCCCAGCAGATGTCATAAAATGCATGAATTTAAAGACTGCCTTTAACAAAAGCCAACTGATAAGGAATTCAAGTAAACAATGAACAAAACTTTTGTTATCTTATGTCGCAATGATAGTGTATGTCAATGACTATTCGGAAAAAAAATGCATGTCAAGCTTTCAAAGGTCAATGAAGAATATAACGATGGAATTGTAGAAATTCGTCTGAAACACTGAACAATTTACTTACAAGAAGACTTTACAATTGTAAAACAGAACATGCTTCAGTGTGCGAAAAAATTTAACCAAATCAACAGTGAAACGACAACTACCTCAATACGTGAAGATAACAACCTAATCAACTGTACCATAAACTCTATCGGATTAGATTTAAATACAGGAAACGAATTGATTTGTCTTTAGACAGCGAGGCGAAACCTTGCAATAATTGGAGTCTTGTATTAAGAAGGCAAATATATAAGTAGATAAAATCGTTGAGTTTTGAACAAAGAAGAGGAAATGTAGTACTTACCACGGAATTTCGTAATAAGAAAATTACCGAGAGTATTTTTTACTGTCTGTCTACGTTAATCATTATTGATGTATCTTAGTATCAAAGTCTATCCTGCCACTGATATCCGCAATGTTGAAATACCTTATGTATATTAACCACATATTTGCTGCATTCGGCAGTGACGGAATAAAACTTGTATTTTAGAATCATTGCATTTGCGCCAATTCGACTGGCCTACGTCCAAGGCGAACAAAGAATACTGTCGATACCGCTTCACTGCTTATTTTAATGACTGTTGCATGATGAATAGAATACATGGTCAGTGCCTTGAAATATAAGCTTTATTTTTGGGCTCAGGCCAAAGGTCGCCATTTTGCCTTTTTTTTACCCTTCGCCAAAATACAACTTATATTTTAAGACACTAACGATTCATTTCCATAAATGTACAGATAGTAATATTAAATCGTAGTTATTGCTGTTATGCTACACTACATACGTCTGTATATGATGTCCATTAGGATAAATGATGTCTCACAATATCCCACAACCGTAACATATCAACAGGGAATGTCATGAACTTAGTTTGTAAGGTGCAATGGTACACTCGTCTTCCATTTGGTTATATACAAATGTAACAGTAATTCGTCGGCTGCTATACTTCATGGCTGGAGAGGAATATTGTCAAGAATCTAGAAATATAACCATTCAATAAAAACGCACGTACCTGTGGCGGAATCGCTGCCGCCGCTTGTACACAGGCGTACGCCACCACACAGAAAAATGTTCCAAGACAGTTCAGATGCATGACCGCAGGGTTCTGTCTTACAGTTTAAACTACACAACCCTATACTCTTTAGCGCTGAGATAATGCGTCTGTCGCGTTTTTATCTCGACTAGGAAGTTTTGGTTGACAGGTCGTAGCATATCTTCATAGATATCTTCATATCTTCATTCTCACCAAACAGGAAGATATTTTCAAGTTACATATGCCAAATTAAAAGTTAAAATAAAATTATGAGAATATTGAAAGAAATCTTTTTATTCGAAAAGCATTTTTTTCGATTTCCACTTACGATTAGTCATTTGGGAATATCCACATTTGTTTTTTTAAATATCTATTCATTGTCATGCAATTAAGTCGGGATAAAACAAAAATGTATTATTGTCTGTTGATCATGAATACATACAAGACTTATACCTAATGATGTCATATTCGTTATACCACCTTATCATTTAAAGATGCTACAGCGCCGACAAAAGTAATAATTTTATACAACACCCACAGTTAAATGCTTTATGCTATTTTAACCTTCCAAAAACTGATTTTCTAATTGTATCTTTAAATTTTAGCGTAGAAAAATAATTAACTTAAATTAAAAGCAATAATCAACAAGGAAGAAAATCAGATACAACAAATACCCCAAAAATACACATATCAACAACTAAAAAATACTTCTTTTATTATAAAAGAAATTACATTCCAACCGTACTCACAGACGCAGCCGCTCAGCCTTGAAGACTGATTCGTCAATGTAAAAAGTCTCGGGTATTATTTAAACTGTTGCATACCCTCCATGAATATCGACTCACCCCCCAACAAAGATCAAATCGATAGTTCACTCTGGTGTGAGGATAACTTTATATCTTATAAACGTTCATTATAAGGATGCTATTATATATATATATATATTTCAATTTCTACTCAAGTTTGAATCAATGAAACTACCAAACTTAATATGTTTCATTTGCCCATGAATTTGACCAGATTAACACTGATCAGTGCGTATGAATACATGGTTATAATCCTTCCGCGGAACGATTTCACTTTTTCTCCATGCTGTTATAAGCATCGAATAATTATTAAAATTATCAAATTTATAATGTATTCTTGTATTTTATGAAAGACCAGATATGCTAAATACTTTTATTTTGACAAAGTAATACTGTTTTTTAATCCTAAAATAGCAGACTATTTTACTCGACCGACTAGACATGCACAATCCGGAACTCCTCGGGCTTTTCCGCATTTAAACTTGCACAAGCTACAAGATATTAATATCTAGACCGACTTTTTTATTCGAGAAAAAAAATTGAAATATAAGGATTGAATCTAGATTTGGTCGATTTCATGGGGTCATGAATTGAGTTGCTCTTGAGACAAATTCAACATGAAATGCTTCGCAGTTCATTAAGTTTGTCTCAAGAGCAACTCAATTCATGACCCCATGGAATCGACCAAATCAAGATTCAATCCTTAAATATATACTTTTTTAATTTTTTTTTATATCTTTTATTTGCTAGTTATTATACCGTGGATGCAATTCAATGTAGTTTTATGACAGGAAGTGTTGGCAATATAGCATCTTTAACTGGTGTCCAGTTTTAAATTCAAATTGGAATGTACGTTCAATATGCTTGCCAAGATAACTTTAAAAAAGCAAATATTTATACTGGGACGCCATGATAAGGTTTATAGATACCATGTCTCACGCGAGGTCACTTGACTTCAAGATACGTCGGTAGGCGTACTGCGTCATGTATTCCCTATTGACCTGTATGGGAAAGATACAACTGTACAGTTATTATGCAACATGAGAATAAAACATTCGATAGAGGTTGTAGCGAATACTACATCACGAAACCAAGAATAAATTAATTAGCAGTCAGTGTCGAATAGGTTTGGAGAAAACTGAGAATTTCAAATCATGATAATTTGGGATTCAGAATATGTCTACCTGAATGTAAGTTTATTGCAGACTTAATTTGATATTAATCTATATCGCCTTCCTATTGTACAGGTTTGATTCCTGATTTTTACATGCATTTAAACAGACAGCGATAATAGATCAATCAGAAACCTCACGGTGATTTGTTCAAGCTGACTTGTCCATTTATTATGTCATGTGAATATAAATGAACAACTTTTCCTTGACTTTTTATAACGTATTTCTGATGTCCGTTATAGATGGATTGAAAAAAAAATACCTTGTTTTGGTATATCTAATTTGTCGGCTTAATGATGTCAGGTATAGATAAATAAATAAAACAACATACCTATCTTTGGTATAACTAATTTGTCAGCTTTATGATGTCAGGTATAGATAAATAGAAAACCATACATTGCTTTGGTATATCTAATTTGTCAGCTTTATGATGTCAGGTATAGATAAATAGAAAGCCATACCTTGTTTTGATATAACTTTTGTCAGCTTTATGATGCCATGTATCGGTAAATGAACAAGAGGTCCTTGGGCTTTACCGGTGATCTGAATTTAAACAATCAAGTACTATTGTACTGTAGTATGCAGAATCAGTAGCAGTAAAGCGAAACAGAGATCGATTTACAATAGTGTATGGAGGCCAAGGGGCCATCACGGGTTTCTTACCAACCGGGAAAATAACAACACTTGGCCAGGACAACCTCATTCATACAAATGTGAGTGATTCCCGCTGGTCGTATTTGAGAAGGAGTTTGGTATACATTTTTTAAGATAGAGGTCATAGAGGCCTTCTTTGAAACTTGGTCAGGACCATCTATAAATCATATCAGGCAGGTTTGAAATGAATCGCAATGGCGGAACTTGAAAAGAAATTAAAAACATTTCTTACAAAATGCCAGCCATAGTTGCTACTTTTGATTTCTGACTTTTCAACATTAAAAAAACCACTTAGTCAAGAAAAATCTTAAGACCATTTTCGGAGCTAGATCTCATAGGTCAGAACAAAACAATAATAAAATACATGTTGTACTGGAAAAACATGATTCCGTAATGACTATTCAAAATGGCCGCTGTTGCTGCCGTTTAGAGGTTTCTTACAAGAAAATGTTGCTGGATGGCAATCATCCCACACGGAGATGTATGATCTTTAATTTCTGATATTACAGCCTTCAAAGTTTATGTTTCCGAATATAATAGAAAGCGAATATGGTCTGACTTTAATTGACCTTTTACATTTGACTGAAAATATTAATGTAACATTTTGTTTCTTTGTTGTTGCTTTGTTATCATCAGTAGTCAGTGTGACAGTTTACTATTTGTCAACGTATGTGTAAGTTTCGTTGAAAACATATTTGAACATACATGAATCCCTGCGTAATACGTCTGAAGCCATAATCTATTCCAAAGGACTCACATTTATATTCAAGAAAGCGTATAGATCCCTGTGAAACAATTAAAAATAACAACAGAAATTTATAAGGATTTATTTTAAATTAGATACAATACGCACGATTATAAAATTGCACTGTTAAAAAATTTGAATGACTAAAGCGTCACTGTCTTTTATTTTTTTATTTTTACGTTTTTACTTCAGTGTTTGGCGTCACCTTAAGCAGCGAGAAGACTGTGAGGTTACAAAACCAACAACACTGGTGCTTCCTAAATCATACTGACGATCAGGTTATCTAGGGCCAGGATATCCCCTCCCTACAGGATGTGACCTTTCAGCGCCACCTGCAAAAGAGAATAAGGAGGAAAACACGAACTTGTTCACACACAGAGATAATCAAAATTGATAAAATGAGGGTTGAAATGCTTCATGATAATGTTTACATGTAGTTGCTATGACTATGTCATCAATACTTTGATCTAAGATTCAACAGAAAAAAACTTACATTCCAATCATCCATGTGTCGCATGCTGAGTGTTTGCCAGTGTCCGCGTGGCTTTGTGTAGCTGAGATTATGTTAGTCCGGTACCTCGATCAGTTGTATGTACGACTTTACATCCGCAGAGCAAGACGCGATACAGATGTCAACTGATAAACAGAAGTTTCCCGGAGGTAAGGGGAGCTTACTCGTCCAGGTGGCGCCGTTCAAAACCGTCAATGTGTACACATCTGTAGATGATGTTGGTGGAGTATTAACACAAGTATATGTACTTGTTTATCGAATACATTGCATTTGTATCAATGATCTTACAAAATTTCAGTAAAGAATGCAAGACTCATATCTTTGTAATGTATGTCTCTAACCCTGGACAGGAATGTCCACATTTCTGCCGGCGTGATATTTTCTTATTTCATTATAGGGTTGAGACAAGCTACACATGCTCTTTGCTCATTCTCAACAATTGTATGACGTCCTGGCAACAATACAATGCATTCACGTCAATGGAACATTGTCTGACATTGAAGGAACGGCAATGTTAAATACAAACGAGGGTTAACAGGATGAGAGAGAAAATAACCACCATCCCCTTGTTAGTGAGACAAGGATATTTCAACCCTTAGCCTCGTGTAAGGCAACTTAAGAATCTCCACCCCCCCCCCCCTCTCTCTCTCTCTCTCTCTCTTTCTCTTTCTCTCTCTCTCTCTCTGGGTGAGAAAGATTGTATCCTTCCTCCTATTGTGTGATAACCGCAGATACGAGTATTCGATCATTTCTATTATATGGTATTATTGGTTTCCTTGTTGGAATGACGACGATAGGCTCTTCGGTAACGATGATCATTGGGAAGGTGCTATGACAGATACTTCTTTTCTTACATAGCTATTTCACATATATTAAACGCTATCCAACATGGCGAGATATCTATTTTTCCTCTCATGTCTTCACATGTTATCAAGAGTTTGCCTTTACATATGACAGAGTCTGATAATTAAGAAGGGATTTGACGAAATATTGTATCTAATGCTGGTACCAGGTACTTGGTTTCTTTCCACTGTTGTCATTCTTTCTACAGCCTGTGTTCATGTAGTGTGGCAGACTCTCAGAGGTGTCGCTCCAATTGAGGATAATAGATCTCGGGAGACATTTGTTGGAACAAATTGACATTATCCCCTCCAAACATAGTGTTACCTTACAAAGGGTAAATATAGAGTAAAACATTACTACGTATAAGGTGCAAAAATGTCTGGTATATTAGTTCTGTTAAGGTTACCGGCGAGGTCATTGCTGATGATATTTCTTTTCGTGTATTGTTTCGTCAGGAAAACATGAAAAGGTAATGACAATTGCATCACTTAAAACATTGTTTTTTTTATTCAAAACATCTCCCTTTAGCCACCATGTGATATATACCACAGGTATTTGCATAGGAAATGTGAATTTATAATAGAAATAATATTGCTGTAGTATGTGTACTCTGTAAAGTACAAGGCCGACAACTCCGTCACGAACGAAACGGCGCCCCACCTCACTTTAATCGAATAAAAATGCATTTATTCAAACAGACACTGCGCATACTATAGTCGACCGTCATCAGGACATATTTATATTTAACCTACCGTGTCAATAAATACAATTTGGTACATCCGAAATACAATAATCCGTTAAAACAACGCCAAATTCCTCCGTCAGGGCACCATTTTGCAAACTGTCCCCTCAGCCCGTCCATACTCCTTATTTACATTCATGCTTGAAAAGCCATGCAGTTATTTAATCGGCTGTCGCCAGGTTACTTTTTGGGTCATCTCGGTATTGAAAAGCAATATGAATGTTTATGCCTGTCTACAATTAAAAAAAACATCATGGGCCATTGCATGACTTGTTAAATTCTGGCGTTAACACACAATACCTACTGGAATTACTCCCATAGTATTTTCATTTTAAATTCTTAATTCTGTAAACCCTACAGTTAGGTTGAATAGTGCTAGATTCTTATACACGAAATTACATTTAACTTAATCATGTAATTCATCAATCACTTATATAATATGCGATGCACATAAGAGTGGAATTGCATAGATAATCAACATTACCAAGAATACTTAACAATGCGTTAAACTCCTCTGATATTATTGACACTAAGCGGCAAATTATCAAGTTTATACAAATCGAAGTCAAGCAAGAATGTAACACGCTTTCAAATATTAAACAAACAAAAATATCATCCTTAATATTTCGATTATCACACATGATACACCTGTGTGCTAGTTCCGACTACCTCCCGAGACCTTGATACACTAATAGAATTTATGGTAATATATAATAAATTGTGGGACTCGTTGTTTTTAACAACACAGCTTAATAGAATGAAAAGTTGATGGCTAAACTTGAATAAAATGAAAATAAACATAAAACGTCTGTCCTACTCAGTTTTAATTACTGTTCAATAAATAAACCGGTCTGAAGTATAATCTTCATATTTGACGACGACATGATATATGTAAAATTTGTCGAAATAAATAAAAAGCTCTCAAGCACGGAATATTGGTACACGTTTAATTGTTCCTGTAATACCTAACCTGGTGTCAGTCGTATTCGTGATATATTTTATTTTTGTCCTGATTTCAGCAAACTTACGAAAGTAAGTCATATGAATGAGCTTTTTTTTCTTTCTTGATTTTCATGTATGAAAAGTCTAAACTTACTTAGCATTTTGTTCTACATTTGTTACAGAAAACATGATATTAATCCTATAAAATGAAAGGCCTAGCCCAATTCATGTGTATGTGATTACAGAGTGGAATTTCGATCTTGATTTCGTTTGCTTTTCCTATGTAATGTTGTATTCGGTGCATGGGACTCTCACGTTTGAAATAATATGTAATTTATAATTCTATATCATTGCTCATTAGACGAAACTATTCGAACATATGGTAAGTTAGACGACACTCTTTAAATAGCCTTAGCGTTTTCAGGACAATATGCGAGGTGTCAAAACGCGAAATTGTATGCGGAGATGACCCCAAAAAGTGCACCAGGCATCAGTCGATTTATAAACGCATAACATTTCAATCCTGAATGACAATGATAAATCTGGACAGACTGGGGAGCAAAAAAAAAGTATTCTAACGGAGGAATGTTTTTACGAATTATTTTGTTTTGGGTGTAACATTCCGTATTTAGTGACGCGGTAGGTTAAAGATGACTGCTTCTAGATGGCCGTCGTACATAGTATGTGGCGTGTCACTTTGAATAAATGCTTTTAGTCGATTGAAGTGTGTTGGGGTGCTATTTAGCTCATGGTGTTGCCAACCTTGGAATTTCCACAGTTCACATACAAGTGACAAATTAAAATAAAATAAAGTAACTAAATTTCACATTTTTTATTCATGCGATATAGACAACCGATATATAACATTACCTTAATGAAGTCGACAGTGTAAAAAATATATTCAGCTTTTTATATCATAACCGAAATTATAATTTATCAAAGCTATTACTATTACATACCTTTTTTACACCTGTACACTGTCTGTATTTTGAGGATGTCGTAGTAGCTGAGTATGCTGCTGTTTCCAAAGCTGACGTCAGGAACTGTCGTGGTGATTGTAGGACATCTCAGATCCTTGGCGAAGGCATAGGCAACGAAATGTGTGATAGGGTAAAAGTCATAAGAAAACCCTAATAGGTCAGTTGTACTGCTGGGTATCTTCTCAAAATATTCTCTTGCCACTGAAATTACATTAGTTTTATTTGTTGTAATAACTTTATATACATGTATACAGAAAATACAATAAAAAAAGCTGATATTTGATAGATGTATCTCGCTTTGGTCACTGTTAAGAATACGTTTAACATTCTGATTAATTCTGATTGACTCTTTGGCGAGCAAAGTTGTTGCTACCGAGTATTGTTTGTCTTGAAGACTACGCTTAATTGACACCGAGAGTTCGTCAAGTAGTCAGATTTACTCAGCTGGTGCCTGTCCATGTTATCATATCATTTCTATCCTGTATGTTATCCATATGTACCTGTATGTACTGGTCCCTGGTGTACGTACCATCCTATATGCTGTCCATGTGTACCGGTATGTACTGGTCCCTGGTGTACTTACTATTCTGTACGGTGTCCATGTGTACCTGTATGTAATTGTCCCTGTTGTACTTACCATCCTGTACGTTGTCCATGTGTACATGTATGTACTGATCCCTGGTGTACTTACCATCCTGTACGTTGTCCGTGTGTACCTTATGTACTGGTCCCTGGTGTACTTACCATCCTGTACGTTGTCCGTATGTACCTTATGTACTGGTCCCTGGTGTACTTACCATCCTTTACGTTGTCCATGTGTACCTGTATGTACTTGTTCCTGGTGTACTTACTATTCTGTACGTTGTCCATGTGTACATCTATGTACTGGTCTCTGTCTGGTCTCTGGTGCTCGTGGTACAAACCCAAAGTGACCAACAGTAGAGACATGATCTCCCGTTTGTACATACAGTCGCTTGTGATGAAAAGCTTCTGTCGTCCTCCAACCATTCCTACATTACTCGTTCTACACCACCTAGAAAAGATTATCGTCGCAGAAAAAATGAATGGAAAATAACAGAATAACATTTGAAATATTCTTGCATTTTGAATAACAACGAATCTTTATAGTGGCCACATGTTCAATTTAAACATAATTTAGTGACACAAGACTGCGGTCGTTTAAAACGTTTCTGTACAGTCGTCGCTGTGATAAACTAGATGTCGACCACAAGGCCTTCCAAAGTGACTCATTCTGTGAAATATACCAGAACGATATTAGAACTGAATAAATATTCTATAAGTATTGCCCTGACATTAAACAAAGCTCTTTGTGTCCAATAATATATCTGATGAAATATTACCCGTCGTTTGCCAGCGTTATATAACCATGTAATCAAGTAATCATGCCGGTCACGGAAGGGTCCCTCTTTTTTATGGAAGGTAAAACATGTATCGCTGTCCGTTCTTACGCCACCTTCTATCTCTCGCATCGACTGTTCTATCACACTCTGCTGGGTTTCGTCTGATATACAACATCAAATATATAGTGTTAACATAATGATATCTACCCAATTGCCAGATGACTGCCTCTAGTTATCATTAGTTCATATTCACTAAAATACACTATCTACAATGTATCTTAACGTCTTTCTAATGTCCTATCAGTCAGATAAAAGTACCTTTTATTTTACAGAGATGTATGTACACAAGCATACGTTATTGAAACTCGGTAAATGTCACGAAAATAGGAAGTTGATCATTATATTTTCGTTTTAATTTGATCCATTGATTTGAGTTGCAGCATATTCATATTTTGTATGGTATTTAATGATTACAACTACAAAGACCAAGGTGATAAACTACGTCTATAAAAACAAAAATACTCACCAATCAGACTGCTTTTCTGATAAACCATCATATAACGCTCTCATAGTGTGTTCTTGTCACGCAAAACATTTCTTAGCTGTAAAATGAAATAAGCAAAAATATTGATAAAAGAAATAAAAATAGTATGATCCAACTAAAGCAATATATCTGCAGAAGTAAAGGTGCTCGCAATACAAGGTCAAATGTCGAGTAATGAAACTTGTAATCTGCTTTTACAAAAGGACGTGTTGACATGACACCATTTTAAAATGAAAAATATTTAACTGGTTCCGCAAAACTAAATTTTGGGAATTTAGGAATCGATTTAAAATCATTGCTGGCTGCCTTAAACGTTTGTTTGAAGATGATTTATTTTCATTAAGAAAGGATATGTACATGTGTATATATGGAACTGATGTTAAAGAACTAATCTTATTTTCATTAGACTATTAAGATAGAAAACCATCCTGATGACAACACAGGTTCCGGAAATTGTCACAATATCTGAAATAATATTTATATCGGTCATAAGCTGAAAAGGAACAAAGTGGATAGATATGGAAGGCTTTATGATATTCTTATAATATCCGCTGACATGGAAATCTACATAGGGAGTATATGAGAAACAATCATATCAACGACGTTTTTTCTCAAACAATTCTTTCACAACATCAATTTCATTTCATTTCAACAAATTGTGTGACATTCGATTGTATAAGTCAAAAGGATCGAATAACAGGCCAAGCCTATATGGATTATCTCCTTATGTGGCAAGTATACATATATTACAATATATGGGGCAAAGAAGTAATTCAAACAGTGTGAACAATGAGGCTTGTTAAATTTTCGAGGCAATCCGCCCCTTTATCAAAACACAAAAAATGCAAATACAATCACATATTATATATAAGAAGTACTGGAAATACAATAAAATACAATAAGAATAATGTTTTAGTAACTGGAGAAACCACAATGAACCCTTCGGCAAACGTGGGCCGAAGGCGGATACTAGCGTGACTGTATCATGTTCAACACTAGAACGCTATGCGACCAACGTATATTTTGAATATTATATAGATATAAGATATATAAATTTACTGTGAAATGAAACATTACATGAATAACAAACATTTAAGGGAGGTAACTCAAACATTCACACATCATTCATACATTTTGATTATATTTTCATTTATACATAGTATTTGATCAAAATATTTTAAGATAAACTATATCTACAAGAATTAGTTATTGACAGCCATTGACCAAAAGTCCATGTGTATTTATGCACAGGTCGTGCCTGTCAAAACTATCAGCGAAAATAAAATCATATATAAATGTAGGAATGTATTATAGATTGTCAGAAAAATTATTATCAGGCAATTTTATTTTAACAGTCGCTATACGTCACATATATACAGCAGACCTAGCATACTCAACTGAAGACACGTATGACCAATGAAGACGGAGGATCTTTCAGAACATTTTATATGTATACTTATGCATTTTTGAGTTAGAAAATGTAACAACAAAATAATGTATAAAGTATAAGGTATATATTATAGGGAGCTTGAAGTTGGTTCCGAGTTCCGAGTTCCGTTTAAGTAAAACGGAACTCGGAACCAGTTCCGAGTTCCGTTTAAGAAAAACGGAAATACTATGTATTAGCTTTATTGGTTTTGGTCCCAGTTCCGAGTTCCGTTTAAGAAAAACTGAAATACTATGTCTTAGCTTTACGAGTTTTGGTCCCAGTTACGAGTTCCGTTTAAGATAAACGGAACTCGGAACCAGTTCCGAGTTCCGTTTAAGAAAAACGGAACTGGGAACCAGTTCCGAGTTCCGTTTAAGAAAAAACGGAACAGCAATGTATTAGCTTTACGAGTTTTGGTCCCAGTTACGAGTTCCGTTTAAGAAAAACTGAAATATTATGTATAAGCTTTATTGGTTTTGGTCCCAGTTCCGAGTTCCGTTTAAGAAAAACTGAAATACTATGAATTAGCTTTATTGGTTTTGGTCCAGTTCCGAGTTCCGTTTAAGAAAAACTGAAATACTATGTATTAGCTTGATTGGTTTTGGTCCAGTTCCGAGTTCCGTTTAAGAAAAACTGGTATACTATGTATTAGCTTTATTGGTTTTGGTCCCAGCTCCGATTTCCGTTTAAGATCAACGGAACTAGGAACCAGTTCCGAGTTCCGTTTAAGTAAAACGGAACTGCAATGTATTAGCTTTACGAGTTTGGGTCCCAGTTCCGAGTTCCGTTTAAGAAAAACTTAAATGCTATATATCAGCTTTATTGGTTTTGGTCCCAGTTCCGAGTTCCGTTTAAGAAAAACTGAAATACTAATATCTGACAGAGATTCCCAGCCATTTTTTTTCATATAATTTAATGTGTGATGTTCCTGATCTGAGTCCTGTTATGATTCTTGCTGCTTCTAATGAATATTTTGATTTGTGTGTGCAGTTATCCAAGATTATGTCTGCATATTCTAAAATTGGTCTTATAAATGCTGTGTATATTTTGTTTAAATACTTACGATTCACTTTAAATTTTATGTATCGAAGAACATTTAATCTACAGTAGGCTTTTCTATATATATTTAGGATGTGTTATTTCCATGTTGCGTCTTCTTTTAGAGTAAGTCCAAGATGTTTCTGAACTGCGGAATCTGTAATTTGACTGTTTTGTAAAGTTATTGGAGGGTGGTTTTTGTTTTGTTTCCTTGAAAAGATTACCGATTTAGTTTTGTTAGGGTTAAAATTAATTGTGGGTGATCGCCTTCGGTAGAGACTCTTTGTAATATGTCTGAGATAGTTTTGAAACCATAAAATTTCCATTAATTCCATACATTTTAGCTTCTGTATAAGACCTTCATGCCAGACTCTGTCTAATGCTTTACTTACATCTAAGAAAATAAACCTGAGCTCTTTTCCCTTGTCTATATCACTAGTTATCTCATTATAAATAAACAACAATTGATTAAATGCGTAAACACCTGGTATAAAACCAGACTGATGCTTTGTTAAGATAGAATTTCAGTTAAAAAGGTATTCAAATATATTTTTTCCATTATTTTACTAAAACATGAAGTTATAGATATTTATCCTATGATTTAAAACATCATTAGATGATCAACTTCCTTTATAAATAGCATTTATGTTTGATTGTTTCCATCTATATGGCAGTACTCCTGATTCTAGAGTTTTGTTGAAAAGAATACTAAAAGGTAAAATAAGAGAGATTCTCAGCTTTTTTTTACAATTCTAAGAACAATTCTATCATGGCCAGGTGCTCTATTTACATTGAGAATGCTAAGTTGGTACATTACATCTTACTCAGTGATGTGAATATTAGTTAAGGAGTGTGCAACATATGGTCGAGCTGTATGTGGCAATTCAAGATCATGTGATGATGTTGAAATATTAGTAAAGTGATTGTTGAGGAGCTATGCTTTGTCACTAGGATGATAGATTAGTGGCTGTCTTTCCTTGTTAACATACATGTTTACAATCCTGAAACGCATAGAATCTACGTACTTTAATTATTATAGCCACATGATATGTTAAGACTAGTAGGATGACAGTTTGTTTTAACATTGATTATTAAGTGAGGAATGCGATGTCTTTATGTTGAAAATCAGTAGGTGTTTTTATCGATTGTACGACAATTAGTTGACGGAATACAATTGTCAGTATTTCTCTTTATTACAATTATGACAGTGAAAACAGAAAAAAGTGGAACGTGTGTTTTTTTTTAAATAATCTATTCAACATAATTAAAAGACGTTTTCCTGAAAGTAGACATATATTTTCTCTTAAATTCGTAGATCATTTGGCTTTTTACTTACTTACCTGCGTGAAACTAGTCCTTAAAGGGGGCATTATAGTGAATATTGACATTCGTTATGACAGATGTCTGATATGAATACATATCAATATATTTCTTATTGTTGTAGTTATCGCTGTGTTAAAACTAGGCTCTTCCTGTATTACAATGGTCTTCACTTATTGTGGTGATACGTAATTTCAAAGTTGTAAAAAAAATGTTTTATTTGTTTTAAAATATTTATAATATTTACTTATGTACCTGTGGATGACTCACCGCCAGTACCTGTATGCAAGTGTATGCAAACACAAGCAAAAAGACTCCAAGACAGGTTGAATACATGGGCGAAGGCTCTGCTTCACAGTTGAAACAATGCAAAAGTAATCTGTAACTTTATGTAATGTGTCTATCGCTTAGGAAATAATGGAAGATTTTCAGCAGCTCATAACATGTTGTTATCAAAGTATATTATATACAGCCAGCCTTCCCAACAAGGGGGAATTCTTTTCTGTTATCTTACGTTTGTGATAATACGCTGGTGACGACAGCAATGAAATATTGATCCGAGTTTATTATATATAATGCAATCCAGTAAAAAAATGTAAAGATAACGTATGGGATTTTAAAAGTTTCCCAGTTTCGTGAACAAGATAATGAATATTGTAAATATATAGGGCTTGTTATCAGTACGAATATACTTTTATATTATGCCTTTATTTAGGTATCTTCAGTATGCGATAACACGTGTTGAATTTTAACCCAATATATATAAATTTCTAACTGAATACATCTTCTCTTGAATTGTTCCTTCGAGTTTGGTAATAGATGATTATACATAATATATCCTTTTTTCGAATTTGTATGCGAACTGATATCACTAAAGATACATACTTTTAAGAAGAGGAAACAACAGATTTTTGCAGGAAATGCTCTACCGGTAGCTGCAACACAGCACTAACCCCTACATCAACGATTGTTCAAATATATTAAAATAAGGCTATGATGCATCTTGTTTTTTATTACTCTGTTGAGGTTTTTTTTTGTGTGTATAAATATAATACGTCTATCAACGAGTGTGCTAAATCGATCGATATCAATAACCCAATTTCTGTACTTAATATTGGTAGATAGATGAAGGTGACAAAAACTGTACTGTACATGTAAGTAATGTAAACAGCCTTGTAAAGGTAAAGTAACTGATAGATGGAAATGTTGAATGATTCACCTGAGGGATGTGGGTGCTACCTCTTTCTATGAATCATCAGGGTTGGCAAGGGACAACAATAATGTGGGATATGTGAATACCAATCATTCCAATACACTCGTTATTGCAGACGAGATGGTGCCGTACCGTTTGATAGTGTGTGTATGACCTAAAACATATGATGTCATACCTATCGATAGTTATGTCTATCTCTGTTTAACAACATTTAATGGTAAACATTATCTGAATTGGTTTAAAAAGAACACATACTAGTTAGAGTTAGAAAACCTGTTACACCGAATAACTTTGGTGAAATGTTAACGTCTATGTTTCCTTTTCTATGGTTTCAATGGGATCTTAGTGTACCTGCCCAATCATCTAGACTTCGATGGGTTACTCTTTGTTGGATGGATTTACGACATTCGGTTGTCAGTTTGTTCATTTATGACACATTCATTGTTATCCATTATATGTAATCGAATCGGCCTTTTTATTTTTCTGCTAAGATTTTAATACCACGTCAATAATATATACTATTGCTTTTAAACAACTCAGAAATTGCAATAGTAAGAGTTTAAAGGAAAGTATTACATGTGACACCCCAAGGAATTAATTACCATTTACGTTTCTTCTGTACGTGTGTATACCGGTGTTTAATGCGATTTAATATATTACTCGTGAACTTCTCCTATACGGAAACTAATCAAGCTTTTTTTTTTTTTATATAACATCCTTACCATTAGTCGCGAACTGATCCTGATATGGCGTTAAATTCTAATATGACGTTAGTTCCCGCCTTCCTTCAAACTGATGCTAGTCAGTTGACTTGGTACTGATATGATGCGATTCAATCCTATTTCTGAATTTGTCAATATATACAATCAAGACTTGCAAAACTGGTTATTTTAGTATGTTTATTGACATGCAGCTCAGTTGTGTACGAAGAGTGCCATACCGTTCCTCAACATGTACTGAAGAATACATTTGAACCAAATTGTATCTCATACTATCATAGCTGGCAAATATATTCAAAGCTGTTGAAAAATTATAATATGTAATTCTTAATCAAGTGATTCAGATAACGTCAATGTAACTTGATGCACATAGACTTTTTATAATTGTTTATACCTAAAGATTCATGGTTCATCATTTGCTGACAGAAGCATGTATACGTGGATCCCTGTCACCACAGACAATCGAGTGTTGAGTAGACTGTTCACAATACTAGTGACCCTACATCTTACAATCTACATCGACACTGCGGCGGACGGTCAGGTTGTCTAGGGCCAGGACATCCCCTCCCCACAGAATGTGTCCTTTCAGCACCAGCTGTAAACGGGAATGCAATACAAATACACGTATTTGTTCAAACAATTCCAGAAAATTAATATTGTAATTAAAATGCGGTAATATTATTGTAACATCAAATATTTATATCGATTTGAAATCTAAAAAATATAAACTAATGCAAAACAAACAAACAACAAGAAAATTGAAATGTAGTACACATTTTTGAAGTAAGGAGTAAACATGTCATTATAGCTTAACAGAATAATTATGTTGAATCAAAGGACGACAACTCTGTTAATAAGTTTGATGATAGTTAGAAAATATTTGTGGGAGTAATTGCATGGAAACATAGAAATTGTTTTTCATTAAGCAATGGGTCTGCCAAATGATGTCCGGCAAAAAGGGCAATCGAAGTTGACCCAGCCCTTAGGCCATTTGACATTGTCATTAATGTTGAAGAAAATGAAAGCGAAAGACACAGTTAAAATAAGTCCCTTACATTCCAGTCATTCTCTGAGGTGTACGTCATGTTCAGTGTCTTCCATTGCCCACTGCGTTGAGTGTTATTGAACCTGTAGGAGTCAGGTTCCTCCGTCAGCTGTATATACGACTTTATATCCGAGGAGGAGGACCCGATACAGATGTCAGCAGATATACAATAGTTCCCCGGGGGAAGGGGGTATTCACTCGTCCAGGTGGCGCCATTCAGAACTGTCAATGTGTACACATCTGAAGCAGGAAATACTTTTAATAATAATTCTGTATATGTATTCGTATACAGTAAACAATGAATTGCTAAAGCATTCGGCATTTTCGAAATATTACTACCAGTACAAAACAGTGTTCTATTTATTTTCGATCACATGAATCGATACAAAATATAAACAAATTATGCTTCTTACCATTAGTCTTGTTACATTTAGCGGTCATGTAGTCCGGAAGACGCTCAGAGGTGTCACGCCATTGTGGATAGAATATATCGGTGGACTTTTGCTGGAAGTATTTGGTACTGTCTCTTAACATAGTATAGCCTGAAACTATAATACGCGTGTAATAAGCTCATTTTGATATCGAATGTTGAACTGTTGGTGACAATAATTAAACTTAATTTGTTAGCTAAATTGGTTATTTTATCAACAGAACTGACTACCGATCAAAATAGCATCTTTTCATCAGATTAATCCATAGTTTATAATTAAATATATTCAGTATTATGTATATATATACATATTTTACGGTACCTTTTGTACATTCATATAATGTCTGTACTTTAAGGACGTCGTAGAAGCTTAGTCTGCTTCTGTTGTCAAAGCTGATCCCGGATACATTGGTGCTGATGGTGGGGAAAGATGGATTCTTGGCGTATTCGTACTCGCTGAAGTGGGTGACGGAGTGAAAGTCATATGGAAAATCTAGCAGGTTTGTATCATTGGACTTTATCTTGACAAATGATTTTTTCGCCTCTGGAACAGATGATATCGGCATGACAGTTACATGTATCAAACATGAAGGTAACAAAGAAGTGTCAACAGAATCTTCAACTAACCGACATTACGGCTAAATTAAAAAAAATATCTATTAAAAGAAACGTGTCCATGTGTACCTGTATGTACTTGTCCCTGGTGTACTTACCATTCTGTATGTTGTCCATGTGTACCTGTATGTACTTGTCCCTGGTGTACTTACCATCCTGTACGTTGTCCATGTGTACCTGTATGTACTGGTCCCTGGTGTACTTACCATCCTGTACGTGGACCATGTGTACCTGTATGTACTGGTCACTGGTGTACTTACCATTCTGTACGTTGTCCATGTGTACTTGTATGCACTGGTCCCTGGTGTACTTACTATTCTGCACGTTGTCCATGTGTACCTGTATGTACTGGTCCCTGGTGTACTTACCCTTCTGTATGTTGTCCATGTGTACCTGTATGTACTGGTCCCTGGTGTACTTACCATCCTGTATGTTGTCCATGTGTACCTGTATGTACTGGTCCCTGGTGTACTTACCATACTGTAGGTTGTCCATGTGTACCTGTATGTACTTGTCCCTGTTGTACTTACCATCCTGTACGTTGTCCATGTGTACCTGTATGTACTGGTCCCTGGTGTACTTACCATCCTGTACGTTGGCGATGTGTACCTGTATGTACTGGTCACTGGTGTACTTACCATTCTGTACGTTGTCCATGTGTACTTGTATGCATTGGTCCTTGCTATACTTACCATCATAAGTTGTCCATGTGTACCTGTATGTACTTGTCCTTTGTATACTTACCATCCTGTACGTTGTCCATGTGAACCTGTATGTACTGGTCTCTGGTGTACTTACCATCCTGCACGTTGTCCAAGTCTACCTGTTTATACTGGTCCCTGGTGTACTTACCATCCTGCTCGTTGTCCATGTGTACCTGTATGTACTGGTCCCGGTGTACTTACCATCCTGTACGTTGTCCATGTGTACCTGTACGTACTTGTCCCTGGTGTACTTACTATTCTGTACGTTGTCTATGTGTACCTGTATGTATTGGTCCTTGGTGTACTTACCATCTTGTACGTTGTCCATGTGTACCTATATGTACTGGTTCCTGTTGTACTTACCATCCTGTACGTTGGCCATGTGTACCTGTATGTACTTGTCCCTGGTGTACTTACTATTCTGTACGTTGTCCATGTGTACCTGTATGTACTGGTCCCTGGTGTACTTACTATTCTGTACGTTGTCCATGTGTACCTGTATGTACTTGTTCCTGGTGTACTTACTATTCTGTACGTTGTCCATGTGTACCTGTATGTACTTGTTCCTGGTGTACTTACTATTCTGTACGTTGTCCATGTGTACCTGTATGTACTGGTCTCTGTCCGGTCTCTGGTGCTCGTGGTACAAACCCAAAGTGACCAACAGTAGAGACTTGATCTCCCGTTTGTACATACAGTCGTTTGTGAGGTAAAGTTTCTGTCGTCCTTCAACCTTCCCTACATTATCTGTTCTACACAAACTAGATAAGGCGGAAGGAGTGGAAAACAAAAAAAAAGTGTGATGAATAGAATTTTCATATTTTTGCATTGTTAATGTTCAATTTAAGCATAAATAGCGATAAAATACATGAAACAATTCTGTACAATTGTCGGTGAAATAAAGATTCTGTCGGCCCCGAACCATTCCGACGTGACTCGTTCTGTACCATATGCCAGCAAAATAATTAGAACTTAATAAACATTCTTTCAGTGATTATCTTACTTTAAAACAAAAGTACAATGTGTTTAAATATATATCTAATAAAGTATTACCCATCGTCCGCCAGGGTTATATACACGAAGTCCTTCAACTGAATGTAGGCTCCCTCTTTTCTCTTGAAAGTGATACAGTTACCGCTGTCCGTGCTAACGTCACGTTCTATTTCTCGCATCGACTGTTCTATTCACACTGACCTGGGAGGCGTCTGATGTAAAACATCATATTTATTGTCATAGCAGCATAACAAATGACCTACTGCATTCATATATCATAAACATATTCATAGTCTGCTGCGAGTGTTCATGATTTTATTAGTAGGAAACATTTATACGTAAAGCATTATAATTATTTATCCCATAACTACGCTTGTTTCACCACTGATATGGCACGTGATAAAGATCGTAGCAGTGTGTTATTGTTTTTGTTTACACACCGCAGTGTGTAACCACTTTCTAAGCCTCCGATTGGTCATTTGTGACCTCCAACAAATCTGATTGGCTAACCTTTGACCCTTGACCACGGACTATTTTTACTACTCTCACTTATCTTTTTTTTTGTCTGTCTTCAAAAGATCAGCATGTACACGTTTTTGGGAGTTGTCAGTGCTCAACATTAGCATAACTGGATGAGAGGGGTGTCCTCATGGAAATGTCGATTAATCTGGGGTTTGAGTCGTACGAAATGTAATTTGATGATGGTAAAATAGACGACGCACGGAAGCGAGATCTTGCATCGATTATAGGCCTAGCGATCCAAAACTGACCCCCCCCCCCCCCCCCCCCCCCCCCCCCTTGATTCTAGATATATGCAGTGGACCCCGTTAGCCATGAATGAATTATCAAAACAATGAACAAATGTAATACAAAATGGTTAAATCGATGTCCCTAATCGTAGTCATTTGAATGAAACGGTCGCAGCATCTAACGTTACTGTTACTGTTAGGCAGCTTCCCTTTTAATTCGATGTCATTCGGTACGGATATTGTACCAACAGACAACAAATCAACGAATAAACACTTTCTTATCATTTCACTTACCTTTATTACGAATATATTTATCCCAAACACAAAAATGTAAAAATCATCTTGGAACATTTGTCTTATGTCAGTAAACTGTGTATATATGTCTCTGAAACTGATGAGATTTCGTGTAAACACACGGACAAACGTAAACTGCATAGGCCTATTGCTCAACACTCCAGCTCGGTTTCCGAAATATTTGTTGAAATGCATGATGTCTTGAATGAATAAATCTCAGAATGAACATTTAACATCATAATAACCAGCAATAGCATACCTACGGAATCCAGGAAAGGACCGATAATTGAATCTGACAATGATTAGTCTAATATTCAGCGGTGACGTACGACTTCGCGATGACGGTGTCGTCTTCGAATATTTTGAGCGGAGTTATTTAAACAAGTTACCTATTAATGAATTACACCGACACAATGACTTTCAAACTAATATTTCGTTTTGTAAAATAATATCATTTACAAATATAGTACAGAAGATATGAGTCGTGCATCTAAAAGATATGATAAGCTTTCGTTCATAACGACCTATATTTTGTCGTGTAGTGATTTGGTTCGCGGAATTTAGTTGCTACCTTGGGAGAATTTGAACTTGACAGACTTACATTTGTAAGTAAAGAAGTTATGGGATAAACAAGTTCCCCTACTCGTGACGATTGTTTATCATTTTTATCCAACTTGAGTTAGTTAATTTTCTAATTTTTAAAAGACACTCGCTAAAGCTCGTGTCTTTTCAAAATTAGAAAATTAACTAACTCGAGTTGGATAAAAATGATAAACAATCTCCACTCGTTGGGGAACCTCTATATATCAGGTTAATATATATCATGAAATCTACTTAATCTCAAAATGATTGTCCCCAGTTATTGTTATTTCGTGATGCGAAAAAATACACGATTTATGTTCACTGTTTTCTAATGTCTACTGTTTTTAGTCGTCCAATAAAAACACCATTTATTTTACATAGATGCATACATGTAGGCATAAGATATTGAAACTCATTGAATGTCAAGTAAGTAGGAGGTTGATAATTACATCTTCTTTGTTGATTTTATCTGTTAGAGTTGCTACAGAATTGTCTTTCATGTGATATTTAATAACAACTACGAGGGTGTAGGTGCTGTTTAAGTCAATATAACTGTACCTAACACAACAATAGCTGTAATATCTTATAGATTATGTTCATGCAAAGGAAAATACTCACCCATCAGAGAGCTGAACAGATAAACCATCATGTTACGCTCCCATAGCTTGGTCCTATAACGCAAAACATTCCTCACCTGTTAAAAGATATCAGAGAAATAAACTAATAAAAGGCAGCATGTGTACACAAAAATGTGTAAAACGTATACAAATTGCCTTCGAAATTCGAAGATCTATGTCGATTTCGGCAATGCTGGCATGTTATAATATTATGCTGTAGATAAGGGGGCACATAGACTTTTATACATATATAACAAGGTATAAGATTAACACAATGGAGTTAGTTTGGTTTAATAACGATACTACAATTATAAATAATCAGAGTTTATTATACGACTTTTTTGATATCACACCCTTTATCTGGCCTGGACCATTACATCAGGCCGAGACCATGATATCAGGCCGAGACCATGACATCAGGCCGAGACCATGGCATCAGGCCGAGACCATGACATCAGGCCGAGACCATGACATCAGGCCGAGACCATGACATCAGCCTGAGGGCTGATATGGGGTCAAGGGCTGATAAAGGGTGTGATATGAAAATATTCATATCATAAGGTTTTTAGCACACATTTTGATAACAACCAAAAACAAAAATGTAATCTAGCAAGTTCACAATTATAGTGTAGAGTTATGAACAAATATTGTGACATTCAACGTAGCCGTTTCTATCACAGCGAAATTTTATTTTAGTTCCATCCGGGAGGTTCGACTTAACAAGCAGTGAGCAAAATATTTCTGCTGTTATGTGACGCCAAAGTTGCCCTTACCCAATATCAGACCTCTTAATAAGGTAGCGTGCAGGATGTCACAATATATATTAGGGTAAAATACCCAATAAAATAATAAATAAACAACAACTCTTCATCAGGTTCCTCAGTTTCCGTTCGTCTCTGATCCAGTCTATGGCTCCATGTTGTAATTTAAGTTAGCTATACCTGATGTGTTGTTGAAACAAATTCTTGTACTCCTTAGTCCTTGCAGTTTAAATTGACCTAATTGTTACTTTAACCTTTACTTAACCTAGTTCTGTCATCCAATATCAGAAAAGATGACCAGACAGTCACAGTGACTATGTAAGTGCTGCATCGTCACTAAATCAGCAAATGGTTCCATGACTAAGGCATGATTCTCATGTAGAACTTCGATTGTAAAGGAAAACCAGAAGAGTGAAATGAAGTTCAATATTTAATTAAGTAGGGAACGCATCCCAAAACAAAGTCATAAATTACATAGATATTCCTAATTGACTCGCACAATTTTTCACCCTTCTAAGTTGGAATGAGATGTGATGGACATTTATTTTAGAAACTGTATCATTACCCCTAGAATATTGAAGTCTTAAACAGTAATAAGTGTATATATTTGAACCAGATACTATTACAGTTGTATTCAGATTAACTGACTGTTACAAGTATCTATATGGGATGAGAACTGAGAACTATGTTAATAATTTATCATTCCTGGATTTACACACATAAATTAGCAATTACTTTATCAAGTGAAACAGCTGTATACTTATATATTATTAATTTAAAATCTAAACTTCCCTAAGATCACTTCCTCACAAAAACACTCTCAGTACAAACTCATACTCACTGGAAACATATAAAAATATTACTTAGGCCTAATTCCTACTCTGTTTAACATAATGAATATTACCCTACATACATATATTTAACTCTCTATAATACTGGACCTAACAATCTAACTCTTCAACTAGTACTGTCAATCACTTTTAGATCCGTAACCATTGACCGGTAATGAAAATAAGCTACGTGTACCGTTAAATAATAGCCACCCATCTAACCCTGCAGTGGTGCGTATACTGTGTCAACATTTCTAAGTAAGCTTTACCTTTAACCCAAAATAACTCCTTAAAATTCCCAAAAATACCACAAATTATCATTATCCCTAACGCGTATACCACCCCAACATTCACAAGACAAAGGACAAGCCGCATCGAGACTACCCGGCGAATGGTACATACACAACACACATACAACACACACCTATTCTAGTCAAAAGCCAAGTGAATCCGCGGTCGGTTCTCTCGTGCTACTGTTCTACCGTCGGTTTATCCGTCGGAATCCCGAGATCTCATTACCGCGATAATTATAGATAATTAATAAATTACGTTGGTAATACTTCCATTAATTATATCTTCAAAATTAGTAAAGAATTCCTGTAACTTATTTTAAGATACCGCTGTATTATTGATGCTAAAAATAACTCGTCGATAAAACACTGAAGAATTTCAAACATTTCTAAGATTACAGCAGATAAAAAGGGTCAAAAAGGCGGCAAGTAGATTTTGCATTTGCAGAGAATACACAGCTTTTCTGATATTGGGACAATTAATTGACTTAGAAGGGCATAACGTCAGGTCTACCTGCATTAAGTGTAGTCGATTCTTCAACACATCTTGGATTCGAGGGATGCTGAAGAAGAAAAGAATCTACAGAGCAATAGCCAACCCCCCCCCCCCCCCCCCCCCCCCCCCTGAAATCAAAATGTGTTTTCAATTAACGTTATTAAGATTAATATCATTTAAATAACATTTGATACGTACCTGTGGCTGAATTACCGCCTGCACTTGTACAGCGGTATATACCAACACACACAAGCAGACATGTATATGCATGGCTACTCGGTTCTGTCTTACTGTAGTAGAACCTTCAAAACCTTTATATTTAACATTGTGTCGCTGCATTCGTCGCGTTTTTATGTCGCTAAATAAATCCGTGAGCAGGTGATAACTTATCACGTTTTGTGTTAACCTTAGCCAGACTTATCGACAAGGAGGAAGTTTTAGTGTTATCATTCCATAAGTGACACACTATACCAGTGATATATTGATTAGAATTGATAATATATTTTTTTTAAACCATTATAAAAAAGTACGGACATAGGGTTAAGATTGTAACACAATCCTCAATCTCCTGAACGAGATAATAGCTATTCTAAAAATACAAAACCTTTGTTTTATCAAGAAAGCATTGTCACGAGTTGAGATTAATGACAAGGAATAAAGGTTTCTAACTAAATGCATGCTACTAAATTTCAATTACATATAGCAGTAATTACTGAGAATTTGCGTAATAACATGGCTCAGAATATCTATGTACACATGTACGTACAACTAAAATGATCTTTTGAAATAAAAAAGAAAAACTTTAAAATCAATTGAAAATAATCAAATTTATTTAATTTAGATCTTTTGCAATTTTCCATCAAGATTTCGGAATTTCCTTAGATTTTTACGGGATTTGGTTTTAGGTTGCTCACTTTCATCTACGACAAAGCTGTATGGTGTCCCTATCATCACTGACGGGTCCTAGAAGGGTGAAAAAGCCGAATGTTGTCCCTATCATCACTGACGGGTCTTAGAAGGACGAAAAAGCTGTATGGTGTCCCTATCATCACTGACGGGTCCTAGAAGGGCGAAAAAGCTGTTTGGTGTCCCCAACGTTGCTGGCGAGTCCTTGAAGGTAAACAAAGCTGTACGGTGCAGTATAACTTAATATTGCTCTAGTGTATCAAATTCTCATCAATTTGTTTCGAATGTCCTTCTTGTACAATCATTATATAAAAAAATTAGGAAGATAATAAGAAGATAGAAAAGAAGTAGAAGAAAAAGAAACAACGCACAATAGAATTGGGAAGATATCCCTCAGACTAACATCAACTACTTCTTTTTTGCATTTTTAAGACAGAATGCTGTTTGAGTCCTATATCATAACATACAAGGAAGTCCAGTTATCCCGGGTAAACTAGTTACCAAACTATGTTTTATAGTGTTAACTGTTATCTGCATTTAACAGCTAGTAAATAAATACAGAAAACCTTCGTATTATCGATTAGGTTTGCAAACCAAAATGGCGGCCAATCATCACAAACACAACAATGAAGACATTAAAGTTGTGTTCATCTTTGTACATTTTGTTTCTAAAATCACGAAGTACCTCTAGTATTTCAGACATTTTAGCTGGATTTTATAAAACACTTCCATTTCCCGTGAAGCTAAACGACTAACACATAGAGTGACACTATCGATAATGTACATAGATAATAGATACAAAACAATTCAGGCTTCCGTAGTTTATCTAACTAGAATATCTCTTATATAGAGACCACCGATAGTAAAAGATCAACTACCTATATTTTGGCAAAATTTATCAGGGTGTGGTACTGCACAAATTTCAGTTTGCGACATATATCTTCTTTCTGTTCATTGACTTCGTTGTTCAGTTCTTTTCGATGGAAGTCGCCACTTACGTTGGAGTTTGCTTATCCGAATCACAGAGCAGTGAAATATTACATTTTCCCCCTAGAAGATCAATATCGAAATCCAAAATTTAAACGGTCTATAGTTTTTTGTTTTTTGTGTTTTTTTTGTTTTTTTTTGTTTGTTTGTTTGTTTGTTTTTTTGTTTTTTTTTTGTTTTTTTTGTGAGAATACTTGGTAGTCCTCGAACTAATGGCAAAGCATAGTCCCAGGAGTTAAGAGTTAACTGCAGTTTACTGTTTACCAAAGTTGTTCGGTTCCTCTCTGGAATATCCACAATTATTCATATATCAACAATACCACTAAAAATCTAATACGTCATAATATTTTAATATAAGATTGATGTACCCAAGAGGTAGTATATGCTTTTAAATTATAAATTATTGTCTGTTAAGTTTTCTCTTTGTGACTTTAAGGAGCTTAATTATGTCACAAACAGCACAAACCGATGAACACTTCCGAGAAAAAAAACACAAAACTTACAAAATCTTTTAACATATACTGTATAAGATCTGAGAGAGTTGTTTTGTTAGTATTGTAGGTTTCGTTCAATAGTACTACGGATCATAGTATTGATTTGACGTCAATCAAATGCTACAATAGTATACAGCACAGCTGTGTAGCCAGTTTGTTCATGATAACATGAACTTTCTGTTTGTGATAGGTTTAACGCAAATATTATTGTACCATTAGCTGTAGATGTGCTAGTCGATGTTCAATTTCACTTAATTACTGTGTGGACTCCTGTACACGGTGTTGTTCAGGAAAGTCACTGTGTGTGTAACATACAATCATGTCTTAAATTATTATTATTAGTAAATATATAACTTAGTACTAATTTGATATTCTGTCAGAACAGAGGAAAAATGATATTTCCTTATAATCTAGATGCTGAGAGTAATTTCATTGTGCATATTGTATACATCGTATAATATTTTGTAATGTCTTGGGATGTGACGAAAAACAATAAAAGATGAAATTAAAAAGTCTGTGATTACTGTTCCATGAATTGAAATTCACCAGCATTATGCCAATAGTCTAGTATATAATGATGAAATTAAATCACATGTTTACAAAAAATAATTATATGATAATTAAAGGATATGATATTATACAATTATTGCCCTTGTTCCGGGTTGACATGAATATTTGACCACCCGAGAGGTGTCATGTCACCCGAGGGCGTAGCCCGAGGGTGACATGACACCTCAAGGGTGGGCAAATATTCATGTCAACTCGGAACAAGGGCAGTAATTGTTTTATTATACCGAAAAAAACATAAGTGAATTAATTTTGGTATCAATAAGTTTATTTATTACTATCAACAGTTTTTAAGAAAAGTTTTTAAGAGGTACCCCATCGTCTTTCTGGACCCGGCATAAAATTCTCCCAGTCGAACTTTCAATGTATGGACGTCGAAGTTTTCACAATCCTTGGTCTAGGCCTACCTGTTGCAGATAGGAAATGTCTAAAGGAATCCACGGCCACATTGATGACCCTTTTGGTGTTTTTAGAATCCTTTTCTTGCAATAATTTCGCCAATTCCTCCTCTGTTGGCAGACGATAGCGTCCGCCGGCAGCCATTGTTGTTGTCAAGCAGAATACTCGGAACTTCTCTGATTCGACTACTTTTGAAGACGTTACGGAAGAGAGTTCCGAGTTGGGGCTCACGAGAGGGTGACATAACGATTTTGGAGGGCTCACGAGAGGGTGACATTATGATATTCAGAGGGTGACATGATGTTTCGAAAGCGACAGCAAGTCAATAATGAATTATTTGGAAAGTTGTGGTTGACATAACGAATGTTTTTAATCACGTGACATGGTTTTCACTAATCAGAAGCTGTGATACAAGTCTGAGGTATAATAAAATATAATATCAATAGTTTATTGTCTAGTATTAGTCATTGATAACATGATAGTCTAGTAAGTATTTCAAATTAGGTACCCCTTTTGGAAGGGTAACTATCTAAAACAAATTGAAGAAGTCTGCTTACTTCAAGGAGTTACTTCCCCTTAAATCAATCTATCACATCAATTTGTATGTCTGTTTTTCTTACCACCTGATGTCACTCTAAGGAGAAGACTTAGAGAGGCTATGTCTGAGGGCGAATCCTATTGACTTTTCTATTACATCAATACAAACTATTCAAATAAGGACGTCGACCTCTGTCTTGAAACTTACTATGTTAACAACATGAAATATTAGCGTAGCATAACCAGTAAAACAAATATAATGAGACAGTTTGACTGGAGTTTTGCTAAATAACAAAATAGAAAAAATGATATAATATTCTCATATCAATCTTCTACACAGATAAAGCAACAACAGCTTGCAGTTAAACCATACCGAATGTCATCAGCCTCCCTAACATGTTTATTTTGCATTGTGTGACAGATATGTGTTACTATTCTGAGTTAATTATCTAAGGTTTTAAGATGCACACAGACAGTCTTAAACACAATAACCTTAAAATCCACATTTAAGTAAATTAGCGTGATCGAACAGATACACATATTTCCCGCCTAGAATTATTCGTATACATGTCTCACATTCCGCCAAAAATGCAGTGTTATATACATATTAATTACATAATGGATTTGATTGTACTTAACTATAGGCATAAGCTATATTTCGAACTATTGCAGGATAAAATGACTATTGCACAGACACCCAAGATATACCTGTATACTATACAGCTGAATGTTAGTGAACGACGTTAAGTACTTTTCTACTCACCTGTATAAAACTAAAATTGCATAATCTAGAAAATTGATCGGAATCTCTGAAACAGAGCATACAAACCATGCAAAATCAGTATGTCAAATTAAAATCCTACATGTATTTGAAATATTGGCCAATCGATCAGGTAAAATCTGGAGCGACTTCAAAGTCTTGGATTATTTTGCATTGGTGAACAAGAATTAATCTAATGTTTATTGATGTTCATTCATCCACCTATTCCGACATGTCGAACACTTTTCTGTGTGTTTTAAGTGGCTGTAGCATCGCTTTAATGATGAAGCGTCCAACGTACATGTAGACGTATCTAGTAATATCCACGATGTCAAGATAACGATAACATACAGTTATCATGAACTCCACCCTTTGAATAACTAAATTGTGTTTTTTGTGTTATAGAGGTATCCTTTTAATAACAATTTATTCTATACCATGCAAAAGTTCACTTTGTTGATTGACTCTTTTCTCTTACAAATCATTACGCTACTCTATCCGCCAATCAAAAGCGACGTTATAAATGGCGACGTCATAGACTGATAGCATTACAAACAAGATTGAATTACATCTCGGAATTAAATATACAATATTTTTTTCAATATTTTTTTAAATAGTATGTATATACTTAATTTCTCTCAGTCATGCATTCAAAATTGTTATATTTACCGAAAGATTGACAGTCTTGTTACAGCTGATTTCTCATTAACACATTATACCACACTGTTATTTTGATAAATTGAAGTATATATTGACACGTTTCTTTTTGTTTTCAGTTGAACATCAATACCCGCGTCATAACGGGAGAGATATATAAGCCGTCGGCAAGAATATACTTCAGACCGGAAATTGAATTTAAAGGCCACAAACAACACAGTGTATACAAAACTGTGACATAATAATATCCCAAGGTCTTCAGTCTTTCATATGCTTAGATTAAGCAGTTCCTAAATTGATATTCACTAAAGAACTTGTCATTTATACAAGGATTTTTAAATTCGTTCTTTTTATATATATATAAAACAAAATTATAATCACTTGACTCCTGTTCTTCATTTACACTATTGATCACTCCATACCAATGCAAGCTTAATAACCTTTGATATTCCTTTCCGCAGCAGGAATTCCTTCGACTCTTTAACACTTTACAGAACATTTTGTCACACATCATACTTAAATCAAAAGGCCAAAAGCTCGACAATGTTTTAACTGTTTACTCCTGTTTAAGATACACGATACACACTAGTTAACCACACAAGGTCACTGTCTCCGGATGTGTTGTGTGTGTTATAATGATGGACATGGACTGGAGGTAACGAAGACGTCGTCCACAGCCACGGGATCTCGACTACCAGGTACGTGTGAACCTATCCACAGCTACACGAAAGACAAACGTGATACTATATCATATACCTAAATTGCAAAGCAACAATAATTGATCAATAGCTATGGTACCATCGACCTCAAATCCGTTTATATTCTGATGGATATGTATAACACATAGCTTAGACTTGGTTAAATTTTGGTTAATTATTGTCGAATGTCCTATTAAACAGCCAGAGGCCATTCAAGGACGTGCCAGGCTCTAGAGGTGAAGAAAAGCCAAAGTACCCAGAGAAAAACCACCGGCCTACTCTCAGTACCTGGCAACTGTCCCCCGTAGGTTTCGAACTCGCAACCGAGAGATGGAGGGCTAGTAGTGCTAAAGTGTCGGGACACCTTAACCAGTAGGCCACCGTAGATTAGAGTATATTTAACGTTTAATTTGTTTAAAATATGAGTCTGTATCGTTTTATAGCGTAAATTTCATTGGAAGAACAACGTTATTGTTCGTTACATAAACATACCTGCCATCTTGATGTTTCCACGTGTGTGACATTGAGTGGAGTCCAGGCCTTGCTGACGTAATGACCTTCAGCAAATATTTGATTATTTCTTTCTGTCTTCAGTCGAATACTGGAGGATGTGGAGTTCGTAGTAGAAGCAATACAGTAGTGGAGATGAATACAGTAGGTTCCCGCGGGTATATAGTTGTTTGTATAAAGCCAGGCGTCATCCAGATTTGTATACTGGTAAGTACCTATGACAATCAGTTTTAGTTTCACATTGTGAAAAAAATAAGATAAAAACAACTACAAAACCTAAAACTATGTAAAACAGTAAACATTTGGATAATTTATTAAAAACAACTGAAATATGCAATTCATACAATACAACAATGGATGTAGACTTTGATTATAAAATAATACAATACTGTAGACGCTAAGCTCACATATCCCCGTTGTAGACCATGCTTAATGATGTTGAATATTTTGTCAAACAGAGTTGAGTCATTGATAGTTTAACAAAAGCTTTAACAGTAATGCGGTTTATTTGCTATGAATGGCTTTGGATTTGAAGGAAACCTATATATACTTACACTAGGTACAGAAGCGATGTGACCTTCCCCGAGCATTTATTTCATAGATATTTATTTCTATTGTACAAAATATATATACGCAGTAGGAACATTTGAATGGTCTCCCCTGGCTCGAGAATCGTTATAGTTGTCCATGTAACTCGAACGATAATGTAATGATTGATGTACACGTCGTATTAATATGCTGTACTAATTTATATTTCAATGAAATACATTTTATCGTTTTTATTTACGTTCAGAAAAATAGAAACATTAATATCAATGTGAAGGAATTTCCGCCATGCGCTCTGTCCATGAATCAAACACTCAATCAACCAAAATCGCACGAAGCCCGAAATATTTTGATGTTCATAGTGACACATTGTCAAAAGATAATACGAACACCATTATCTAAATTATTATTATATGTATATACAGTACAATTATGACAGGTTTTTCCCATTTTTAATTTTTGGATATGAGAAAAAGTGAAAGAAGCATTACCTGTGAGTTCGAGTTTCGGACACGGTACAGATATGAAATGTGTCTTTCTTTCTCTTTGTGGTGTCATTTATAAACATTGCCTTTAAGATATGGTTTATCTTTTGCAGATTTATGTAATGTCTACTAATATCTGTGTAAGTTTTCGTGTTCCTATCTGTTTGTCGTCGTTCTTAATCCGCCCACTATTGAATTGATCCCTCGTGCAATTTTATTTGTCCCCTTTTGGTCCAACCGGATATTCTTTTTTTCCCTAGATTATACTTACCCCGTCCATTGGAATTATCCCCGATTGGTCCGTTGTATGGCATCGCTCCGGCTCGTGCCTGCCACTGATTCTGGATTTGTTGATTATGATAGTAATCATAACGTAAGTAATTAGTCAGCTCACAGCTCGATAATTGGAAGGAACAACTTACAGCGTCTTCTGTAGTAAACATAAAAAGATGATGGTAGGATTGCAATAAGATGACGTTTACATAGAATGATATATTACAATATGTTTAGCGATACGCTTGAACTGTATATTGCACACGCCGAGAAAATATGTACATCCTTCAACCGGGACGTCGCAATAAACTACGTATAATTGTCGTAAGTCTGTATTTTTTTTATTTTCACTTTGAAAATGTTTGAATTGCTTTTTCAAAATATAGTATATAAACCTGTTCTATCATATTAGCTGTAACCAATCACTGGAGACGTGCTTTTAACTTTAAACATCATACATTCAGTTTCATGAATAAACAGTAACTTCCGCTTCATTATGAGAATAACTGCTTGCGCTCTATTCTATTTTTCTTAATTGTAACGTTAATTTTAATATCAGTCTATAATCTAGAAACGAGTTAACAATTTTAAAGAATAGTGATTTTGTTTCTTACGTCCATTCGATTATTTCAAGTTAAATATATTGATTCTTATACTCAATTATTCATATTTTTGAGGGTGTTATACACTATTATTTTTGACGATCCTTTGAAATGGATAGACGGAAAAGTTTGTTGTGGACCCAGCGAGGAAACAACTGAACTGCCTTAACTAATACTAATGGAACTTACGGTACTTGTTGACTAGTGCTGTCGTATCTGTAATAAATAACAACATATATCATGTTTTACATGCCATATATAACAATTTATCATTAACATGTAATATCGTACTGTTATAACATGTTGATAAGGTCGATACATGGTTATATCGACATAAGAAAAAAATATCAACCTCGGACGCATGGTTATATCAACCGAAGAAAAGAATATCGACCGAGGACGAAGTCCGAGGTTAATATTTTTTTCGTAGGTTGATATAACCATGTATCGACCGAAATTAAAATGCTAAAATTGCTTTATTATTTTCTCGGTTTTTTTTATTATTGTTTTTTTTTTTTATTTCATTCATTTATTTTTTAATTTCATTGATTGAAAATTAAAAAAATGGAAACATTCATACAAAAAAAAAAAATTTATTTTCTTGTTTCTTTCATGTAAATATGGTAAATCGAAACATTATTTTTCAGAATAATTTGATATCGAAACTATAATTGTAAACATTTGAATGATTGAACTGTTCAGTCACACATGTTGTGTCTATGAATTTGAACTTTTTTTTGTCGTCATATACTCTTTTGGCAATTTTACCGCTGTTATTGTGGCCCTTTTGTATTGGCTGAATCCGAGTTATCCAATATAGATTCAATTTCCTCTCCACTGAGCGAGGGAGTCGTTATGTTTTCGGCCGTTTGCTTCGTCTATTTCGTAAAACGAGTGTCGCTTCGTAACTACAGTCTGTAGGTCTTGATGCACCATTCAAGCTTCGAAGTGATATACGGCGAGGATTCCCCATGGGGTCTATTTATAACCGTGCAATACACTTTTATTCCCCTTGGGGTCTATTTATAACCGTGCAATACACTTTTGTTCCCCTTGGGGGTCTATTTATAACCGTGCAATACACTTTTATTCCCTTTGGGATCTATTTATAACCGTGCAATACACTTTTATTCCCCTTGGGGTCTATTTATAACCGTGCAATACACTTTTTCCCAACTTTATTTCTTTTATCAAGTCAATATACTTTTTACAAACGTCCACGTGACACAGTTCTAACTAATCAGTGAGCACGAAAAATCAAGAAAAATAATATATAATATCAAATCATATTATTAACCTGTGATATTTATATATAGAGGTTCCCAACAAATATATTCGAATACGACACCATCATCGCCAAGTCGAATGTCACCGCGGAATATTAGACTAGTCATTATCAGATTCAATTATATGTCCTTTCTGGATTTCGTAGGTATGCTATTACTCGTTATATTGATGTTGAATGTTCATTCGGAGATTTATTCATTCAAGACACCGTGCATTTCAACAAACATTTCGGAAACCGAGCTGGAGTGTGTTAACACGAAATCTCATCAGTTTCACGAAACAAATGTTCCAAAATGATTTTTACAGTTGTGTGCTTGGGATAAATATTCGTAATAAAGGCAAATGGAATAAAAGAAAGTGTTTATTCGTTGATTTTTTTTCTGTTGGTACAACATGGGTACCGAATGACACCGAACTACATATAACGGATATAGCCACTACTGTACCAGGAAAAGGGAAGCTCTAGGCTAACAGTTGGCCTACGTTAGATACCACGACCGTTTCATTCGAATAACTACGATTAGGGACAGGGATTTAACCATTTTGTTTACATTTGTTCATTGTTTTGAAAATTCATTCATAGGCTATCGGTGTCCACTGCATATCGAGAATCAATGGGGAGGTGGGGTGTCAGTTTTGGTTCGTTAGTATCGATGCAATATCTCGCTTCCGTGCGTCGTCAATGTTATCATCATCAAATTATATTTCGTACGACTCAGTGTAATAGACATTTCCACGAGGACATCCCTCTCATCCAGTTATGCTAATGTTGACCACCGGGAAATCCACAAAATGTGTCCATGTCGATCGTTTAAAGACAGACGACAAACAAGAATAAGTGAGAGTAGTATAAAAAAGTCCATGGTGAAAGGCCAGAGGTTAGCCAATCAGGTGTGTTGGGGGTCACAAATGACCAATTGGAGGATTGGAAAGTGGTTACACACCGCGATGTGTAAACAAAAACAATAACACACTGCTTCGAATTTGATCACGTGCCATATCAGTTGTGAAACAAGCGTAGTTATGGTATAAAATGATATATCATATAATCAACCTGTGACATATGATAGTATATCATATAATCAACCTGTGATATATAATATTATATCATATAATCAACCTGTGATATATAATATTATATCATATAATTAACCTGTGATATATAATAGTATATCATATTATCAACCTGTGATATATAATATTATATCATATAATCAACCTGTGATATATAATATCATATCATATAATCAACCTGTGATATATAATAGTATATCATATTATCAACCTGTGATATATAATATTATATCATATTATCAACCTGTGATATATAATAGTATATCATATTATCAACCTGTGATATATAATATTATATCATATTATCAACCTGTGATATATAATATTATACACTAGTGCCAATATGTTCAGGAAATAGAAAACTTTGGTTGAGAGATACCAGATCAAAACTTCTGTAGTAGTATTTGAACACGTTAAAAATGTTCATGGATATTTCTTTCTATTAGATTTAAAATGTCGATATTGGAAGCATTGAACACAAAATTGTTATATATGGTTATTGGATGTTGATGTTTAATGTCATAGACATAGAGTTTAAAATCTAACAGCATACAATACTACATTGTGGGATTCTAAGTACGATACTTTACACTGTAATGAAATAACTACTTCCGTTTTTAACCTACCGTTTACACATCCATAGGCGATCTGTAGCTTCCGGACGTCATAGTCACTCATACGGTCCTTGTTACCGAGTGAAGCACGAGTCCAGTTAGACGTCATAGTGGGATGGCTGGTGTCATTGGCGTTCTGGTAGGGAGAGAAATGTGTCAGGGACTCGAAGTCGTACGGAAGACCAATCTGATCTGTCTCGGATTCATTCAACTTCTGGTACATATGCCGGTAACCTGGAACCAGAAAAAATAACACAGCGCTATTACCACCAGAACTGGAGTTATATACATTGCACCAACGGTAACGTTTTTATTCAAGCTGTATAAATAGTGAACATATCATATTTATCACTGACAAGAGATCTTGTCTTTTCTGCTTCAACAACATACATTGGCACTAGTTCACAGCCTCAACAAAGAAGAAAGTTCTCCAAAAAAAATAAATACCAATTTTAAGATATGCCTTACATCACATACAGACGATATTTTTCAAAAATCACTTAACGAATGCTAACACGAGGATAACGACAACACACGAGGACGTTAGGGGTATAGATATATAACTAGGAATATCGATATAAGTAAAAGAATGATGTCGAAAAAAAAACTATTGAAAAAAGAGGGATATAAACATTAGAAAAACTTGGGATATCAACATTTGAATAACAAGGCATATCAACAATAGAAAAACAAGGGATATCAACATTAGAAAAACGAGGGATATCAACATTAGAAAAACGAGGGATATCAAGATTAGAAAAACAAGAGATATCAACATTAGAAAAACAAGGGATATCAACATTAGAAAAACGAGGGATATCAACATTAGAAAGAAAATGGATATCAACATTAGAAAAACAAGGGATATCAACATTAGAAAAACAAGGGATATCAACATTAGAAAAATTAGTGATATCAACATTAGAAAAACAAGGGATATCAACATTAGAAAAACGAGGGATATCAATATTAGAAAAACGAGGAATATCAACATTAGAAAAACAAGGGATATCAACATTAGAAAAACTAGGGATATCAACATTAGAAAAACGAGGGATATCAAGATTAGAAAAACAAGAGATATCAACATTAGAAAAACAAGGGATATCAACATTAGAAAAACGAGGGATATCAACATTAGAAAGAAAATGGATATCAACATTAGAAAAACAAGGGATATCAACATTAGAAAAACAAGGGATATCAACATTAGAAAAATTAGTGATATCAACATTAGAAAAACAAGGGATATCAACATTAGAAAAACGAGGGATATCAACATTAGAAAGAAAATGGATATCAACATTAGAAAAACAAGGGATATCAACATTAGAAAAACAAGGGATATCAACATTAGAAAAATTAGTGATATCAACATTAGAAAAACAAGGGATATCAACATTAGAAAAACGAGGGATATCAATATTAGAAAAACGAGGAATATCAACATTAGAAAAACAAGGGATATCAACATTAGAAAAACTAGGGATATCAACATTAGAAAAACAAGGGATATTAACATTAGAAAAACTAGGGATATCAACATTAGAAAAACAAGGGATATCAACATTAGAAATAACTATGAATATGAACATTAGAAAAACGAGGGATATCAACATTAGAAAAACATGGTATATCAACATTAGAAAAAAAGGGATATCAACATTAGAAAAACAAGGGATATCAACAATAGAAAAACGAGGGATATCAACATTAGAAAAACTAGGGATATCAACATTAGAAAAACAAGGGATATCAACATTTGAAATAACTATGAATATCAACATTAGAAAAACGAGGGATATCAACATTAGAAAAACAAGGGATATCAACATTAGAAAAAGAGGGATATCAACATTAGAAAAAGAGGAATATCAACATTAGAAAAACAAGGGATATCAACATTAGAAAAACAAGGGATATCAACATTAGAAAAACGAGGGATATCAACATTAGAAAAACAAGGGATATCAACATTAGAAAAACTAGGGATATCAACATTAGAAAAACTAGGGATATCAACATTAGAAAAAACAAGGGATATCAACATTAGAAAAACGAGGGATATCAACATTAGAAAAACAAGGGATATCAACATTAGAAAAACTAGGGATATCAACATTAGAAAAACGAGGGATATCAACATTAGAAAAACGAGGGATATCAACATTAGAAAGAAAATGGATATCAACATTAAAAAAACTAGGGATATCAACATTAGAAAAACTAGGGATATCAACATTAGAAAAACAAGAGATATCAACATTAGAAAAACTAGGGATATCAACATTAGAAAAACAAGGGATGTCAACATTAGAAAAACGAGGGATATCAACATTAGAAAAACAAGGAATATCAACAATAGAAAAATTAGGGATTTCAACAATAGAAAAACGAGGGATGTCAACACTAGAAAAACAAGCGATATCAATAATAGAAAAAGCAATGGATATCGATTGACGAAAGACAAAGGATATCGATAATAGAAGAACGGGGGATATCAATATTATAAAAACAATGAATATCAATGAAAATACATAAGATATATTAATATTCGCAAAACAAGTAGTATTGATATGAAAAACAAAGGATGCCGATAATAGGAAAAACAATGGATAGCAATATTAAAAACAACAAAGCCAGATAATTCTACAGTAATTACGAAACAGGCTTTTATACAGATTTTCATTGTGTCGGCCCAGGTGGAAGCACGGGAGGGGTCTACCTGTGGGATGGGTCTACCTGTGGGAGGGGTCTACCTGTGGGATGGGTCTACCTGTGGGAGCGGTCTACCTGTGGGAGGGGTCTACCTGTGGGATGGGTCTACCTGTGGGAGGGAATCAATGTATCCAGAGGGAACCGACCTGGTCCTATGTTAGGTAAGGTTTGTTGAACCTCCGTCACCGAGGTGAAAGGCGAGGGTGTCACTCCTGCCCCGTATCCGATCATTTGGTTATGTTTTCTTTGTTTTTTCCCGCATGGGAAGAACATCAATCTATACATGTTAACATGTTGTAACATACCTTGTATGTCTGAGAGAAATAAGAAAAATAGAGAAAAGTCTGTTAGCCCATGGTACCTACCGAACACAATCTGCTACTTTGCGGCTCACCTTTGCGTATGTTGTCATAGTTGATTTTGACGTAGCTATCTCTGTCCGGACGTACGTGCTCGTAGTTCAAACCCAGTGAAAGGAGTATCATGGCCATAATACCAGACTTGTATTTACAGTCATCATCCAGAAACAGCCAATTTCTTCCTGACGTCATACCGCTATTGGCGCCACACACACTGTCTCACAGAGAACATATACGTTTGTTTTAGTGAACATATCCATGTACATTTCAATAAATACCACAAATAAATATCGTTATTTATAGAAAAAAAAAAACCAATACCAGTAATCCTAGTCAAAACAATTACCACTTATAAGATAGCATGAGATATATCGACTTAGAAGTTTTAATTACACGGATTATTTGTCCATGTAAGTATGACTATTTCTGCACCATGGTGTGGAACAAGTAACATAACACCATGTTTAAGTTACATGCATCTTTTTAACGGCTGTATTTTTCTGCAAAAAAAAAAAAAAAAAAAACAGAATAAATTAGTTGACAAATACAACGAGAATACCGAAATGTTATCAAACATGTATTTAGAAACAAAATAAGAAAAACAACGGACACAACATACCAGATGAGAGACCTGCATTTCTTAAATGTGCCCGCCTTAAAGGCAGATGTCAATAAAAGTTTGATGTCAGTAAAGTCAATACATCGAAGATATGTTAGGGAGAATACGCCAGTCCTCGTATCCAGTGAATATGTTTTTTCAATTTCTAATTGTAAAATCGGACCACTCATCGTCCCTGATTTTAACATCTGCCACTCATCGTCCCTGATTTTAACATCTGCTACTCATCGTCCCTGCTTTTAACATCTACTACTTATCGTCCCTGATTTTAACATCTACAATTACCACTCATCGTCCCTGATTTTATCATCTACCACTCATCGTCCCTGATTTTAACATCTACCACTTATCGTCCCTGATTTTAACTTCTACAATTACCACTCATCGTCGCTGATTTTAAAATCTTCCACTTATCGTCCCTGATTTTAACATCTACCACTCATCGTCCCAGATTTTAACATCTACCACTTATCGTCCCTGATTTTAACATCTACCACTCATCGTCCCTGATTTTAACATCTACCACTTATCGTCCCTGATTTTAAAATCTACCAGTCATCGTCCCTGATTTTAACATCTACCACTCATCGTCCCTGATTTTAACATCTACCACATAACTTCCCTTATTTTAACATCTACTACTAATCGTCCCTGATTTTATCATCTTCCCTGATTTGAACATCTTTTGACACATGTTTGAGTGAAAACAATTACCCGTTATCACCGACTTGGAAGTACAGGTATGAAGGCACCGACTCCGTATCTGCAGACCTCCAAAACCTCAGACATGGCTCTGAGCCTGTTGGCACATTACCATTTACTATTTCCTCTATCTCCGAAATAGCCGACCTGATCCTGTCCGCCAATTGATCGTCTGTATCAAAACATTGTCAAAGATACATATATTTGCGTTATTAGGCAATTCCACATCCAAAACTATATGTAGACATTTATTTTGACCGTTTTGAATTTCTGTATTCGCCTCCCCGGTATCAACAATTTTCTTTTTAGGCTTACTACATTTAATTCAATTGTGTGTGTCTTCCCTTTCACAAGGTCATGCAGTAACATCCATGGAAATGGGGCTAATGAGAACTCTTGTAACGGTCTTTCCAATTTTTTGGCAAACACAATTTGTGATTACCCCAAAAAAATGCCAAATGAAAGACAATAAGTATCTGAAGGTAGAAACATATCATTCTATGGTTTTTAATATGAGCCTTTCCTTCTTAAGGAATCAACGCCAAAAGATAACAGATCAAATACAGTGAAACCTGACTTTACCGACCACTGAATATAACATCTGTCCATATCCAACAATACGGCGTCATACTTAACTGTCATTACCGAAACTGCTTTAACCGACACACTGTCATATCCGACATATATATTAGGTCACATGCGATGTCGGTAAAATCAGGTTTTCACTGTAGTAATATAAATTTTCTATATTTAAACTTTATTTATTTTACAACAATTGCGACACAAGCTATATTAACTTATAATAATCACGCCTGTTGGCCCGAATGGAAGCGCCCGGGGAATATCCACGTGGTCGGGCAGGTGACCCCATACCTTTTCACGTCCGATCGGGGAGTCGAACCCCGGTCGCCTAAATGTATGTGAAAAGCAAGTGTGTTACCTCTTTGCCACCCCACCATCTAATTTTCTACAAAACAGTCATTTCATTTACATACTTATCAAGTTACTGAATCTATAGGGAACTTCTCCTCTTGGCCAGCGTTTTGCTAGATGTACAAATCGTCTTTCCTGTAAAGAAAATACGACATTGTCTACAAAACAGAAAGAACAAAATTACCTATTAGATACTGTCAAATCATCAATAAAGGACGTATTTGGAATAATGCCAAAACCAGTTTTACTTTTCAAGATTATACAGCGGACGAATCGCCTAATTGAAGCTTCCAATATTACTTAATTAACATACAAATCGCTATATTTATTTTTATCCAATCCCCAAATGACATGAGTTTACGGAGTGTATTAAAGAAGGACTGAATCGTGCGTGCCAATCGTCCGTGTCAGTCGTCCGTGCCAGTCGTCTGGCCAGTCGTCCGGCCAGTTGTCCGTGACAGTCGTCCGGCCAGTTGTCCGTGTCAGTCGTCCGGCCAGTCGTCCGTGTCAGTCGTCCGGACAGTTGTCCGTGTCAGTCGTCCGGCCAGTTGTCCTTGTCAGTCGTCCGGCCAGTTGTCCGTATCGGTCGTCAGTGCCAGTCGTCCGGTCAGTTGTCCGTGTCAGTCGTCCGGCCAGTCGTCCGTCCGGTCGTCAGTGCCAGTCGTCCGGCCAGTCGTCCGTCCGGTCGTCAGTGCCAGTCGTCCGTCCGGTCGTCAGTACCAGTCGTCCGGCCAGTCGTCCGTCCGGTCGTCAGTGCCAGTCGTCCGTCCGGTCGTCCGTGTCATTCGTCCGGCCAGTCGTCCGTCCGGTCGTCAGTGCCAGTCGTCCGGCCAGTCGTCCGTCCGGTCGTCAGTGCCAGTCGTCCGTCCGGTCGTCAGTGCCAGTCGTCCGGCCAGTCGTCCGGCCAGTCGTCCGATCACAGACCAAACCGTTGAACTGAGCTCTACCAAAAGTTTCACTCATGTAGAACTAGTGTCTTTGTTTCGCTATTGACAAAGTTCAATCGCGGTGGGTGCTCTAACCATGAATCAGTAACATATCTGATATACGTGATGATTTCGACATTCTATCATGAACATACTTTTTTCCTTGATGCAGAACATATGATACAAGTGTTCATTGTATTTAAAGGGGCATTCCGTCTCCAAAGGTATAGAGCGGAAAAAATAATGACACACCAAAACCGCTGACACTTCTTTTTAAAAAGTGTTGGAAAATATCAATAATGATAAAGCAGACAAAAAATATAACCGTTTTCTGTGTAAAACATCCGAAAATCGAGATGCTATGAAAGCTGTCTTGAATATTCCCACGTTTCATCTTCGGTGGATATTTGCATATCACGTGATAGAATCCACTTCCGGAAACAACATCAACATGGTGAGCGAGGTAAGTTGATACTTGGGTTTGTGGGAATTATAATAGTTTAGCGAGTTTTTTTTTTAGTTTTTTTTATGGCATCAATGTAGCATAACATGTTACTAAGAACAAGGATAACAATGCCGACATTACCAATAGCGTAAGATGTATAATATCGCATGATTGCTCCAAATAAAACCCGTCTTTCGGGAACAGGCCCCCGACGGGGATTTTATTTACATAAAAATGATCGAACGGGCTCTGGTCAGTGTAGGCGTGTGTCCATTTTTTTTTTTTTTTTTTATAAAAGCGTATAGCTTTGAGGCAAGTGAAATATGTGATAGACGTTATCACCATGCCTCGATGCTCACCAGACGGCAAATATGCAACTAAAAGTTGACATTACACCGCCGTGAACGTAGAACGAATATTCATACCGTGCCTGCCTTGTCCGTCCGTCTTATTTCGTAGTTCTTACCCATCAAAAATATCCTTATCCCAAATATTGTATAGGGATTTTCCTGACACAAACTGGTTTTTTTCCTTCTTGATCCTTCATTATAGGCCTATTAGATTATTTGAACTATTTTACATGTACTAATCAAAATAGTAGAAACCGATAATTATGTAGTTATTTTCTTTGTATGCCCGAATTATTGTTCGCCGAGGAAGAATTATTTTCCTAAGACGGGGAGTTTTATAAAATAATAATTTATTTTTATTTTTTTTTAAACTCTTTGGATTCGACACCAGTGGTCGTAATTACGTCAAAGTTTATAACTTTAAGCAGTTAGGGAAAATTACCAAATTTCAAAAATTTTCATTTTTTTCACAATTTTATTATTTCCGATTTTCCGTATCCAGGTGGGGCTTAAAGGATTAATTTTAATATATTTTGATGGTATGGAGGTATAACACACAACAATGAAGAGAAAAGATGAGAGTACGCATGTGTTATAACTCCATAACATGAAAAACATATCCAAGTTAATCCCCTTACAAATCGTTATGTTGCTCCATCCGCCAATCAAAATCGACGTTATAAACGGCGAAATTATTTTTTACGTTATTGATTGAAAACAAATTTCTAAGCCAATGAAACTTGCTTGTTACAAACAAGATTAGATTATATGAACAATTATTTGAAATATTTCGATATACAATGTATATAACACATGAATCATTCAAACACAGAATACAATAAAGAAGCGATCCGGGAATCACACATAACTCGAAGTTGACATAATGATATTAAACAACTGACAAAACAGAACACGTAGGGGACACCCACCAAGGGTTGTAGGGGACGACCACCAAGGGTTGTAGGGGATACCCACCAAGGGTTATAGGGGACACCCACCAAGGGTTGTAGGGGACACCCACCAAGGGTTGTAGGGGACACCAACAAGGGTTGTAGGGTACACCCACCAAGGGTTGTAGGGGACGACCACCAAGGGTTGTAGGGGACGACCACCAAGGGTTGTAGGGGACACCCACCAAGGGTTGTAGGTGACGACCACAAAAAGGGATATAGGGGAGGACCCACCAAGGGTTATAGGGACACCACCAAGGGTTGTAGGGGAACCACACAAGGTTGTAGGGAACCCACCAAGGGTTGTAGGGACCGGGTGTAACACACCAAGGTTTGTAGGGACACCCACCAAGGGTTGTAGGGTGCACCCACCAAGGGTTGTAGGGGACACCCACCAAGGGTTGTAGGGGACACCAACCAAGGGTTGTAGGGTACACCCACCAAGGGTTGTAGGAGATACCCACCAAGGCATGTAGGGGACATCCACCAAAGCATGTAGGGGATACCCACCAAGGGTTGTAGGGTACACCCATCCAAGGGTTGTAGGGTACACCCACCAAGGGTTGTAGGGGACACCCACCAAGGGTTGTAGGGTTCACCCAACAAAGGTTGTAGGGGACACCCACCAAGGCATGTAGGGGACATCCAGCAAAGCATGTAGGGGATACCCACCAAGGGTTGTAGGGTACACCCACCAAGGCATGTAGGGGACGACCATCAAGGCAAAATGCTGTCTCAGACACGTGCTTAGTATAAAGCCATTGTATATGAACTTAGTAAAAACTATTAGACATAAATTTAGTATAAACTAGTAGACACGAATTTAGTATAAACCATTATACTCGAAATATATGTAAGTTATCATATACGAAATAGTATAAACCATAAGTCACGATCTTAGTATAAACCATTAGACACGAGTTTAGTATAAACCATTAGACACGAGTTTAGTATAAACCATTAGACACGAGTTTAGTATAAACCATTAGTCACGATCTTAGCATAAACCATTATACATGAATTTAGTATAAACCATTAGACACGATCTTATTTTAAACCATTAGACACAAACTGAGTATTAACCATTAGACACGATCTTTGTATAAACCATTAAACACAATGTTCGTACCATTTGACACGGCTGCCATTCACGACTGTGAACCATTTGACACTAACTTAGTAGGGAGAGACCTTATACATGCATTAGCCTATTGCCCGATACCTATTGAATTCATTCAACAAAATCTTTGTGAAATTAAACTTAAACCCCTATTGCTACGACTTACATGGTCTCCTAATGTTCCTGTCACCAAAATAACTACAAGTAATGTTCCGAACATGGTGTCCCGCGGCCAGGAGTGTGTTAGTCAAGGCAGCAAGAGGTTTTGGTAAAGGGATGGTCGCAAGCCCAGAGTCCTTTCCAGGAATATCACGCAGATATCTTTTTCTTGACACGAGTGAACAGACAGTCTGTTCTAAAAGGCTAAAACTGATTACGTCATCCTTTCTTTATAACATTGTTTTATCTCCTGCAGAACGTTGTCCAGTGAAATTGTCCCTTTATCACAGATAAGGGCGCCTCTAATTCTTTACCTTACATATACTCTATATTGACTAGAAGAAATAACAGTAAATTCAACGTTTTTATTCATGTTTTTATCAGAAAATGCCTTTCAATTTCAACGAATGTCAGAACATGCAAAGGACAGGATAAAACAAAAACAAAAATTAAAGCAAATCGAATACGGGGGTTGATTGATATGTTGTGAGCCTCGTATTAAAGGAGGTACTCAGTGATGTTATTTTAAAGTCCTACTATTCTCTGACTATAAGCGGTCATGTACCTAAGAACTGGTCTCATTTGGTTAGTTTATATCGACGAGGTAGCACTCTAGTAAGGGTTAGGGTTAGGGTGAAAGAGTCATTGCCATGGCTGTCATTCACGATTGTGGCTTTAAATTGATTGAGCATCCGCCTTGTTCACCTGATCTCCCTCCATCAGACTTTCATCTATTTCCAAAACTGAAAACAGCTATTTCAGGCACCCTAACCCTAACATGCAGTGGGTGACTTTGTGAACAGCCAAGAAAAGGAGTTCTATAAAAGTGGCTTTGAGGCCTTTAGATACCACTTGTTAAAGTGTATAGATACTGAAGGGGATTATATTGAAGGACATATGTCCGGCAATATTCTAATCTTTCAGTATGAGACTCAAAACTTATCAATCGGCCCTCGTAGCAATCAACCAACAGGTGTTAGACCCGGAAGTAACCCGCTAGATAGTGTTACCTTATCTTATTAAGAGTTCACATCGTTCAAGGATACCTGTTCATTACACAATACTATGAGAGATAAATGACCATGCTAGTATGATTCAGGTATTATTAGTTTATCAATACATAACACTTTAACACTTTGCATGCAAACTGTTGTATTTGGTGACATCAACTTGTTGATAGGTAGCGCCTATTTAAAACAAGAATACGCAAACAGGTACCAGAACAGAAAGAGTGTGTCGCACTGTCGTAGAATTGTCCAATCTTATTATAATTTTCAAATATGCTTTGATATAAGGTAAAACTTCACGTGAAGAATCGATATTTCAGAGAAAATTTCACGTGTAATACCTCGATCTCTGGGGATATTTCACGTGTAATACCGTGATCTCTGAAGATATTTCACGTGTAATACCGTGATCTCTAAGGACATTTCACGTGTAATACCGTGATCTCCGTGTAATACCTCGATCTCTGAGGACATTTCACGTGTAATACCGTGATCTCTGAGGACATTTCACGTGTAATACCGTGATCTCTGAGGACATTTCACGTGTAATACCGTGATATCTGAGGACATTTCACGTGTAATACCGTGATCTCTGGGGACATTTCACGTGTAATACCGTGATCTCTGAGGACATTTCACGTGTAATACCGTGATCTCTGAGGACATTTCATGTGTAATACCGTGATCTCTGAGGACATTTCATGTGTAATACCGTGTTCTCTGGGGATATTTCATGTGTAATACCGTGATCTCTGAGGACATTTCACGTGTAATACCGTGATCTCTGAGGACATTTCATGTGTAATACCGTGATCTCTGAGGACATTTCACGTGTAATACCGTGATCTCTAAGGACATTTCACATGTAATACCGTGATCTCTGAGGACATTTCACGTGTAATACCGTGATCTCTGAGGACATTTCACGTGTAATACCGTGATCTCTGAGGAAATTTCACGTGTAATACCGTGATCTCTGGGGACATTTCATATGTAATACCGTGATCTCTGGGGACATTTCATATGTAATACCGTGATCTCTGGGGACATTTCATGTGTAATACCGTGATTTCTGAGGACATTTCACGTGTAATACCGTGATCTCTGAGGACATTCCACGTGTAATACCGTGATCTCTGAAGACATTTCACGTGTAATAGCGTGATCTCTGAAGACATTTCATGTGTAATACCGTCTCTAAGGACATTCCACGTGTAATACCGTGATCTCTGGGGACATTCCACGTGTAATACCGTGATCTCTGGGGACATTTCATGTGTAATACCGTGATCTCTGAGGATATTTCACGTGTAATACCGTGATCTCTGAGGATACTTCACGTGTAATACCGTGATCTCTTAGGACATTACACGTGTAATACCGTGATCTCTGAGGACATTTTATGTGTAATACCGTGATCTCTGAGGACATTTCATGTGTAATACCGTCTCTAAGGACATTCCACGTGTAATACCGTGATCTCTGGGGATATTCCACGTGTAATACCGTGATCTCTGGGGACATTTCACGTGTAATACCGTGATCTCTGAGGATATTTCACGTGTAATACCGTGATCTCTGGGGACATTTCATGTGTAATGCCGTGATCTCTGAGGACATTTCACGTGTAATACCGTGATCTCTGAGGACATTTCACGTGTAATACCGTGATCTCTGGGGACATTTCATGTGTAATACCGTGATCTTTGGGGACATTTCACGTGTAATACCGTGATCTCTGAGGACATTTCACGTGTAATACCGTGATCTCTGGGGACATTTCACGTGTAATACCGTGATCTCTGGGGACATTTCACGTGTAATACCGTGATCTCTGAGGACATTTCATGTGTAATACCGTGATCTCTGAGGACATTTCATGTGTAATACCGTGATCTCTGAGGACATTTCATGTGTAATACCGTGATCTCTGAGGGACATTTCATCTGTAATACCGTGATCTCTGGGGACATTTCACGTGTAATACCGTGATCTCTGAGGACATTTAATGTGTAATACCGCGATCTCTGAGGACATTTCACGTGTAATACCGTGATCTCTAGGGACATTTCACGTGTAATATCGTGATCTCTGAGGACATTTCTCGTGTAATACCGTAATATCTGGGGACATTTCACGTGTAATACCGTGATCTCTGAGGACATTTCATGTGTAATACCGTGATTTCTAAGGACATTTCACGTGTAATACCGTGATCTCTGGGGACATTTCACGTGTAATACCGTGATCTCTGAGGACATTTCACGTGTAATACCGTGATCTCTGGGGACATTTCATGTGTAATACCGTGATTTCTGAGGACATTTCATGTGTAATACCGTGATTTCTAAGGACATTTCATGTGTAATACCGTGATCTCTGGGGACATTTCACATGTAATACCGTGATCTCTGGGGACATTTCATGTGTAATACCGTGATTTCTGAGGACATTTCATGTGTAATACCGTGATTTCTAAGGACATTTCATGTGTAATACCGTGATCTCTGGGGACATTTCACATGTAATACCGTGATCTCTGGGGACATTTCACATGTAATACCGTGATCTCTGGGGACATTGCACGTGTAATACCGTAATATCCTGGGAGCATCTACCGTGTTATTCATTGACTGTGATCTTGAAGGGGCATTTCACACGTAACACCGCAATATTATGATCTCGAGGGAGCATGTCACACGTTACGCCGTGAGAATGTAGCTATTTTTTGTGATCTCGGGGGACATTTTTTATATGATTTGCATGTGACTTGATAATTATTACGCAATCTTTTATCTCGGGTTTCCTTTATATCAAACTTCTCAAAATTGACAGCAAAAAGGTTCGCTCGCGTCAGAACTAGGCTCCACAATCTCAAAGACAGACTACATCGGCGATCAATTTTATATGTTTCTACTTAAGAGTAGCACTGGACTTTTTGATTACCTATATATATTCTTAAACATACATCAACCGGGCAGCCAGAAGTCTGAAATGTCTTTCGGCCTTTCACAAGAGATAGGCATACAAATGCTGACTTCGCGTTTAAAACTAAACTGTATTCATGAATATGCAAATGAGTGGCTTACATGGACTTTATAGTAGTAGTATGTTTAAACCCCGTCAGATTGGCCGAGTTGTTGAGGTCTGCGTTTCCTATCGCATAGCGCTGGTCACTTGTCAGACGAACTGGTCACAGTAATCCTGTCCGTATGGATACAATTCTGCGCGCATGTACTTAAAACGAGTAATTGGAAAACAGACCCCGATAGAACAAAGAGTCTGACTACTGGTATCGAACCATGGTCCACTACTGTGTCCAGCGACCCAGCCAACCCGATTTTATTGTGTAGGGAAAATGACCGACAGTTGTGGTCAGACAATTAGATATATATTAATGGAAATAATATCTGCGATTTGTAAGGATTACTATAGAGCGTTCATAACAAATAGATGAATAATTGTTTTCTTTGTTTCACTGAGTATGAAATGAATATATTGGATCATTTGTAATCCATCTTAGGACAAACAGGCTATTTATATTCATCGAATCAGAGATGTTATCGAACAGACTGCAAAAACCGGAATCTGTGTCAGTGCGAACAGATCCCCCGGTATTGACATCAAGCGTCCAGGTGACAATGACAACCGAAAACTGAATCAATGTGAGTTTGTTATCTTGGGTGGGAATAGGTCATCTCATTCACCAATTCAAACTACAAACGTACTTAGCGAACGATTCACCTGTTTGAAATGCATATGCCTTTCAAGTATAGGTTTTCCCGTCTTGAAATAACATTTGAAATACTATTCGTATGTGCTTATTATCAATCATGTGTAAATTTGCAAATTACACCTCCGACAGAGTGTAATAAATTGTTATTATTTTGACAATAAATGACATTTAGTCGATATAGGTATGCCATTTAAGACCTACAAATGACAAAAAATAAGTTTATAACGTCAAAAGTTGTCGTAATAAAGGCAAAAAGTTACGAACTTTTGAATACCCTTGGTTATGAAAGAAAACATTACAATCTCCTTTGCATGCTTTGGTTTTTTTGGTTTGTTTTGTTTAACGTCCTATTAACAGCCGGGGTCATACACGTGACGTTGATCGCAGTGCATTCTGGGAGATATTTACATACAGAAGAAAACAAGTATAGTAGACCCCAGGTGGGCAGATACTGCCTGTTGCCTATCATAACTGCAAACTTAGAATGCCGAGGATTTAACGCAAAAAAAGAAAATAAAAGCAAAGTAAACATTTCAATATTATCCGTCACAAAAAAATCGCGATCCTCAGCATGCTGCCAACAACGAGCTGAAAAAAAAAACTTTCTTTGCGTTACCCCGTTTGGCCCCATTTCGCTGGATCGATACAGATGTGATTTATCAATAAGTTTAAGCTAGTGACCGATAAATAGTCGATCTGCAATCAATACGTATCAAGAAAGAAATCTTAACCATGATTCAATCGCATCATATATATGCTTACAGGTTTTTTTTTCAGTAAAGATGACAACAGACCGAACGTTACACTACGTACGTGTGTACGTTACACACTTGCCTCTCCAACAAAAACTGTGTTCCCCGCATGTGATCCGATTCCATTGTCTTTATATATATATATATATATATATATATATAATTGCACCTGCCTTTGCAGTCTCCGATTGAAATTCTTCCATTGTATCCGTTTCTTAATATAATTTACGCCTAACTCCTTCGTTTCTAGAGATAATGTTTTCCTGTTTGTTTCAACGTCGTCAATGCCATATTCTCATATTGAGAATCAATAATCACAATAAAACTACCAAAATACACTAAATCTAAAACGTCAATATTCCAATCAGTCAATAGACAGGCAGTAAACGTCCCCTGGTCTGAATCATCATGAACACTCGAAACCTTTTTCTAAACCTTTTTCTAAACACATATATCATGGATATCGTAATATTAGGAACAGATAATTATATAACTCAATATCAATAAATTGCGATATACATGTATGTATATACTGTAATACCTATTACTTCTCTCTACATTCATTGGTCTTTCTGACGCCTCCTTACTAAAGTGTACGTTTACATATATGTGTATGTTAATTGTAATTATGTATTGTGTCATGCTACATTACATTGTATTGTGTCTATATTACATTGTATTGTGTCTATATTACATTGTATTGTGTCTATATTACATTGTATTGTGTCTATATTACATTGTATTGTGTCTATATTACATTGTATTGTGTCATACTATATTACATTGTATTGTGTCTATATTACATTGTATTGTGTCTATATTACATTGTATTGTGTCTATATTACATTGTATTGTGTCTATATTACATTGTATTGTGTCTATATTACATTGTATTGTGTCTATATTACATTGTATTGTTTTGTAATATCTTCTCTCTGATGTGTTGAAAAACACAAACAAATAAAATAATCTGAATCTGAATCTTGACACTGCCTCACGTTTGTTTGTTGGAGGCCATTGGTTGTTACGGAAAAGACACCCTAACTGGACTGCCCAGTGCCAGTATGTGGCCAGGAGAGCTGTCATGCCTATGTACCTTCAACATCAAATTCCAGATAAATGTCATCTTCAGTGGCGTAGGAAGTCGTCAAAAAGTGGGGGGGCAAACATTTTTTAACCTTAAATTTTACGCACTAAACAAATCGTATGCCATCTCCGCAAAATTAGCCAATAATTGTCATTTCAACATCCCATGATAATTTTGATAATTTATGTAGTATAAAATAAGTTATTTACGCGATTCAGGATATATTATTTATGGCAAAACATGAATCACCAGGCCCGGCCAGGATTTTCGAAAGGGCAAGGGGTCCAGCAATTTAGTAATAATGCGAGCGCCGTAGGCGCGAGACGATTTTTTTTGCCTTTTTTTTTTTTTTTTTACGAGGGGTCTGAGGGGCCGCCCAGCGGGTCCATGGCAGCGCCCTGATAGCGGGTTCAATGGGGTGTAAGCCCTCCGCGGAAAATGAATATAGCACATTTCCAATAATTCGGGATCAGGCGTGGGTCCAGGAGTTTTCGAAAGGGGGGTCCAGATATTAAGTGATCATGCGAGCGCCGTAGGCGCGAACCGATTTCCCCCCCCCCCCCCCCCCCCCTTTCTGCGAGAGGTCTGGGGGCCGCCCAGCGGATCTGCAATCGAAAGGGGGGGGCAGTAATTTAGTGATAAAGCGAGCGCCGTAGGCGCGAGACGAAATTTTTGTATTTCCTCGTACCTGTCGGTAATTAGTATCACTCTATTTACGTTAAAACCGCGCAATCTTATTCATGTTGTGTTTCTGTCTTGTTCTCATTATAAACTCAATGAACTTCACAAATTATCATCAACTTATTGAATCTATGTGATGAAGTTAAGCAAAATTTCGTATTAAGATACAAATATTGACTTACCAGGCTATTGCAGACGACCGACACACAGGTCTGAGGATTGATATACTAGTATAAAAGTCGGAATGTTCCGGATGTACAAGATAAAGTTTTTATCGTTGCCTTCAAGAAAACATTATCGGTTCGAAAATATACAGATATTTATCGAAATGAATAAATAAATTCGTGTTTTTTCCCTTTTTCTAGATTTTGGATGTCAAAAAGTGGGGGGGCAAAAAGATACGTTTGCCCCCGCCCCCCCCTACCCCCCCCCCCCCCCCCCCCCCACCCCCCCCCCCCTGTAAAAAGTGGGGGGGGGGGGGGGGGGCAATTGCCCCCCCCCCTGCCCCCCTGCTTCCTACGCCACTGATCTTATAGTTGCCCTTTAGTTACCCCATGCAAGAAGTAGTTAAACTAAAATTACCTTACTTTTATTGATAAGACATTAAACAATAATCCGTAGTTTGGGTAGGCACGAATATTACTATAAAGAAACGGGGAAAATCACAGTAACGGTATTGAAGTCATTGTCAATGGCCTACTTCGAGCATCAACTATTTACTGTAGCCAGGCTCTTTCGTCTAATGTGATGACAGATGCGTATAAATATCAACCAATTACTGCCGTGCTTCCACATGGTATAGTTAAACTGAAATGACCTCATTTTTTTTATTGATATGTCATTAACCGTAATCCGTAGTTTGGGTAGGCATAAATATTACTATCAAGAAACGGGGAAAATCACAGTAACTGAATTGAAGTCATTGTCAATGGCCTACTTCGAGAGGCAAGTATTTACTATAGCCAGGCTCTTCCCTCTAATGTGATGACATATGCGTATAAATAAAAACCAATTACTTCCGTGCTTCCACATGGTAACACACGTGGAAAATAAGTCTCGCTGCTGTCAGCCATAGCAAATAAGTGGTTTAGCAAAAAATTACTAGATATGCTCATCGCAACTTCTTGTTTCTCTACGCGTGCGCATCACATGTAACCAAGATGAGTTCACTTCTACAATAATTACTTGGTCATACATAGTCAATAAAGTAGACGGCCGAAGTAGGCCGATGACGTAAATAAAGATCGAGGTAAGCAACAAATGCAGTATTGTTAAACACAGAAAGGGACACATAACATACACTGTACTAGTTTTTGGCGCGTTAAGTTCTAGCAACCCTACTTTATACATTTGCCAATCAGTTTTAGAGACAGCGCAATTATAATATAACATCCCTCTTTACAGTATACTTAAGCATTGAACTGTTACTAAATGGTAGTATACAGTCGATATGAATACAATTTGGGTGACAGATAAATAGGGTTAGGGCGACATGAAATATTCATCTGTCACCCAAATTGTATTCATATCGACTGTATACTACCATTTGGTAACAGTTCAATGCTTATATTTACATTCATAAAGATTTTTTTATTTACTGTATGTTATGACGCGTTTAAATTTGCCGCTTACACTACCACTGACGTCATCAAGTTCAAATACCGGAACAGCCGAAATTTCCAGAAGGAATCATATAGTCCCTCGTGTCGTTATTATAAGCAAACACATTGAATGGTTTTGCACAAATTTGGCTTTATTTTCTATTTCATATACGTTTGAAGATATCGACAAATTATTCAAAATTGCAGAATTTCTTATTGTTTAAAATCCAAAGCCGTTTTTCGGCGCAATGCTATACGGTTACTATTTTGAAGTGATGCGGCTTTGAACGGGTATTGCACAGGACAGACTCGATTCCTCGGAAACACTAAGTTTCTATCGACTGGATTCACGTTATTTTCAGAAGAATATCAGTTCTTAAATTCTTAATGAAAGTCGCATTGACAGTAGGTGAAAACGATTTCAAGGATATTTCGTTCGAAACAGATCCCAGTCAATGAGTCTAACCGGTCACATATTAACAGACGATTTTCAACTTTACAGGGGCGCGATTTTGCAAGGTAGGCCTTTGACATCAGTGAATAACCACAAAACTAAAATCCAATATACATACACAACCGGAAACAATGTCGAAACTCCCGAATTTTTACAAGATTTTTTTTTTTTCTATAAATACTGGATTTTTTATGTCGTCGTGTCCTACATTTCTGCAAATTCGGAAACGAGCCCCTGTGAGTGTGACGACATTAACAATTTGATAATTCCTAGATCAAGAACGGCGCTTATAGTTGTTTTGAGTTGACTACACTTTGTTTTAATTATAAAATATTACTCTCATAACTTGTGAAGTTCCATTAATTTTTTTGTTGTGGATTATAAATGCTAGCATTCGAAATCTCCTGGTCAAAAGTAACTGGCGGCCATTGTTTTGACCAGCAACACCTTGGGCTGTATTCCTACTCTGACCGAATCACTGTAAATTGTAGTATACAGTCTCATGAATACAATTTGGTTTACTATTAATACTAACGACATACAGGCAAATGCAACACAGAATGTAAATATATTTACATAAGATCGACTTGATGAATTTGTTTACAACGGCATATGTAAATATTAGATCAGAAAATATCATTGGTTACATTTTACGTATTTGATTTCCTCGTGAACATACAATGTACATGTTATACGTGTTTTATTTAACGCGAGTTATCCTAACAAACGCTCAATCACTACACACTATTCAAACCGATCTAATCGAGATTTGATAGTATAATATAACCTTAGTCATTTTGAAAAGCAACGGCAATAAATAGTATGCTCGTTGTCAAACATTCATGGTAAATCTCCACAAATCATTGTTTCTCTACATGACCCTAGGGCAGCACGTGAGTTCCTGATCTTTCGGATTTAACACTTGAATTACGAATCATCACCCCGCGCACACCCGTTATCACTTGTATGGGAAGATAATACCTGATTCGTATCGTGTCCGGAGCTGACCGCTGACCAGTAACTGGTCTGATTACCATATTGAATGTTGTTGTGGTGTCCTTGAATGACCTTACTATCACGTCCATTGTGTTTTCCACATTTTATGTACGGTGCAATAAATTCTGACACAAAACAATATTGGGCTGACAATTAGTTCGGGTATCTGAAATTGGCATCAGTGTAAACACCGCGTTATTGCGATTAGGACATTCACGATGGAGGTCGGTAAGAACACACAATTGATGGCCTTGCTATATTTTTGGATAAATCTAACGCGTTAAAAGGCGCTAATAGGGAACAGATGAAAAATGGTATCAAAGCGTAAATATATACAGAGAAAACTATACCACAGCGTCAATACATTCAGATAAAACTATACCACAGGTTCAATACAGACAGATAAAACTTCACCAAAGCATCAATACATACAGATAAAACTATATCACAGCGTCAATACAGACAATAAAACTATACCACAGCGTCAATACAGACAATAAAACTATACCACAGCGTCCATACATACAGATAAAACTATACCACAGCGTCAATACAGACAATAAAACTATACCACAGCGTCAATATATATATACAGACAGATACAACTATACCACAGCGTCAATACATACAGATAAAACTATACCACGGCGTCAATACAGACAATAAAACTATACCACAGCGTCAATACAGACAATAAAACTATACCACAGCGTCAATGCATACAGATAAAACTATACCACAGCGTCAATACAGACAATTAAACTATACCACAGCGTCAATACAGACAATAAAACTATACCACAGCGTCAATACAGACAGATACAACTATACCACAGCGTCAATACATACAGATAAAACTATACCACAGCGTCAATACAGACAATAAAACTATACCACAGCGTCAATACATACAGATAAAACTATACAACAGCGTCAATACAGACAGATAAAACTTTATCCTGCAACTGCCACCGCATTGTCGAAATACACCCACCGTATATATTTTGCTGTATACGGCAGTGACGGAAAACAGCTGTATTTTGGAATCTTAGCACGTGCGTCAGTTCAACTGACCTACTTCAAAGTGAAACTACGTTTGAAGGGCGAACATATTTCTGTCATTTTTGACACCGTTTCACTTCAAAATGATTATTTTTGATGATTATTTTATGACTGTTGCAGGATAAATAGAATACATGGTCAGTGTCTTAAAATATACGCTGTATTTTTGGCTCGGGACAGAAAGACAAAAGTGGCTCGCCGAGGCTCGCCACTTTTGTCTTTCTTTACCCTCGCCAAAATACAGCTTATATTTTAAGACACTGACCATGCATGTATTCTCTATATACCACGGCGTCAATACAGACAATAAAACTATACCACAGCGTCAATACATACAGATAAAACTATACCACATCGTCAATACATACAGATAAAACTATACCACAGCGTCAATACAGACAATAAAACTATACCACAGCGTCAATACATACAGATAAAACTATACCACAGCGTCAATACCGACAATAAAACTATACCACAGCGTCAATACAGACAATAAAACTATACCACAGCGTCAATACAAACAATAAAACTATACCACAGCGTCAATACAGACAGATAAAACTATACTACAGCGTCAATACAGACAATAAAACTATACCACAGCGTCCATACATACATATAAAACTATACCACAGCGTCAATACAGACAGATAAAACTATACCACAGCGTCAATATATATATATACAGACAGATACAACTATACCACAGCGTCAATACATACAGATAAACCTTTACCACAGTGTCAATACATACAGATAAAACTATACCACAGCGTCAATACATACAGATAAAACTATATCACAGTGTCAATACATACAGATAAACCTTTACCACAGTGTCAATACATACAGATAAACCTATACCACAGTGTCAATACATACAGATAAAACTATATCACAGCGTCAATACATACAGATAAACCTATACCACAGTGTCAATACATACAGATAAACCTATACCACAGTGTCAATACATACAGATAAAACTATATCACAGCGTCAATACAGCCAATAAAACTATACCACAGCGTCAATACAGACAATAAAACTATACCACAGCGTCAATACAGACAATAAAATTATACCACAGCGTCAATACAGACAATAAAACTATACCACAGCGTCAATACAGACAATAAAACTATACCACAGCGTCAATACAAACAGATAAAACTATACCACAGCATCAATACAGACAATAAAACTATACCACAGCGTCAATACATACAGATAAAACTATACCACAGCATCAATACAGACAGATAAAACTATACCACAGCGTCAATACAGACAATAAAACTATACCATAGCGTCAATACAGACAATAAAACTATACCACACCGTCAATACAGACAGATAAAACTATACCACAGCGTCAATACAGACAATAAAACTATACCACAGCGTCAATACATACAGATAAAACTATACCACAGCGTAAATACAGACAATAAAACTATATCACAGTGTCAATACATACAGATAAAACTATACCACAGCGTCAATACATACAGATAAACCTATACCACAGCGTTAATACATACAGATAAAACTATACCACAGCGTCAATACATACAGATAAAACTATACCACAGCGTCAATACAGACAATAAAACTATACCACAGCGTCAATACAGACAGATAAAACTATACCACAGCGTCAATACATACAGATAAAACTATACCACAGCGTCAATACAGACAATAAAACTATACCACAGCGTCAATACATACAGATAAAACTATACAACAGCGTCAATACAGACAGATAAAACTTGATCCTGCAACTGCCACCGCATTGTCGAAATACACCCACCGTATATATTTTGCCTGTATACGGCAGTGACGGAAAACAGCTGTATTTTGGAATCTTAGCACGTGCGTCAGTTCAACTGACCTACTTCAAAGTGAAACTACGTTTGAAGGGCGAACATATTTCTGTCTTTTTGACACCGTTTCACTTCAAAATGATTATTTTTGATGATTATTTTATGACTGTTGCAGGATAAATAGAATACATGGTCAGTGTCTTAAAATATACGCTGTATTTTTGGCTCGGGACAGAAAGACAAAAGTGGCTCGCCGAGGCTCGCCACTTTTGTCTTTCTTAACCCTCGCCAAAATACAGCTTATATTTTAAGACACTGACCATGCATGTATTCTCTATATACCACGGCGTCAATACAGACAATAAAACTATACCACAGCGTCAATACATACAGATAAAACTATACCACATCGTCAATACATACAGATAAAACTATACCACAGCGTCAATACAGACAATAAAACTATACCACAGCGTCAATACCGACAATAAAACTATACCACAGCGTCAATACCGACAATAAAACTATACCACAGCGTCAATACAAACAATAAAACTATACCACAGCGTCAATACAGACAGATAAAACTATACTACAGCGTCAATATAGACAATAAAACTATACCACAGCGTCCATACATACATATAAAACTATACCACAGCGTCAATACAGACAGATAAAACTATACCACAGCGTCAATATATATATACAGACAGATACAACTATACCACAGCGTCAATACATACAGATAAACCTATATCACAGTGTCAATACATACAGATAAACCTATACCACAGTGTCAATACATACAGATAAACCTATACCACAGTGTCAATACATACAGATAAAACTATATCACAGCGTCAATACAGACAATAAAACTATACCACAGCGTCAATACAGACAATAAAATTATACCACAGCGTCAATACAGACAATAAAACTATACCACAGCGTCAATACAGACAATAAAACTATACCACAGCGTCAATACAGACAGATAAAACTATACCACAGCATCAATACAGACAATAAAACTATACCAGAGCGTCAATACATACAGATAAAACTATACCACAGCATCAATACAGACAGATAAAACTATACCATAGCGTCAATACAGACAATAAAACTATACCATAGCGTCAATACAGACAATACAACTATACCACACCGTCAATACAGACAGATAAAACTATACCACACCGTCAATACAGACAATAAAACTATACCACAGCGTCAATACATACAGATAAAACTATACCACAGCGTAAATACAGACAATAAAACTATATCACAGTGTCAATACATACAGATAAAACTATATCACAGCGTCAATACATACAGATAAACCTATACCACAGTGTCAATACATACAGATAAACCTATACCACAGTGTCAATACATACAGATAAACCTATACCACAGTGTCAATACATACAGATAAACCTATACCACAGTGTCAATACATACAGATAAAACTATACCACAGCGTCAATACATACAGATAAAACTATACCACAGCGTCAATACAGACAATAAAACTATACCACAGCGTCAATACAGACAGATACAACTATACCACAGCGTCAATATATATATACAGACAGATACAACTATACCACAGCGTCAATACATACAGATAAACATATACCACAGTGTCAATACATACAGATAAAACTATACCACAGGTTAATACAGACAATAAAACTATACCACAGCGTCAATACAGACAATAAAACTATACCACAGCGTCAATACAGACAATAAAACTATACCATAGCGTCAATACAGACAATATAACTATACCACAGCGTCAATACAGACAATAAAACTATATCACAGCGTCAATACATACAGATAAAACTATACCACAGCGTCAATACAGACAATAAAACTATACCACAGCTTCAATACAGACAATAAAACTATACCACAGCGTCAATACAAACAATAAAACTATACCACAGCGTCAATACAGACAGATAAAACTATACCACAGCGTCAATACAGACAATAAAACTATACCACAGCGTCAATACAGACAATATACATTGTAACTATACCACAGCGTCAATACAGACAATAAAACTATACCACAGCGTCAATACAGACAATAAAACTATACCACAGCGTCAATACAGACAATAAAACTATACCACAGCGTCAATACAGACAATAAAACTATACCACAGCGTCAATACAGACAATAAACTATACCACAGCGTCAATACAGACAATAAAACTATACCACAGCGTCAATACATACAGATAAAACTATACCACAGCGTCAATACAGACAATAAAACTATACCACAGCGTCAATACAGACAATAAAACTATACCACAGCGTCAATACATACAATAAAACTATACCACAGCGTCCATACAGACAATAAAACTATACCACAGCGTCAATACAGACAATAAAACTATACCACAGCGTCAATACAGACAATAAAACTATACCACAGCGCCACAGCGTCAATACAGACAATAAAACTATACCACAGCGTCAATACATACAGATAAAAATATACAAAAGCGTCAAAACATACAGATATACAATGAACATTTTGTGACATAACAATGTCGGCATTTATCACACAAATATGTGTTAATTACATGACTGTTATTGTGTAATCTCCTGGTCGTTTCATTATAGTGTAGATTCTTTAGTATTTATAAGGACAGAATGGTTTCGGCAGCAGCGTTTGAAAAAAAATCACGGACAACTCATGAGAAACATTTATCGTCTTGATAAGTATGTGTAAATAATTAAACTATTGTCTAGTTTGTAATAATCGTTTGGTTCATCTGTAGGTATCTTTGCCTTACTCTTGCATAATGGGGAATGTTTAAAGGGTAAAGTATTGATTATTTTATTCATTACGCTTTTTATGCTTTAAAAGAAAATTAAAAGAATAAACGGATGTATATATGTTTGTCATTAAGCAGTATTATTGTATCTATGCAATTACATGTATAGCTAAGTATCTGAAAATGTAAATGCTGAAGGCGCTAATGCTCAAACCAGAACATCGTTGTTTGTTGATCTTTTTTCTTTTCTTCCTTTTTTTTTTTTTTTTTAATTTTTAACCGGACAGTGAGTAAAGTCGATTTTTTCCTGATATCTATACATTCAATTCATCTGTTTATTGATTTGCAATATTTCAGTGATAGATACTCTTACAATAAAAGGCTAATTACTTGCAATCTCCTCTTGTTAATTTTTTAATCAACAATGTTTGACGTCACCTTACATCTCGCGTTAAGTGGTAATTCGTGTGAAATGTTTCAGAATCTTTTTTTTTTCTTTTAAGAAAGGGCGACTCCCTTTTTTATATGTTAATATATGTATAGTCCAATCTGGATTCGTCCTGGCTTTCCCTCTGTGGTTATCCACACTTTTGGAACATAGCATCACTATAAGGATTTCCAACAGAATTTGAGAAATAGGTTATTGCACTTCTAGTGTCAGCCGCGCTCGTCTAGTGTCGTTAGGACCTGTTACGACGGGCTACTAATACTGTCGCTTTCCTATTTATCATTATGCCTACGGCTACTCCAGACATGCATTGGACAATTGAAAGTTGTAAATTACTATAGAATGGTCGAGACCTTGCAGACAGAAAATGCCCCGTACGGCACTTCTGACACACATTTAGATATTTTGGTCGGTTTTATTCATAGGCAGCATTTTCTGAGCATTTTGTGACTTAAGTCCGTCTTGAAGAGAAATACGAAAATCGTGAATACGATCGATGCAGGGGCTTGTTGCTATTCTAATAAGGCAATCAAAATGTATGCAATACATAAAATATGTCATTACAAATATCCGTCTGAGTGAGATAGTAACGGGAAGATCACAGCGGGGCCCCAAGTTACATCTTAATTAAGGACAGTTATCCCTCTCTTCTACAGTTCAAATAACTTATACATAAAACATCACCGCTACCTCCCAGCAATCAGTGTAGAGGGGGCGCTTCTAGTGTGCTTGGGTCCGTCACATCCTTACCCGCCTGATTTGAATGCCATGATTTCTGATGTCACTCTGCATGTTGCTCTGTCCGGTGCACGCGCGGCGTTTATGATGCAGTAGTGACGGCAGCTATACCAGTTGTCGGTGGCTGATAGCGCGCCCTCCCCGCCTTCCTGTAGCACAGTCCGTATGTGATATCTGCCAAACCCCTAAAAATTGTGTTAATTTTTCTTTGAAATTAATACATCATTTAGATCGAAAAAGGTTTACAATTACGACTTTTTTGTCGTAAGCATGCATTCTGATCAATGCGTTACTGCAGGGACGTAGTATCATTCCTTCATCTGTTTATTAACACATTATGACTGGTACTTCATATAGAGCTCTGTGATTTGTGTGAGCTCATAAAGTGACACAAACCGTTCTGCTGGTGTTGTTTCCCTAGTAACGGCACCTGACAACACAGTGTGGTATATCGTTATTTTATTCCTGGATTGATACTATTCTCCTAATTACGATCCAAAGTGATTATTTATCTTCAAAAATGGAGAAACAGGAAAAATTACCCCTAGGACCTAGTACTCCGATACTGGATGGAACCATGGTGGTAGCCGAAAAGAAAGAGGAAGTGGAAAGAGAAACGTGGGGAAAAAAGATCGACTTCCTGTTGTCCGTGATCGGATTTGCTGTGGATCTTGGAAATGTTTGGCGTTTCCCATATATCTGTTATAAAAATGGCGGAGGTAGGTGTTGACACTTTTTAGTACTAATAAGAACAAAATATTTAAACAAACAAGAAAACAAAAACAAACAAACAAACAAACAAAGTCATTGTAGCAAATTTAAACTGCTCGTATTCAACATCAAGTCTAACAATCTATCAACCTATCCGATAATCAAAAGGGAGTGTCACATTACACCTTACTACAACAGTACAGACACGCAATCTAATACTTGAAGTTATCGTGAACTTCGTGATAATCTACAAAACTATGTAACATTTATAATAAACGTGTTATAATTGACAGGACAGCTACATGTATGCTATATTACCTTGGAAATGAGACAAAATTAGTTAGCTTGTCATACTTGAATGGGAGCCAACAAAAAAACTTACTATACACCCACTACTCTGTGCAGCAACCAGACTGTTGACAGGTCCACTAAAGTTTCTGATCAATTTTGTACGAAAATAAAATACTTTTGTTTTGGTAATGGAACATAATATATAATCAGTTTAATTAACATGTAATCATTGTGACGTATAATATTAACATGTAATCATTGTGACGTAGTACGTATAATATTAACATTTAATCATTGTGACGTATAATATTAACATGTAACCATTGTGACGTATAATATTAACATATAATCATTGTGACGTATAATATTAACATGTAACCATTGTGACGTATAATATTAACATATAATCATTGTGACGTATAATATTAACATATAATCATCGTGACGTATAATATTAACATTTAATCATTGTGACGTATAATATTAACATTTAATCATTGTGACGTATAATATTAACATGTAACCATTGTGACGTATAATATTAACATGTAACCATTGTGACGTATAATATTAACATATAATCATTGTGACGTATAATATTAACATATAATCATCGTGACGTATAATATTAACATATAATCATTATGACGTATAATATTAACATGTAATCATTGTGACCTATAACAGCCGTATATCACCTATTGAGATGAAATGGTATGTTCTAACAAGTCAGGATGTTCTTTCTTTTACGACATTAAAGTCAGCGACGTTTCAGAGAGAAAGTAGAATAAGTCATTAAACACAATAACCGCTGATATTGCTTCAGTAAACCATTCAAAATAACGTTGTCTTTTTATCAAGATTAACGTCGTTATAGTACGACGTCAAAATTAGATGTAAATTACTCATCCCCGCGCCTTTCCTCTTTTTTTTCTCAAGTATGACAGGATATGGATTTTTTCTGTACAAAGCACAAGAGAAAATACGAATATATGCTATAGATAATCGTGAAATATATATAACATTCGACAGGAAACCATTCAATGTCTTCTATTTGTTCAGGTTTTACCTTTTACCAGTGACATGTATAGAGGATATTGAATGGTTTCCCGTTTAATTTAAATGTAACATATATTTCACGAGTATGACAGAATATCGATATTTTCACGAGTGCGAAGCACGAGTGAAAAATATCGAAATATTCTGTCATACGAGAGAAATCATACGGGAAATAATTCTATTTTCTTTTTATTGCATTGTATATACTTCAAAACTAAATTAAAAATAGTGTCAAAAAGAGCGGGAATTCAGGACGTCATCTCTTTGTGACGTTACTCCACGTCAACTTGGCGGCGCCATTTTGAAAGGACTGATCAACGCATTTTAAGCGTTTCCTGATGTTATCTGTGTATGCAAAGCTACAGTAACGTCAAGTGACTGTTTTGTCAAAAACTGGTCTGAATATTTCAGAAATACAGCAAAATAATCAATGTATCTACAGTATCTTCGCTTCGATTGGAAAAATCGGCAAGTTTCTATGTGGTAATGACAAAGGTTCGCTGTGATTGGTCAAAAACGGAAAACTTTTATTTTCACTGTAAAACTTACATTTTCACTGCAAAATCTTATATTTTCACTGCTCATCGCTGCAGTGAAAATATATGTTTTATTAGTTTCATAAATTTCTATATTTCACTGGCCAAAATGCAATAAAAGAAATTATCCACATTTTTAAAAGAAAAAAAAAAAAGAAATCTGATCTTAAAATGTGAAAATCTACACTCAATCCCACCGGTCATACTTCTATGGAAAACTGACATCATTAATTAGCTTAGATGATATAATGGTGATCAGTAAGAATGTCGTCATTAAATCCTACTTGATATGTGGAAATATGTAAATTTGTGAACCAATCTAATGGTTCGTTACATCGTATTTGGGAAGAAAATCAAAAGATTTTAAATGTTAAAATCCAAAAATAATATCACATAAGGTCTTATAAATAATAAAAATTATTGGCTTTTGTGTTACTCTGTTTGACCTTTCACCCTGTAACCATTACTTTAGAATGCTACAGATTGATATATATATATATATATATGCGAACTGCATTTATATTTGCTATATTTAACAAAACCACCCATTTAATCACTGAGCCCTGTACATGTCGTATACCCTATATAATGATCACTAGACAAAATAAACAGATAACTATTGGACAAATGTTAATTCTTCACTAACAACAATTATTTCTCCATGTTAATCAATTTTAATAAGAAACCATTTGTATTTCATTATCACCAATGTAATCTCCATGGTGACTGATGAATTAAACCAAACGTACTAATCGAAATAATACGTCTTTTCTATCAACAGCCCAACCACTGTGAAATGAGAACCTGTGCCCCCAAACAAAAGCGTACATGTACATGTATGTATGTGATTAAGAAATATTTAATGATCAAAAACAGGGCAAGTATAAGATCTAATAAAAACGTAGCTAGGGAAGTGGAGTGCTATTCAATGTAACTTTTTTAAGGAGATTGTGATTTGTTTAAGATACATGTATATTGAGAGCTCATAACCAAGATACTTACTATCACTACTTAGTGCATGACATGCTACTTGTAAAAAATAACCCAGTACATTAAAAGAAGGTTATTTGAAAATCAACGAAAATCAACGGAAATACGACTGATTACTAAGATATCCAATCAATATTGAGTACGTCCGTAGTGTTTTTCATGACATTCTTTAATTAATTCATGTCCTCGAAGAGAAAATCGAGGTAGATGCAGCAAATTTTATTGCATTCAGGCAAAATTTTAATGTTACATCATAATGTATACATCTCACAATGATAGTGACTCGCATGATGGCAGGAACCAAATTCATTATTAACAGTATTAATATGCTATGTACTTATAATAAAACAAAACTAAGTCGACACACGTTACTAATTTCAACAATTGCACTAAAACAGGAGGCATTATATACCGTGTGCAGTGTATGTGATATAGATATCCCCATTATAGACCGTTGGTGTGATATAGATATCTCCCATTATAGACCGTCGGTGTGATATAGATATCTCCCATTATAGACCGTTGGTGTGATATATATATCCCCATTATAGACCGTTGATGTGATATAGATATCCCCATTATAGACCGTTGGTGTGATATAGATATCTCCCATTATAGACTGTTGGGGTGATATAGATATCTCCCATTATAGACCGTTGGTGTGATATAGATATCTCCCATTATAGACTGTTGGTGTGATATAGATATCTCCCATTATAGACCGTTGGTGTGATATAGATATCTCCCATTATAGACCGTCGGTGTGATATAGATATCTCCCATTATAGACCGTTGGTGTGATATATATATTCCCATTATAGACCGTTGATGTGATATAGATATCCCCATTATAGACCGTTGGTGTGATATAGATATCTCCCATTATAGACTGTTGGTGTGATATAGATATCTCCCATTATAGACCGTTGGTGTGATATAGATATCTCCCATTATAGACTGTTGGTGTGATATAGATATCTCCCATTATAGACTGTTGGCGTGATATAGATATCTCCCATTATAGACTGTTGGTGTGATATAGATATCTCCCATTATAGACTGTTGGCGTGATATATATATCTCCCATTAAGACCGTTGGTGTGATATATATATATATCCCGTTATAGACCGTTGGTGTGATATAGATATCTCCCATTATAGACTGTTGGTGTGATATATATATCCCCATTAAGACCGTTGGTGTGATATATATATCTCCCATTATATACCGTGTACACTGTATGTGATATATATATCTCCCATTATATACCGTTTCTGTGATATAGATATCTCCCATTATAGACTGTTGGTGTGATATATATATCCCCATTAAGACCGTTGGTGTGATATATATATCTCCCATTATAGACCGTTGATATGATATAGATATCTCCCATTATAGACCGTTGGTATGATATAGATATCCCCACTATAGACCGTTGGTGTGATATATATATCCCCATTAAGACCGTTGGTGTGATATAGATATCTCCCATTATAGACCGTTGGTGTGATATAGATATCTCCCATTATAGACCGTTTGTGTGATATAGATACTCCCATTATAGACCGTTGGTGTGATATAGATATCTCCCATTATAGACTGTTGGTTTGATATAGATATCTTATATCTGCCATTATAGACCGTTGGTGTGATATAGATATCTCCCATTATAAACCGGTGGTTTGATATAGATATCTCCCATTATAGACCGTTGGTGTGATATAGATATCTCCCATTATAGACCGTTGGTGTGATATAGATATCTCCCATTATAGACCGTTTGTGTGATATAGATACTCCCATTATAGACCGTTGGTGTGATATAGATATCTCCCATTATAGACCGTTGGTGTGATATAGATATCTCCCATTATAGACCGTTGGTGTGATATAGATACTCCAATATAGACCGATGGTGTGATATATAGAGAATAATACATACCTTTTTCCATATCGGACCCAATATTGGCCCCGATACCCCAATATTGGCCCAAGGGCCGAAGGCCGAAGGCTCGAGGGCCAATATTGGGGTCTCGGAGCCAATATTGGGTCCGATATGGAAAAAGGTATGTTTTATTCATTTTATTGTATTCTTAGTAATAAATCACAGAACATTAATCAAAACAACAATTATAACTTGACAAGAAAAATCAGATTCAAATTTTTAATGTATTGAATTATAAACACTTTATAATATTGAAGTTTTTTAAGTCTTTATGAAGTTCATATCTGTCAAATTTATAATGATTTCTAAATAAGTTCCTTTCCAAAGGTGATGTCGTCTGCCAGTCCCGCTTCATCATGGAACGATTGGTTAACATCGGCTTGTACGACCTCTCCTATTGTAAAGTTTAAGTTATCAATTTCCTCGGTTACCATGTGTTCCTTCTCGGCGAGATATTCTAGCTCTGCAATTCGTGCTGCAAGCGAATTTAAAATCTTCTCTCCCATGTCCTCATTCCTTCGTCTACTCGACGCCATGTTGTTTGTTTTGGTTTCGCTGACAACACAGCACCTACGTCAAAACCCGAGAGACCCGAATAGTTTGATGAGACGCACAATTTAGAGGTGTTCCGCGAAGAGGGCAAATACAGGGTTTGGGGTGCATTACTGAATCAATAATGCATGGGTAAGGATTACGGATCGGGAGATTTGGCGCCATAATGCATATGCAAAAAAACCTGTATTTATTACTAAGTATACAATAAAGATATATCCCATTATAGACCGTTGGTGTGATATAGTTATCTCCCATTATAGACCGTTGGTGTGATATAAATACAATTTTTTGTAAATCCCATTATAGACCGTTGGTGTGATATAGATATCTCCCATTATAGACCGTAGGTGTGATATAGATATCTCCCATTATAGACCGTTGGTGTGATATAGATATCTCCCATTATAGACCGTTGGTGTGATATAGATATCTCCCATTATAGACCGTAGGTGTGATATAGATATCTCCCATTATAGGCCGTTGGTGTGATATAGATATCTCCCATTATAGACCGTTGGTGTGATATAGATATCTCCCATTATAGACCGTTGGTGTGATATAGATATCTCCCATTATATACGGTTTGTGTGGTATAGATATCTTCCATTATAGACCGTTGATGTTATATAAATATCTCCCATTATAGACCGTTGGTGTGATATAGATATCTCCCATTATAGACCGTTGGTGTGATATAGATATCTCCCATTATAGACCGTTGGTGTGATATAAATATCCCCCATTATAGACCGTTGGTGTGATATAGATATCTCCCATTATAGACCGTTGGTGTGATATAGATATCTCCCATTATAGACCGTTGGTGTGATATATATATCCCCATTATAGACCGTTGGTGTGATATAGATATCTCCCATTATAGACCGTTGGTGTGATATAGATATCTCCCATTATAGACCGTTGGTGTGATATATATATCTCCCATTATAGACCGTTGGTGTGATATAGATATCTCCCATTATAGACCGTTGGTGTGATATAGATATCTCCCATTATAGACCGTTGGTGTGATATAGATATCTCTCATTATAGACCGTTGGTGTGATATAAATATCCCCCATTATAGACCGTTGGTGTGATATAGATATCTCCCATTATAGACCGTTGGTGTGATATAGATATCTTCCATTATAGACCGTTTGTGTGATATATATATCTCTCCCATTATATACGGTGTATGTGATATAGATTAATATACTCTTTCCCTGCCTTGAGGGTGTGGCAGAGAAATATCAACCCGAGGGGGTATTCATGAATGTCCTACCCAAGGCTTGCCGAGACTGTGTGTCTCTTACGCATATTTAATATTAAATAACATTGTTGGTACCATAGTGACGTGACTCTAAAAGTGATTCCAGGAGTACTTCCGGTTCAGAAGGTTAGCACGTGCAATCTGTCATACTCTAGGGGTTAACAGAGAAATATCTCACGTCTTAAACAGGAGATAGATCGGTGGACTGTGGGAGAAACATGTATCTCCCATTATATACCGTATATGTAATATACGCGGTTTATAACTGGGAGATATCTATATTACAACCGAAGGAATCTAAAGAAAACACAATGGAGTTTTACAAGTTTTTTTTCTGCGAACGACCTTCTATTTTAGTGCTGTTCGGCCTTAATGACTCAAATTGTAGATAGGTCGTAAACAATACAATACAATACAATACAATACAATACACGCCAAGGGGTCACTTCTTCCTTATTGAATACTGTAGTTTCCTTCAGAACATTTTGGTTGTCTTATATACATGTACAAAAATTTTAACATAGCATATTGGATAATGGTTAATCTCGAGAACACAAAGTTTACCAGCAGAGCTTACCACTAAGAAATCTCAAAGAGTTAGGTAAAATATACAGAAAATACCTTTCAAATATGACATAAGTAACAGGTACGATATCATAAATACAAATATTCACCATCAAGCTGATAAGTTAGTCTAGGTTTTAATGACTGAGACCTTTAAGCCATCTGCCGCAAGATGCATGTCAAGAAAATCTGAATACATCACTTATTATTCTTATCATATATTACTTGTGTGATATATTATACTGGCTATCAGTAAAATAGTCTGGAATCCATTTATTCAAACATCGGTGTTGACAAATCGTAAAGGTTTTATGCACAAGTCGACAATGACAAGCTCTATCAAAGAATTGTTTATGTCACAGAAAACCGCCCAAGTCTCCAACGTCAATCAAAGTGGCATATTTTGTAAATAGCTAATTCATAGTTTGAAATCCAGATTGATATTATAAAAAGAATGCAATTTCTTAAATGTTCTGTATATATATGCATGTATTTACATTTATCAGGCAATTTTCCTATCACGTTCTCTCAAACAGCAACCCCATCCTCCCACTCTTCGGTAGATAAGCACTTTCGTAATAGAGCTATCAATGGTATCTAGATGGAAGTATCATTCTGGTATACTGGTGCGATTCTGGAGCATTGTGACACCCTATAAGCTTCTTGGCAACTCATGCCTTTTGCGAGAGAGTGTTTTCTTCATCTAAGGAAAAGTCAGATAAGTCAGAAAAGTCAGAGGGACTTAGGTTTGGTGTATTTGGTGTGTAGTAATAGCTCCCAATTTAATAAACTCCTGAACGATGATACGTATATAGGATGAAGCATTGCCATTCAGTCCTTGACATTGATGATTTTTCATGGCATTGCTAGTTTTCTCTTTCCTTGCATTGCATCGGAAAACATGACCTACTAGGATTGATATCAAAGACAAATTCTTCGAACTCTGTATACGTTTTGTTATCAATAACCTATTTTAATTAACTACAACAATTTTTTAAAATGATCCGTGTAAACAGCTCTTATTTTAGCACAAATTAAATGCTTATTCTGTAATTCGAATTTCAGAAAATTGGGGGCAACTGGGCGCAAATATTTTTAACTTTCAAATTGTTTGTTAGTATTGTGGTATATGCTACCCTCTCTGTTCAGTTCTGTATTACCTTGTGCTTTAAGGCACATCGATTCCTTATGAAATCCCTGGTAGGTATGAGGTTGGAAAGGTATGAAGTGGGAAAGGTATGAAGTGGGAAACAGAGTAACGTCTATCCTTCCCAACAAAAATTCTCTTTAGCAGAAGTAATTTGCGTCTTTGATGTTTAGATATGAAAACGGTCTTCATTGTTTGAACGTGTTCCCTGTTTCATGTCAATTTTACAACTCTTTACTTATCCATCATGAAATCAGTTCTCAAAGAGTTTGTAGAGGCGCTATGTTCACAAAACGTAAATGTAGAATGAGTTTTCGCATAAGCACACATTTCAAATTATTATCAAGCTAAATTTCCCAATTAAAATTATTTGTTTCCCTTCATGATGTTTACTATTTATTAATGACTAACTTGTTCGACTCTTGCTCGTTGTACGTAAATTGTTATTCAGCTACCTTCGTTGTATGTGAAGGCGTTGTATTCCATTGCCTGTTAGAGCCGTGTAGTTGCAGAAATTATTGAATTGCCTACTTACAGAAAAGCGTGAAGGGTACTGCCAACACATGTAGTTCCTCGAGACAGTTTTTATTGGTACACGGTTAAACTAGTTGTTCAGTGTGAGTTAGGCAAGGCAAGGTATCTCACAGCCACCATCCTTAGTGTATATGCTTGGATACAAACTTATTATTTGTTTCATTTGGGCTTTCATATTTTGGGTCTTAGAAACGTTTGCTTGAAATTATAATTAGTCAATTCTGAATTAGCAATGTCTAATGATTCATTACGAATTTTATTTTACTATCTAAGACTTCAAGCTGTTTCATTTGTAAATGCGTCATTAAATATTATAGTTTATGTACGTACGTTTGGTAGAAACCTCATGTCGGATATATTACACGACGGTACTCCTTTATAAGCGACATATACTTCAGATATGAATACATGAATAATAAAAAAATGTTTTAACAAAACAAAACAAAAATAAAACGAAACAAAAAATAAATAAAAAACACTATAAAACAGAAAAAAAACAACAACAACAAAAAAACAAAAACAAAAGAACAAAACAAAAAACAAAAAAAACAAACAACCACTATAAAGAACAATTTAACCAAAAACAAAGGCCTACCACTAACCATATTAAATGTAATTTGTATTTTGACGTCGGGGGAATTTTGCCAATTAATTTTTAGTTACATTACAGTGATACTGTGAATTGTATATAACATGGAATCGGTCGTAATTGTCAATATACTGGTATCGTGTATGAAACAATAGATATTTACCGTTTTCCGGAATATCTGGACTGTTTACCTAAGTATGTTCTTTTAACGAAAAGCAATTTTATTATTATAGATATATTTCAGTTTTGTATTCATCTATAAATTCATATATTAGTCTAAAATCAACAAATTCCGCCAAGACAAAATGGCACTGCTCTATTTCATCACATTCTTTAACATGCGTACATGTATATGTCTGTCAACACGTCGCCGTGTGGAACCTGCTATATCGCGATATAAGACATACCCAGTCTGTCTACAGGTCGGTAGGTATGTGAACCACAACAAACCATAGTACGGTGTTACATTTAATTTACTAACGATGTAGATAGACATACATGATTTATAAGTGTCAGTAAAAGTGATAAAACAAATTAATAAACAAAAATATAGTAATATATATCATAACGTTTAAACCTAAGGAAAAGAGGTCATAGCGTCAGCACTAAATATACCACTGCGTCAACACAAAATAAACAACAGCGTCAACACAAAAATATACAACAGCGTCAACACAAAATATACCACACCGTAAACACAAAATATACCACACCGTAAACACAAAATATACCACACCGTAAACACAAAATATACCACACCGTCAACACAAAATATACCACACCGTAAACACAAAATATACCACAGCGTCAACACAAAATATACCACAGCGTCAACACAAAATAAACAACAACGTCAACACAAAATATACCACACCGTCAACACAAAATATACCACACCGTCAACACAAAATATACCACAGCGTCAACACAAAATATACCACAGCGTCAACACAAAATATACCACACCGTAAACACAAAATATACCACACCGTAAACACAAAATATACCACAGCGTCCACACAAAATAAACAACAACGTCAACACAAAATATACCACACCGTAAACACAAAATATACCACACCGTAAACACAAAATATACCACACCGTAAACACAAAATATACCACACCGTCAGCACAAAATATACCACACCGTAAACACAAAATATACCACAGCGTCAACACAAAATATACCACAGCGTCAACACAAAATAAACAACAACGTCAACACAAAATATACCACACCGTCAACACAAAATATACCACACCGTCAACACAAAATATACCACAGCGTCAACACAAAATATACCACAGCGTCAACACAAAATATACCACACCGTAAACACAAAATATACCACACCGTAAACACAAAATATACCACAGCGTCCACACAAAATAAACAACAACGTCAACACAAAATATACCACACCGTCAACACAAAATAAACAACAACGTCAACACAAAATACACCACAGCGTCAACACAAAAATATACAACAGCGTCAACGCATAGATATACAGCAGCTTCAACACAAAATATACAACACCGTCAACACAAAATATACCACACCGTAAACACAAAAATATACCACAGCGTCAACACAAAGATATACCAGAGCGTCAACACAAAATATACCACAGCGTCAAAGTAAAAAAAATGAAACGCATAAAACAATTCTAGAACAAAAGAGGGAATACAGCACCGCGTCAAGATACACATATAACACAGTTTTAACACACAAAAAGAACATTTTTAATAAAATTAGCACACAAAGAAACGTATATTATGGTGTAGATGCACCACATGATGTACGTTCATTTTCTGTATGTACTTAGGAGTCATCAGTGATTTTAAATAGATATATGTCTGAATAGTTCAGAAAAAAAGTATGTAGAGATACGGTGTCAGAATGTTTGGCAATTTAAGAGTTTTCTTATTGAAATCATATCACCTAATCAACTAAATTTGTCTTTTGTACGTAGTTATATTGAATGTTTGATACACATAAGAGAAAGTATAACCAACACAGCAGTGATTTATCAATTAAATCTAAAAAGTAATTTCAAGTCAAAATCGACAAACCAATGGTACAGTACAAACAAACATGTATTTGTAGGAAATCTCTCGAAAAAGTGAAGAATAAGACTAGGTATATCAACAAGCATTATCTACTTCTTATCAATATCGCACAAGAATGATAGAATATTTCTCAATCAGATCACGATGTCGAAAATAAAACTTTCCCATAACCGTCATCAATCGTGTTGTTATTTTTACTGAGCAGTCAACATATCTCAAAGGAAAATCTTGATAATGGGGATAATTTATTGACAGTTAACACTGCTTATATACAAGGTTAACTCGCCTATATCAAGCATCAACTTTAGAAGATGAAGACCTGGTTTAGTTGATATGTGACAGATGTTGTCATGCTGTTGTTAATCAACATATTTAGTAGCCATTAGGCCGTAGATTTATTTTGATTTAAAGGATCTTTATATCCCTTAACACCTTATTCAGAACAGGGTGTGAAGCATGTTTTGAACTGATAAGGCTTTCAGCTGTTTTAGACAATTTGTTGAACATAAGCTTCAAAACCGTAGAGCTAAAAGATGTGCAATATATCAAAAATTAAATATATATAAATCCCTTAATGCATGTCGGACAGTGTGAGGGAGGTAACTCGACGCTGTAGAGATAAACCAGTTAGTGTTGATAGGTATAGTAATTACTCAAGGTTACACAGAAGCTGTTGTTTACAACTCAATGTGCGTGATGCGCTAGTTATCCTTTTAGATGTGAGAATGGATATTTGCGTACTGGTAGTAACTTGATTTTGATGAGAGAAAACAAATTCCTTGATTAGTTTATGATAGTGTTGAGTAATTTGTAAAACTGTGTCTCTTTCAATCAAACATAAATAGCCATAAATCATTGGTCTGCTTGATATGTTATACGCGTTTATACTCTTTATCACTTCTTTATATCACCATTTGATAATATACCAATATTAGCAACATATTCAATATAAAATATTTCTCTTGACACAATCCGGATAATGTTTCTAATCCAATTTTATTTATAACTTTGTTTTTTTTTTTACATCCGGTATCTCTGTTACTCATTGAATCGTTGAACACTTGCTCTGCTTGTGACCACCGGAACACAGACTCACGTTCCGTGGTATTCAGGGGTAAAATAATATCGTTATTGGATCGATAATTTAATCCAAGTCTTGGTTGTTAAAATTAAATGTTTGATACCAAAACATATTGATCTTTCATCATTTTAGGCATACGACTTCCCAAATGGTTCGGCATCCATATTTTTGTGACAATAGGACTTAACTTTTTATGGGGTTAAAGAGCTAACAAACGTCAATCTGAACCAATTAATAAACCATTCGTTCAAAAGTAAGATATTTGTTTTTGAATCAAATAATTTAAATGTTCGAATTTTATAATCAGTGTACTACAGTATGTGTGAGCAGTTTCACATGATGCTAGCTTATAAAGGTCACGCGGAATGAACTCTTATACAGATCAATACCACTTGTCCAGACTCCCTATTGATTAAATGTATATTCTAAACAGAAACAATTTATTCAAATGACAACCATGCGTGAAATTGACAGTTACTGTAAGGAGTTCTATTCAGTCATGTGTGTGTAAATGGCACATTTCAAACCCGCGAGTAATGTAAGTAATCTTCCTAGGTCAATCGTTGCGTAACGTTTTTTAAAACAAATAAGTCGGTCTGTCTCTACACGTCAAGTCTGGTCTGGTGCAGAATTAAATACTAACGTTCGTTTTAGATTTGTACTTAAATTTCGCCGGTTTAACCGGAACGTACTCAAAGACTATGTTTTTAGCGATTTACGTTATACAACATGAAGTTTTATATATACCACTAACACTTATTTATTATTGTTTGAAGACTTACCCCTACACAATAAATATAAACTTTAATATGCAGACAATTACGGAGATACATCTTCATCCAAATACGTGACAAAATTACAACACCTCTGAATTCGTGACAACATTACAATCTAATGCAGTTGGCAAATAGTAAAAATAAATGTTTGGTTCATTATCAAAATAGCTTAAATTCAATAGTACATGTATTAAGTCGAATCCAAGTACCTTAATACCGCTGGATAAACAAGGTTATCTTCTGAAAAAGTGCTTGTTTTAATGTGTTTCCTGTTTCTACTTTTATGATGTTGTCATATTAGAATGTAGAATGTATCTGAGCGATTTTCATAAAAGAAATATAGTTTGATTAAAAACAACACTTATCAAATAATTACATTTAAAATCGTATCGCAAAATAAAGTCTTGCGGTCATCATTTTTGAATCGTTTATTTTCCTGACGATCAGACCAAGACTGCTTTTATATAAACTGGATCAAAGAACAATGCCCATTGTATAACAGCCGTATTTTCTATCGGTCATTCCATCACCCTCGCTCTATTGTCGTCAAAGATTTTGCAATCATTCGCATTTTTTTATATGTCTAATGTCTGGTTACAAGAACTTATCAAATGAGTAGTGATGGACATATAAACATATACTCGATAATAATACTACATTATCTTACATTGTTACCAATGAAATATCAAAAATTATTCTTTCTGTAAAAGTGATCTTCTTCACTTTCACTTTTCTGATATTTCACTGGTGAAAAATATCACTTTTTTTCTTTTTTTTTTTTTGATCAATCAAAACACTGCTTACAAATGATGATGGGGGAAATTCAAAGCTGTCCCCGTATATTTTGCTATAAAAATGTAATAAACATCTCATACTATCTTCGTTAATACCAAATATATTTGACTCGTTCGGCTACAATTTAATACTTTTCACGAGTTCACAATAATTGGTATTATTGAAGATTCTGTAAGATATTCTCTATCTTCACTTCTATGGCAAAACAGATGCATGATGCTGTCAGTGACGATAGACACCAAAATGTGGAAACCTGTAAAGAACATAAACTAATGACATAAACGCCTAAAACAAATTATGATAAAATATTTTAGATCGCCAGATTTTTTATCCATCTTATGTTTCAATATGAAGAAAATATGTACACATACTCAAAATATTTTTTTAAATTAACATTGACACACACACACACAAAAATATATATGTGCAACGTATCTCTACCTTAAAACACAATTCCCATTAAACAATTTAATAATAAGACCACTCTGTCATATTCCTAAAATCAAAATTACAAATATGTGTCTGTCTTCATCTTTGATTTCAGGAGCCTTCATGATCCCTTACCTGGTGATGTTGGTGTTTGGAGGGCTTCCTCTGTTTTATATGGAGCTTGCTTTGGGACAGTACCAGCGGTGTGGATGTCTCACGGTGTGGGACAGAATTTGTCCCGCTTTTAAAGGTAGGCTCTTGTCTAACACATACCTGATGCAGAGAAAAATATCTGGGTCAAATTAAACAACAGTTATCCACAGAAACATAACACAGATAGTTTCGAATGTATCGGTACTACAAGATTTCTCTAAACAAGATGTAGAGCTAAGTCATCGACACATGAAACAGATGTATAATTCAGGATTACTAACAGGATTCAAAAAATCCTATAAACATCCCTAATGTTAGTATTATCCCTGCAACAATGTTGATTTTTGAGAATAGGAATATGGCTACACAACTTTTCCCAACAAGATTTAATGGCCACATTAAAAGCTTGTTTTCCTATAATTTCGTGAACTTTCAAAATATAGCTTGAATATGAACACTAAACAAGTACAATGCTTGTCCTATGTATAAGAAGAGAGCAACTACTGACTAAGAAGAGGATTCGTTAACTAAGGTCTTGACCCTGAAATTCTGGGGCATTTGTACTAATAGCTACCGAATTTTAAGGGGTGATCATGAGGGAAAAGTATAAAACTATCCAGTAACAATAAGGCGAAATTCTTGAAAAACATAAAACAATAACAAAGTCCACATTCAAAAGTTTCTATAACAATGACTCGGATAATTGGTTAAAAGAGGCGTTGAATTAACAGTTTCTTGTTGAAAAAAAAAGTTTGAAAAAATTACCATTGTCACGGACCTTTGAATCAAACGTTTGACAGACCGTATGGAATACTATGAATTCGGTGAAGTTGTGGTTTTGTTGCCCGAGTAACTATGGTAATGAACATGGAAGACCAAATGAATTGTAAAATTCGAAATTGTTATCTTCCAATTTAACGAAAGAAATAAAAATAAAATACTGCATTCCGGAAGCAATAAACACCGACATTGTTTTATCAGATTCGGGAAATAGGTCAAAGTAAAACTAACTTTAACGGAATTAGGAACAAAGTGTGGACAAACAACAATAACGTTAGGAAGCTAATAGGTAGTTTTGAATATGCATGTTTTTCAGACTTGGAATGATCATTTCGAAAAGTTTGAAGAGGTTCTAAGAATACAAAAAGAAGGACGTAAAATAATAAATGAAAAGTTAACCTCTTATTTCAGTTATATCCGGGAAAATCAGTATTGCTCAAATGGCTCAAAATGTAAACAGGAAAAACACACAGAGTTTTTGGAAAATACTGGAAAAAAATTCGCTTACCTTGCCAATAGAAACATATTCAAAATAATTTAACGTCTTAGGAATTGACACTGTTCTGCGTTGAAAAGGTGTCCTGTTATATGATATTAAATAAACAAATAAGATATTACAAATATTATCAAATAGGTAAATTGCCGGATTTTAATAAGTATAGAAGGTAGAACATTTTTGTCAACTTTCAAACTAATAATTGATATATTCATATATGGGGGGGGGGGGGGGGGGGGGATTTACCTTTCTTATATGCTGTAATGAATATCTGTCTGTTAAATCAACATTATTCAGTATTCGGGTGTGACTATATGTGACAATAGCCTTGTCTTGGTTACAGGGATAGGTCTGGCGATCTGTGTGATAGCTACCTATGTCGCCTGGTATTACAACACCATTATTGCCTGGGCAGTTTTCTACTTCTTCTCGGCGTGGCGGGCGGAAGTGCCCTGGCGGACCTGCAACAACCCGTGGAACAACAACGAAACGTGTACTGTCTATGAACGACTACTCTTGGGTAACGTCACCAAGCTTCAGGAAAACGCAAGCACTATGATTAACCTCACCACAACGACTATTGCCACATCAACAGGTCCTGAGATCATCCGAAAGTCCCCAACGGAGGAGTTTTTCGAGTACGTAGAATATTCCGAAGGAATAACAGCATCTATCTGCTACTTTCTATTTTGTTTTTAAATTATTTGTGTGTTTGCTTGTTTGTTTGTTTGTTTGATTGCTTGCTTGCTTTTATATAAGACTTTAGTGGAATAATGTGTGTTGCAAAAATAATTTGAATTGCGACACGAAGTTACTACCACAAGTTTCAAGACTTATTGTCCTAATTTCTTATTAATTTCATTTTCATATAATATCAAAACATTATTATCTTTGGTTGTGTTTGAGTCAATTAAGCAAACAGCTAGATCTTACTGCTATGCATTCGTAGTTTCAGTAATATTTAAAGCGAACTAAACTCTTTTGATCTTTAAGATTTACGTTGTTGCTTATGACGTCAATCTGATAATGTGTTATGGTCAGTCATAGTCGCTAGCATTATGTCATATGCTTTATTGCATTCAACCGTCATTTTTTCGATTTCAGTTATAAGGTATAATGACGGACGGTTTCGTTATTATGTCGGTACTCGTTTTTTTTTGTTTTTTTTTGCTTCTCTACTTCAGTCAGATACTAAAAACACTTTAGACTACGCGTATAAAATAAATTAACATGTAGTGCTGGTAGACACACAGAGAGTATGTAGTGCTGGTAGACACACATAGAGTGAATAGTGCTGATGGACACACAGAGAGTGTGTAGTGTGCTGGTAGACACACAGAGAGTATGTAATGCTTGTAGACACACATAGAGTGTGTAGTGCTGGTAGACACACAGAGAGTATGAAGTGCTGGTAGACACACAGAGAGTATGTAGTGCTGGTAGACACACAGAGAGTATGTAGTGCTGGTAGACACACAGAGTGTGTAGTGCAGGTAGACACATATATAGTATGTAGTGCTGGTAGACACACAGAAATTATGTAGTGCTGGTAGACACATAGATAGTATGTAGTGCTGGTAGACACACAGAGAGTATATAGTGCTGGTAGACACATAGATAGTATGTAGTGCTGGTAGACACACAGAGAGTATATAGTGCTGGTAGACACATATATAGTATGTAGTGCTGGTAGACACACAGAAAGTATGTAGTGCTGGTAGACACATAGATAGTATGTAGTGCTGGTAGACACATAGAGAGTATATAGTGCTGGTAAACACAAAGACAGTATATAGTGCTGGTAGACACACACGGTATGTAGTGCTGGTAGACACACAGAGAGTATATAGTGCTGGTAGACACACAGGGAGTATATAGTGCTGGTAGACACACAGAGAGTATGTAGTGCTGGTAGACACACACAGAGTATGTTGTGCTGGTAGACACACAGAGAGTATGTAGTGCTGGTAGACACATAGATAGTATGTAGTGCTGGTAGACACACAGAGAGTATATAGTGCTGGTAGACACACAGAGAGTATGTAGTGCTGGTAGACACAAACAGAGTATATAGTGCTGGTAGACACACAGAGAATATGTAGTGCTGGTAGACACACACATAGTATATAGTGCTGGTAGACACATAGATATTATGTAGTGCTGGTAGACCCACAGAAAGTATGTAGTGCTGGTAGACACACACATAGTATATAGTGCTGGTAGACACATAGATATTATGTAGTGCTGGTAGACCCACAGAAAGTATGTAGTGCTGGTAGACACATAGATAGTAGGTAGTGCTGGTAGACACACAGAGAGTATATAGTGCTGGTAGACACACAGAGAGTATGTAGTGCTGGTAGACACACAGAGAGTATGTAGTGCTGGTAGACACACACAGAGTATGTAGTGCTGGTAGACACACACAGAGAGTATGTAGTGCTTGTAGACACACAGAGAGTATATAGTGCTGGTAGACACACAGAGAGTATATAGTGCTGGTAGACACACAGAGAGTATATAGTGCTGGTAGACACGCAGAGAGTATATAGTGCTGGTAGGACACACAGAGAGTATATAGTGCTGGTAGACATACAGAGGGTATGTAGTGCTGGTAGACACACAGAGAGTATGTAGTGCTGGTAGACACACAGAGAGTATGTAGTGCTGGTAGACACACAGAGAGTATGTAGTGCTGGTAGACACACAGAGAGTATGTAGTGCTGGTAGACACACAGAGAGTATGTAGTGCTGGTAGACACACAGAGAGTATATAGTGCTGGTAGACACACAGAGAGTATATAGTGCTGGTAGACACGCAGAGAGTATATAGTGCTGGTAGGCACACAGAGAGTATATAGTGCTGGTAGACATACAGAGAGTATGTAGTGCTGGTAGACACACAGAGAGTATGTAGTGCTGGTAGACACACAGAGAGTATGTAGTGCAGGTAGACACACAGAGAGTATATAGTGCTGGTAGACACACAGAGAGTATATAGTGCTGGTAGGCACACAGAGAGTATGTAGTGCTGGTAGACACATAGATAGTATGAAGTGCTGGTAGACACATAGATAGTATGAAGTGCTGGTAGACACACATAGAGATTTTGAAGTGCTCGTAGACACATAGAGGGTATATACTGCTGGTAAACACATTGACCTAATTATGACAATAAACGTCTATATTCTTACATGTCTATGCGATATGTACTCTTGCTCATACTACTGCATTACTGCATGTCGTTATACATACCAATGTACGTGCATGCTAGTGCAATGAGTACTCCAACGCATGTATTTCACACACAAGCAAATTACTATCCATCAGTCTAGTTATATTATGCCCATTTTTATAGTATCCATTATAAATCTGGTACTCGTATGCCTTTGATAATAGAAACAAAGAATTAGTGTTACAAGCCTTTTAACAAAAAAAGTTTGGAAACCCTACTATATCAACTGAATGTAATTAGAATAAGTGTTAGACGCATTTAACGAAATGCTACTGTATTGACCGATTGTAATTAGCACGTGTGTTATAAGCTTTAGTAGAAATGGTTTGGTTTGGTTTTTATTTGTTTAACGTCATGTTCGTGCGTGCGATATGCATGCGTGTGGCACGTGCGTATGTTTGTTTTGGGAGGCTGCGGTATGTTAGGGTTTTGTCTCCTTGTGATAGGCCGGAACTTTTGCCGATTTATAGTGCTACCTCACTGGGGCATACTGCCGAAGACACCCAGTAGGACACCCCACCCGGTCACATTATACTGACAATGGGCGAACCAGGCGTCCCATTCCCAATATGCTGAGCGCTAAGTAGGAATAGCAACTACCATTTTTAAAGATTCTGGTATGTCTCGGCCTGGGGAAAGAACCCAAAGCCTTCCTTACAGGGGCAAACGCTCAACTGAAGGCCAAAATTGAGGCATTGTCAAGGGAGGCATTAAGAAGAAGAAAGTTGTTCAGAAAGAAAAGAAAATATAAGATACCAAATTTAGTCGCCTGTTACGAGCATGCAACGGGGGCAGCAGGTACAATTCTTACGCCCTACCTGCAAGGCAGTAGCAGAAATGTTAGGGTTCTGTATTGTATTGATCGATTGTGATTAGCACGAGTGTTACGAGCTTTATCAGAAATGTTAGGGTTCTGTATTGTATTTATCGATTGTGATTAGCATGAGTGTTACGAGTTTTAATAGAAATGTTAGGGTACAGTACTGTATTGGCCGATTGTAATCTGCACAGGTGTTATAAGTTTTAAACAGAAATGTTAGGATATCGTATAGTATTAACCGATTGTAATTAGTAAGGAGTATAACTACATTCCAATTCGGGCATTTATCCATGAACGACGTCGCTGATCGTTCGATTTACTTGAATTGATTGTAATCACTCCCGATTACCTTAACAAAATGCTTAAACGAATGCTTAGATAATTACTGTGGTCTTAGGAAATGTCTTTCCTTTTGCTGTCATGTTCATATCAACAATCATAAGTAATATGAATTTTGTATATGTTTAATAATCATATGTTGTATCATTATTACTAATATAAAGTGTCCTTCCTTGTCACGTCATTAACAATATCATTTTTCCATTTACGTGATATTTCGGATAAAGTGCATTAAGTTTAAAGTTTATTTTATGTATCTCTTTGCCAACATAACCATTGTTTCGGATTGTCAAAGTATTCCTTAGTGGTGATTTTAAGTATCTCAATAAAATATTCAGAGCGAAGAAAAAAAATCATTTTGATTTCAAGAATGACTAGCATATGCATCCACGTATAGAGTAATTCGAAATGAAAATTTACTTTAAAATTCATTTTTCTCTGTATTTCTAATTACATTTGCTGCATGAAATGACAGTTTTTATCATTACAACTGAATTTGTCGTGACATGTGGAAAATTCACACTTGTATTGGCCAAAGTTTGTTCTGACAAAGATGTGTCGCGGGACACGTTTTCGCCAGGTTGACTAGTATGCACAATGCCGAGACTCTAACCAAGGGATGCAATATATATGGAAATCACATGTAAATGGGCGAACCAAGTCTCGGTACTGTGTAGGATCCTAAGGACAAGTTAAGCCTTGTGTCTTTCCTCAATCAACCCTTTGAGGTATTCTATGGTAACAAAACCAGAAGTATTCACTCCATTTGTTTTTCAAACATGACATTTTACTTCAGAATAAGCTCCTTTAAATTAGTTTTCTGTGTAATGTTGTACTGAATCCAGATATTCCCATTAGTATCGTAATAAGGAATTACTATACAATGGTACCTAATCTCACAATTAATCAAGTAATACATACTTACTATGAATTTGACAGAAATATACATGAAATCAATATATAGATTTATATAGGAGAGCAATAGTCATTAGATCATTATGATTAATGACCCAATGCCTTCTTTACAATAAGTAATTTATATGCGAGTAATGTCGTTATATTGCAATGAATATATTGAATTCGAAAGTGTTCCGATATCACATTCAATTACAAGGAACATGCAGAATAATGAGAAATGTTTCAAATCACATACATGCGTTGACCTGCGAAAATATATGTTATATCATTATTTTTCTGTATACATTGCCATATAAGTGCCGAATATCTCTCGATTATTCTTAATGATCATAATGTAAAATGGCCATATACTACATAGTTTAAAGAATCGTTCTACACCCATTAAGGAATGGCTAGTTTAATAGTTGTAAGACTTAGGGAATGCTAACTCGTAGAATAGATTTTTATTCATATTTTCACTTCTGTCAAATTCTAAGCAAAGACACCAAATGATGCATTGATCAATAGCTGATACGAGTTTATTCTGCAACTGGCATTCGCATTGTCAGAATACGTCCACTATATATATTTTGCTGTATTCGGCAGTGACAGAAAAGCACTGTATTTTAGAATCGTAGCACGTGCGTCAATTCGACTGACCTTCTTCCAAGTGAAACAACGTTTAATAAGCGAACATATTCAGAAGATGGTCAGTGTTTTAAATTAAAAGCCGTATTTTTGCCTCAAGACAGAAAGACAAAAGTGGCTCACTATGGCTCCGCAATACTCGCCACTTTTGTCTTTCTTTACTCTCGCAAAAATACAGTTCATATTATTAAGAGATAAACTATGCATTCAGTACCATCAGTGAGATCGTTAGGATATATTTTCAAATGCAAATTGGCCATCACTTTTGTGTAACATTCGCTAAAATTATGTCTGTCTGTAATATTCAGATTTGAGTGTTCATTAATAGGTTTCATTTTTACTCTCCAACAGCAAGTGCCCCCACGAATGGCTAAATTGTGTTTCTACCTTATGTACCGTACGTCAATGATATGTTTTCGGGTTTTGTTAAAGGTACAAAGTTCTGGGGTTGCAGTATGCCAGTGGATTGGAGGATGTTGGCGGCATCAACTGGATTCTTTGTCAATGTCTCCTCGCTGTCTTCGTCATTGTCTATTTCGCTATGTGGAAAGGCGTAAAAAGCTCTGGCAAGGTAATTTTTCAGAATAAGACTCACTTGAGCTGTCCACTTTCATGCAATTTGAATATAAGTTAAAGAAAATAAACAACTGTTCCAAAACCTGTATCATTGTATCTGGCACTGTCGGAAAACAAATGTAAGACTGGCACTGCAAGTTGGGACTTATTACTTCTGGATTTTTGTCTCTTTCTTAAAGTAAATCTTTGTATGTATGACTCATTTGACCAAAACGTTCAACTTTAATTTACTATAAGGATAACAATAGTTGACAAACTGTTACAGTTCCGTTCATTAAAATAAATGGGATTTTATAAACTAGGGGAATAATCACATTACATGCATGGTCTTAAATCTTAAGTCTTAAGTCAGCGGGATGCACAACTACATCAGACGAAAATGTTAATACAGGGGGGAGCAAGGAATCAACCACAACAAAACAATCCGAAAAGATTATGAGAAATTAGTCAATATTGAAGTATTAGCTAAACTGTTTAGTTAATATTCTAAGATATAGGAAGTACTGTACATGAGTTTACGAGTGATCCGATGTCGTAGGCTGTAACTTTTTATGGAAATAACTAAGTCACTAGGTCGAAAACTGATAAGATATATCGCGTAGATCAGATATTATGTTGTAGGCTGTAATGAAGATAAGATCATATAACGTTGGCTGTAGTGAAGACAGGTATTTATGACGTAGGCAGTAATGAAGATCAAATAGTGTGTCGTAGGCTGTAATGTAGATAAGATCATGTGTCGTAGGCTGTTATGAAGATAAGATCACGTGTTGTAGGGCTGTAATGAAGACCACATGCCGTAGGCTGTAATGAAGATAACATATTGTGCCGTAGGCTGTAATGAAGATAAAATAATGTGTCGTAGGCTGTAATGAAGATAAGATAATTTGACGTAGGCTGTAACGAAGATAAGATAATGTGCCGTATGCCGTAATGAAAATAAGATGATGCGACGTTGCTGTTATGAAGATATGATAATGTACCGTCGGCTGTAAAAAAGATAAGATAATGTGCTGTATACTGTAATAAAGATGAAATATTGTGTCGTAGGCTGTAATGAAGATACGATCATTTGCTGTAGGCTGTAATGAAGATAAGTTTCCATATTGAATGTTGTGCTGTATATTAGATTATGTGTTGTAGGCTGTATGGGTCACCGCCACCATGCCCTATGCCGTGTTGCTGATCCTCTTGGTCCGAGGTTGTATGTTGGAGGGAGCCGACAGAGGAATATTTTACTACATCTCCCCAGTATGGAGCAAACTCGCCGATAAGAGCGTAAGATATTTCATCTCTAACACTAAGATAACACACAAGAATTGTATCATAAACTAGTTAACCATTCTACAGTAACATGAAATTGTTTCCAAGTTCATTCGTTTGCTGGTATGGATGAAACGAAAAGGCAAATATGTTTATAATACGATGTTGCACTGTCCTGAGTAAACCCAACGTCAAAAATGTACATACTTCTCTCAAGATGAAGTTACGACTATTCTACACGTACTGGTACGTCCGCCTTCTAGATGTGATGTCAACAAACCCTCTACTAGGTATTTGCAGTCTTCACCAAAATAATGAGTTAATTTATATAATTTGTGCTAATAGAGTAATGAAGTTACGTTAGAACAACGTGCGATTCCTGGCACGGGCGGCGAAATAGACACATTTATAGTCTGGCTGTCATCAATCAATTTGGACATCATTGGCTGAAATTCCCATGATAGTAATACATTAAGTAGATGAACTCAGTGTTCCAGACAGTATCAACGAAGATATGCATGTTTAAGAAACCTAAGTGACTGTACTGATGGGTTCATGATGAATACGTATATTGGCAAATATTATAACATTCAAGTGAATTAACTTGTATTACTGTGTCGGATTACGAGCTCAAAGTAGTGCACTAGCGTGCAGGTAAACAGTAAGGTAACGATGTATTCATTATGAGCTATTCGTTGTATATTTAGATATAAAATACAATTCTTTATAGTTATAGCACTAATTAATCAAATGACAAACTTCATTGTTCGGCAAACATATTTCGAACTGTATTAAACATTTTTGTTATTAATAACAAAACATTCCGTATACATTGAATTCATGGATATACTGTTTATTGTGTATAATCAACACATGAAATGATTTTATACATTAAAAGATTTATTATTATTTAGATATGGATTTCCGCGGCAGCTCAAGTTTTCTTTTCTCTGGGACCAGGATTCGGAGTTCTGCTTGCGTTATCGAGTTATAATAAACTCAACAATAACTGTTACAAGTACGTGATATCAAAATATGTTCAAAACAACTGAGGAGGGAATAATATCAGATTTACCCAAACAGCAAGCGTTCTTTTCTCTGTTCAGAACCATTGTGAGGTTCATTCGAAAGGTTCCTAGCCTTGAAGTTCTTCATGTTTGGGAACTGTAATATGCCTTCATGTTTTATTAATCACATTCATAATATTCCAGTAATTTCACTTATTGATGTAAACAATCTATTTAAATTCGTCATCATTATAGTTTCTATTGTAACACCTCGTTATATGTATCCGGGCTGTGACATCGACGATACACCGTAACAATGAGTGAAACACATTCGTATGGCCATGTGCAAATACAGAGGACCGAGGGTAAACTCGGAACTGCTTTTTTGTCATAACCGAAAATAGAGTAAAGAAGTAGAAAACGCCATTTGACATTATGTCTACGCTACCTTTACCATAGAGATGAGACAATGTTTCAAAATATAGTATATATATAATAATTTTCTCATTATTGAAATATACTGTCATGAATCTCTTTATGAGAAGACACTCGGCTGTTTAACGGATATTTCACTTTTGATGTGTAACCGATTTCGTCAGAGTCATCTTTCACTATTAATGCTCAAGTTATGAAAAATCTGTCATTAATGGCAAGAAGTAGACGCTACATTTATAGAAAATGGTCACTTTAACATAAAAAGCTAAAGGTTAATTATATTTTGAATTGTTTTCTTAAGGGATGCTTTGATCACGAGTGGGATTAATTGTGCCACCAGTTTCCTGGCAGGGTTCGCGGTGTTTTCTGTACTAGGACATATGTCCTTTATACAGGACAGACCGGTGGAGGACGTCGCTCGAGACGGTGGGTACAAGTGATTAGACAACCTCCTTGTTTCCGAAATCTACGATGGCTGAAGACGGTCTGAAAAATCACACATCTTATATCGGCTTCATCATGTCACCCTTATCTCCTCTAGAATTCTCGAAACGAAAATTCATGTTTTTTTTTTGTTTTTTTTTTATTTGAATGTATCTTAGCATGTGTGTTTGATAACTGAAGAATCTGTTCAGTTGTTGTCGTACCATTCTAGTATCCCACGGTTTCCGTTCCTCTGATATCTAGGTTGGGTTTTACTGGTAAATACCTCTTCTTTCTATTTTATAATCTCAACTCCTAATGTCGTTCCGTTTCGTATTAGTGTTATATAAGTCTATTAATACTGTTTTATATCCTCGTAAAGATCCCATTGCTTTATATAATGTAAATACCTCCAGCATATCTGTGTTCTGTCTTTCTTTTTAAAATCTTGTCGTCAGACGTTGAAATAATCAAAAACTCTTGTATTATGTTTTACTCTAGACGTTGGACTGATCTTCATTGTGTATCCAGAGGCCATATCGTCCCTCAACTTTTCCACTTTCTGGGCTTTGCTCTTCTTCTTCATGCTCATCACTCTTGGGCTGGACACAACGGTAAGCTTACGATAACATAGGTAAATTGCCAATGTTATGGTCATCATAATGCTTACCGCCAACAATGTCTCAACATCCTGCTGTATCTCTGTTTGTAACTGGCAAACTGGCAATGTTATACCATATATTTGTATATACTACTACTACTACTACTACTACTGCTGCTGCTGCTGCTGCTGCTGCTTCTTCTACTACTACTACTACTACTACTACTGCTGCTGCTGCTGCTGCTACTACTACTACCACTACTACTACTATACTACTACTACTGCTTCTTACTACTACTACTACTACTACTACTACTACTACTACTGCTGCTGCTGCTACTACTGCTACTACTACTACTACTACTACTACTACTACTACTACTACTACTACTACTACTGCTGCTACTACTGCTTCTTCTACTACTACTACTACTACTACTACTACTACTACTACTACTGCTGCTACTACTGCTTCTTCTACTACTACTACTACTACTACTACTACTACTACTACTACTACTGCTGCTGCTGCTGCTACTACTGCTACTGCTACTACTACTACTACTACTACTACTACTACTAATACTAATACTACTGCTTCTTCTACTACTACTACTACTACTACTACTACTACTGCTGCTGCTGCTGCTGCTGCTACTACTGCTGCTGCTGCTACTACTACTACTACTACTACTACTACTGCTGCTGCTGCTACTACTACTACTACTGCTGCTGCTACTACTACTTCTACTACTACTACTACTACTACTACTACTACTGCTGCTGCTGCTGCTACTACTGCTACTGCTGCTGCTGCTACTACTACTACTGCTACTAATACTACTACTACTACTACTGCTGCTGCTGCTGCTACTACTACTACTACTGCTACTACTACTACTACTGCTACTACTACCACTACCACTACCATTACTACTACTACTACTACTGCTACTACTACTACCACCACCCCCACCACTACTACTGCTACTACTACTACTACTACTACCACTACCACTACCATTACTACTACTACTACTACGTCTACTACTACTACTACTACCTACCTACCTACCTACTACTACCACCACTACCACTACCACTGCCACTACCACTACCACCACTACTACTACTACTACTACTACTACTACTGATACTACTACTACTACTACTACTACTACTACTACTTCTAATACATGTACTACCACTACCACCACTACCAATACTTCTATTATTTCTACTACTTGTACTAGAAAGGGTAATGACAATTTTTACTGTTAAATCCTTGTTGTTGTTTTTTTATAGTTTGGTGGACTGGAGTCCTTATGTACCGGGATACTGGATGAATACGTTGTGCTGAGGAAATATCGACAGCTGTTTGTGCTGGGTCTAATGGTGTATTGTTTTATAGGGGCACTGGCCACAACAACATATGTAAGTTTGTATACAAATTCAATCAGTAATTTCCCTATTATAAGAAAGTATTGCAAAAATCAACGAATTATTTTCAATTCTTTGCTATATTCTTTTCCTTTTATTTTATCATAATGAATATGTGTTGAGATTGTTAAGGTGGCTGACTTCTGACCTACAGGGTGGTATATATGTCGTGCAGTTGTTGGATTCGTTCGGAGCTCCCATTGCCATCATCTTCGTGGTTTTCCTTGAAGCTGTAGCCGTATCGTGGATATATGGTAGGTTTGGTGTCATTTTATCATTAACGAAGCAGATCATTTAAAGATGGTGTGGCTAAATAATAAAATCACTTACGGGTGTGTTATAGTGTCACCATACATAAATGCAACACAATATATTGCCAATGGCCAAACTAGGTCGTAACCATCAACTTACAAATAAAAGTCAAGCAGAGAACACCAATTACTCACTATAGACAGTCGTTTGTCTTAGCCTAATACCAGAAAGTGTAATATTCTCCCACAAGAATAAACAGTCTAAAAGTGATGCGGTGTGAATGGAGACATAAGAAAGAGCAACGATAACTTTAGTCGCCTCTAAGGGTTCTTGGAAGGCGGTTCACAGGTTTAATTTCCAAGCCCTACCTACAGTACAGTATATGATGGGATATTGTTTAAATCCCTTTATTTCATTTCAAGCGGTGACATATATACCGATTATAATATAACTAATTTGATACCTCACCCTTTATCAGTCGATGTCCACGATATCAGCCCGACGACCGAAGACCTGATGTTATTATCATCCTATTATATCTAATTTACTCTTTACTATAATACCCTTCAATTAAGCTAATACAATTTGTTCATTGCATATCTATTAATTAAACGGTTTAAGATATATTCATTCCTTTGGGTTAAACGTATATATAAACAAGAGTCGCTTCCCTTTCAACTAATGCTGAACATCGATTTGATGTTTCATTAGGCCATACTGGTCGGGGTAAGACTTATTTCAGGTTCCTACATGCTTTTTTATCCAATTGGTATATTTGTGTTAATAAAATATATTGAAAATAAATGCAATTTGCAATAGGAACACATTTCTAATATATAACGGCATAGTCATTGCAGCAAATGTACAAACAACGTCCCAAGCTGGTCAGGTGAATGCAAACTATTTTCCTTTCACAACAATTGAGAAATACGTTTTGTCAACTTATATCAATCACTCTTGCTGCTCAGGCTCCACAATAATTACCAACGGAAGTATTTTCTTAACCAGATGTATTGAACGCGGAGAATGTAATATTGGAAAAAAGGGGCAATGGCTTGAATTACGTGTTTGCAAAGAGCATCCATTTTCTAATCGAAGTTTTCTTATTGCCTTTTACACTAATATTTTAGTGTAATTTCTTAAAAGAAAATTTTTTGGGGGATTTTGTTTAAAAGCCTAGAGCAACAATAAAACATTAAAATGAATTCAAGTGTTAACGCATACGTTCGGATTTGGCCATTTGCATAAATATAGGTAGGAGTGTTTGCTTAAATTTACAAACTATATCATGCTATACATGTTTGTCGTGTTAGCAATAAGTGTATTGTCAAAATAGTTCTATGTTGTAGTTACACGCTAACTATGTTGTAGTTACAAGCTTACTATGTTGTAGTTACAAGCTAACTATGTTGTAGTTACAAGCTAACTATGTTGTAGTTACAAGCTAACCATTTTGTAGTTACACACCAACTATTTTGTAGTTACAAATTAACTATGCTGTAGTTACAAGCTAACTGTGTTGTAGTTACAAGCTAACTATTTTGTAGCTACAAACGCTAAATATGTTGTAGTTACCAAACAACTATGTTCTAACTACCAGACAAACACGTTGTAATTACCAGATACCTGTATGGAAGTTACAAGATAACTACGTTGTAGTTACAAGACTAGTGTTATAACTACAAGACAACTGTATCATAGCTTCAAATATACACATAAAACATACGCTTGAAGTACTGTCAATTTGACCTCTTAACGACAAGCCATTGTAACCCATACCGGATGTTTACTTCCCCTTTCAATGAACATAAAAAAATACAAAGTTCTCAATCAAACTTCTGTGCATCAGTGGTTCAATCAGTGTAACCGAAATGTTTCGTATAGAGATAAACATGTCAAAATAAAACTTAAAAACTTGTAGTGTATGGAGATGATGTAATGTATCGGAAGTATAAATGTTAAAATCAATAACATACTTCGCTTTAGACTCTCACTATTTTCTAAATGCATGCCAGTTTGCTAGATTCACTTAAACGCCTTACTTTTTTATCATTCTGGACCTTATGAATAGTACTCTTTCCATTATAGGTGTAAACAGGTTCTGTGATGACATAGAATCCATGCTAGGGTTCCGACCAGGCATCTACTGGAGAGTTTGCTGGGGCGTCATTAGTCCTCTGTTTCTGTTGGTAAGCATAACGACCATTTAATGAAAGGATTGTACAAAACAAGCACTAGATTTCAAACCCCTTTGAGAGTTTGATGCAGTAAATCCAAAATTAGTTAAACTGCATCATATAGCTGTTTCGTCATTTTTGAACTCGTCAGTGTTGTTTAGGACCTAAAGTGATCACATGAGGAGACAAAAAACTCGAAATAGGTCAACAGTAATGTAACAATCTGGATGGGGAAGGTGCAAACATTAATAATTTCAGTAAATTTCATAATTTTATATATTGGATTACAAAAGAACATTAAGTACGTGTGTATATTCTATATCGTATTACATTTCAAATGTATTATAACGTGACATCAATGGTAAGATAGAACACTTTGATAAATCCTGCAGCAGTGTCTACTTCCTATTATCTCAAAGGATTTTACAAAAGACACAAAAACGTTTGACTACACATTGATGAAGAAAAATCTAACAAACTAAATCAATTAAATATGAGAAAGTCGTTAAGTCTACAAGATAGACAAAGTACCGAAGCTGTATCGATATCCACTCCTTGTTTTGATGTTAATACAGCTAATAGATAATCATAGATATCTTGTTATCTCTATTGATGTTGCATGTGCATCTACTAATTAATATTGTCATACTTCTTACTATATCTAATACCTCTCAGTGTCGTGACTTTAAATTTTATAATATCAATATTTATGAAAATGGCTTTGAAATTAATTTGTTAACAATCGGCTTATTTGGAGATAACATTAATTCTGGAAATGTTTCAAATCGATCGAGAAAACATAATCTGAACTTGCGCATACTTGGATATATATGTACATGGCATTGTTTGAGATACCGTTAACTTTGAAGATATATATATTTTATAGATAAGTTTAATTATATATAATTGAATTCTTCATCTGCCGTGTTGTTTTAGGTCCTGTTCATCCTGTCCTTGATCGACCCGATGCCTCCCCAGTATGGCTCCTATGAATTCCCACAATGGTCCTTTATACTTGGATGGGTCATCGTCTGCTCGTCTCTCATTTGCATACCCATGTATATGCTCTACAAGTTCATCATTACACCAGGGTCCCTTCGCGAGGTTAGGTGTCTTTATCGAAACTTCAGTACTGTATACGGAAAACATTCGGCAATCAGATCCCCCCCCCCCCCCCCCCCCCTCCCCTTTTTCTAAACATCATTTTCGCAGTGTTAAATTCATCATTAACGTCTAATTTCAATCCAGTTTTTGTGTCGCCTGCCAAAACGGGCGATATAAAGGTAAGGGTATCACTATGTTGGCATCGGCGGCGTCAGCGGCGTCGGTGTAGGCGTCGTTTCCGCAACGAGTGTCCTTGCGATACCACTGATCGAGTCTAAACTTCATGCAGATTTTCCTCACCAAAAACTCTTTGCTTTGGATTGCTTTTCAGGTCAAAGACCAATGGCATTGTTACTAAAAATAGAAAAAAAATTGTTTCCTTGTTCTATTTGGCCTATGGAACTCATGCAGTTTTTCCTTACCACAAGTTTTTTTCTGGTCCAAAGGTCAAAGATCAATGTAACTGTGACTATAAATAGACAATTCCTATCCAGACAATAACTCTTGTAATCACCCAACCTTCTACGTACGCTAAAATTCACTTCAATGGAATTCTTGTTATTTTTACTTTTTTTTCAAAATTGGTTGAAAGTTTTCCTATTTACAGTGTTACCTTCGTTCCACAAACATTACGATATCAATAAACATTACAATATCGATAACTATTACATTATCAAATAATGCAAAAATATGTATAACGTTTGGTATATACAACTACATTGTATTTGTTACCAAAGTTAAGACAAATTAACATATAAAACGTATTTATAATCTTTTTTAACCCAACAAAGAGTCAATATACACATTGAACTGGCCAAACGATAAACAAATGAATAACAAGCATGGTTCAAGATAATTAACATGCCATATTGCCTTGTTACAGAGAATACTCGTAATGTTTACACCAACGGAAGTACCAAGCCACGCCAGGCAACCTGCGCTACCAGCCTTTGTCTAACCAACCGGAAGAAGAGATCACAAGTGGATCAATGAGAACATGCGCAGAAATCGGTGCCTATACTATAAATATTAATGTTGTATATTATACAAAATGTACACTTTTAAAATGATATATCACTTGTTAAGATCTTCACGAAAAAGATGCGGAAGATGTCGAATCGGGATCAAAAATAGTTAAGTAGGTCATACATCATATAAACATGATTAAATGGGTCTAAACATCAGAGGTGTTGATAAGAACATTATCGCCAGTCCATTGTCAGTGTGAAGTAATATGTGTAATATAAAATGAAAATGATCACCTTTTGTAATCCAAGTTTGATCATATAACTTGTTGCTGGTTGAACTTCCTTGAAACAAAACACCCGTTTATTGTCATAGAGACACGCATTTTGTATTAAAACGTACGCTTCTCATTTGGGTTCTACATTAGTACCGATACCGTTTTAAGTAGTGTATATGCTGGTTTAATTACGTTATAATATTCCTTCTAAATGGCGTCAATGATGACGTTAGATTGTGTTCATGGTGTTTGTTTCCATGACATCAAATGTCAAAATGACGTTATGCTGTATTTCTTGTGTATTTTTGATGACGTCATCAACTATTTTACCACACTACAATGTGCTTTCCATTCTTTGAATGTCGTCAAAAGTATTGATGTTTAAAAAGTCAAGAGTTAACAAATCATTTAACTTACTCACGCTTTTATGTCTGGCAATAAAATAGTTCTCATTTGCACCACACATCACGTGTAATTTAAATCTGAAGTTTTAGTTCTCCATTTATCCCTAGTTTCATGTTCATTGGGTGCCAGCAAACAGTTGTGATGTTTAACAAGTCCTAATAGTATGTGGCATAGCTCTGAATAAAAGTGAAGGGAGGAGTGACGTTGGAAGGTTAAGGTACAGCTCACTCAACACTGTGAAACTGAGGTTAATTAAACCATAAATTACACAAATCACGTGGTTATTATATCATAATCGATGCTCTTATGCAGCATGACGTAGATTTTGTCATTTACCTATATGAGTTGATGTAGCAGAACTGTTAATTTCTTCCAATGCTTGGTGTCAGCATTGGATATTGATGATATTGAATAATTAACATAACATATGAATAGAAAAGATGAACAGGGAATAGTCTAACAAACTATCCCATAAAGAAATGGACACATTTGATATGCTGTCACATTTGACGTTCCATAATCTGTGTTTGAAATAAGCTTGATTTACAGTTTGGTGGTAAAAAAATAATCCGGAAGTATAAGCAAACTGTTAGTTTGAACACGTTTTCTATGCGGAAATTATTGCTATTTCTGTAGTTTGTTGAGTAAAGTTTAATGTGCCACTATTTCAAATCTACATTTTTTACATCATTTGGAAATCATAAAATTCTATATAAATGTATATGTTATTTTCATCATATATAATGTAGTGTATATATACATATATGTCAAAGTGTATAATTATACTGAAACGTGGTATACCTATATAATGTTTGCTAGTGCGAAGTGTGTTCAGATTTCGATTTCATCATGGAGTCGGCCCAGATAGTTATAATTGAAAAAAGATATGATTATGAAATAACTCTTATTGTTATTACTTGTTATTGATAAGCAGAAATTATTAGATTTTGAAAATTGAGAAATCAAAAACATCAATATCAATGAAATATAACTGCATGTGTACCATCATCACATTACTGATATACAAATATAAACTGCACCTGGATTTCACGGAAAACATTTAGAGTCAGTACGCGCCACCTTTTGTGTAATGGTAATCGCCTTTTCTAGAAAGTTTACGGAAACATACATCAATATGATGAGCTTGTAAACCCTGACAACATGAGAATAAAATCATCTTTTAGCTACTAAAGACTTACAACGGTGTCAACGAAGAGGAAACAGGTCACATTAACCAACTTTGTTTTTCGAGTTCCTTCTTTGTAAATAATCGGACTAGAGACCGGCCAGGCGAAACCATTTTGAATCTACTTATAATGAGTCTTCATTTTTGACACAATTGAGAGAAAGAGAATCTGAAGCGATGGTTTGCTAATGGAAAGTGGAACTCTGGAGTTTTAATTAGCGCGTGCATGTTTACGCGCGAATTATGTATCAGGATGCTCCCTATCCAGAGTTATGTCAGAGGTAGTAAACAGACTTATCGTATGCTTTTACTTTCTAAAATGTATATTATTGACAAGGACAGTGTAAGTTATCAATAATTATTGCATTTATATGGTAATGAGATGAGAAAGTGATTGTAGCTTTATCATTATGCAAGATTTCAATAATTTCATATAGACATAGCCATGTCCTTATTTCTTGTGTAAAATGTTATAACAGTGTACCATACAATATGTAAAGAGTATTATAATCATAAATATTTGTGAAGTGACCAGTTATTTCTATTCTGATAATGTCTCCGTATAATCTGTATAAACTTTCCAGTTCTGGTATTAAACACGTTGGAATTGGATACGCTTTGTTTTGACATTGCCTAGAATGTGATATAAGATATAATCTATTGTTGATTTATATCCTAATGAAACCGTTCTTGGCCTGGTTACGGCAGTTGGGTAGTACACACATTGTTCTGGATATATGTATATAAAGCCACAGACACTGTGTAGATCAAGAAAGCTATCTCTTTGTACATTATCTGTATATATACATCGTGAATCTGATCTACTTTATACCACATTGTATGAGAAAGTTGTTAGTTTTATGGACCTTGAGCATTGGTTTGATACATAATAACCTCTTGTAGCATATCTTGGTTTATTGTTAAATGAAGGTTAAGCCACTTTATCATTTGATAAACATATTATGACAAAATTAAAATATTCGAGTCATATAATTATAGTATTATATAAATTCAAAAATATAGATATTATGGTTCCTTGAGGTGATGAGCTTGTCATTAAGATGTCAGTGAATGACAGATCAGTTCATGTTGAACTTTCTTAAGTTGAAATTATAACCACATGAAACCTAACAAAACGTTGCGAGGCTCAATAATATAAACACAAAAACTCTTCTGTGATTCTACTGTGAGGTAATATATTTACTGCGATTCGTACCTTTCCGTCTCGAAGCATCACATAGTTTTCGCTATGTAAGGCTTGTGCCCCATTTAATATTCAAAATATATATGAACAACGCTTAAGGCTACCTGATAGTCCAGCAAATTAAGTGCTTGCATAAAAATAGTCTTACTTTTTAAGCAATGTTTATGATAACTAGATAATTTTGCTACATTGTAATCCCATATAGAAACTAGTTACTGATTACGCATGTTTTGATTTTGACCGATTAGATTTTGATTGTTAATCAAGAAAATAACGTAAGAATAGTTAGCATATTACGTAATTTAAGTTTGCACTTCCTTCTTAAATTAAAGTCGCAGATATTTGAAGTTGTACAAAGGGAGACTATCACGAAGTGTTGTTAGAAATACCGGTAACAATGTTGTATTGTATAAAAGGTGGAACAGGTGCGAGCAATTTATAAACTCCTCCATCTCACCAGGTGATAATCATGTGATAGATTTGTGATAGGTAGTTGTTATTGTTTAGAGTTTATTCATAGTTTGTAATACTGAGTATTTATATACATCATCACAATAAAATAATAAATATTTACATTTCCTTTGATTTTCTTTTTTAACAGCATGTGTACCATTTCAGTCGGATTAGATAAACCTCAGTGTTCTGTTGTTGATGTGAAGTTGTGTTTGGGGACTCGCTTACATGATGATAAATATCACAGACACACAAAACACGTCTTCACGTTCCAAGTCGTTTATCTATACTGAAGAATCATGTTATCTTACAAAGAGAGCTCCAATAAAGGGAAAAAACTCTTACAGTTTGAATTCCAAATTATCTCCCCTAGATCACATGACTTAACTCTTACAAGATATTATGTAATCTCATCACACCCATACAACCATATACACAACATCAGTATTATAAGACCGGAATGACAGATTCTTAACTGACAATTGAATGGCTCTGTAAAATCATGGAGCATTTTTATACTGCATTGTCCCTGGAAATTAGCAGAATTTGAATTAGATGTCTTTGCAAAATAAATCTAAGGCAACAAACAAAAACCGGTAACTTTCATGTGGTAAGGTTTTCTGATAGCCTTTTTTTTTTAACAAATCAATGTACTTAAATTTGCTAAAGTAACGATTTTATTATGGATTATTTTACATGTATGTAATGTTTCAAGGTTGACAGTGAATGTGCATTGTGAATCATTAATTAAATCTTAGTCTGCTATCTTGAACATGTTAACGTTTTCAATTTGCAGTTTTTGATTTTTTTTTTCAAATTGGAAGTAATGCTCACTAGTCCTTAAAACAGTATCTTGTTGCCATATGCAGGTATTATGGAAGTTTCTGTTTAGACATTAATGAAACTAACAAATACTTCTATCATGCGAACATCAAATCGATAAAACAAAGATTAAATGATAACAAAATGTACATTTACAAAGGTGCATTAGACCTGGTGTTTCCAAAGAGTAAGCATCTTCTGCTTCATCAACAACACCCTTCAAGTAAATCTTAGTCAAACCCAGGTATGTGAAACCCTCGAAATGGGACCCTGAGTGATGACAACATTCAGATCTACTAATTTGATCACAAGCTTCGAACACAACTGAATTCATTTGGCGCAAGTAAATTGAACAATTCTCAATTAGACTATAATTCATCAATCTCTAAACCAGGTTATATAACGTTTCCGTTAACAGTCGTCATTCTAAAAGATCTAAAACAAACGTGAGGATACCAAAAGGTGCGCCAAAACACGATAGGTTCCTCTCTTAGTCCCAATCAGTATATACTAACTTCTGGATTCGGATTGCACAACATCTTTATATGTCAAATCCGGAGTTGTCGAGTTCCTGAAAATTGACACTAATGTAATGACAAAAATCCAAAGAGGCATTTCTTTTCACGAGTAAAGAACACTACGTCCGTCTTCATATCACATAAGGAAATACCTTTTCTTAATTTTAATCAGGAATGAGAACAAGGGAAGTGCACACATCATTGAAATCTAGGTCATATGTCATTTAATGAAAAAGTAAGTTAAATATCTATTCAGGACACCTAAATTTGCAAATGTGTGAACCGATCTCGCTGAAGTTACTTTGAGTGCAGATTTGTAAGTTTCAGTAAGATGAAAGTTTGATGATAATGGCTTCACGTATATCAGAATCAAAGTAAATCTATGATAGGTTCAGGTACGTATCGGGATAATATAGACACATTGGAAGCTATAGCTCTCATCCAAATATCTACGTTGTCTGTTAGATATATTTAGTAGGCTGTTTTGGGATAGTTAAGCCTTAGATACCCTCTCTTTACTTGTAAATTTCTCTGAATGATAAATCTCTTTACACCTGTAAAATAAAATATTGTAATCAGATCTTTAAATATTTATGACTATTACTAAATCATGATTTAGGGCAAATCTACTGTATTGTGTTAGGTCAACATCAGACGAGCCCCCCGCCGAGATTTACGTGTAACAAGTAACAATATGAACTTGGGATAGAAACACACACCTGTTTTAAATACTATCCAGCGATGTATTGGAATTAAAGCAACCATCTGTAAGTAATTACAAAATGCACTTTAAACTTGTTGATGAATTGAACTATTGTCCCATTATACAGTGTTATATTAGCGTACCCGACCTAAAAAGTCTTAATCATTTCACTTGTCGCAGTATATTTATAAAATATTATCGGACAAATCTACCGGTATTACGAAGCACTTAACAGGTAATTTACACGCTTTGACACGTAAATCTCCACATCAATACTGTTACCAATCAACTTATACGCTCCCACGATACTACAGTGCATTGATGTGACACGTTCCGAAGAGTCTGGAAACTCCACACATAACAGTCCTATTGTGTTGCTGAGTTATGCTTGTTCATTCTGAAAAACGAATTTAAATGTATAGATTTACAACTGACCCCCTGTAGTCTACATTACATATAAAATAAGCCAACGTCAATTGTAAGGCACACAGATAGAGACGCGCTCACGCTGGCAGGTAAGACAGTATAAGCCAGGACATGTTGACATACTCATAATATCATTGAATATTGTTTAAATTAAGCTTAATAGCGAAGTTCATAATACAACTTAACATGTGTGGGTATTTTAGCAGTTTATTGATGATATCATCGAACACGTTCGATTATACAAAATGATACATCGCCGATATTGTAAACACTGCTTTCACGAAATACTTAACATGGCATCCATGGTGTAGATATATGTGATATATAGCAAATAGAAAACAGACAGCGTCAAGAAATGATCGGGTTTTGGACCGAAAGTTATAGATAAGATAAGGAGGCGACGCTAGCTAGAATTTTCTCGGGGTGCAATCAATTTTTTTGTTCATCTCAAATTTTAATGAATTCTCGCTTAGTTTCATTCGATCACACTTCCTGTTTTTTTCGATGACGTAACATTTCTAAGAGGTTACCGTATGTCCATATGACAGGTTTGACTTTAACCTGCAAATTCTCTTTCCCTCTCTCTTGGTGGAATGTCAAAGATACATTGGAACCAGTATAGATAACATATTCACTAAATTCATATTTAAATATGTGTTTTGTGTTGAAACGTACGAGATATCTTAATGGCATGTTTCATGTCTGTGAGGAGTTTTAGTTGAAGGCATTTTTAGTAACGTTTTGGAATTTTGTTGGAACAATGGAACTGGTTAAGAATACAAAATGTGTTCGACATCATTATTAAGGTATACAACGTGATCTCATTATCAAACATTTGCGTTATTATACTCTTCCCTTTTCAGAATATCATCACATTTGATATGATTAAAATTTCTCAATTTTCCTCTTATATTCGATTAATTCGGACCTTTGACTGATGAAACAGTTTGAAGATGTGTTTATTGAATATATGTTATTGAATATATGTATAAAATCCTACCAGTTATGCCTTGATATCTGAATGTGTTATCCATTAGCTTGTGTCTATTGTAAAGTATATTCGTTTTGTCTCTATAGGTTTTGGTAAGTATATATTTAGAATTGCAAATTCATCATATGCATTTTTTCTACTTGTTTCGGTCGCAATAATTACCAAATATTGTAACGTAATATGTGGGCCATGTTTTTAACTGGCAAAACATAGAGCTTAAAATAATTGCATATTTAAAAACTGACAACTGACACAGACAAAAACGACGAAACATCTACATATGCTGTTGTTTTGTATTCATCATTCTGCGCGTTACCGTAACTATTACTAAACTCTTAATTAAAACTAAATATTTGTATGTCTTTTGAAAAAGGAATTTAAATGTATAGATTTAGTGTGTAGAAATAATTGTAATCAACAACAAAATAAAAACAATCCAATACAGATAACTCCAGCAATCTTTCACTCGATCGCGCCCTGTAAATACAGATGGTATTGCCTCCCTTGAAGTGACATCCAAGTCTAGACGTTAAACAAAGGCTTTCTCATCACAACAACGAAAACAATTGTTGATATAAACAATAAGCAATATACTCTTTAGGTTCATTTCATCTTAAAACCGTTGAATACTAAAATCATGTTTTTAAATATGATTATCCAGATAGCGAATGTTTACGTCTTAAATGTGGATCTATTATTATATATTATGTTTCAGATTCAATAATAAATCCATATCAGCTGTTAATAGCTGTTTACTTTGGTTGTTGGGATGTCACAGTGAAGTAACACTCCTATTTCATTTATTTACTCTCTCATCAAACTTGTTTTATATAGCTTCAATGCACTGTTTGTGCTACAAAGCACTGTAAATTGATTTAGAAATAGAAAACTGGACCCTTTTGTTGGTTTCTTGGTTTGACGTATGGACATTGGGAAGTAAAGTAGGGAAAACAAATACGTCCAAAAAAATGTCATTATGAAATGTAAAAAAAAGCCATATATCCTATGTACATAACAACTCTTTAACCTAATTAATAATTTAAATTGGCAAAATTTAGATATTGAATAATATGGATGAGACATTGAATGCGTACATAACGATTTCGCTAGTCATAACAATTTAGATGCCGGATTTAGAGAAACAGTACACAGCATTAGCGAAGGGGTAGCAACAGTCACAGAAAAATATTTCTCTCGCTAATTTTTATTATTGTAGTAGATAGTTTAATGAATAATGACTGTGTCTGTAATATAGACCTATATCATTGAAGACATAGAAATGAGCATGTGGTATGTATAATGTGTAGTAAGCGTCTCGAGGATCCCATTTTTATTTATTTTTTCTTCGTTGACCTTTTTGATTAACCCAAATTACAACCACTAACAACACTCAACACCGCTGAATTATCGCCGGTTCTCCTTGGAAATTGACTTAACAAATTTACGAGCAGAAGACATATAATTACCGAGAATAATTACGGTAAACTTAGGCTGAATATCAAAGAGGGTCAGTACCTCTCAGGCACGCCATCGATCCACACGAGTGTGTCCATTACTGGGTAAATCTACGTCGCAGGTTCCCTCCCTATATCCACTTGACTACTCCTTACAGAAACATAAGTCACTAAGTGGTCGTTCTCCTTCGCCTGAACAGGATTTACAACGCTTTAATGTCATGCTTATGCTTCTCTTCCTGTCATAAAACATCTTTAAAAACGTCAATTTGTTTTAAAGCAGATATATGCATTGTTAAGAGTACTATATATTTCTCTCACTAGGAGACAAACATATTCACTGTCGATGACAGCCTTTCGAACATGTATAAGATTCATTTTTTTCCGGAGTATTACTGTGTTCTATTTCAAATTATTGTATTTTATTAATGTACATACATAGGTCTAGTATTCGTGATTTTAGACAATCACGCGAACGTCACCCTTTTTCCACCCCTAAAATCCTAGATAAAAACTTTCCTTTTCCCTGTAGCAGCATACCGACATCCTATGTGTTTGTTGTAAGTACATGTATTCGTACTATTTGTGTTAAAGCAATACATGGTACAACGTATGTAGTTATTTCTCAAATCAAGAAATGTTTCTGTCATCTTATTACACATATTTTAGTTTAAGAAATATAAAATATAAATGCTGTTGTGATATTTTTGACCATCTAATTGATTTTCGATGTCTATATCTTAATATTAGAACGTTGATGATTGGCAGACATCTGCTTGAAGGAAAAATCAATGAAAGAATATTGCATGTAACATCAAACAAATCATCGCACACAAAGATAAGACGTTATTGCGTCGAACAACACACTACTCAATCTAGAAGGGCTTTGATGTTAAATAAAACTTCATTAACAAAAAGAAATAAATGCAATCATAAGCATATAAAACGCTCTGTATAGATCTATTCGTGCAAATAGTACAGCCGGCTTGTCAAATATTTGCCTCGTCAATTGCGACATATTTTATTGACTGTATAGGCATGGGTTAATGAACCAGAGTCAGTGGACTGTTACCTTTGCTGCTTCAGTGACAAGAACCATATACATATGTGAAATGTAAGGGATGACAATATGATAGAGAGTACTATTTTTAAAATAAGCCATTTGCAGAAAAAAATGATATAAATCGTGATATTTTCAAAGAGTTTGTTACAAAACTAACACTTTTTAATTATCACTAGAATGAAAATCGATTACTAGAATTAGAAGTGACTACATCAATTCTTGGTTGATAAAAATAATAAAAAGATTAAACAGAGCGGCCCTAATCTAATTTATATAAACCCCAACGTAACCCAATCGGAAAACCACCCGGGCCTTTCCGTCTCATCTTTGGGGGGAAAAACACTTTTCGACGGATGTCAATGACCTCGTTGCGTGATTTACAATATGACCCATTCAGCTTTCTTCGTTATAGATCGAGCATGATCATGTTTACATGCAACAGTCGAAGTGAACAATGTTTAATTCCGTAAATACGTACAAAAACAACAAAGTTGACAGTTGACAGGCTATTGTATTGCTTTATTATGGGTATTTCTAATTGTGTTAATGCCGAACTCACAATTTGTTGGGGGCGAAAAAGTCGCTTTAAGCTAATAATTAAGCAAATCTGTCGTGTCAATTTCGGATAAACTATCTTGAAACATATCAAACTATCAAATCTCGAACATTATAGGTCAATCGATAATTACAATTTGACCGCTCTCACTGTGTTTTTATCTCTACTTCGTGTTTAAGCAAAATACTGCTTAAAATAAACAGTATCAAAACTATCCTGTACGTGTATTCAATTTGGTAAGTTCCTCTCTCCTTGCTTCGACATTCATTGAATTAACAGAGACGTGTCCAAAGTCGTGCTATTGATTCGAAATGCAGACGTTTTGACCAGGATATGTAAAAAGTAAAATTATTGTCTCAACTATTGTGATACCAATGTATGGTAATGTCGTTTATTATACTATTTTCACCGATATGTTATTCAATAGACTTGTATTAACGACATTATTGTCTATCTTTAACGAGTGCTATATTTACATTTACTATCGGTCGTACACAGATTTATGGTCTACCTGTCGCCAACGCCCAATGTAGTCTTTTAAACAAGAAGATAAATTTTGTATTTAATATTTTTTCTCTCGGCTGTTTAGGTATACAAATGAGATGTGTATTAGCATATATATGATCAAAGTTAATAAAACTGATAAAAATCATAGTTTATTTCTTCGATATTACAATACGTGTTTTTCACAATACAGTTTTTATATGATGTATGATAATGTTAAGGTTTAGTCAAGAGTAGGTTAGTTATGTATCATATTTATAAGAAGTCTCCGATTGTATGAATGTAACATATGGTAACAATGATAGAGAGGATTAATACCAAAGCACTATCGATGCTAACACAAACATGTCATTGTATGTTACAGATTAAATTCTTGACTCAAGACCCAAAGGTGAGCAATGAGGACGGATTAATTACAAATTGGCATTAAATCCCGTCATTTATCAGCAAGCTGACCTATACAACACCTAGCGTGATACTAATGCCTGATCTCACCAGTATATTACTTACAACATAAACCTGACAGTCGACTGTCTATATACCATACATATAGTCTATATGGAACTCGAATTCAATATTGATATACTAGGTACTGCTATATTTCGTACAGGTAAAAGCATTCGCAGGTAAATATAACCTATTTAAACAAGGGTAGTTAATACACTGATCGATCTATATGTCAAAGTGCAGAACTCCCTGTTAATCGATACACACAGAGCAACAAAATTAATGATGGGCATTCAAGCTATACCAGCTCATTCGGGCGCAAGGAATTCGATTGATACAAGCATTCTCAAGAGTAAGACGGGGTATGCCATATTAAAGGGAGGGAAGTTCTACGACCAGACACTTATCAAGCGGCTCGATCGGCTGTGTAAGGATGTGCGCGTGGAGCTGAGAGCGTTAGACAACCAGCGTAAGGCGCTGATTAACAGAATGGACAAGTCAATGAAGAGAAGTGAGAATTTGGTACAGACATATAGTCTCCCTCCTTTGAAACCATCAGGTTCAAAACAAAACAAACCAACAGCGGAGACCAGAAGAGAAAATGTTGATTTGAGTAAGCGTGTGGTCAGACACAGGGAACCCCGGAGTAGACATACCAGGGATGATACGGACCTTCAAATCACTGGCTCACACGTTCCTTATACTGGTCAAACGTTTTCAACGTCTAATAATCCAGACAACGATGTCGATGATTTAAGAGGGACAATATGCTCACCAGTGCCATCTCGAACTGATGAGGACAATGTGTCTGGTGAAACTACGGGAGAAATATTAGATCAGACACGACAGTTAAACCTGAACTCTTCATTTCCACATATAACAGTTGAAAAATGTGAGGAAGTGTTTCCGCCATTACAGAAAAGACAAAATTCTCCTCCTGAGTATGCTCTCCAGAGGTCAGAGTCTCGGACCGGAAGTTCTAATAGTCTCGAAGTACCATCTCCGATTTTGCAGAGACGGTCTCTAGACGGTAAAGTGGTGAGTGTCGTTACCCCTGGGAACATGTTTTGCTCCTTTAGTAGGTCTGAGGGCAGTATACCGGAAGCACTCAAAAGTGATCGTTGTACAGATGATCCTCGTTTTCGGGCATTGGAAGCCGTGTTAAAACCTGATACGACGAGCAAAGTACGGACAAGAACACCGACCAAAATAGACATTGAGTTTCAAACTAAATCACGGTCCCCGTCACCAAGAAGGAAGCCTCATGGACGGCTACTACGACGGGAGGACGAACGGGAATACGTTATAGCCATGACATCAAGGTCACCACCATGAATGACCATATGACCTCGATAAAACGCAATGAATGACCGTAACATGTACTACGAGGACATGACTATGAATGCTTATTTTAAGCAGTGCCAATTTGATAATATTCGTATGTGATGTTGATAACCTTGTCCTTGGATCTTTTTTCAGTGGGAAAATATTGTAACTGGATCTGATCATGAAATACTAAGGCAAGTAATTTCCTTTTGTGATCAATACCATATCAAAGACAGAACATTGCTGTACAGTATTCCATTTCTACATTAAATCGTCCAAGCTATTGGGCATATTCTTGTGAATCAGAATTTATATGCTTTCAATAAGGAATTGACGTGCGTCATGCACTTGCAAGAAATAATCAGGCACGATAAAGGATTATAAAATAAGGATTATTTCTGGAGAACCAATACTCGCAGCGCAGAGTCGATTTGGTACTTCATCATAATGTGCAACTCGGAACGTAATAGACAATGTGTGTGTGTTTTTTTTCTATCGCTGATGACAATTGCTCATGGACATGTTTTTTACGCAATATTCACTTTTCTCTGGCATGGAAGGTGATGTATGCACTATATTTGGTTCTGGCACGATAGCGATTGTAAAACTACGACTTTTTGCCATTTGGCACGCCTCCGCTTGGAGTATGTTTGAATCATTTATTTAAGTTTTAAAAATTCTATATTTGTACATAGTTTCAATTCAATCATATCATCTGTAATTTATCTATATTGCTTTTATCAACAAATTATAGATTATTTGTTAATTATCTTCAATTACGTAAGACTAACAGGGAACCCTATAAAATATATAGTTAACAACCTGCTATCTTATCTTGGTTTTCAGGGCTCTGTAGTTGTGTAGTGATGAAATATGTATAACTTTTCCTAGATTTATTAAAATTTGTTGAGCCTATAACATGAATTGAAGTCGTGAATTTATCAACGGAAATAGAACAACTCGCTACTTGTATGTCGAATTCCAATTACAATTTCTTATCAAGAATAGTCTGTTTTAATTAAATATTGTTTTGTTTGTTTTCATTGAAAACATATGTAAAGTTTATGCATTTGTACAACATTGCATGATTCATGCAGGATATAGTTTGATTATTTATATGAGGTACACATTTATTGGTAGAGCAGTGCATTAGTCAAATATCAATTATACACCAATGTAGTATATCATGCAGATAAACTAGTACAGCATAATACATACATACATCGGATATAAAACATACTATAATTCAACATGCAGGAAGTAGAAACAAGGAGTTCGTACATTACAAAGTATCATAACAAAAAACAAAACAAAAAACACAACTTGTGAAATAGCTAGTGCAACACACTATTCTTTGATACATTTTAAATCAAATGTTAACAACACATCTTAATTTACTATTTTGTATATCAAATTGTACACCACTCCAGAATAGGATATTTTGTATATCAAATTGTACACCACTCCAGAATAGGATATTTTGTATATCAAATTGTACACCACTCCAGAATAGGATATTTTGTATATCAAATTGTACACCACTCCAGAACAGAATATTTTGTATATCAAATTGTACACCACTCCAGAAAAGGATATTTTGTATATCAAATTGTACACTACTCCAGAATAGGATATTTTGTATATCAAATTGTACACCACTCCAGAATAGGATATTTTCTTATATTTCTTAGTACGGTATTCTATAATTAGTTTATACTTTGTTTATTCTTTCATAACATCAGAGTTTGTTTTCTGCCTATCTCATCAAATCTAAAAACAGGATAAATAACCGTATTAATGACATGTGATGTTTATTCAAAGATGGCATGTGATAAGCCACATGGAGTACAACAAAAACAACAAAGCACTTCTATTAGGCTACACACGAGATATAATACAACACATTGTTTAATAGAAATCACGTGCTCCAATGTTTTTTTTATAAATGCGGTCAGGGTCGGGTCAACAACGTGCAGTGTGCATGCAATCACAGCGTTCTGTGTGGCTTTCCCAGCTTTGAAGGCTACATCTATGTAACTTCATTTGTATCCACTGACAACATCAAAGAAGGTTTATTTAGAGGATACATCATTCTTTCTATAGTTATTGTAATATATTTACTATTTCAAAAACAAGGGTTTCAGTTCCGGTCATAAAACTGCAATAATTCTCGTTTTAGCCATATCAAATTATTTTAATAAGTGTTCTTCTTCGGCAAATATAACATTGTGTTTGTGTTTTGAACATTTTAACAGCTCTATATTTCTGGATTTCAGTAGACGTTTTAACATTTGGAACTATTTTCTAGATTTAGGTCAACACATTGTTTGTAACCATGTTAAACATCACCACGTAACATTGGTTTACACCGATTTTGACGTTTAAACGAGGGGGATGAAATGGGATTTTTTATTGTGTACATCCAAATGTCATCCATTAATTCAAAAATGTAATGTGAATGTCACTTAATGCGTATCAGTAATGTCCTTATTTACTAGTATATCGCTAACTCGTTACAAACGTAATTTGTCTAGTATATGCATAAAAGTACCTTCCAATGATAAAGCTACATGGCGAAAATAGCGATAACGTCGAGGGAATTAAACAGATGTGTTTTTAAATAAATAGCTGTTGGCAATATTCCAGTTTGACATATTTTATCGACGAAATTATTTAAGGAATCAATCCATTATTACACTTTAATGCGTGGAGTATCTAACTAATGAGATGTTTCTTCAACCATATTCAGAACTAGCTCGATATGTACTTCATCACGTACAGCATTTGGGAGACAAACATTGGACTAGTCTTTCGGCTGATTTGTTTTTATGAACCTGTTTTGACAAGATATTTACATTGCCAGTCACCTTGTCAACCTCGACACTTGGTGTATATGCGCTATAGTTGAAAGAGAGTACATTAAAGGTACTTTGCCAGCGAAGCAGAACACATGAATATTCCAGCAGTTGTGCTTTTTAATGTGTATGCATATGATATTATGTATTGCATTATCGGGAAAAATGCAGCATAAAATATCAATGACCATGTTCATTTTACAACATTTTAATTATGCTATATAATTCTTTAATTATTTATCTTAGTTATGAAAGGAAATTTGGCTTGAACAATGATTAAGTGTATCACACCGGTTGCATGTTCTTGTTCAACAAACTAAATGGCTTCAAAATGACTATGATGATGATAATTGCCGTTCTATTGACATTCTATTGACTAACTCCGAATGTCCTTCTCCAAGACATTTGCAAATTGGATGTTACAGCAACCGTTTCGACACTCCATGGTTTCAAAGTATGAACAAAAAGCAGAAACATACGAAAAACTGAGAGTCGTTACATAACCTGGTAATTGCTTACAAACCATCTTTGTTATCTTCTGAGAGAGAAGAAAGAACAAAAATAACACGTAGCAACAAAACATGATAACGTATGCACGTTAATGCTATATTTATTGATATACGATCCTATGTATATGTATATACATGCATATAAATAAACAATTATTACTTGCTATAGAGAGATGCTTCTGAAAGGCACTTGCTTGCGAATAACACATTATTCGACGATTATATATTCTGGACGACATGTCAGCTCAATGCTTTAATATATTTAATAATTAGCCCAATTTTTTTTTAAATGCAAACTGTTATACTGAGCACTGTATACACATGTTTTCGGTAAATTACTGTTCGTGTTTGTTCCAATTTGTCATATGTCACTATAAGACTATATGACACCATATAACTTTGGCCAAATTTAAATTCATCACATGAAGTGTGATAAGACTGACTGAACATTCTAAGCGAATATGCGAAATATGTTTAAAACTCCTTCATGGGAATTTTCTTTGAAACCTCAACTGTTTTTGTGTAGGATTTGAACGAGTATATGCACAATATGAAAAGCAATTACAGACTTATAGTACATATCGAAATGTCTTTTTCCAATAGAAAGATTGCTATTAAAATCACTGCCAGATTACGTGGACCCCTGAAAAGGCATCACGATCACTACAAAACATTTATATTGCCGCCATCCCCAGTCCCAGACAGGAGGTATGTGAAACGTGCGTATAGATGATGTATTAATTGGTTAGACGTAGTAAGTTACTAAACTAGATATTGAACATTTGCATTCTAATTCCTCTGGGTGGAAATAAAACCCGGACATTCCAATAAAATTATGCTTTATTGATAGGCAAAAGCAATTGATCTCTAAGTGAATGGATAGCTGTGGTTCCGTATCCAAGGTTGCAGACATTGCCCTTGGCGAACACAATTATGTATGTGCTGTGAGAAACTGCATTAATGTCAAACTAGTATTGACAAAAGCTTCAGAATAATACGAGATATTGACAGATGAGCAACTTTATCGCTGAGATTAATAAGGTCGTCCTCTATTAGCATTTTTATTTAGTTGATGACAATGTATCTTCCTTTCAAACTGTTTCTGTACGGGGTTGATAAGGATTGATAACATGCACACAACTAAATAATGCGCTACATTTCTAACAGGAAACGAGTATAGCGTAACGTTTGTGCGCTGGTAAAAAAGGTTTATAGATGACTGCTCTACAGATATATTCCAAATGCTTTTGTATGATGCAACAATGAAATACAGATGAAGACATTATTTTGTTGGTTACATGAAACATCAATTATGTTAATTTGTTCCAAGGATCGTTGCGTTCATAACATTAAGATAGGAAATGTTGTTTGTTGTCATATTACAGATTTGTCAATGGAATAAATTCACCGTTACACGCGAAAAGTATATGTTTCCATTCTTCGGGAAAATCTAATGACTTGATAGTAACAAAGATACTTTTTTATTATTATTTTTTAATTGCATTTCTCTTTCTTCTTCTGTAAAGCGCATGGTTTACTACATGATAGACTAGAGTGTTAAAAGCTTATCGTTATTTGGAGCCAACATCTACATATACAATTGTACGTGCATCACTAACATCAAAACGTTTTACTAAGATTTATGACTTTTTAAAATACACATAGTTAAGCGTTATAAAAGCAGTCTGGTTGTAGACATGTTTTCATGATCAATCAGTTTTAACAAACATGTCAAACACACGCTATCTGTAAAAAAGAGGCGCCACATTGTGAGTTGTGCTGAGATTGTGGAGATGCGGAGACCTTATCAATTGCACATTCTCATTGAATAATGAACTGTTTGAAGAGAGTGTAAGCAAGTCCACACCAGCTGTTATTAGTGGAACAATATGTTGAAAAAGGGCCGTTTTATAAACAAATAGTAATTCAAACTTAATATCGATGAAAAGCACGAAACATTCACCAAACAGCACATTTTCACGGAATTAACGATTAAAAATTCAATCAAATTCAATGGGTATGATAACAAGTTGTTGGGATAGTTTAAGTCCATTGTAATATATTGATAAAAGGAAATTTCATTTCATATCATCTTTGATGACAAGATTCTTTTTGGTTTAGTTTTTGTGGGTAAAAATTAAAAAATTAACATAAGTTGATTAAAGTTTAATATGAAATAAAAAAAAGCTTTTTATCAAATATAACTAAGAAATCTTCCATTTTGACAGGTTTTCAAATTAAAATGTGAAGAATAAACATAAACGAAGACAATGATATCTTTCACGCAGATTTCAGTTCATGATCATTATAAAGTAACTGTCAATATTATGACGTCGCTAACGATTTCTGGCTGGCGCTGGTAATGAAAAACGCCCTAGGGTATATTATCCTAGTTATATCTGCAAAAATATATTACATGGGGGATTTCACTGGATAACAGGCTGGTCATGCCAATACTTATGATAAAGCTATGGCTAATGTTTACAGGCATGAGAAATAATGCAGAACCAATGCTTTTTAAAATAATTGATAAGTTGTTGTTTCATTTCCGATTGTCCAAAGAAATAATATTAAATTATTTACTATGAGAATTTTTGTACTGATCTTAGATCCTCATATTATGGTGTTAAGGTTTTCCCAGGTTTTGATTGAAATTAGTGTTAGAGGATATAATCTGTTTCCTTTTATTCCTCTCCCATATCTACCTGTACGTGTTACACTGGGATCAATTTGTGTGTGTAACGTCAAACGGTAGGATCATTGTTATTAAAGGATAGTTGGAGTGCTTATTGATTCCGATTCATCACATTGAATACCATAACTCAATGACCTTTGTCTAATTACCTGTAATCAAGAGACTCTGCTGCTGACGGTTCCCCAGAGTAAAGACCATTCGATCACACAAATTGTACGATCTATTGCAATATAAGTATATGTAGTTGTCATTTTCCACCGAAACAACAAGCGAAGCACCAATCAACATAGTCTTCCTTGTTGGTATTGATTTCACAGGTAAATTCATGAAAAATAGAAATTAAACTTAACCTTCGCACAGAAGATATTTCCAGAAAAAGGGGTATTTCAAATATAAGTAAATACGACATAGTATACCAACATGGAAACAGAACCATAATTCCAACCCGAAATCAATAACGTGAGGTTTAACACGAAATATCGAATAACAGGGAGACCACTAACAAGTACAGGGATAATAGAACAGGCGTTCCAGTAGTGAAAGCGTTTTCTGCTTCATCCACAACACGATATGTGGGACACAAAATTAGGTCAAATTCAGTTGAAGTAAGATATTTAAAACGAGAACTGGGGTGTTGACAGCAAAGCACATTGACAGCAGCAGATCAACCTCTATTGTTTTATCTTTCAAATTGTTTCCAAAATAACGTAAATAATTGGATTCGAAAGGAAAGCTTATTAATTGATGCTTAAACAACAGGGAATACCGAAATCATAACGAAATCGAAATTTCTACTCAAATTCAATGAAACAACAACAAAACGAGAATTAAAAAAAACCTGTTTAGACCTTGAAAATGTGCAGGGAGATAATACTGCACAAGGAAACACACTATTTCTAAATGTAATCATGATGTCGTCCATCATTTTTTTCCTGAGATTTCCATCACCATGCATCTCTCGAAACCTTGTGTTGTTAAGTATTCTGTCAGTAACGAATGACGAGGGAACCTCCAGTGTTCGGTACTACTTAGAATTTACATATATACTTTACTTAGTATGTTAATTAGTTAGATAGCATTAATCAATAATTGATAATTGATGTAGTTGATATCACACACACGACGAAATATCTGGCAACAATATGTAACTTTAATTTTATATGATGTTAATCAATGGATTCATTATAGTCAATTAATTGACAGTTTTGGAGATCACCGTCATATTTTGTTCTTTAAGTGCTACATTTCTTCTGTTTTCATCGTGTACATTTGTTAAATAATTAGTGTTATACAAGGTATCTGTGACTTTCTTTGTTATTATTTGTACGGAGAAGCTATTTTCGGTGTGCTCTGTCACGTGCTATCTAGTAATGACGTCATAACCATCATGTAGGGGTAATCACATTTACTGTCAGACAAATACGAGATCAAATCGTTGTACCAAAATATTCATCACGGTTTTCATTATATCATAAGGGTATGTTACTTGCATTGTAATTATTTGTATGGAGCAGCTATTTTCGGTGTTCTATGTCAAATGCTATCCAGAAATGACGTCATTACTATCATATTTATGGGTAATGACATTTACTGTCAGACAAATACCAGGTCGAATCGGTATACCAGCACATTTCATGGTGGTTTTCATTATTTAATACCCACTCACGGCTATAGGATTAGCGGCTGATATAGTCACTTTTGCCAAATCTAGTTGTATAAGGTAGCAATGCCACGGAATTGTTACCAAACACTGTGACTATTACCGAACAGCCAACTCAGCACGCCAAGAGCTTGCCTTGGTACATGTAACAAACATGTAGACTGGCAAACAATTCAATGAGCGAAATCAGCATTTTCGATTGTGTTGCTAAAACATATTATTTGGTTATACATGTCAGATTTCCTGACCTAATACCGGTATTCATCTTGGGAAATCATTCATTTGTGTTCCAGAATTAAATTAAAATATATCGATCCTTGTCAAATGCTACCGTTAATACCTCTTCGCATTATGCAAACTTGGGGACAGCATGCCAGCCTTAGGGACAAATATAACATTTAATGTACAATTATTTCATTGTTTACGTTGCAATGGTAATGTATTGCAGTCAAAAATGAACTCCCCATTGATCAAACTGACGACAGAGGTTCTGATACCTTGAAATTGTTTTTGTTTTTATTTTAGGGGGGGAGGGGGGGGGGGGGACTTTCTTCTCCGCTTTTTTGCGAATAAACGATTTACTATTAAAGACAACAAATATCTTTTTTATACAAAGTGTATATCGTTCATGTAATCAAAGAGCTTTAACGCGAAATAGCTGAGGTCCAAAAAATGCAGGCTCAGCATCAAAGGGAAATTTAATATCAGTAATAATACAGTAAACAACACATGGTATAAAATAAAACAGCAAAACAAGTTAACACGGAACTTGGAGCAAAACCTCATTCATAAAATGCAAATCAACCTTACGTGCCCTCCAGCATTAATATGTCTGTCAAGGCAGTCAGTCATGTCGATGTTTACACGTTCGTGATTTTTATTTGTTAAAGCTGATTAAACATCTTAAATATAAAAATAAATACCGGAATCATTATGTATGGGGATTGAACATTTTTTAATCAATTGAGACTTACTAGAGGGTTTTAATTAAAATGGAATCAAATTTATGCATATTATATGGTCCATTTCGGAGGTTGTTGGCTAATTGTAATTTATCTTTTATTGACCCTTGATGAGGTCAACATGGTGTTATTATCAACTAGTAAAACAATATTAACTGAGAACAAAGACAGAGGTCAGTATTTTGTTCAAGATCGATGCAACACCATCTTACTCGAGATCAAATGTCCTTACTTTTATATTACATTTGCATTCTTTACCAATAATTTTCTTTGTGTGAATATATTATCGTAGCTTGAACAATGCGACAAAAAACGTTTTAACAAAGGAAATACCTTTGTTTGAAGATCAATCCTATCCTATATTAATCCTATATAATTTTTCAGTTGCCAATACATTTGATGTGAAAATACAGGAAATGTACTCCGGGGTCCATATGGTCCGGTTCAAAATTTAAAGTCAATGAGTAAATATGGTATGTATTTACCTGCACTTAATCATAAAAATCGAAAAAGTGTCATATCTACACGTTAAAATTTATAAGACGATTCCTATTTAATGATGCTGCCACAGGGGCCGCTTTATAGTGTAATTTCACTGAAATGTCATGTCACAGGTACCTTCTCATGATGTATTCACAGTCTATTATACCAACAACGGAATGGGTCAGTTATTTCATTATCGCTTTGATTACTAGAAGCAAGAAGGAAGAAAAAAGCATCAATTGAATTATCTAGGTATGCTTAAACCTGTGCACTGAGCATCAGCCTTCCTCCAATGGATGAATACCCAATCAAATACCAACATTGAGGCATCTGGGGTGTCTATCTAGAGGGAAGAGAACAAACAAGACGCCTCTTATCAATAATGCAATTGATGAAGCACGAGCATTTCTTATGCTGTTATGTTGATCTTTTTTTTTTTTTTTCTTTTCTTTTTTTTGCATATCTTCGCATAGGTTGACAACAACTTCTCCCCAAAAGCACCTGTCCAGTAGCCGCCTTATAGTATCCTACGAGTATCTAGTCTCCTTCATTTCTGCCTCTTCCCTTCCATTACACTCTCTTTCCAGGTGGTGCCGCTTCACTTATCTTCTTCCAACACTATCTTTCTTCATCACCAGTACATGTCCCAGATATATCCACCATCTGTGCTTTATCTCCACGTTGACGTTCTCTGCTAAAATAGCACTGACATTGATCATGTGTAATCTGAACTTTGGCTTTCCTTCATTTCAAGATGCTGTCAATTTTTTGAAATTCTGTTGATGCTTTATCTATTCTGATGTTGACCTCTTCCTTGACTTCACCGTTTGTGTTTTGACAAATCTCACAACTCAACATAATCTATGTACTTCCTCCATATCTCCCCTATCTATAGGGATTTTGCTCGTGCTTCTTTTGTTCATCCTTAATGCATTCAAATGGTGAAGACGACAAATTCCTTTGCGAATTATCAGGTCAGACTTATCTGGCTATTTCATTCATTTGGTTTATTTTTTTGTTTTACGTCCTTTTAACAGCCAGGGTCATTTAAGGACGTGCCCAGTTTTGAACTCGCCGAACCCAGAGGTGAAGGTCGGGACACTTTAACCACTCGGCCATTGCGGCCCCTCTTATTTTATTCAAACAACATTTCTGAATCTTTAATCCGTAACCATTATTGTCATGTTGTCTAATGTGTCACACCTACATTTATCTCACAACCTTACTGAGAGGGAAGGTCATTACCACCTGAAATTGCTGATCAATCGTCAGTCCTTCGTCACGTTTCTGTCTCTTATTATATTTCAGGTATGTGTGTCCAGTGTTGAAAATGTTGGCGTTACCTGTCAAATAACATATACATAGATATGACATCACCACATAATTGATACCAAAACACTACTGCAAAATGCTGTTATCATTGAGAGAGACGCCCATGTAGCATATGTCCAAAGAAATGATTTAAAGGACGCGCAACTGAATCTAAGGGTAAGTATCGGCTTCTTATGGGTCAGACCGCAGCTATCTAGTCGGTGTTTTATCACTGGTATCGATATATCTGACCCATGGCAGTTGCGTTGTTATTGTCGACGCTCAGTCGATTGTTTTCCAACATGCATAGGCTATTTGGCAATGCATGTTCCTTCCCTTCAGCTTTATCGCTAGTTTATATCAGATTCCATCGATTAACCACACGGGGAAGCTTTTCACGTGATTGCGTCTGGTAAAGTGACGTCACACATAGCCGTTACTTTGTTTACTTTGTGACATTTTAGATTATGTACTGCGTACCCAAGACATGGCTTGGTATACAATTACTAATAGGCTTTACCTAAGTTTCGACGTCATCAACACATGAACACTGGCTTACATTTTATGTAAGCGATAGTTTGGCGTCAAACATATACTTTTTTGTCTCTGTGTTTTAACAGCATAGAGATATATGTTATACACTGCTTGGGTTTAAAATTGATATTATGTAATCTGTATGATTTGGCGCAATGCCTTTCACAACCAAGGTTTTATTCACACTGTGACGTCATACATTGTTTCTATTTCACTTTCCTTTCACAACTAAGGATTTATTCACACCACTGTGACGTCATACATTGTTTCTATTTCACTCCCCCCCCCCCCCCCCCCCCACCCCCCACCCCCCACCCCCCACCCCCCACTTCCCATCAACAAAGGAATGTTTACAGAAATTTCTATAATCATGAAATGACTAACGACTGGATAACGTTAAAAGCCATATGCAGAAAATGTCTCCAAGAGAATGACTTTCACCACACTGAAAAAAAGATATTAGTAATGTATCTGGACAAAAAATCTTTAATAAGATTCAACAATTTGGATATGTATAAAAACACAGAAGGTTTATCTTTACACAAATAGTATACGTAACAATACGTAAGAGTGTCGGTGAAACGTTTCAAGACCTACCGGTTACCATTTCATAATATATAAGTACATGTAAACACGATTTACGCTCACACAGTCAGTCAGAGCCTGACAAAGACACAAGTCAGTCTTAAAAACACGTTGTGACGACACTCACACGCCTTGTTAAGTATAATGTTTGTGTAAAGATAAACATTATATATTCTGGATTGAATATGTTTAAGAACTAGATAAGTTGTTGAAGAATTATGTCATTAACAGACATTATCCAACAGAGAGCGATTATCAATGACAGAATATTATTAATTCAGTAAACTGTTGTAAAAATCAATAGGAATTGATTGTCAATATGTATTAAATGGTTCCTAGACCATAAACTTGCATAGCAATCCTCCAAACCTGATAATCAGGGTACGGCGGAAGTTCCGAGGATTTCAATTATCAATTACAAAGGACGATATTGGTGATGCCATTAGCAGTCAGCTATTTATTCTAATGCAGAATAATAATAGGTATCAAATTCGTTATAGAATATCTCATCTGGGCAGTAGGAGGTAGTTTATGGATATTCTTATGTTGAAATAGTTCGTTAACACTGTAAAATATAGCAAAGATGTTATGCTTTATTAATGAATATCAGGTGTGAAACAGGCATTTGACAAGTAATGTATCGTGATATTTTCTGGAAAAAAACAACACGAAAGAAAATTGGTTAATGAAGCTATTTCATGACTGATAATAAGTGTATTAAGCTAAAGACAGTTTAAGGGTATCGATTTTCACCTGTTATAGAACTGTTTGTTTATTATCACTACCATCTTAGTGTGAGCACCTGTTTTAACGCTGATCAATAACCCATTCTATTGATGTAGTCTTCCTTTTATAAGTTCCTGTCAGCAGGTATGCCCCGTCCTTCTGGGATATATTTAGCAGCGGTTCTAAAATATGGCGTGACCCAACCTCAATTATCGAATGCCATATTTATATACAGGCGGCCATACTGGGGAGGATCGATCGTCCAATGTGTCAGTTCCATGTACTGATGGGTTTGTTTTGTAGATGAGAAAGACTTTTCATATCGTTCGTTGCAGATTGTTGGAAATAATGCATTTGTCTATCACGTGTGTGCTTGGATAAGGTGTCACATAAACGTGCTTATATATAACAGACACATATGATATATATAAAGTATGCGCAAACATTTAAATAAAAGTTCGTTCTTTTTATCGTGCTATTTTGAACTGAAATAAGCCGTGCTACATTAGGTAGTCTTTTTTACAACGACCTAGAAAACATTGGTTAATCTGTTTTACACCGACCTAGACAACATTTGGTAGTGTGTTTTACACCGTGCTAGACAACGTTGGGTAGTCTGTTTTACACCGACCTAGACAACATTTGGTAATCTGTTTTACACCGAGCTAGACAACATTGGGTAGTGTGTTTTACACCTACCTAGACAACATTTGGTAATCTGTTTTACACCGTGCTAGACAACGTTGGGTAGTCTGTTTTACACCGACCTAGACAACATTTGGTAATCTGTTTTACACCGACCTAGACAACATTTGGTAATCTGTTTTACACCGTGCTAGACAACGTTGGGTAGTGTGTTTTACACCTACCTAGACAACATTTGGTAGTCTGTTTTACACCGAGCTAGACAACATTGGGTAGTCTGTTTTACACCGTGCTAGACAACATTGGGTAGTCTGTTTTACACCGTGCTAGACAACATTTGGTAATCTGTTTTACACCGTACTAGACAACATTGAGTAGACTGCTTTACACCGTTGTAGACAACATTGGGTAGTCTGTTTTACACCGTGCTAGACAACATTGGGTAGTCTGTTTTACACCGTGCTAGACAACATTTGGTAATCTGTTTTACACCGTACTAGACAACATTGAGTAGACTGCTTTACACCGTTGTAGACAACATTGGGTAGTCTGTTTTACACCGTGCTAGACAACATTGGGTAGTCTGTTTTACACCGACCTAAACAACATTGGGTTGTCTGTTTTACACCGACATAGACAACATTTTGTAGTATGTTTTACACCGACCTAGACAACATTGTGTAGTCTGTTTTACACCGTGCTAGACAACATTAGGTAGTCTGTTTTACACCGTGCTTGACAACATTAGGTAATCTGTTTTACACCGACCTAGACAACATTGGGTAGTCTGTTTTACACCGTGCTTGACAACATTAGGTAGTCTGTTTTACACCCTGCTAAACAACATTAGGTAATCTGTTTTACACCGACCTAGATAACATTGGGTAGTCTGTTTTACACCCTGCTAAACAACATTAGGTAATCTGTTTTACACCGTGCTTGACAACATTAGGTAGTCTGTTTTACACCCTGCTAAACAACATTAGGTAATCTGTTTTACACCGACCTAGATAACATTGGGTAGTCTGTTTTACACCGACCTAGACAACATTGGGTAGTCTGTTTTACACCGTGCTACACAACATCGGGTAGTCTGCTTTACACCGTGCTAGACAACATTATGATGTCTATTTTACACCGACATAGACAACATTTTGTAGTATGTTTTACACCGACCTAGACAACATTGTGTAGTCTGCTTTACACCTTGCTAGTCAACGTTGGGTAGTCTGTTTTACACCCTGTTAAACAACATTGGGTAATCTGTTTTACACCGACCTAGATAACATTGGGTAGTCTGTTTTACACCGACCTAGACAACATTGGGTAGTCTGTTTTACACCGACCTTGACAACATTGGGTAGTCTGTTTTACCCCGTGCTTGACAACATTGGGTAGTCTGTTTTACACCGACCTAGACAACATTAGGTAGTCTGTTTTACACCCTGCTAAACAACATTAGGTAATCTGTTTTACACCGACCTAGATAACATTGGGTAGTCTGCTTTACACCGACCTAGACAACATTGGGTAGTCTGTTTTACACCGACCTTGACAACATTGGGTAGTCTGTTTTACACCGTGCTAGACAACATTGGGTAATCTGTTTTACACCGACCTTGACATCATTTGGTGATCTGTTTTACACCGTGCTAAACAACATTAGATAATCTGCTTTACACCGTGCTAGACAACATTGGGTAGTCTGCTTTACACCGTGCTAGACAACGTTGGGTAGTCTGTTTTACACCGTGCTAGACAACATTGGGTAGCCTGTTTTACACCGTGCTAGACAACATTGGGTAGTCTGTTTTATACCGTGCTAGACAACATTGGGTAATCTGTTTTATACCAAGCTAGACAACATTGGGTAGCCTGTTTTACACCGTGCTAGACAACATTGGGTAGTCTGTTTTATACCGTGCTAGACAACATTGGGTAGTCTGTTTTACACCGTGCTTGACAACATTGGGTATTTTGTTTAACACCGAACTAGACAACATTATGATGTCTATTTTACACCGACCTAGATAACATTGGGTAGTCTATTTTACACCGTGCTAGGCAACGTTAGGTAGTCTGTTTTACACCGTGCTAGACAACATTGGGTAGTCTGTTTTACACCGTGCTAGACAACATTGGGTAGTCTGTTTTACACCGTGCTTGACAACATTGGGTAGTCTATTTTACACCGACCTAGACAGCATTAGGTAGTTTGTTTTACACCGACCTAGACAGCATTAGGTAGTTTGTTTTACACCGACCTAGACAACATTGGGTAATCTGTTTTACAACGACCTAGACATCATTTGGTGATCTGTTTTACACCGTGCTAGACAACATTGGGTATTTTGTTTAACACCGACCTAGACAACATTATGATGTCTATTTTACACCGACCTAGACAACATTGAGTAGCCTGTTTTACACCGAGCTAGACAACATTGGGTAGTCTGTTTTACACCGACCTAGACAACATTGAGTAGCCTGTTTTACACCAAGCTAGACAACATTGGGTAGTCTGTTTTACACCGTGCTAGACACCATTGGGTAATCTGTTTTACACCGACCTAGACAACATTGGGTAGTCTGTTTTACACCGTGCTTGACAACGTTGGGTAGTCTGTTTTACACCGTGCTAGACACCATTGGGTAGTCTGTTTTACACCGTGCTAGACAACATTGGGTAATCTGTTTTACACCGACCTAGACAACATTGGGTAGTCTGTTTTACACCGTGCTTGACAACGTTGGGTAGTCTGTTTTACACCGTGCTAGACAACATTGGGTAATCTGTTTTACACCGACCTAGACAACATTGGGTAATCTGTTTTACACCGTGCTAGACAACATTGGGTAGTCTGTTTTACACCGTGCTAGACAACATTGGGTAGTCTGTTTAACACCGACCTAGACAACATTGGGTATTTTGTTTTACACCGACCTAGACAACATTATGATGTCTATTTTACACCGACCTAGACAACATTGAGTAGTCTGCTTTACACCGTGCTAGACAGCATTGGGTAGTTTGTTTTACACCTACCAAGACAACATTGGGTAGTCTGTTTTACACTGTGCTAGACAACATTGGGTAGTCTGTTTCATACCGTGCTAGACAACATTGGGTAGTCTGTTTTACATCGTGCTAGACAACATTGGGTAGTCTGTTTGATACCGTGCTAGACAACATTGGGTAGTCTGTTTTATACCGACCTAGACAACATTAGGATGTCTATTTTACACTGATCTAGACAACATTGGGTAGCCTGTTTTACACCATGCTAGACAATATTGGGTAGCCTGTTTTACGCCGGGCTAGACAACATTGGGTAGTCTGTTTTACACCGTGCTAGACAACATTGGGTAGTCTGTTTTATACCGACTTAGACAACATTAGGATGTCTATTTTACACCATGCTAGACAATATTGGGTAGCCTGTTTTACACCGATCTAGACAACATTGGGTAGTATGTTTTACACCGGGCTAGACAACATGGCGTAGCCTGTTTTACACCGAGCTAGACAATATTGGTTAGTCTGTTTTACACCGACCTAGAAAACATTGGGTAGTCCGTTTTACTCTTTGATAAAGTGATCTGTTAGGATGTTGTAGCATTGATATCTGTGTTGTGTTTAAGCTTGATAGCAGAATGCCTTCCTCCGGGAACTATAATTCTGGTTTGCGTTAGAATAGGATTATCCGATAGGACATATTATTGCTTGATAGTGCCTTGGAGAAGATAAACGACATAAAATCAGTCACATGACACGGACAGAAATAACAGAAATACGCCGCACAAATAAATGAATACATTGTTCCCTTCGCGTTTGTATCGAATTGCTGCACCAGTAAGTTTGTTGTTGGATCAAATTGATGCTATTGTACAAGACCAATGAATATGTTAATAAAGACACGTTTATTTCCAAAAAAGTGACATTTATGTGAAGAAAAAATCGAAAGACAACAAAAACCAAAAGAAGTAATACCAGCACAATACGATGTTAATTAACACCATATCAAGAGATATGTGGTGCCTATGACCGCGTCAAAGATATAGCAGTGCTTCTCTAAAGCTGCTTGGTCCTTTTTAGTCTTCAACTTTCGGGATCGTCTATTGTATGTAGTGTAAAACAATAATGTTCACGAATAAAATTACACTTTCTTCTCCAGATGATCTTCACCATGTAGCCCTCATGGAAATGATATAATTTTACATAACTAATTACATTTCTTCAGGCAGTACAGTCTGTCTTTCTTTATATCAAGCTATGATTGACACAAACAATACCCTAATAATTACTTCTTCTTCAGATAATGGGATCCTTCACTATGTCAAGCTACCACTGTCACAAAACATCCACCTTACGTACTACTTCTTGTGGCAGTCTAGTGAGGTCCATCACTATGTATAGCTGTGATTGACACAATCATTCACCTTAGTAATGACTTAATCTTTAGATAGTGGAATCCTTTACTTTGTCGAGTTATGTTTGACACAAACATTCTCCTTACTTATTTCTTCTCTATGACGAGCTAGTATACGACATACACATGCCTTACTTATAATTTATTCCGCAGCGACTTTAAAACTTATAACCATATCGACCGACACATGGAGTGACAATAACATTCGAGTTACGTGTACTGATATAGTCTATGTCAGAGATCTGGGGCCTTTACTATATAAAGTCTAGCAATAAAACATATCATTGGGATCTCTTCTTTGTCATCCTATAGTATAGTATAGGCAATAATGTCTCCTTCATTGATTCAATATTCTTCACCATCTCGGCCTGAATTACTCAGATTATCAATGTATATTATACCAATATCACTAACTACGTATAACGCCAATCTCAGTTACAAACGTGATTATCAATGTATATTATATCAATATCACTTACTATAACGCCAACCTCAGTTACAAACGTAATTATCAATGTATATTATACCAATATCACTTACTATAACGCCAACCTCAGTTACAAACGTGACTATCAATGTATATTATATCAATATCAATTACTATAACGCCAACCTCAGTTAAAAACGTGATTATCAATGTATATTATATCAATATCACTTACTATAACGCCAACCTCAGTTACAAATCAGTTACAAACATGATTATCAATGTATATTATACCAATATCACTTACTATAACGCCAACCTCAGTTACAAACGTGATTATCAATGTATATTATACCAATATCACTTACTATAACGCCAACCTCAGTTACAAACGTGATTATCAATGTATATTATACCAATATCACTTACTATAACGCCAACCTCAGTTACAAACGTGATTATCAATGTATATTATATCAATATCACTTACTATAACGCCAACCTCAGTTACAAACGTGATTATCAATGTATATTATATCAATATCACTTACTATAACGCCAACCTCAATTAAAAACGTGATTATCAATGTATATTATATCAATATCACTTACTATAACGCCAACCTCAGTTACAAACGTGATTATCAATGTATATTATACCAATATCACTTACTATAACGCCAACCTCAGTTACAACTGTATATTATATCAATATCACTTACTATAACGCCAACCTCAGTTAAAAACGTGATTATCAATGTATATTATATCAATATCACTTACTATAACGCCAACCTCAGTTACAAACGTGATTATCAATGTATATTATATCAATATCACTTACTATAACGCCAACCTCAGTTACAAACGTGAATATCAATGTATATTATATCAATATCACTTACTATAATGCCAACCTCAGTTACAAACGTGATTATCAATGTATATTATATCAATATCACTTACTATAATGCCAACCTCAGTTACAAACGTGATTATCAATGTATATTATATCAATATTACTTACTATAACGCCAACCTCAATTAAAAACATGATCATTTTCACTTTACTATTGATACTCTCTTCTTGGTAGCAACATTCACTTCAAATTGATTTCATTGATTAAACAACCAACAGGATTTAATAAAATCCATAGCCTAGATAAGCTCTGTAATATTTGAATAAACGGAGACACAATAACACACAATCTAATTAAAGATTCTTTACAAAAGTCTTTTACTAAACTCTTGACTACATGTTATTTGTACGGAACACAAGTACGAAATCACAAAAGATTCTATCGAGAAAAGCTATATGCAATTCATCGAGAAACCAATATTTTCAAATTGGGTAAACAAACAGTTTTGAATCGAGTACTTTTTCTTACAATACTTGGCCTGATGTAAACCGATTATCCACACAAAACACAAATATTTTTGCAAACCATAATGCATTGTACACTGTCTATTGAGCATGGTAGCGTGTTTGTCATGCCGAGGATCGGTCCGTGTAGTGAGGATACATAGAAATACGTATTCTGACGTCATTTATCTTCATCTTTATCACTTTCATGTCAACGGACTCACCACTTATATGTAATCTGAAGAATGCAATCAAAATGTCTCGCAGTTGATTAAAGTGTAGATCGATAAAACGCCAGAATAGCAAAATTACGGGAAAGGTAAGCATCTTTCGCTTCATAGACGACATCAATCGAAAAAGCACTCGGGCCATTCCGTCATATCTTCGGAAATTCCGAAGATATGACGGAAAGGCCCGAGTGCTTCTCCGATTGCAATGACATACTGTAATCTCAGTAGAAGGTAAAGTCACAATGTCACCATGGGAACTAATGTGTAAGTAGACTTTATTTATTTCAAAACAATAATGAAAAATAAGTTATGTCAACTTCTCCAAATCACTCTTGTGGGCCCGGATGGAAACGCACAATGGCTGGTACTGTTGGAGGAAACCAGAGTTTCCGGAGAAAACCCACGTGGTCAGGGAGGTTACTCAATTCAACCCGTGCCTTTTTGGATTGTGGGATCGAACTCCGGCCGCCTGGGTGAAAGCCGAGCGTGTCACCACTGTGTCAACCGACCATCAAGGGACAGTGTGATAACATCCATCATTTATTATGCCTGGTTTTATACTGCATAACAATAAAAAACAAACCTCCTATGAGATCATGTTGTCCGTATTCAACCTACCTAATAGCGATTTGATATCTGTCATGGACAAGAAACAAATATATTATTTTCTTTTAAATTATAACATAAGCTAATCAAATTCAACTACGATATACATGGCTTAGTTTATGTCAGACAAACGCAACGTTCAGGTCAATTTGACAGTATTAATATCAGACAAATCCTGTATACAAGATTTGTATTGTCTTCACAAATACTGTTGATATAACTAAGACGTGAGAAGTATCGCTTTATCTGGCAATTGTCAACTGAAAATTCCCTTGATGGTTTAATGGTAAATGAAACTTCTTTCTGTCACTTAACAGAATATTGATTTACAGTTTATTTTTTTCTGGATGGCTCCGCTGCAAGGAGTGTTTTGTCACCCAAGATCCTCAATCCTCTTCCTACGCAGAATGTACCGGACTACTGCAGACTGACTTGACCGCCCTGTATATTGACGACGTGGCTGTGTCATAATATTATACCGTCTGGGATTTACTTATAAAATTCGTCAGATTTTTCAATAGATGCAATCGATTCTATGCAATTCTGAACTGAATTTGAATGTACAAGACGCACGCGCTTGGTTCTATTGGCATTTTATCGGTGTTATGTCTTTATCATGTGACATTTGCGGAAATGTCATTTACAATATAAATATAGTCAATAAGATTACTGGATGGATATTATTGCAAATATGTCAAAGTTACAGCTAAAATTCATGATTATAACTTATACATATTCCTCCTTAATAATTTAATTGTTTTTACCATCACATGTTTCATTGAAAAAACGTTAAGCTTTGCTTAATATAGTATTATTTAACGTCCTATCAACAGCCGAGGTTTATTAAAGGACGACATCCCCTGTGTGGCTACATCGTATTAACATGTTGGTGATTCGAGAGACATAATTATAGTATATATCAATATATACAGAATACAGAGGGTGTTAACGTATTGTTAATAGATCGCTTATATAAATGGATATACTGTAAACGTAATATATTTGGCGCACTCAAATTCTACCGCACATCCGAATTTATGAAACGCTAAAATGAAATTACCGCTAAAATATGTACGATTACAGGATATTTGGTTTGTTTTGGTTTGTTTTTGTTTAACGTCCTATTAACAGCCAGGGTCATTTACATGTAAGGACGTGCCAGGTTTTGGAGGTGGAGGAAAGCCGGAGTACCCGGAGAAAAACCACCGGCCTACGGTCAGTACCTGGCAACTGCCCCGCGTAGGTTTCGAACTCGCAACCCAGAGTTTTGGAGGTGGAGGAAAGCCGGAGTACCCGGAGAAAAACCACCGGCCCACGGTCAGTACCTGGCAACTGCCCCACGTAGGTTCCGAACTCGCAACCCAGAGGTGGAGGGCTAGTTTTAAAGTGTCGGGACACCTTAACCACTCGGCCACTGCGGCCCCCATTACAGGATTATGTTAATATCGCTGCACAATACAGAAGGAGAGTTGACTTACCGGAAGTAGAAGACTTACAGTTTTGTTAATTTGGGATATTCTTTGCATTTTTATAAATAAAAGATGCGGGCGAGAATTTTAAATCGGCGCTAATTCTGATATATTACAGTAAACATATTTTAGAGGTTAGAATACACAAATGTCATCAGACGCCTCGTAGTAGATGGGCTATTTACAAAGATTGAACCATTAATATCATTGTAGTGAAGTCCCCAGTCATGTTAAATTTGCTGTAATACATTAGAATTTGACAATCGAATGATTCAAGAAAGCTGAATTTTAGGATCGCAACCCAAAGCCATTGGGCAGAATTGCAACTATAATCGCTCATTAGTGTAATACTCCGGAATTACCCGGTGCAATTGAAATTGAATTTAACATGCCCAGTAAAAATGAACATGAGAGCAGTTTTGAATCTTAGTACTGATGAAAATGGGAATCGCAAAGTATTGTTGAATCTTAAATTACTCTGCATCAACGAACAAAAGCAAGGTATTCTTAAACTAGTAATCGCCCCTAGATTTCAACCATAAATCGTTCAGAAAGACTCCGAGTAACTTCTAATTAAAACTTAATGCACATCCCGCCACCGTATTCTAACCCTTATGGAATGTTGATGTTCGGAACAGTCCGGTTAATATCGAACAACGGCACATGTTAACACATTGATTAGGGATGCAGGGTTCATTTGGACAAAGGATTTGGAGGGGATACATTTTTGGCGGGGGTATTTTGGTGGTAATAAAGTTTTTGGCGGGGATAAAGAATTTGGTAGGGATACGGGATTCCGTGGGTTTAGGAGGGAATAAAGGAGTTCGTGGGAATGATTTTTGGCGATGGTAAACAGGATTTGGTGGGGATGACGTTTTTGGCGGCATAAAGGATTTGTTGGGGGATAAAGGGTTTGGTGAGAATAAAGTTAATGACGGGGATAAGGTATTTGGTAATAATAAAGGATTTTGTGGGATGAAGTATTTGGTTGGATTTGGAGGGGATAGTTTTTGGCGCGGATAAACGATTTGGTGGAAATAAAGGATTTCGTGAGGATAAAGAATTTGATGGGGACTAAGAATTAGGTAGGGATAAAGTTTGGGCGTAGGATGATAGTATGATAACACACATACCTTTCACCACCTTAACGGCCGGGGTGAAAACACGGCAAGGTGTTGAGTCATATGCCCGACCATATTGGTTTTCTCCGGAAACCCTCATGCTTCCATCCAGGCAAACATGAGTGATTGATATACACCAATATACATGTACATTTACATTGCTCGTTTTGTAATAGTTGTAAATTCAATCAATTTTATATATCAAAGATTGTTACTATGTAGTTACTATGGGAATATAATTCGTCGGATATGTAATAATGATTTGAAAACAGCTTTTACATCAATTGGTCAGCATACTTAGTTTGTAATTTAAAGATTACTGTGATATAACGGACGTTGTGATTCATTATAAGTTATTATAGATAAATATGGCTGATATATCATTGAAAAATGCATCTGAGGTAATATAATTAGTTCATATGTATACAAAGCTCTTATGTGATAATCATATTGATATATATAAAAAAAATATTTGAGATATTTATTATGTGGATGTCCCATTCGAAATCTAATTACTTTAAATACACATAGGATGTGTCTGCCTTAACAAACAACTACGTCATCAGTATCGGAAATAAACATCAATGCTGGATGACGTCACCGACCTAGGAGTAATGCACCACATTTAGCCGTCAGTAATATCGCAGAGATACATCAATGATAGGTTGGGCCGCTTACGTCTGTGAATACTGATCACGTCATCCTCAGAGGACAAAAAAAACCATTATTAGTTTTATATAAAATCAACCATTGTGTGTGGCTAAGCATTAAAGTTTAAAAGCAAAGTTCGTAAATGTAACTTCTCACACACCTACCGTACAAACTGAATTCGATACTGCTTTCCAATAAACCCTGAAATTGGCTTTTAAACTTAAAAAAATGAAAATAAGTATGCATGTCTCGGCCACTACTAAGATTGCGTTGTCAAGGTAACATGCTCTGATACATTTGTATGATTATTCAGTAAACATATCACATTTCAGGGTAATGAAATTTATCGGTTTCTGTTTCATGTTCCATGCCGGTTGCCTCCCGCGGATACCAAATCAATGCTTGTTACATAACACACATCCAATATTGATTTTGACCTCCTATATCTAGCCTTAAACGGATTTCGACAGGATCCCTTCTCCACCAGAACACAAGCTCCTTATTTTAGCCCTAACCAGGTAGCTATTGGCCATGGACCCCTGCCAAGCTAGATAACAAGAACTGAAATTCCTTGCCAACCTCTGCTTGGAGCAACCACCGCCCAAAGTACAGGTTCTGATTGGACGCCTGCGCCCACGGAAAAAATAAAGAGTTCTGTATTTTATACCAAATAAGGTTAATATTGAAATCTCTGTTACTCATTACAAAGATAATCAATTTGACAGATAGACCAACTTATTAAATGTCAGTACACTGATTGGAAAAAGTGTATATACAATATACATTCTTAAATAAAGTTATTAACTAGAAATACCGATATTACATCGATCTAGAATTTGATGAGAGATGGAATGTTATCACTAATTACTCTTTTGAAGTAAATCTTATATAAACTAACTAGCTTCATCTTGTTCTATCATTCCAGAATATGGAAGTTTTGATAAACTTAAATCATTATATCTAAATAATTGAACTCAAAACTGCAACTGTGACGTCAAATATGCATGACATCACATTACAAAAAAAAAACAGGATTCGATAGTGAAAAATGTACCGCAAGATCAGCATGCATGTCAATTCATTTAGAAACGTGATTCCAAATTTACATGATAAATATAGCTTGCTACTCTTGTTCATGTGATATGAAATTAATTAATTGTTGAGTGTTTAACTATTTCAATATTACCAGGACGCTTCAAATATCGTATATAAGTACAAATAACAAATTGCTAATAAATGGTAACAGGAAAAAGACACGTTCCTCGCGACAAGATAAAAATCAATATTGATGTTCGCCAGAAGGCAACATGATTTAGATAAACAGACAAAAAATGTCATAGGGTGTACGTCTCTGCCAGACTACATAAAACCTATTTATAGGGATACATTAACAACATCTAGGCGGACAGGGGTCAGCGGTGAGCACATTAGCTCCGGACACTATTAAAATAATAAATGAAGTGACGGATCCTTGTTTTCCAGATAACGCTGCACATGGCACGCGAAAGAAACCTAATTAGGCTGGATGTTTTGTCGAATGACGGATTCGCTTGGCACAAAGATGTGTCGACCATCAAGCGACAAACACATCACTGTGTAATATAGAAATCAGAGATTTACATTCTGTTGTGTTGGTTTATTGTTAGCTGAACAAACACGATGTCGACTGAAAGCTAACATACTAGTGTGAAAGGAATCCATTCGTCTTGTTTAAACAGGGTAACACGATTTAATTTTATATGGATTATATTGTCTATGTAAACATAATTAACAACTCATTTATAGTGAACAGGTGACAATTTGGACACTGGCTTGGAGACACAAGTTTGTCAAATATATCTCACAGTCATTTCCCCCTGCTATTTCGTATAGTTAAGTTTATTTCCAGTACAGGATTAAATATTCCTCTTCACTGGACTCAAAATCACACAATACAAGTTCATATTATATATAACATAAATTATCTAATGCGTACAAGTGATACTTTGAAGTAATGTCTTGAATCAGTTCAGTTAAATTTCCAATTTAAACAGTTCATATTGACAATCAGGCTCTATAATATGGTAAACAATATTTCCATTTTCCCAAATTTATCCAGTCTGTTTTTAAAGCAGTAAGTATTTGAGGTGGATATCATGGTAGAGAGTTCCAAGTACGTGCTGCTCTCTCTGTTAGATGATGTAGCTCTTCGTTGAAGGTAGTTTTGGATGTCGTAATCAAGCTGGGATCGGAAAGGAGATTTGTTTAGCTGTAAACAATTCCATGTCCATAAACTAAAAGTTCTTTGTCACATTCCAAACATTGAGTTGGCTTTCTTTTTTTAACTTTGTCACTGATGTGATTTTCAGAATTTAAGTCAGAATCAAAATTAAATCCAATGTCTTTCTCACTTGATGTAGTTTGCAATTGTGTATCATTAAGGTAATATAGCGACTGGCCACCTCTCTCTCTCTCTCTCTCTCTCTCTCTCTCTCATTCGTGTTTTTTTTTCTCAAAATTCGGCCACTTAATCGATATTCTCATTTTTTAATTGCTGACTAAGATTGGTTTGATGTCTGTTAAAGTGTATACAAAGACATACACAAATATCTTGTATACTTTAGGTACATTTTCTGTATATGTATATCTAAATATCAATTGCTTATACATTCTAGCACTGGTGATTTGAACTGGAAAGCAAACCTGAAGTAGTTTTCCGAAACATTTGGAATGGTTAGGCGCGAGTGTTGAGATAAGCTGTTGGAACGTTAAGGTTACTTTCCAATCCTTTTTAACGTCAGAAATGACACTGAACCATAACACATTGTGACAAGGCAAGACGGACAGGTATGACAGGTAAACAAGTGATCATCATGACAATACCCATTGATTCCGAAACTGTAATGTCTATATTGCGATACTAGGGTATTGTGTTGCGATACGAACATTTCGCCAATATATTGCATATATGAGCATAGTCGCGAGAGTGTTGATGGTTGAACAGATGAACGGGGAAGTCAGGAATGGATTCATTTTCATTACTAGAATTTCTTTCTCCTTAAAAGATATCTTTCTTTCTTAATCGTAATGTTGTAAATTGTCCATGTCTGTCCTGTCTGAATATTGCTGTCTAGCCCAGTCTATAATACCCAAGGACAGGTATGGAACGGTCTATCCTTTTTGAGGTAGAGCTATATTTAATGTTTCACGATACCGATAAAAAAAAATGAGTATGTGATATGTGTTCCGATTTCAATATGATAGCGAGAAAGCTGTGTTATCGATTTCTCACTCGCTATAATTCGTAGTATTCGGTAATTCCTGCCAAAAATGTACATTTGTGTACAAAATACTTCAAAGAGCATTGAATTCTTTGAATTACATTTCAAAAATAGTTGTTAATTAACAAGTTTGGTGAGTTTATTTGTTGTTTAATTTCCCATGGGTGAAAGCTCATTATAATATTGAATAGGCTTGTGTTCAAGCAAATTTGTCGGCAACCTCTCAGCCATATATGTACCTAGACGATGTAAGACCTTAAATAATTAATGATACTCAAACGCAAAACAAATGGAATACACTTTTCCAAGCTTTGTCTAGATAGTACAGTAATTTACTGTTATTCAAGTTAGCAATAAATAAGCCGTAGTTTTGAGTTTACATTCTACATAACCAGTATGCAAAATGCCCGTCCCTGAAGTCATTTTATCAATAAAAACTTCAGTGCATTTAGATAACAAAATATTGTATCCATATTAAATATATGACTGCGGCAGCCAAGATAAGTTTGTTTTTGTTTGTTTGTTTGTTTGTTTGGGTTAATTCTAATGAAGCTGACAAGTACGACTAGACCGTATATGCATAGAGAATCGCATGCCTAGGAAATCTCTTTTAGGAGGAGACATTCTCGAATATCGATTCACATATCTGATATCTGATTATATGTCCTCCAAAATTTGAAGAAGAAAAATCGACAGAGTATGTCTATCGAAAAGTGGTAAAAAAAACTTTGAAAACCTCCAATAAATATGTTCAACTTTCATATTAAATTTTTCTTTTAAAAGTCACCAGACTTAATTTGAATAAACACACAGACACAGACAAATGATAATAAAATGTGGTGTGAAATTCAAAACCTAAGATAAAATAAATTTTGTTTTTTTCAAATGTGAAGGAAAGAAATATTATGTATAGTTAGTCAGATATACTGTAAACATCAAAAATCAAATAAAAGAGTCAGGTAATTAAAATAATCCAGCAGATAGATCTGAAAGTAAGTACATAAAAAAGAAGTAAAACAGATAACATAGAAAGAGAAGAAAAGAAAATATTCTTAATAATTCTTTATATTGTAATGATAAGGACCGTTTTGTTTTTATATACTGAAAACGAAGAAACATTACGTATTAAGTTTTGAAAGATTAATGACTTGGCAAAGACAAGTATGACTTTTTAAATCTGAGAATAAACGATGAGAACTTTTTTGCTAACAATCATTTCAGATTGCATGATTTCTGAAGCAGTAAGTCAAATTCTCTTTATATTCGTTTGAATACCTAACGGGACGTTATCAAATAAACGCAATGATAAAACAAATCAAAGCAACCCCTCTGTCAGCATCAGCAACATCTTACTCCGTGTTAAACGGTTGATTTTTTACCCCCGTCAATTCAGCAACCTCTTACTCCGTGGTAAACGGTTGATTGTTTACCCCCGTCAACACCAGCAACCTCTTACTCCTTGGTAAACGGTTGATTTTTTACCCCCTCAGCATCATCACCCTCTACCTCATTGGTAAACGGTTCATCTCTCTTTTTGCACTTGGTCGTACGTAATAGTTGACGGAATGTTACTCTTTTTCAAAATTTGATACAGGTACGGTTTTTATGTACTGCTAGCTTTGAATAATCTGACAAGAAATGCTATCAAGTATTCTATAAAAGCTTTGAGCTTTGGAGTTGAGTGAGGGTGGTAACTGTGCAGAGTAGACATATGTTTCTGACAATCGTCATTGTTTTAGTAGCGTTACCTCTTTATTACATATACACTGATTATTGACGAAGTTCAGTAGCACTATTTCCACCAGACGTGTGGAAACAACTGGAAACCATTGCTGTCTCCTCATTTGGTAGAGTATTCAGACTAAACTTAACGGATTGATTACAGATGATAAAGGCGTAGCCGAGTCTGAGGTATGTAATCACATCAACATAAATCAATTTAACATCAAACTACATGCTTCCACATTTATTATAATTATCCTACAATACATGAAGTCAATGGCCTTTCCGACAGTGCTACCTCAGCTGTTTATCTCGATTGATTAACAGAACTGGGGTGATTTACTGTGCATTTCCTTACTAGCATTCTCAGTCATTTGCTGCAGTGCTGCGTGATATCAGAAAGACGGTTGCCATCGTATATCCTGCTTATTCCAAGTTTAGTCATGTTTCTTTTAATTGTAAGTTAAAAAAAATACTGCCTGCCTGTGTATTTTTATCGATATTCAGAATCCCAGCATATTAAGTGTTTTCGTTTAACGTGCTTTAAATGTACATATAATGCGTCACAATCTATTCACGTGTAACTAAGTGTGTGTCGCTAATTTACTATATTGCTTGGTATAAAGCCGGTGCTATATCCTGTCTTTACTTGTGGATTTTTAATGACTTGCATATTACGTTGTTAGCGCTGTATTGCGAATTTCTCGTTCCAGGATATAGAAATCTAAATTGTTTCCTGAAAACATGTATTACCATGCACATAAAGCGGAATAGCGACTGGAGGATGCATTCATTTTACAGACATAACGTTATTACAACACATAACGCACACTAATTGAATTCCAAGATCAACATATTCCAATAAAAATATAAAAAAAAAAAAAAAAAAATCAAAAAAACACAATATCCATCCTATATATCGAAGTTATAAGATATACTCTTTCAAGTAAGTTAATAGTTTTCTCACAATTTGAATTGGTCAGTTTATACTAGTCTCCGACCAGCGCAAGCCTGTTTTGGCCATTAGGATATTATGATGTGATAACTACCCAATAGAGGTATTTTAGTTTCCGAACTAATACCCGGTGGATAGAGTACTGATTCCTTTGAAAGGCAGGACATAACAAACGTAATTATGTAGCCAATTAAATGAATAAGTTATATATTATAATAAATATAGATAAAATCTAATAATGTCTATTGATATATCTTAAAACAAATTAATTGAAATAGAAAAGCATCGAGAGGGTTAATAGGTATGATAATACTGCTAAGCTGTTTATGTCAACAACTGAGGTCAGTAAACTAAGTACCTACACCACCTGCTCGTAATGTGCCTTCTAATGGGTATATCAGAAACGTATCTTTTATATAGCTTATAACGAATTGAAGACAGCTTCCAGATAATATCAATACTAATAAAGAACGGATTCCCCTGTAGCAAATCTAATTAGCTCTTAGTATTTGTCAAGTCGCACAAAAGCTGGGGATCCGTACGGTTAATCTAGTTAGTAGGTACGGATTACACATTAGAGTAACCAGGCGCTAATGGTCCTGATAAAGTACTTATTTATGTGTCACAATGTATCATTAGAAAGGATTAGTATATAGAATATCAGTGTAATCTTCGTGTTACAGTGTCTTAATATGTGAATTTATATGTCAATGAACCCTCAAAGGATAACCAGATAATAAGTGAATGTCTCCATAATGGGTCATTCACACGGTATTACTATATTTCATAGAGAACCAAGTTTGTCGCAACGTATTGACGAAATTCCGGTGGTGCTCTTATGAAGTGATGATTTAAATTGCGTAATGAGTATCGCAAATGTAAAAGTATATATAGATTATTCCAAATGTATGGATTTAAGTAAAGAATGTCCTAAACATATATTCTTACTCATTCACTTAAGCTGAATCGTTTTCTGAAAGAAAAAAACTTTAATAGTATCATTAACGACCAGAACATCCTACATGACGTAACGTATACACATAAAACCATTCTTATGTTATTTCTCTATTAACCAAAAACAAGGGAAACAGCGAAGGCGAAATAGTAGTTCAAACTCAACCAAGTACGAGTGAGTGAAATATATGTTATATTCAACGGGACCACATTCACTTTTCTATTTATTTTATTTCTTAAGACAAAAATAGAAAAAGAAAACGAAGACGCTCGGGATTCAGGGACTCGGCCTATTCTGATGAAGTCACACTCCTCAATAAGAAGGCGCCATTTTGAAATGGTTGTTCAACTAGATTCCAACGGTTCGTACCTGGAACAATGTAAGGTTGCTTACAAAATTGTTGCGAAATGAGTATTTGTGAAATATATGTTGTAGAAATGTGGTAAAATAGACACTTGCACTACCTTCGTTTCATTTGGATATGAACATTCGGCATTCGGCGACATTTGGACACAGGAAATCTGAATGTAAACCTTGGTTGATATAAATTGAGCAACTTAAATCTCAAAATTAAGTCAAATATCGGTGCCGCAACAATAAAAAATTATTGTATCTGATCAAGTGTAGATTGAATTAGTCAACAACGGCATGTTTGAGATATTCAATCAATACATAAGTGTTGTTAAGGATTACATTAAAATTGTATTTATTGGACCTGTTAAGTCATCAATTTGAAATGGTTTCCCCGATTCAAACGAATGTAATGTAATCCTGATTTTATATTTTGTATCATCCAACATCCAACCCATTCCGCTTCCCGAAAATCAAGAAAAATTCTAGCATTTCGATAGGTTAATACAAGGTTACATCAATCTAAGAAAATATATTAACCGACATATATAACCATGGATCGGCCTCAACAAAATTGTATTTGTATGATATTTCATTAATAAAATGTAATTGAAAACCCTATTTTGAGTTTCCTAGCTTCTAGATTCCGCCAAATATTGGCAACTGTTATCACGAGAGACAAGACGATTTTAAATAATTCGACAAACAATGTCGTTCGCTTCGGATCCATATAAAATGTGATGTTTCCCAGTGTTATCTTCTCTACAATCTTCTATAAAATATATGTCTTAAATATCTCTGCCACCATTCCTTGTACATGAATCAATCATGGTGGGAAGATTCCTAAATATGATTACGGAAGACATTTTGTACATGGTAATGAGTTTTATTTATGTTATTTTCGTTTGTCTCGAGGGAGATCCATTCGCGGTAATTCTATCATGGTAGAAATATGGCGCTACTACCAGCAAAGCACTACAAGAATAAAAAGCTTCTAGAAGTGTATTAGATTACGACTGTATTATAACATTGCTACTAATCGTCGCGATAAGCCAGTTACCGAGCCCGGTATAAATCGACGTCGGTTGTTATTAGATCATTTATCAATTGCTTTTAATAACATGAACATTCACACGTGTAAACAAAGCCGTATCACTGACTCGATATCAATAACACGAGGGCAGAATATAAACAAAATGCACATTTACACGAAAACACTTAAAGAGTGTCTTTCCCATGGAATGCATGTATGTACATCAATGTATGTAGATATGCACGTTACACCAGTTATGAAACAAACTCTACCAACTTACATGAATAAACAGTGTTGGCTCAAATGAAAAGGGGTACAATACATACAATCTCTACGTTGTTTTTCGGTAAAAATGACATGAACCCAGCTCTTTTAGCTTACAAAACTCATTATCATTTATCCTAAGGGGGTATTCTCCATTTGCCCACAATTTAAAGTTCACAAGAAAGTTGATATAGGAGAGCAATGGGAGACCAATTATAGTATGTAACATATTAATTATACATGGACATTGCCTGTAGTCATTTACCTGTGCTACCTGTAGAAAATTGGAAAACAGAGATGCATGTATATAATATATTGTTATCACTATTTCCCGAAAAGTGCTTGAGGGATATTCCACAAACTTTATTTGTAGGTTCCCCTTGAACCCTTGTTGTGCCATTTGATTTTAGATTTTTGATCAGAAAAACAAAATGGCCGACAGGCAGCCATCCTGGATTTGAGAATTGTTACCACTTTTTCTCGAAAAGTAATGAAGATATTCCTGAAACTTTATGTGTAGGTCTTGGTCCCTAGTTGTGCAAATTTAATTTGGATTTTTGATCAGAAAAAAAACAACAAATGGCCGACAGTAGGCCATCTTTGATTTTGATAAATGAGGTTTCTTATCAATATTTCTTGAAAAGTACTGGAGGGATGCTCCTCAAACTTCATATGCAGCTTCAATGTATTCGTGTTATCAGATAAGTAAGAGAAAAAAATAGAGAAGGGAAAAATACAGAGAAGATCAGTCTGACATAGAACCTATAAAGATCATCCAATGGTGGGCGCCAAGATCCCTCTGGGATCTCTTGTTAATTTATTATTACTATCTATAAATATGAATATGAATATATGTTATACTTGTACTAAGTTATATTAGACAAGGAATATATAGCACTATCTATACTACTACCGAGACCACTTTTTGGTCTCCTATATCAACAATTTGCTTCTAACTTTAAATTGTTGGCAAATGGAGATTACACCTGGCAATTGATTCACTATACAAATCCAAATCCATTTGTTTTCTAAATAATAATTATTTTTGCATGTACATGGACTCTGTCTTTCCACTGCTTTAAGTGTTCAGTAGCGATATGTTCTCCAAGAAAACAGTGTTGATGTTGATCATTTCGTAATTTATTTCTATCATTTCTTTATTTCATTTTATGTATATACAGTGAAACCTGTCTAATCCGACACCTGACTTTTCCGACATCCTGTCTAATCCGACACTGTACCGTATTTCCGTGATGCCAAGTGTAGTCAACAACAAATATCTGACTTTTGCGACACCCTGTCGAATCCGACCAAAAGTGTCACTCCCACATGGTGTCGGATTAGACAGGTTTCACTGTATATATGTTTTTAATTTACTTATTTATTTATCCATTTATTTATTAATTCATTTATTTTGATACCGTTTCTGTCCAGACATATACGATACAGTAACGATGAGAGAATCCTGCCTAGGATCAACACCGCTGTATTTTGTTAAAACGAATGACTTTTCAATAGTTTTTTTTTATTCCTTTAAGCCTAAACTGTCCAGCCGTAATCTCTATCGTTTTTATTATTATCATTATTTAATTTTTTCAATACGTTCATGATTTTATTGAAATAATTTAGAATTAATGTAGATCAAAACAAAATGATATACGTTACAATATTTGTACAGATAAGGTACTGATATGGAAGTTAAATAGAGTGTTACACCAATGCAGTTCCTCATCCGGTCTAAATACTCCTTTAATCCAATGTGGATCCGTGACTCGTAACTGACAACCGTAACCACCATTGCTTGAACTTAGACAGAACGAGGAATTGATCCTCTTTAAACCAAATCAGTAAGATAAAGCGATACAAAACAATTGTTAAACCATTAGTGGTATTCTTTCCTTTGTGTTATCGATTTTATTTCCGCAAAAGGACTATGCTGCCTTTGTGTAGAGCATGTCTGGGACTAAATCTGACAAATAACATGAAAAAATTACCCACTGAACTCGAAACCCGTCGCCTTTTAGTTCTTCCATAACACATGACATGGCACAATTTGCACGTTTGTTAGTTAACAAGGCGCTTTTTAGAGACATGAGAATCCGATACAAGGATTTATTTTCAAAGGTCAGAGACGTAATGGCATCCCTGAAGATATTATACTGTACTGGAATCAACATGAAGCATGCCTATACAAAAATGTATGCCAGAAAGCCTAGGTATTGGCTAATGGGAAATAGCAGGGTGGCGCCAATTATGAAGGAGCATTTCGTGATCCGCTTGAAGTCATTTACTTCAGTTGCATGTTATACAATGTAAGAGATACTTAGTTACGTGTCTAAATATAGATAATTAGGCAATATCACGAAATAAATCATTTCCGTTCCAGTGTTGTACGTGAGACATGGGAGCACGCCACGCATGTGTAGGGGATAATTCATCAAAGATAGGATTTCCGTTATATCAGAAATTATGTAATTCATTTTGGTATTGGTACGAATGTATCATTTAAACTTTTAAATGGTAACCATTCTTTGTTGGTATTTATATGTTTGGCAATGTCAGGATATAACCTGATTTGAGAAAACATTGCATGTCCGTTAAATATCGTAATCGAAGGCATGCGGACGTTGACTGCTCAAAGTCAACATGGCAACTTCATCTAAATATGGCATTTTCTGTAATTAATCATTTGTTTACTTAACCACAAAAGACAGAAAACTTATACACTTTAAGCCGCAAAGCAATTTAATATTTAGTCGCTATAAATGACAAACCTTCACAGGCAAATGTAACATGGTGCGACCTAACGCAACATCATGTTTGCCAGCGAAGCTGCTGTTCTATTTACAACGACTGTTGATATCAAAGCGCGACATTGTAATGTTTTTAAAAACAAATGGAAGCTCTAACACATGAAACTTTGTAAAAAAAAAAAGGGGGGGGGGGGGGGGTGTCTTTCTGATTTATTTCAGCTTCGCCTTTTTTAGTATTTCCAAATGTGAAACCAAAAATTGCAAAACCTGCAGCAGTCTCATAACTGACATTACGACAGTTCTATCAGTAAAACAAATATAACATCAGATTTAACTCATAGATCGCAAAACCTTCAGCGTTGTCTATGGTAATGAGTGTGTCCTGTGTTGGTCAATATGTGTTGGTGAAACAAAAGGACAATAGCAATAACGTGTAAGTGGTCAATGTTCTGCAGTAAATCGTGAGGACCATAAATGTTTGTAACAACATTTCAACCTCCCTGATCATTCAGTATTGTCTTGAGTGTCCGTATTCTCGTGAAAATTCGCCATCATACCAATAGTCGCACTTAGTGTACACAGCATGAACGTGGGCGGCAGGAACAGTGCTGGCAATTAATAAGTTTAACTGTCTGTGATTCTGTGATAGGGTTGCGTTGATGGCTTGAATTCGGTAGGGAAATTGTCATGTCCATGATGCAGTCAAGCAAATTTATTGTCTGTGTTCACTTGTCAGAGACGACGTTATCGTAGTCATTGACATAGACACTATGTAAAACAAACCATCCATATACAATGTTGAGTTTGAAGATATAATGATGGCTTTTCATTTCCATCATGTTCGAACTATTTTGTATTCGTTTCTTTTGTCAGTGCTACGTACATTACAAGAGACTTCGAATAAAACTGTTCCCGTTGATCATAGAAAAGTAGTATGGCGATCCCGCAAAGTTATTGGTGATATTGTACCTTTTTTTCAATTCTGCCGTACAAATAGCCACAATGCTACAACTGAACATTAGACTAGATGATATAAACATTAGTAATATATTTCGAAAGTCTGTGGACATACCTCCGTATTTACGATGAACAGCTAACCCTGTCATTTCTTACCTTTATTCAGAATCCATTTATCGAAAATGTTTAATTAGATGAAACTGCTGCAACAGCTGCATGAAGCTTAATATATTCTACTTCTCAATACATATTCGGTCCAAATGAACACGTCAAAACTAGCGATCTTCGCAAAATTCCACAAGAGCTTTTCATGCAGGGTCCGACATATCGAAAGACTCCTTAAATGAAATGAAATATGAATTTCAAGATATTCATTGATTCTGTTGAAGAATATACCAGAGAATTGGTAAAAACGAGAACAGGCTGCATTGCATTCGCTGTCGGAGTGGGTTAGATCCATTAGGTCATAAGTTTTTTAACAATAAGCAGCTTAAAATCAGACATGAAAATAAAACGCAAGTGTGTATTGTTTTTATCCCGAAGTCGAAACCATATCAAAGACTTACATGACAAGTCTGTTATTGTGCCTGTAGATAAGAGATCTGATAATTCGATCCTCGTCTGTAAACACGAACACATTTCATGTTTACAGAAAGAAGTAAGCTTGCTTTACAACAAAGATAACACTACCTACGCATTTCCCGGTATATCTAAAGACGAGATACTGTCCAATAATTCTTCAGGATATAAATCTTTCAAAAGCACCGTAGGAATCCTTATCAACAAAGTTTTGAAGCTGGCTCGAGCAGTCGTTCAACTAAGTTTTTATCTTACTTATATTTGGGGACCCAGTCCTATTGGGATACGGATGTCTCCAGACAAGGAATTAATGGAATGAATATTTTGAAAAACTCCCCCCAAAAAATTGATTAATCTTGAGCATTGGCCCCTAAAGAACGCTATTTCCATCAAAACGTTTTAATTTTCTACTTTTAACACTACGATGCCCCTTTCCAAAGTTAAGTAACGCATTCGTCGTCTTGTGATCGGAGCTGTCTTTTCGAAGAAATGATAACGGCGATACAAGTGCATAGCTGTGCACTTAAAACAGGATTATATTTTGTAAAGTATACGACAATGGTTCTTAGAAAGTACACCGATGATGAAATCGCGAGAATGGTTGAATTTCTGATCGATAACATCTCTTTCGAGTTTGGTAATCAGATCTTCTAGCAGAATATTGACATAACACTAATACAAACTGTGCCCCTATGTTTGCGGACTTGAGGTTTTTTTTCAAACGAAACTGATCATGCTGAAAATTTTATAAGCACAGGTAACAAAGACCTTCCAAAGCCCTTAAAATTAACCTTAATGTATGTTGACGATGTTTTGTCTTTAAATAACAAAACCTAAATTGACCATGCCGATCGGTATAACCTGTAGAAGCACACTACATACTAAACGTCATCCACATATCTCAATGTATACTTACAAGGGACAGTTTACAATTAAGGTGTATGATGATGGTGATGATTTAATTTCCATATTGTTAAATTTCCCTTCCTAGAGAGCAACATCCTTGCATCCCCAGCTTACGGCGTTTACATGTTCCATTGGGTTCGTTATTCATGGGCTTGTACCCATTATCATCAGGATTTCTCTGAGATGTCGACTTCTGACACAAGGTTTAAAGCTATGCAGGCTGATGAAGACCATAAGAAATGTTTATTGACGACAGCATGCTCTCATTTGGAAATATTCTATTTCCTTATGAAATATGAAGTCGGACATATTTGATGTTTTTTTTTATATATGGCTAGTAGCATTGTGACAAGCCTGAGTATAGTCTTTGAGATTGTGACTTAACTTTGGACTTGACCTAGATTTGTATGGCGATTGTCGTCGGTGAAGCAGAAGATGCTTCCTCTACTGGAGCACCTGGTCTTCTCCTTGTACCCTTTCCGAAATATTCATACACTTTTTTTTTATTCAAATGTTTCTCTTGTTTAATTGATAATGAATTTGAAGTATCAAAATGACACATCTTATATGTACATGTATGAAATAAAATCGCAGGGCTTAGATGTTTCATTGTCATATCGAGGCTCTGCCGAGTATTAATTTTGAAGAATCCAATCATGAGGGTTCAGATTGCTGGGTTGTGCCCTTCAGATAAATAATATACATTCCCTTCTTCATATTTTGTCTCTCATTCCTTTTGTTGATTTCAGTCTAAAATATCCCATTAATGTCGTTGTTTGAATAAGACCTATACAGATAGGTAGTCGACCTTCACACCTTGAATAACCAAAATGACATGGCATAGAGAAATTTAGATCCTAAATAATGGACGCGGGTATCAGGCTTGTAGCGTAGCAACAAGTCCTGTTTAAGTGATTTGTCTTTTTTCTACTTTAACATCGATACCAATAGCACACCTTATGGCAGTGTCCGGGAAGGGTTCACATTGACCGCAATATTCAAGAGATATTCTATCTTGGGGGGGGGGGGGGGGGGGGGGGGGGGGGTCAATGGAAACAGCAGAAATTACTTCTCAAGCATACAAGCATCCATTTAAAACTGGAGGAAGCACATGGCTTATCGACAACGTGATCAGCCTCTTCATTAAATGTACATGGCTAACCTTTGCGTGGGGTGGTTGACGTGAAAACAAAACACTTTTTATATTGACAGGTTATTTATTATACATTTAATAGATAACAGCCACGTACCTAACAATATATCAGTATACCTATACCTTACATGTAGTACAGAACAACCCAATGATCTGTAGTATTTATAATATATACTGTTATCAATTTTCCCAGATGACTGTTTCAGATTTAAAACACTTCCCAATTCCATTTGGAGTATTGATTAATTTAAAAGGTTGACTGCAAGCACTCTGTGTGTACTGCAATATTACACATGCCTATTTAACGCTTTGTCAAGGTATTGTTTGATGTAGGTTATGTATTTCCAACAATGGAAGATTGTCAAAATACTAAAAGGTCATGAAAAAACAATTATCACACGACACCTGTAAGGGCTGAATCAATATACCAGCAGACTGTACCTGTCAATAGGAACCGTTGATGTGGTTTTAATGTTGAATATTGATTGGATTTCTATGCTTTGAGGTGGCTTTATTTCCATTATTTAGTGGTTTATATATATATACGTTTATTATTCTCACATGTACATGTATTTGTATGTATACAATTACATAGCATGTGTGTGTTAAGCTCTGTTTTGTGGGATGGGAGGGTTTTTTCTATTAAAGAGACGTGTTTATGCATAATATTCACATCCATTATTGTTTTATGTATTGATAATCATATAATAGTCATATATATATGTGTGTGTGTGTAATTATCGGTGATTGCACAACAGTTGTAAAGAATGGTGAAAAATTACATCGTATTGATGATAATTTGTATCTGTTTTACCTGATGAAAATATGTATTAATTGTTCATAATTTGTATCAACTGATGATTCAATATCTACCAGTGATAAATTTCTGTTAATTTTACTTATCATAGCGGTTTTTGCTTTAATTTTGATAAGCCTCCGAATCCAAAAGAAGATCAACAATAGGTATAACCAAATCTTTAAATAGACAAAACTGATCAATGTAGGTCACACAGGTCAATATTAATTTAGATTACAAGACGTAGGTAAAAATATCCATCAATGTTTGTCATAATATTCACTAATGTCGTAAAATTCATCTGAGGTTTCAATCTAATATTGACGGGGATAATGTAGATGAAATAAGGAAGGGAAGCACCGTGGGTTGATGATAATCTGATATAATACTACTATATATTGGATTTGATGACAGGAGATATGTTTGTATTCATTATACCAACCCAAATGTACACGATGAATATATGGTATAATAAGGAATCTCCTGGTGATCAATCATGAAATGCACACGGATAACGTGTTAACAAAAGCGTAGTCTATCAATTTCACGGCTGCCGATGAAGCCATTTCAAGACTAAGAAGAAAGCCGTCGGCGTTGTGGGCGATTTGATAATCTAGTTATCATTGACTTTCCTAGTCGTACCAACACACACATGTCTGCCGATAATAACGTTACAAACCAAGATTAAATGGTTGTTATACGGTAAACTGGGCACGAGATTGGGTTATGCTCACGGGCGTTTTATAGCAGCTCACCGAAAGGTACATGTATGTTATACGAGGCGAAATAGGCTGTGCTTTACATATGGTACCTAGACCTGGGTTATACTCATGTTTAATGAACTAAATGGAAAGTGACAATAATAGGATATCCCTATCAACAAAACATCTACTCCCGAATGACTAGGACTTCATAGATTGGAACCATCATGACGTCTTGTTTCCATTATCAGGGTAGATCGTCATGGTGATGAGTTGTGTTCCGTTACATGTAGCAATGTGAAATTTCATAGTGACATATTCGAATCAATCTCATTAATATTTAACAAAAAATGAATAGTTTGGTTCTTAAATTGCATCGATAAACACACAGTTGGTCTCATAATTTCAAACGAATCGATTGTGACATATAACGGTTTTAGGCAGATGGAGCTAGAATGTCAATATAATATTCATGAAAAGTTTGTGATTACAGAATACAGAGCGACTTTTGTAAGTGGGATATTCGCATTGATTGGTATCATTAATTAAATGTCCCAACGTACAAGCTTCTGTTGGTCCATTTCAAACATTCGTAAACATTCTACATTACATTATATTGCGCAACGGTGTATCAGAGTTTAAGAAAAGAAAGTTCCTTTGTCTTATCAGCTGGTATAATATACTAGTTAGAAGTGAAAAAAAAAAAAAAAAATGTTTAAATGTCTAAAAGAATGGCAGAATCCGGAAAACGCTTTAACAAAAAGGAGGAAGTTTCTCAACTTAGATTCTCAAATCTGAAATTGAAGAGAAAGCAGGATCATGTAATAGTAAGAATGCAGCAATGGTCTTACAATGAACAATACAATTCAGCGCAAACGATGTTTAGTATTGTTTGAGTGTATTCTAGATAATTGGCAAGTAAGCATCGAAGCCTGTTGATGAAGCCTGTAAGGAACATTACTGGTCGTCATCATGGTCATCATCTGAGAGTGTGTCCTTAATCTACACAAGTTCGACGTGTATTAGGATCTGAATGTGTCTGGTTATGTTTTACCACCACTACCTGAGTGTCATTTTGAGATATATAGCTGAATTCATCTACCGAACAAAATCATTAAACATAAAAAGGACCTTGAAAAAGGACAATATGTTCCGGAAGTGTAAGGCTCTTGGACTTTATCGACCACGTCTGCTTTGTCCATTAGGGCAACTATAAGTACTACATTCTTCTCAAAATCGAAAGTAGTGACAACACTGAGATTACATTGAATATTAAGGAGCATTTGGAAACTGGAAACACCAAAGACTTAGTGTGTCTTCGCAATAATTGAAATCATGCACAACTTTTATTTCAATGTATTATCATCACCGTATATTTCCAAAGCATTTTCGTAACGTTTTAAAATGAACCATGGACTTAATAAAAATGCATCACGTTCCCTTTGTTGTTTCTGTGTCAATTTTGTTACAGATAATGGTAAATACGAGTCGTGATAATGATCGAGGTTAAATGCAAATTCGTGCTCCTAGCAACAAGTCTCACGGGATAGCGTTTCCGTCGCTACTGCGTCCTCTTGTTCAGTCCTTGTCACTTATACGCTTGAAACGCCAACCTGTATACTAACACGAACTCCCTCGTGTATCAGAAACGATTGAAAAACAAATTATTCTGAAGACATAAAACCCTTTTTTTAATTACTTCCTTATCAATGTTTGATCTCGCTACATATATGACTTTTGAAAGTATTCGATATAGTAAATCAATTTAGAAATAGTGAGTTACAAATTTCGATCTATATGTTGACGGGAAGCTCACCACTTGTTCGTGGCATATGTACGCAATGACTGTCCCTGATTAAAAGATAAACCATGAGATGTTAATGTCAGGATTTACTGCGGATAGAGCATTGTTTACCAGGATACCATTTACCTCCTGTCAATGTCAGCTTTTGTAATCTTGGCAAATACTGCAAAATACGATGACACATTTCCTAAAGTAAACTAGAACAGTATTGCATACTGTAACCTTTTTCTTGGTTTTCGTGGAACGGCGAAAACAGATACAAAGATTAAGTTAAAATATTAGATTTCTATTATTTATATGTGGTACAGACAAAAGTTTATACCACGAAACTAGCGTATATGTTAAAATCATGTATGATTAATACGTTAAAACAAAGACAAAGCAATCAGATATTGATACATTAGTAGAGGTTCGATTGTGATTGTATGACGGTATAAAAGCAAATAAAGAATATAAACAAAATAAACATTTAAAAGGAGATGCTTGTAATATTTCAAATATATTAAGATCAATTGTTCCAAGAGGATAGCCATCCTTATTCAAGGAAAGTCACTTTAAATGTGAATGTTTGGATAACTTTGAGACAGAACGTTACTATCTCAATGATATTTAAATGTTAAGACTTGTCAATGATGTATAACAGATGTAGAAATTGTTACAATGAAGACGTGAAACAGAAAACACACAAAAGCAATTGCTTTCAAGTTGTTTTCAACTGACAAATGCAATTGTGGCACTGATTTGAACCCCTTGGGGTGCGTCAAAAATATCAAGTTTCTTTCTGGTATAACCGTATTCCAACAGACGTTCATGCCGTAATTACAATTTTGCAAAGCCATTTTTCCTGATCATATATCAACCCTCTTTAATCAAGGCCGACATTCTTAACTATACATCAATAACTCCTTTATTATATACATGTTCCAATCACCCTGTAGAGAGATAGTATCGCTGTCGTATCCCTGCCATTCTAGACTATTACCATTCTAACTTGTAAGCGAAATGATTGGGAAATCGTTGGGGAATACGTTTCCATCAATTTACTTGGCAGTTTTCTACTTCCCCTTTGTCACAACGACTAAAGATCCGGTGTTTGTACTATGAATCATCTCACATCTTATCCTGATGAAATTGCGTTTGACCGAATATTGCATCGCTTCCCTGTCTTAAGTCAAGAACTATCGTATTACAACATATTCCCTTGCTTTGGTTTCAAGTAACAAACTATTACGTGTTGCCCTGTTGCAGAAAATAGAATGTAGAAGTTCAAGACAATAAAAGAAAATGATGAGATATTAAGACGAAGGATTATGTCAGCAAAGTGAACCGAAGGGATGTCAAACCACACACCGAGAGAGGCCAATTATAAGAGTTGATGAGATTGCAGAGCGGACACAACAATTGGATCCAAATTAAATTTCATAAAAAAGGAATGGAACCAACGGAATATATCAAAACACAGCAATTAGCAAAACGGGAAATGAGGTTGATTTTAAAATTAAACAAGAACACGTACTTAAAGAATATGCACAGCATTGCAACGAAAATGTGTTAATTGTATGAATAACAAGTAGAGTGAAGATCTAAACAGGAAGTACAGAGGAAATAAATAAGAATTAAGGTAAGACAAAAATAATATCGGGGAAGGACAAACAAAGGAGAGCCGAAAACTATATTTTTTATTATTTATTTATTATTTTTCATTTATTTATTTCATCTTTATTCATGAACACAACCAATTCTTTAATTATTTTGTACTTGTTATCAGCCGCTAACTAATCAAATTTTCATTGTTTTTGTGTGTTATTCAGATATTAATTCAACTACATGTATTTTAATAGTGAGACTACTCTTTAATTAGTCGTGATCCTGAAAATGTACAGATTACTAGAAATCGATAAAGAATTTACTGACAAGCCGGATAGAGTTATATCCCTTTCAACCCTATCGTTTGCCTACCTAAAAGTATTGCTCAAATCAAAATATCAGTTTCTCTGGAAGATTTTTATCATGATGGAGAACAACCTTTTCTCGTATAAATCAATATTTTGACGGTAATTGCATCAGCAAAGATAATTAAAGAAATGCATTAGTAAAATTGTCATTTCCTTGACCATTCTTCATTTCGTGATAACAGACTTTTAAAAACTTTAACAGATAATGTAAATATATTTCTGATCTTGAACAAATTGTGTTAGGCCCATATCATGAAAATCTTCTCTTTTTTTTGGGGGGGGGGGGGGGGGGGGGGGAGACTTCCGTAACAGATTGGATGCCGCTATAACAAAAAGAGGTGATTGAAGATAAGAATAAAACTTGATAAAATCAATATCTTGTTTCTATTCCTACTTCTTGGCTACTCAAAACATATATTACGTTCTATCAAAATCTCCATACGACTTGATATGCAGTTATTCAATATATATATATAAGAATACCGACATAATGATACAGTCATTCTAGCTCAAAATCGATAAATCGGGGACACATACGTAATGTAAATAACGACTTACATGGAGATTAATGAACAATGCTATGAGATTAGGACTAGGTGTTCCGAGAGTGAAAGCGTCTTGTGCTTCTATGTCAAATCCAGGATAAGTCATATTGTCAAAATGAAAATACAAGTATAAATGGGTTTTTTTCAAAATGAGGTCATTATGCCGGTAGTAAATATTTTCTCTGTGTTCTTCATCAGCATGCATTCCTCGCATCTGTGTTGATAACATAGGAAGAATTCCTTGATTACCGAATCAACTGGGAATGTCGACTAAATTGAGTCATGTTAAGACTGGCTCGCCGGAAAGAAGGGATGTAGCCATCTAGGGAAAGAAAATGGAAAATTATTAATAGGGAAATGAAGATCATAAGGATAATTAGCTGAAATTCGCTGTTGGTTATGTTGAAAGATCGGGGTAAGAAGCTGATGTTAAAATGTCTGTTCGAGAGGGAATATCCGATTGACTTGTCAACAACAAAATTATTGTTATTTACAATTGCGCATCGGCAATATACCTTTATGTGAAATTGAAAGACTTTGCAGGTCTCTATAACCTTTTCTGGAAAGATCTTTAATATAATCAGCCTCGAACAAGAAAATCCAAGTAGTATTATGTCAGATATATATAGTTTAAGGTATACCTTTCAAGATTGTCCGTTCCTTTTTAGATTATCTTTTACTGCTACGCAATGTTCATATCAGTGCAAGCTCTAGAGGACGTTAACCAATTGTGGCTTATCTATTAATAAAGTGCTAGGAAATCAGAGAAAGCAGTTGGAAAAAAATACACACCACTGTAGAGTACAAGATTCTTTAGATATGAGGCTGCAGTAGCATCGAATTCTCTCTCAAATGAGACCAGAAGTAGAACTTGTTATCAATTTACAAATAACATTGTACATCAATATATTGTTCAGTGCGTAAATACAGACGTGGAGTAATCCACATTCATTTATTCGTCAGCATTGTTAGGAAGGTCCTGTCTCCGATATCATATATCATTAGTGCTCTGATTTGTTTTTCTTACTTCTGTACCTTAGCACTTTTAGAATAATTGTTTATTCTAACACTGTGGCTTAGCGTTCCTTCCAACAACCAAATGAAGACAGATGACACGGGAAGATTTAACAGAGAGGAAAATACAAGCAGACAGGAAGGAAGGGGAGGGGGGGGGGGGGGGGTCCAACGTGTTATAATGAGAGAAGAAAAAAACAAAAAATCTGGACTCTTCAGTGTCTTCAGGTAGGCGACACAGAAAAAATAACCTTCTGTTGTGGAAAGGGGTCTTTCTCCAGTCGCCTGTTGCGATTAATGAAACGATCCCTATTCCTGAAACGGGGGTACGATTGGCCCCTTCTTACATTTGTTATTGTACTTCATACAGTAAAACACATCAGGTATAATCGTTTCCCGGATTTGACATTGATTTTTTATGGCAAGTGTAGTAGGTGAGGCAGAAGACGGTTTCTCTTTCAAAACACATGGTCTTATTATTTTTGTGCTTATTCAATGGTCTCCATACAAATGTTGATTTTTGTTTATGTTGATTGTGATATAATGACTAGTTTCTGTTGCTTTCCCAAGTTATGCAAGCGGGTTCCTTTTTAACCAAACCTCGTGTGGCTGTAGCCTAACGTTGTTCCTGATTTGAGCTCTTTTTACGGTCATATATTTAATTGTCCTTTTTAAAAATGATCAGTGTAATGCTGATTGTGTTCTTTCGATCTTAGAGAAAATCCAGTAATTATGCCTAATTAATATTATGGTTTTATTCTTAAACTATTTATTTATTGTTGATATCTTCCTTGGCTTTAGAGATAGATTTAGAGTTTCGTTACTATGTCGGTAGTATCTATTGTTTATGCAAAAAGTGTTTTGATATAATATGATACTTTTAGTAAAATATTATAAATGTATGGCATGAACCATCAACTTAATTTATCAATCCAATCCTATTTAACACACTAGCCTGTTTTATTGTCATATGTGTCTCCTAATACATATAATACCGAGTCGTCAATGTCACATTTCACTAGATACAGAACGTGTGGATGTCAATGCATTAGTGTGCCAGATCTGGTATCATTCACGCCCATACAATTGTTATCATGTGTAAACGATTTATTTTTGTATTGTTTACTTAGTTATTTATGATGCAACTATGTAGTGTTATGTATATCAATGAAATAAACTATTATGTTAATGTTTTGGCTTTATTATACATTAGATTGATGCATATGTATCAACAATATACAAATAATGATATAATAATATGTTTCGTCATCTAACGTTTGTACTTGATGAATTCTTATACAACTCTTATTTAGCTGAACTTTGTGTCTATGAATAGAAATAATTATGACAATTACTACTACATGCCAAACGTATACTGCCAATGACTAGTCTGTTCAATTACAGACAGACAGACAGACAGACAGACAGACAGACAGACAGACACACAGACAGACACACAGACACACAGACAGACAGAGACACACAGAGACACGCGAAGACACACGAAGACACACGGAGACATACGAAGACACACGGAGACACACGGATACACACAGAGACACACGATGACACACGATGACGCAGAGACACGATGACACGCGAAGACACACAGGGACACACGGAGACACACAGAGACTCACGGAGACATACGGAGACACATTGAGACACGCGGAGACACACGGAGACACACGGAGACACGCGGAGACACACGGAGACACACAGAGACAGGGGAGCTCATATATCGACATACGGAGGTGTGCGTGTTACTAGTATATACGATAACTTAAAATGGCATGTACGTGCCGTACGTAACGACAATATACAGACGGCTGGGGACCATTGAGGGGAGATGTTGGGACATAAGTAGAACCATTAACGGTGTATGGTACACTCGACGTTATCGTCTGTTTATTCTAGACAAACATTTGTTTCTTGATCTTAGTGTAAATAGTTCCTCCTTGTCACGCAATAACGATATATAGACGGACTGTGCTAAACCTCTCCACGTTCGGAGTGAACACAGCCAATACCGCGCTATACACAAAGGTACAGGCGAACTGTGCTAAACCTCTCCACGTTCAGAATATGAATCAATATAAAATTTAAAGTGGGCAGTGTATCATTACATCCTTTTTGTTATACGAATAGTTTCCTAGCTGTTTGATTAGATAAGTTTGACATAATGCAATTTCAGTGTGTAGATACACTTTAAAGCTGTGTAGTACATCAACACGCTACGTCACAGCTGTGTTTATAGATGTGATTACCTGTGGAAATGAACAGGTAAGTGAGCCTGTAAAAGGCCTTGAAGTCAGCCCTGTAATATACACGTTACCTGTGAATAGTTAAACTAGAGACGCATACACATTTAAACACCGCAGACTCATTGTACGTTAACAATACATAGCCAATCATCAGATTAAGGTAAGACCTGGCTATAAATAAAGGCAGGGATGTCGCTCAATGAAATATTAATTCCATCCGAGTTGTAAGGTGGTACAGCTGTGGGGTAGAAGATACACTGTAAACTAGTGTTCCGCGGGCGATCGGGCAGTAAGGATCGATACGACTTCCTCCGCGATCTGAATACCTGCTTTGTGTTCGCTTTAACTGTCAAGTGATTTGCACATTCCGGACATAAAGGTTGTGGTTCGGTCCTGTCCGAGCTAGGTCGTGTCAATGAAAGCGTTTTGTCTGAGGTTGAGAAATAGCTCTTCCTTACTGCAGACATTCATTATTGCTTTCACGTTGTAGCACATGTTCCGTTGAATAACTCGCCGTCGGTATTAGTGGAAGCTATATATGGAGCCTGTCCAGCACCGCTGATTGAAATACGGGAACTTGTTGAGAGAGAAACAGACGGCCGTTGACAGAAAAGCAGGCTATCGTTGTACAAGTGAAGGTTGATAGTGGTTTCTCCTGGTATGTCAGTGTGGGACTGTGATACACACCTGAGAGCGCGGGGAACTAGATAAAGGACCTGCTTGGCCTACTGTCAGTGTATTGTCGTTCTCATGCCCGAGGGGGGCGAGCGTGCCACATACTACACCGCCGTACATGAAATACAACTGCAACAAGATCAAACAAGGGCAGTCACTATTCATTTATTTTCATATCCCTGAACATCATGAAGTTGACGCCTGACCACGTGGAAGAGACATTAGCTGTAGTGAAACTGCCCAACTTTGAGGATAAGTACGACGTTAGTACAGTAACGTACGACAACATGAAACGTTTCCACGGTGAAGTGCATATGGAACCCACGCTCACACCTGTACACCACAAAGATACTATCATACTGTTTAGTAACTGCACAAAGAAACGATTTGTGAGCCACACGTATTATGAACCTAAAGTGAAACCAAGACACTTCTCCGAGACATTGGTGATATATCCCAAACGTCCGTGTAAGGTGTTCGCCTCTTGTATGGACTACCATATAGATGAGTGTCGGAAATGGTACCGTACGAGCATGGAGTTCACTGCACGGACATTCACAACTAAAAGAATTCAGAAACGTAAAATGGACAAGCAAACATCATCAAAGACTGACAGCAAATGTTTCAGTGATCCCGATGGACCAGGAGCTTCCACGATACTCTTGCCGAGATACAACAGAGATAAGACGGCGGAGAAAGAAGATGTTACAATCCAAAACATTAATCTCATGAACGCAGGATTAGTGAACGGTTATAACGGACTCAGTAATGGCCATATTGTGAACGAGGACATGTTGAACGGGGAGCTAATGAACGGGGATATTCTAATACCAGGTATAGAGAGTCATAGGTGGGTATAAGGTGTGGAAATAATGGGAATATTCTAATACCAGGTATAGAGAGTCACAGATGGGTATAAGGTGTGATAACAATGGGGATATTCTAATACCAGGTATAGAGAGCCATAGATGGGTATAAGGTGTGATGATAATGGGGATATTCTAATATCAGGTATAGCGAGTCATAGATGGGTATAAGGTGTGATAACAATGGGGATATTCTAATACCAGGTATAGAGAGTCATAGATGGGTATAAGGTGTGATAACAATGGGGATATTCTAATACCAGGTATAGAGAGCCATAGATGGGTATAAGGCGTGATGATAATGGGGGTATGCTTATACCAGGTATAGCGAGTCACAGATGGGTATAAGGTGTGGAAATAATAGGGATATTCTAATACCAGGTATAGAGAGTCATAGATGGGTATAAGGTGTGATAACAATGGGAATATTCTAATATCAGGTATAGCGAGTCATAGATGGGTATAAGGTGTGGAAATAATGGGGATATTCTAATACCAGGTATAGAGAGTCATAGGTGGGTATAAGGTGTGAAAACAATGGGGATATTCTAATACCAGGTATAGCGAGTCATAGATGGGTATAAGGTGTGATAACAATGGGAATATTCTAATACCAGGTATAGCGAGTCATAGATGGGTATAAGGTGTGATGATAATGGGGATATGCTTATACCAGGTATATAAAGTCACATATACTGAGAAACGCTTAGTGCTACGGTCTAAAAAGTGATACCTCTCAGGAACTTAAACCAAGACATAACATTGGGGAACAAGGATTATTCTTGTAACTTGTACAGAGAGCCAAAATAAGGATATGGTGGAACTGTCTTTTCCATTGTCAATGTACTAAGACATTGGTTTAGAGAACTGAGCTACAGTTCCCTTTCCATGTATATTACTAATTTCCTCAAATTCTGATAAAAATACAATGAATTCACTTTGAATGCGTTGGCCATATCCATTAGTTCTGAGATTAAACATGTGTGTGTTGACTGTATCACTACACACAGGATTGGTCCAACGCGGGTAAACAGTTTCAAGTAGTACCATTAACAACAGATGTGATAGATTGGGACACTTCGCTACTGTCCTTAGTTATGTTTTAATTGATGGCTCCTTAGGACACACAACATATTTTTGTTAACGAACAGTGCAAATCGTGATGACAGTTTGTTTGTACTCGATCGTTTTCTACTGGGCCAACCGACGATGTTGACCTCGGTGACCTTTCGTCGTAAAGAATCCGTGGTGACATGAACAAATGTGGTGAAAGCAGACATTTCTAATATGTTTACAATCAAGATTCTTTGTTTGTGGTAAGAATGCCCCAAATAACTGAGGAAATTGACAGGAAAATCCCCAAGTGGGCAACGCTTTCCATTTCGACGTGTATGAATCGAGTTATAATGACATGGAGTGAAAATTGACTCTGTGATCGAGAGAAAATTGACTCTGTGATCGAGAGAAAATTGACTCTGTGATCGAGAGAAAATTGACTCTGTGATAGCAAGCCAGTGTAGAAAACATATGGAACGGATCTAAGCAATTTTACCTATTCGTCATTCTTAAGATGAGATGCTATTATAGATAAACAATTTAAAACTCCAATCTTTGAAGCGTTAAGTGACGCATGCAATACCATCAAAGATATCTGTATGACTGTATGTTTAATGAAGATATTTGATGAGTGTGTTATGAACTATATATATATATATATATATATATATAATGTATATGTAAGTCTGTATTAAACAGTCTCACATCCACCTGTGTCAGATTGTTTGGTATGTGTCACGAATGGGAGGGCGTTTATGTTTATATCTAATGAAAGGGACCTATCGTCTATAAACCAACACGTTTTTTAAAGTATAGGCAGCTTCGTGGCTTTTAGTTTTGTTTCGTTTTTTTGTTTTTGTTTTTTTGTCCTTTTGTAATGTTCTCACTAAAGAAATGTGATATTGATCTTAAGGTTGAACCATATAATATATTCTACTCGATAAAAGATTTGGAATATTTGAATAGCATGAATAAGTTCAAGCATTGTATATTATAATTATATTGCCAAGCCGAACAAACTTGCTGGATATGCGTTAACGATTAGGTCTGCGTTAACGATTAGGTCTGCATCTTGGTTAACTTTCACTGTGTACGTGTGCAAAGATGGCCGACATGGGTACGCCTAGGTATCGTTACCGCCGTCCAATAATGTTCGAAGGGGACAATTACCCTGTACAATGGACGTCCTGTCAGCCTGCGTGTTATTGGATTAACGTTACATTCCCACGTTATTGTTATTGGATCTAGGGTCAAGGTCATCATCATCATCGATCATGATGAGTCTGACCTTTAGAATATGAATATAATTTGCATTGATAGGCTAATAATGTATACACACAAGTCAAACGGAAACAAATCTGAAAACGTGTTATGTCAAATGCTAAGTTAATAGGTATAATAACTTCGATTGAATATCAGTCTATGTATAGGTATTTGTGACGTAAGACATGATTATGTTCACAGGTCTATGACGACGTGTTGTAAGAAAATATATAGATCAATGACTATATACCATGATCTTACAATAAGTGTTAATCTATATTCAAAAACAGAAGCATATAGCCAAACGACTTAGGAACTGTACGAATGAGAATTATGCATTTAAACTACTGATTATGCAAGTTTGTCGGACAGACGTGACGTCAGACCTTTCCCAGACGTGTTAACAGTCACACACACATAACAAGCTTAGCCAGCAGTTTGTTTTTTGCGGATTAATTTGTATTAGTATTGACATTCCAACATGCGATCATCTTATATGGATATATTATGTAATATAAATCATACTTTATACTACAAGATCAAAATGGTATGACTTTACTCATGCGACATTTAAAGTTTATTACACGTACAAAGGTAACCAGCCCGCCTGGAATATCACCACATATTTTAAAATGTGTAAACTACATATCCGGGTTTATTCGAACTGAATATCAATGAGAGAGAAAATACTTTTTATTTTTCTAAGTTACAGCCCAAGTGTTGGTAACTCGGCAGCTCGATACAAACACAGGTAAACACAGGTATTGCTACGCACCTGTAGATTGTAGTAAAAATTCATATCGACAGTTATATATCAGGTTATTGAGACCACCTCTGCAAAAGAATGTTGTAAATGTCTAAATGATCCATACTGCAATCTGTTGGCTATGATTGATGGTGGATATTATTTGTGGAGATGGATAATTCCAATACACAACATAACAACACAAAGATTTATGTAAAAACACACACCAGACACAGGGGTTCGTTATGTAAAAACACATACCAGACACAGGGGTTGGTTATGTAAAAACACACACCAGATACAGGGGTTGGTAATGTAAAAACACACACCAGACACAGGGGTTGGTAATGTAAAAACACACACCAGACACAGGGGTTCGTTATGTAAAAACACACACCAGACACAGGGGTTGGTTATGTAAAAACACACACAAGACACAGGGGTTGGTTATGTAAAACACACACAAGACACAGGGGTTGGTTATGTAAAACACACACAAGACACAGGGGTTCGTTATGTAAAACACACACCAAACACAGGGGTTGGTTATGTAAAACACACACCAGACACAGGGGTTCGTTATGTAAAAACACACACCAGACACAGGGGTTGGTTATGTAAATATGTAAAATCACACACCAGACACAGGGGTTGGTTATGTAAAAACACACACAAGACACAGGGGTTGGTTATGTAAAATCACACACCAGACACAGGGGTTCGTTATGTAAAAACACACACCAGACACAGAGGTTGGTTATGTAAAAACACACACCAGACACAGGGGCTGGTAATGTAAAACACACACCAGACACAGGGGCTGGTTATGTAAAAACCCACATCAGACACAGGGGTTATTTATGTAAAAACACACACCAGACACAGGGGTTGGTTATGTAAAGCACACACCAGACACAAGGGCTGGTTATGTAAAAACTCACACCAGACACAGGGGTTGGTTATGTAAAAACACACACCAGACACAGGGGTTGGTTATGTAAAGCACACACCAGACACAGGGGCTGGTTATGTAAAAATACACACCAGACACAGGGGTTGGTTATGTAAAAACACACACCAGACACAAGGGTTGGTTATGTAAAACACACACCAGACACGGGCTGGTTATGTAAAAATACACACCAGACACAGGGGTTGGTTATGTAAAAATACACACCAGACACAGGAGTTCGTTATGTAAAAACACACATCAGACACAGGGGTCGGTTATGTAAAAACACACACCAGACACAGGGGTTGGTTATGTAAAAACACACACCAGACACAGGGGTTCGTTATGTAAAAATACACACCAGACACAGGGGTTGGTTATGTAAAAATACACACCAGACACAGGGGTTGGTTATGTAAAAATACACACCAGACACAGGGGCTGGTTATGTAAAAACACACACCAGACACAGGGGTCGGTTATGTAAAAACACACACCAGACACAGGGGTTGGTTATGTAAAAACACACACCAGACACAGGGGTTCGTTATGTAAAAATACACACCAGACACAGGGGTTGGTTATGTAAAAATACACACCAGACACAGGGGTTGGTTATGTAAAAATACACACCAGACACAGGAGTTCGTTATGTAAAAACACACATCAGACACAGGGGTCGGTTATGTAAAAACACACACCAGACACAGGGGTTGGTTATGTAAAAACACACACCAGACACAGGGGTTCGTTATGTAAAAATACACACCAGACACAGGGGTTCGTTATGTAAAAACTCACACCAGACACAGGGGCTGGTTATGTAAAAACACACACCAGACACAGGGGTTCGTTATGTAAAAACACACACCAGACACAGGGGTTGGTTATGTAAAAATACACACCAGACACAGGGGTTCGTTATGTAAAAACACACACCAGACACAGGGGCTGGTTATGTAAAAATACACACAAGACACAGGGGTTGGTTATGTAAAAGCACACACACCAGTCACAGGGGTTGGTTATGTAAAAACGCACACCAGACACAGGGGTTGGTTATGTAAAAATACACACCAGACACAGGGGTTGGTTATGTAAAAACACACACCAGACACAGGGGCTGGTTATGTAAAAATACACACCAGACACAGGGGTTGGTTATGTAAAAACGCACAACAGACACAGGGGCTGGTTATGTAAAAACGCACACCAGACACAGGGGCTGGTTATGTAAAAACGCACACCAGACACAGGGGTATGTGGGGTATTTATACATTATTCCCAGTATATAATTTGTGCGACCAATCTGATATATCATTTGTAACGAACCACTGTGCACCAGATTACCAGGCTTGTTTTTGTGTGTTACTTGTTTGAATTCCCCAACAAGACAAAATTGTCATGGTCCTCTGTACACTTTTAGTAATTCATTATGAATCAATATGACCTACGTATTATATATATATACCAGAGATTCTGATATACAAAACAATTACATGCAACAACAGAGAAATATTCCATCTTTTTTGGAATACAGAGTTTTCTGCTCTTGTGAGCAGGTATTAATGGTTACGTCATTGGTTTTCGTTGAGTTTTCGTAGTTTTCTCGGACCAGCAGGTAGGGCATAAGAATTACACCTGCTACAACAATTGATGATCGGAAGAGGCGACTAAATTTTCGATCTTTTCTCTTAAACTTTTTTTCTTTCTAATGTCTCCCTTGACAATGTCTCATGTTTTACCTTTAATTAAGCGTTCGCCCCTCTGACGAAGGCGTTGGGTTCTGTCCCTAGGCCGAGTCATACCAGCGTCTTTAAAACTAGTAGTTGTTAAACCTACTTAGCGCTCAGCATTTTGGGAGTGGGACGACTGGTTCGCCCGTTGTCGGTTCAATGTGACCGGGTGGGGTGTCCTACTTGGTGTCTTCGTCAATATACTTCAGTGAGGTACTGTAGCACTATAAAGTCAACATCAAACACTAGCAGACCGTAGCCTCCCAAAACACACACACGTACATCTCGCACACCGGAAAGCCAGTCCTTAAATGACCCTAGCTGTTGATGGGACCTTAAACAAAACCAAACAAACCAAACCAAACCAAACCAAACCCCAAACCAAACCAAACGTAGTTTTCTCACACATCTATGACCTCACTATAAACGTATGACGTACCAATGCATACCTGTTCACAGGAGTAGATAACTCTACATCACGAATACCCGGAATATCAACCCTTCAGACAAGTAACTAAATTAATGGTTGGAATAATGTTAGTTTACTAACGCGAAGCCTACAACACGAACATAATGTAGGATTTACCTCCCCTTCCTTCTATCATTTCTATCGGAACCCCTCGCCTCCGTCTGCTAGACTGGATTACCTGCCTTAGTACCATTTCTCTCCGCTAGGCTGCGCTCATGAATACTATTTCGAAGCGAAGCCTAGCAGAGAGTAGAAAAACTACGGCAGGTAATCCAGTCTACTCCGTCTGCGAACGTAAGCTCGGAGGTCAATCGCAACATCTCGGGGAAATTTCCGGCAACACTCGGAAATCTACTCCATTTCCGAGTGTTGCCGGAAATTTCCCCGAGATGTTGCGATTGCTTTGGTCCAAGTCTAGTTTCGGAGAAAATGACGAGGAGTTCCGATTGCTATCATTTCTTAATAAAAACGAATCCTCGATACATTTTAAATTCTCAAGTTGAAATTAACGGATTGATTAAGGCGTCTGTTAAATATTCTGATAATTTGTTTATTGCAGAACCGAGTATCATTGACGAGCCCTGAAGGGTAAATTGGCTGTATACCTAATCAAACAGGCATACATTAATTACTGTTAATCATTAGTTTACTACAATCCTGTTGAAACGCGCTACAAACAATATGACTTTGGTATAACCATTGAGATTACTGGTGGTAAGCTCTGCTGGTTGACTGACACATTTTAACTTTGATATACAAACACAATCGGTGTTCTTTTAAGATTTTCTATTGTCTAAACATCTTGATTGAGTCAGTCACCGACTCATCTTGACCAGTAATAAGATATTGTTCATCAAGATTTTTAAGAAGATTATGTATCCAGTACAAGGGCGTTGTGACTACCCTTATCATGTCGTCCCTGAAGTAAAATATAAGATGAAAAGATAACGTGTATTTGGTTATCAAACAAGGTTATTACTTTGGGCGTGTCACGTTGTTACCATACCTAGACCTACAATTCTCGGGTGTGGTTGTCCATGGCGTTAAAATACAGACTTGTTTAGATTTCATTTAGAATTTTACGCTACTGTACATTTTTATGATGACGGTCCCAGCAAATTTGATATATCATAATAATGAAACCAATTACCATTGGGCGGTTGGGTGACATAGTGGTACACAATTGCCTTTCGCCTAGGTGGCGGCGTTCGATTCCCGAACCTGACATGGAAAGGTATGGGGGATCACCTGCCCGACCACGTGGACTTTCCCCGGGTAGTCCATTTTTCTCATATAGTAAGACCCTTCGCTCATCCGAACCAACATAATTTAAGCGATATCACTTGGTTTGAAACTGTTGTGAAATAATTCAAGTTTACAAATATCATTTCTCCTACTCTCTGATTAAATCTTTCACTTTGTCCGTTAAAATCTGGATAGCGACATTTTTGGATTGATATTAGCTCAACAGACCATTGCTGCTAAGTGACAAAGAGCCACTCGGAACCCATTGGAAACTCGACCAAGACTCGAGGATGATGGAGCAGGTCCCGGACAGACGTAGACCCGTGTGTCGACCTATGATCGATGTATAACTCTATATAAACATGGGCAGGATGGAGAGTCCTCTCTGTACGTCATAGGTACATCTTCCTAATCAATACACATCTTGATGATGGTAGTGATATGTAAGACAGTACAGAAACACAATCAAAGTGTTATACCTGTACTGTCATTAACGGGTTTTAAGTCCACGTTTACGGCAATTCTACACCTTTTACGGCCATTCGCCACCTTTACCGCCTTTCTCTACCTTTTACAGCCTTTATCCACCTTCACGGTCTTTATCCACCTTTAACAGCCTTTCGCCGCCTTTACGGCCTTTATCCACCTTTTACAGCCTGTATCCACCATCACGGCCTTTATCCACCTTCTACAGCCTTTATCCACCTTCACGGCCTTTATCCACCTTTTACAGCCTGTATCCACCTTCACGGCCTTTATCCACCTTTAACAGCCTTTATCCACCGTCACGGCCTGTATCCACCTTCTACAGCCTTTATCCACCTTCACGGCCTTTATCCACCTTTTACAGCCTGTATCCACCTTCACGGCCTTTATCCACCTTCTACAGCCTTTATCCACCTTCACGGCCTTTATCCACCTTTTACAGCCTGTATCCACCTTCACGGCCTTTATCCACCTTTTACAGGCTTTCGCCGCCTTTACGGCCTTTATCCACCTTCATGGCCTTTATCCACCTTTTACAGCCTTTATCCACCTTCACGGCCTTTATCCACCTTCACGGCCTTTATCCACCTTCACGGCCTTTATCCACCTTCACGGCCTTTATCCACCTTCACGGCCTTTATCCACCTTCACGGCCTTTATCCACCTTTTACAGCCTTTATCCACCTTTTACAGCCTTTCGCTGCCTTCACGGCCTTTATCCACCTTCACGGCCTTTTTCTCCTTTACATCCTTTCGTCCTTTTGTCGGATTATTTGGTTGGTTTGGTTTGTTTTTGTTTAACGTCATATTAGCAGCCAGTGTCATTTAAGGACGTGCCAGGTTTGGAGGTTGAGGAAAGCCGGAGTACCCGGAGAAAACCAGCGGCCAACGGTCAGTACCTGGCAACTGCCCCACGTAGGTTTCGAACTCGCAACCCAGAGGTGGAGGGCTAGTGATAAAGTGTCGGGACACCTTAACCACTCGGCCACCGGTACTGCGGCCTCATTTTTGTCGTGAACATATAAATGTAGGCCGATACACGTATAGATATCTGGAAATTAAAGAAAATGTTAGCTAGGAGACAACGCCGAGAAAAAGGTCTCCAGAGTTTTCTGTGTCCTTCCTTACACTTTAGATGATATTAAACCCGCAGGCATTGGATTAAGCTTGGACTTGGCACAAATTTCAAACCTTCGGCCCATGTACGTTTATATTTATTGTCTTTATCATGTAAACACGCAATACATATATATATACATATATATATTATATATTAATGACCATGGGTTGGGGATTTGTGCCAAGTCCCCGTGGCTAAATTTAGCCAAATCTCGCGAGAAAAACTACTGAATTGTAAACAAAAATGGAGTCGGCTAAAATACCGGAGGGAATTACAAAATACGGGAATTTGGGCTCTCCTCCCGGGAGGAAATAAATGACTTGAAAATAAGGGAGATTTTGTCTCACGCCGGGAGGTATGGCATGTATGTCAGTAGGAGAATACATTTATTTTCGGTTGTTTAATAAAACATTCACTTATCACACGTCTGGGTGGCATCGGTTAACATTACCATATACTTTAAAATGGTACAAACAGTCTTTATAAGTTAATTGGTATCTCATACCTGTAATTACAGGTAAAATATATTACACGCAACATTTATTATGTGTTGGTCGGGCTAATTATACAATCCTATTACTATTCCTTCCACGGCACATCAAAAGGTACAGCATTGTTACGAGTTGTATGTAGTCTATGTTACCTTGTTTTTTATCAAAAGCCACACTTGTGTGTAAACAACTTAATACATTATAAAATTATACAATATGTAGTTTCCTCATGAAATATCAATAAACGTTTGAGTTTGTTCCTGTTTTAAGAGTACTGATAATATCCAGCTCACACACATCAAACCACTTAGACTGTGTTCATTCTCCCTAACTTATAGTTTCCACGAAGGTAATCTTCAAATTTAATTTCCTGTTTTACATTATGTAGATAGGGGTCGTTCGGTATGTTTTTGTACGCGATCCCGTGGGAACATGATTTATGTAGAACTGCTTTAACGACACAATATTCTCAACATGGTGGTGTTTAGAATTTGTAAATCTAAACAAACCACATTTAGATTTTTTTTTGTGCAATTCGTATCCATGTATGTAAAATACATTGCGATCCAGGTATTCATATCATCTTATAGACGACTTCCACAATGATCATGTCAGGATATCGGGCCGACTATTACTGCGTCATGGAAACGTAGATAAACTGAAACTGAAACGTAAACGTAGAAAACATAGATAAATCAAATGAATATCATTTTATTTATGTATTTTTTACAATTGAGCTGGATTAATAAAAGTGTATGACGGATCCCTGTATGCCATGTCTGTATGCCAATACCGTCATCATTAATAGCGTGGTTAGGAGGCCAAATATTGGCTCGAGTGACCATAAGGCTTACAGTATATAAAAAGGTTTCACATTTAAATGTTTACGATAGTGTGTATATATAGATGTTGGTATTACTCATCAACTAAAGCAAAAAAAAACAGAATATTTGTTATTCACAGCCTGTTAATTTTAATGACAAATTAATTCAAACAATTGAATCTAGTATGTAAATAAAATGTCAACTAAGATAAGAATAGAATTTTTTTTTTTTTTGTATTGGAAATGTTTTCTCCTGTGTAAATGTAATTCATTAATTACGTAATACAATATTGATTTCCATTGATTCTGTGGAATTTGATTGTAAAATAAACCTGGACTTAAAGTTATATTAATGCTAAGGTTTACACGGGTTGTCATTTCTATTGTACAATATAGGTCAATTTAATTCAGCTAAACTGGTCACTCTTAATGTCCCATTAAGAAACCTCTTGGGCCAGAAAATTAATTCAATGTTTACTCGATAAATGTCGTCAGTATGATAATGTGTACGTGGTTACTCTAAGTCATGACAATAAATACACAATTTTAAATAATGTAAATACATGTACATTGTATACGTATGTGTGAGGGAAAATACACATTTTAATTGACTTAAGAATACGCCAGGTAATGAATTATCGGTCTGTGTCCACAAACATACCACGTATCCAATCCTTTATTCAAAACAGGATTTTTAATATTCGTAAAAAATATAGCCTCACAGCAGCGTAGCATGTAATTAAATCTTATTTTTTGAGATATGGTCCAGGTAAAATATAGATAATGGATAACTTATTTACTTTTAATGTAGGTATTCTGGGTTGTTTTTTATTACATCAAGCGTTTAAATGGTCATGCTCCGCTGACTTCTTTTCATATTGATTAATAGCCACTTATTTCCTTAATGATTAAAATGTATAAGCACGTGCAGAGTTTATTAACGTGTTGTTTATGATCAAACAGTTACAGAGTTAGATCAGCTTGAAGTAGACTTCGTGGCGGTTTACTGCGAGTTCGCTCCCTTCTCATGCAACAATACACCTGTAACTTGCAAGACTATTGTAAGATAGTTTACAAAAAAGAAATGTAAATTTATAGATATCCCACACCAACAATAGGTGTTTTTCGGCTTTCTTTTTGCCCCGGATATGACACGACAGGTGGCGTTACTGGCCAAGATGAAGTATGTTATTGGTCAATGTAGCTGTAAATGCAAAATGCAGATATGCAGTTAAAAACGAAACAAGTTAAGATTGAATGCAGAATGAATCTTTTCAAATGACACATTAATAAAATGTTATTCCCGATTCAAATGCAGTCTTATTATCACCAAAAATGATTTAAACTTATATAATTTTGTTACCCATGCTGAAACGCATTAGATCGTTAATTAATTCAGAGACTTATATACTAGAGTACATTGTATATAGATCTCTGATTTATTTCACCAGCAGTTTTACATTATAACCACCAGCATTAAAACTATGCCGTTTATCTTTTAAAGATATTTCTTGCTTTTCTGCTGAAATTTATTTGGATAAGATGCAGGCGATGTTTGTCTGAGATATATATTGTCATACTCCTTAGAATAGAAACCTTACAACATACAGTTGTTATACCCATTAGGACGGAACGAGCTTTACATAACATTGTTAACTGGGGCAGAAAAACTATCGTTACAGAACAGATCCGCACGCTAAATCAACAATATTGTCGGCTTTGTTTATTTTTTGTTTAGTTTTTTTAAAAAAATTTCAGATTCCCTGATCTGTACACATCCATATTATTTTGTCCGAACATGTCGAATGTAGAAGACTCTCTTCTTGAAGTAAACAACCGGAAACAGGAATTGGATCTTGTCTGTTCGGACATTAATCATACCCTTTACAGTTCCAAAGCAGACATTTTTATCGGAAATCATTTCGATAGAATCACCAAACAAGATGGAAATCCACGGCGAAAAATAATGTCACATCTGACATATACTAAGTAGATATAACAGATGATATATACATCGTACATTAAGACAATCTTGAATAATATTGATTACGAAAGATGAAATTCTAAAAAAAACTTATTATTGTTATCAATTAAGTCAGAATGAACTAAGTAATATAATGGTGATTTTTTTCACACTGCATCTAACGTTTTTATTTGATTGTAACGCCACCAAATTCTATGGTCAGTCCTTCCTCTATAAAGTTGTATACACAAGTACAAACGTATCAATTAAATACTATAGCACCAGCTAGATGGTATATAGTGATACACTAGACTGGGCTTACTTTTCCATGTGATATAGGCTTGAATGCGGCCTTTTCTTGCTGAATTTGTTATAAAACATTGTCGCTTAAGTGATCATGTATATTGTGTATTTGTTATTACTCAGGATAAAACTGAAAAGAAAATACGTGTAGTGGGATTTTTTTTCGATCTGTCATCATAATGTACTAGATTATGTGTAGCTTGTCAGTTTACTACCTTATGAGTTACAGAATATATTATAAGATATAAAAACATCTACGGTAAATTTTCTCTAGTATAACGACAGCAACTTTTGTATCACTTTACTTCACTCCGTCCACCTAACGGTAATACAAGTGTTCACATGAATACACGTGTGCGTCAACCCTGAGTCAGGTTGTACATCGCCTCTATTGTAAATAAAAACCTAGATCACATCGAGCGAATTCATGTATACTATATATTGTGTATACACATAACCGTGCATGACATCAGCATATCATTACATAATTGATTTAAACTTTCGGGTTTATTGAAAAAAAAATATGAAAAATATTGTTTAGTTCGACAAGAATGTGCAAAACAGATTTTAGGCGATTGATATAACAGATGCTAAATAAGCATTTGAACATTGTTTACAAGTATTCTCTATATAATATCGTATGTACTTCTACAAATCTCCACATCTTTGTAAAGGAGGATGTAATGGTGGCCATCTCCTATTCGTGTGACGTAAATGGATCATAGTCTACTCCCCTTTCATACTCAATCACTAAACTTCCTCAAGGCGTGGTGTATTTGAGTTGTGTTTTTATTATTTATGCCGATCTTGATTAAACAGTCTTTAAAGATACAGTATTCGCCACCTCCTGAAGAATGTTCATCTTAGCTAAACCACTTATAGTTAAACTGGTTTTTATAAGTTCTGTGTTAAGACTGCTTTCAATAGGATATGCTATGAATGTGATAATTCTGATTTTACCCTACATTAATTAGACTATCTAATTATCTGATTTAAAAAAAAATGTTCCATTGAATCAGTTATTCCATTTTAAAGTAAAACTTAACAACATTTTATATCAAATACTAGAAAATGTATCGAAGCATGTAATATCAAAATCAATTACCCTGACTTTGTATTGCTAGTGCGAAATAAAAACACGTGTATCAAATTATAACAGTTGTCAAGAAGCAAGCATGCTATAAAAAAAAAGCAAATACAGCTATGGGCTATGGGATCAAAAGAAAACGGCCGAGTTCGCTAACACCCTGTATAGTTTAGAAATTTTCGTCCCAAAACACTCTCTATTTGAGCAGTATTTCCAATCCCCGTACTTCTAAAGAATAAAACAAAATTGGTTTAAAAACAATCTGTAAATCTTCTGGAAATGTTAAATCTCCCCTTTACGATGAGCTTGGTGAAGTGCTCTGTTTGTGTTTACAAGCTTTCCATCACAAATAAACAGCAAGCTAAGTAATGAAAATGTAGCCTAAACTTCTGTCGCCATAGAAATTAAACTCCGAGATTAGGATACCTTTTCCGTTTTTCAAACTACAATATTGGTATTATTTGTATACAATTTGAGGTTCCAATATTACCATACCCTTCAATACATCCTGTGCGTTTCAATGTCATTCTGTGGTCTCTGATAAGGTAACGGTGTCCTCTGCATATATTTTCCATAAACACTTAAATGGTCTTTGCTTTAAATACCAATACGTTCTAAGCTATGCACATCATAAAAATAGGAGGAAAATATCAAGGTTACACAGATACACAGGAAATGGGTACATTTTCAGCTTGTTTAAAATCATTTCTTTTAAATGACTTAAGGTTTTAACACAATTCTGGTATAACCGTTGATAGTTTACAAGACTTATTATTATTAAATACTTTATCCATAACCCAGTTCTCGTCGCCGAGAGGACAGTCATAACTGACAATAGATATAGACACAGTTAATAAATGAGGACAGATTGTCTGCTGTAGATTAAACCTTCCTGAACCAAGCTCTGACTTTTGTAAAAAAAAAATATTTCATCAGGAAGTTTATTTAGTGTGTTGTTAAAAATAGAAATGAAAAATTCCCATAAACGTGACAAACGAGTAAAACACCTAACTCGGGAATCCGGGATAATACCTAAGTTTTATATATATGTTCTTTTTTTTTAAATTCACATAACTTAACAAAAAAAAAACATTTAGTGCATTATTTTATAAATTTTATTCAAAATTTCATTCTTTTCAAAAGACTAATTAACTAATCATTTCCAGATCTCAAATTCAATTTCTTCTACACTAATAGAACCATTTCAGATTCCATATTAAATATCTCTTATCTTATTCACGATGTATTTTATATGTATATGTCTTATCCGACCCTTATCTTTGTTACTTTTTAGGTAACAGAGTGTTTTACCTTTTGGTATGACCTTCTTGGTATCATTGTAGGTCTTTCTGTCCCATTCCATTCATCTCTATACCAAGGCGTTAGTATTACAACTATTACTTTACTTGTTTTTTGCTTTAAAAAAATTGTAACCAGATACCTTTACAAACATCTCGATATCATCAACACCACAATTGGTCGGGCGGGTTAAATGATAGGTCAGTATAGCATCAAAGGGGTATTCCTTCGTTCGCACATAAGAAACACGCACTCTTTCTACTGAAGAATTCTATGTCCGAAAGATGTTTATCTGACTGTTTGTGCCTACATGTATGAAATTAACGCCAAAATGTACAGGAAAAAGGCGTATGATATACAAATATCGTATGTCTTCGCGGTAATTAGTGATATTTCGGGACGAATTAAGAATTTCCAGGACTTAATACTCGAAGAACTTTGGTTTATCTTGAGAGTAAAACCTGCCTTATTAATGAAAGATTATTACTTTTATTACTTGGAAAATAAATACACATTTTCTAGTAAGTTTAATTTTGACGACCTGAACTTTATTCAAACAAAGGAATGCCCCTTTAATGTCCTATGAACATACCATATTATAAATTTGAACATTATTGATAATAGAAATTGCTTATCATGATGGAGTTTTAATTCTATTTTATGAAATGCTTTATTTATTTCGGGGTCAGAGGGCGACAGTACATCCTTATGATATACTTCAATTATCAACTTTACTTGGTGGTGCAAACACATCCTTATAATTAAAGTCCACCATCTCTACCTTGCCATTTCACATTTCGGTGAGAGGGGATGAAAACACATCCTTATGATAAATTTCATTTATCTCAACCTTACCATTTCAAATTACTGGAGAGAGTGGGTGACGATGCATTCTTATAATCAACTTCCTTTATCTCTACCTAACCATTTCATATTTCGGTGAGAGGGGGTAACAACACATCCGTATATTTAACTTCAATTGTCTCAACCTAACCATTTCCCTTTACGGGAGAGACGGTGTGACGATGAATTCTTATAATAAACTTCCATTATCTCAACCTAACCATTTCCCATTACGGGAGAGACGGTGTGACAATGCATTCTTATAATAAACTTCCATTATCTCTACCTAACCATTTCACATTTCAGGGAGAGAGGTGACAATACATCCTTTTAATGATTTCCATTTGCTCTACCAATCTGTTGTTCTTGATATACATGTATACTTAGACACAGTATAGGTAGCCAAAAACATAGCTAAGTCGGGACTTTGTTATCGTGATGAAGATTTAGACATAAATTCTAATAGAGATTTTCTAAACCCGGATACCGACATATTTATCCGGATGAGTCGATGTATTTCATACACATACATGTACCTGCAGCTTGATAAGTTGACGACTAAAACAGCAAAAATGTTAGGAACAAACGTCGAAAGTTAACATAAATCGAGTTTAATATACATACTTAGGAAAATGATGTGCAAGCCCGGACCAATGTGCTTACAAGGCAGCTACGTCCTTGTTAAATCTTGGTTGATATTTCACTACAAGTTTCATTATTTTCATATCATATCATGATATCGCCATAATGCCATTATCATCTCGCCTATTGCTGAAGGTATATTCATAATAGTTGGATAAATTCAACTCTGGTTATGGTTGTTGTTGCCTTGGGGTCATCCGGCTAGTGGGTGGGGGTTCCGACCTTGCTAACCTGCATGTTGCTACGTAATAAAATTTTCTGATCTGGGTTGCGTATTATAAATTTCTCTCGGTCGCTCTAAAAAATTACATTTCATATTTTTCATACATTAGTGTTAAAACATTGTATTGTACTTACTAAAAAACCCTAAGTAGCTTTTTGACTCGCATTTCAATAGATTACATTTTGTTAGAACACGTACTTAGTACTCTACTAACTTAGAGTCTTTCGGTAGATCTAGCACATTTCACAACACTAACTACGGTTCTGTAGATATCCTTGTTTACTGTTCCATACTAATTAGTTTAGAATTATCTCGGTAGCGTTATACATCGTGTGATACAAACTAGAACTCTTACTAACGCCAGTACACTGTACTAAAGCAACTAAAATTCCCATAGTACCTTATAATGTGTACTAACCTATAGTTATCTTCAAATGCACATTGGGGCATCTTCTTAAGTGACTTCTGCATAATGTACTATGCTTAATAGATGACTTTCGACTACGCTTCAATAATGACAAGAAGTGTTTTTGCAATCTTCTCATTTATTTTCATTTCTTTATTCTAGTAGACTGTAAAATTCTAACACAAACACGTGCACAATGCCGAAAGATTACAAATGTACTTGTAGAAGCCGTTAGTCACCTAGCTTAGCAAATGTACAAAGTATAAGGTTTGATCTTCACTTAAAGACTTCCTGGTTTCCAATAATTCGAATTCGGCATAGTAATTAATTAACTGTACTGAAAACTGGTCTGTGTATTAAATACTATGATTTAAATGAATTATAATACTATTATTATACAGTGAGCATCGAGAAATTCAGTGATCTGCCTTGCAGATAGAAATCGTTTAATTAAGATTTATAATTTGTCAAATTATAAATTTTCTAATGTTTATGAGTTTTTTTTTATAAGAAGTGGTCGCTTAGGTCAGGACGCTTTATCAACAAAGTATCCGCCAAGTTGTTGATATCACAACCGAAACAGATTTACCCGACAGTGCTGTTATAGAGTGATACGGGCTGGTAAAACAATTCCCCGCCACTTCTAAAACAATGTGTTTGGGAATGTGGACAGGAAGTATATCCGCAAACATAGTCCGACATCGCCAGTTTTAAGGTGATCCGGAAACGGGTCCTGAGAGATAAACCTGTTGGAGACTCTTCGCATGCGCAGTGGTAGGAACAGCTTATAATGTAGAGTTTCTAAAGAGTAAAATAATTTTCGTTGATATATTTTTATACATTATTCGCGCCGCTTTGTCACGATTCTTACTTATTTCTTCTTCTACATATCTATTAGGTTTTGTTTAGGAAGTAAAGTAGTCAGTGGAAGTTCATAGCTATCAATTCAGTAAAACTTGTCAGATTTGACAGTTTTATCCGTAGAACATCTATGAAAACTCCAGTCGTGGTATGGCTTGAAGCATAGGGCTGTCGGTCATCGAGTGATTTTAACACAATGTTGACTGGCGTTACATTATCGGTTATATTGCTTGTTCTACATAAGGCAATCGAACTGAGATCAAATCTCGCATTTCATAACTAAAGATGAAATCTTATTTCAATTAATTTGGAGAGAAAAGAGTTTAATTTAAGCAAAATGTTACCAATGACGTTGAGTAAAACATCAAATGCATTCAAAGATGCGTAAATATTTCACAACACCAGAACAAAAACCTTGTTAATAATTAAAACATGCTTTTCGGTTATTTCAACAGCGCTTTGAATGTTGAAATATGATTATGAAGAAACTGTCATAAAGTACTGCATTGATGCAATTGAATATGTAGTATCTTATGATAAAGTAGGTTATAAAGTATAGCTCTTACTACTGACATTGATACTGAATGGGTCATAACTTTCAGCAGATAGAATGGTGTCAATGGGTATATAATAGTCGTAGCGTGCGAGTTTACAAGTGTGTTTGATGGCTATAGAATACACATGCATATAAAAATACACAAAATACGGTAAATGATGAGTATACACATATATAACCATTCGTACACTTTATTGTTTCACACAAAAACACGTGACGATAAGAAACGTTGAATGTAGTAAGTGCTACAGGGAACGGCAATAAGCGAGTACTGTCAGCATGCAGGAAAACGGCGAAAGATAAACGAGTATCATTAGCCTATATAAAACGCAAAAAGAAGATATCAAAAGGTGAGTACCAACAGGAATTAGTCAGGTGGTAGACACTGCTGGTTTAAAATACAAATAGCGAGTATCCTCTGACAAAAACATAGAACAAACGAGTACTTTCTGTTAACAACATGAAACAACAAAGAAGCGAGTACCCGATACCAATAGCATAGTGTGATATGGAATACCTTCTGTCAATGAATAAAAACAGCAAGTACCTGTTAGAACAAAAACAAATATCTAGTACGAATAGCTTTATCAATAATGATTAACTTCAGTCAATAATATGGAACAAAGATTGATAGCGAGTACATTTTGTCAATAGTGTAGAACATTTGACAAATAGCGATCATCAGTATTATAGAACAAAGACAGCTACTAGCGAGTACCATCTGCCAATAAAATAGAACAATTGACAAGTATTGAGTACCGTCAATAGTATAGATAAAGACAAATTACGAGCATCTCCTGTTAATAACATAGAGGGATCGACAAATAACGAGTACCATAAATAGCATAGATCTCTAGTAAACAACGAGCACCTGTCAATAATAAAGAAGAATTGATAAACAGTGAGTACCAAAAATAACATGGAATAATGACAAAATACGAGTACCATCTGCCAATAATATACGGCAATGACTAATGTCAATAGCACGAACAACAGATAGAAAGTGTCTTCCGTCAACAACTGAATAAGTATTTTATTAACAACCAGTCACGACAATGAGTAACATGATATTCCTTGTAAGCCCCACTTGACAAGAACAACTTGACAAAAGCGGATCGGATGATCAACACAAGACCGAGTAACCAAGTCATGCCCATATAGAATACGGCGGATATACTTCACACACATGCAACAAGTGGTGTACACACGACACTTTACATATGTACACATGCTACATGTGGTATACACAAGACACTTTAAACACACGTGCAACACGTGAAACACATAGGACATTTTAAACATGTCCACGTGCTACACGTGGGAGCACATCAATGTCGTACTTTCTACATTGGGAGTCGGACATGTACCAGACCGTGAGGAACTGCACCAGTGATGGCGGAGATGTTCGTGTACTACCACAAAGACCCACTCATTCAAGGAGGTTGTGACGAACGTGGTACACACCACAACCAAATTGAACAAGGGCAACTAAGTGATAAAAGTCTGAATATAGACGTCGACTGCTTGACCTTCAAAATGACATTCAAATTTCCACATGTGGGCGTTGAGATTTTCACGTGCGTGATGTCCTCGTGGTGGTGATATGAGTGTATTGAGTCCAGAAATATCTTTTCCAAAACAATGACTGGAAATCCTCGAAAAGAGTCTTTAGAGAACGATAAGCAAGATGGAGCCCGTCAATACATAGCAAAACATGCATGAACATAGAAATGGTGAATCAGTCAAAATATTAATGATGTCACACTTTGAAGACAAAATGCAATGCAACTCGAACGTGCGTTCGTGCTCTCGAGTCGTGCGATGGTCGTGCATGGATGTGTAATTTCTGACCGTGCACCCTCATTCAAGCAGGTTGTGGCCAATTTAGACGGTCACAGCCATGCTGAACAAGTAGAAACAGTCAGTAAATATTCCAGCAGCAGCAACAGCAGCAGCAACATGTCAAATGGCAGAATAGCATGGGAATCATGTTAATAAATCTAATCTCTTTTGAATGGCAATAATACAAGCAAAGCGTGCAGGTTAGCCCTGTAAATATGAATAAGGATGAATACCTTTGATAAAGCAGTGAGAAGTAGGAGAAAATTTGAATCTGGAGTGTTTGGTCTGTTACATGTTGTACATCAAGCAAACACAATTTTATATAGAAAGTGATAGTTTTAGATAATAATAGAGTAAAACATCATGCCATGCAATTGATGAAATACAAGCTATGCAAAGCGTTACCCTGGTGACATCAGGACGGTCATGCAGCAGCCTTGGAAAATCCAACTCTGTCATCGAACCCTGAAATACGAGCCTACATATACACCTTGGGTTCGCCTTAGACAGGAAATACTTTCTGATTGGCCGACCACTCAGAACGATGGTAAGGGAACTACTTTGATTGGCTAATGGTTTTGATTCAGCGCCAAAAATTATGTATCACAAACATACTTCATGGGACTTTGTCGGTGACGGAACGATGACTTCCGCTGGATGAGTTTATGTTAATACCTAGTTATCTTCACTTCCGCTGGATCCGGTGTTTTCCGGGATGACCATTGTGTAAAGGGACGGGAGAGCACTTGTTTGTGTGTATCTCCGACAGTCGGTGCGGAAGCGATGAGTGTACGCCCTAGTCACACGGGTTATACACACATTATCAAGCTATCCAGGAAAAAGTCATTTGTCGAGTTTAAAAAATAATCGGTATTTAAAACGATGAATTTTATTATTGGATTTTAATCAGTGAAAATGAGAAATAATCAACGTAATAAAAACCTATTCATCACTGATTCAATTATCACTATGTAATGATATAAGGGTTGTTTGTTTGATTGTTTACTTTGTTTGTTTGTTTGTTTGGTTGTTTACTTTGTTTGTTTGTTTGTTTGGGTTTTTTTTTTTTTTTTTTATTCATCAATCATTCATGTAACGGTGCGTTTTGTGCTGTGGATAGGACGTTTGTCAATACTAAACCAAACTTTTTAACGCATTGAAATCCGCCGATTTCTCGGTTCGGATCCAATTGAACTGAAGGCAGATTCAATGGTTATTTAGCCGCATTTCTGCAACATCAATATCACCTTTTTAATGAAATACTCATTTCATGACTGTTATGAAGGCAACACTTAACAGGTAATAGCAGAAAATGAAGAAATTGCCTTTAGCAGCCCATTTAAGATGGCGCCGTCTTGTTCTCAAGCGTTACGTCATAAAGATACGACGTCAAAGATGTTGCTCCTTATTCCAGCATTTCTTTTCGACGCATATTTATTTTATTTTCTATTTTTTCGTCTATACCAATAAATAAATAAATGAATTAATTAAAATAGATAAATAAATAATTCAATAGATATAATTGAATGGTTTCACATTGAAAACAACACCGTATATTTCAATCGTATGGCAAAACATATCAATAATTTTCATTCGTGCTTCGTACTCGTCAAAATATCGATACCCTGGCATGATCCTGAAATATGTTATTCAACGGGAAACCATTCAATACCCTCTATTTGTTTTACTGTAATTACCAAACAAGTTCGGCCTGATGAGACTGAATGGAAAGAGAATGTGAAAAGCCCTGTGGTCGGGTATGTGACTCCATACCTTTTCAAGTTCACCTATACCTGCCTATGTCTAACCCTCTCCCTCCCTCTGTCTTTACAAACAACATACTTATACACTATGTAATATGTTTAAAGTGGTAAAATGCCGCGTAAAGTGGATGATTTAACTCAGACAGGAAGAAAATTGATTCGTATAAATATCGCGATGTCCGTTTCAATTTAGCAAAAAAATGTTATCCGGTTATGTTGAAATTGTCTTTTCCGGAACCCTGTCATCAGATCATGTGCTCTAATGCTATAAAACACCCTCTGTCGATATATAAGTATTAGGCGCGTTAAGCTTGGATCAGAAATCGAACGAATTCGGCTACAGACAGAAAATCTTATATCTCCATCAATGTATGGGGCAAATATAGACGGAGAAACTCAGAAATAAGGATTGTACGGAGGACACTTAATGTATTATCAAGTTTGAATGTTTAAGTGTCGTATACAGTTTCGGTGTGTTATGATATACACACGCATATACAGTTGTGTCACATACTGGAAAACGTTTATCTTTTATTCAATACGTTGTTCATTTCTACCGTGATAAGCATACTGCATTGCATATTAAATAAATCTGTTTGTTAAATGCGTAAATATGTACTTAATGTCATGGTGAATTATTGGGATAATGCATCTCACATCTAGATTTTGATATTTCTTTCGATCGAACTATTTAGAGTTTTCACAATCCTCCTTCTAGGTAGCAAAACTTTAGACCCTTAGTATCACTGACGAGTTATTGAAGGACGAAACAGCTGCATAATTTTGTTTGATTTATTTTAGGCTCTGATTGTTGGGGAAAAAAATACTTGTTCAAGAGTAAACCGGTATCTTTTCCACTATTGCCTGGTCATTTGAACCATATTGTGAGAAAGTCAAAATATTTGATATAAATATAGATTTCTGTATTTTTAGTAAAAGGTTTAACTTTTTTCCGATCCAGTAATTGTTTGTGTTTTCTTTATCGTGTTTTATCAATTCAGGTTTTACAAGATACCCTTCCATTGAACTTTGTCTCATACATCTATAACGACAAGTAGGCATGAATAGTTAGGTCATATCAATGATAAATAGACTTTAAAACATAGCGATTGACCATATGGGCAATCCCGAAAGAACTGACGTATTGTGTATGGTACTCCATTGAAAAAATCAACTCAAAATCATTCTGTACAAAAGACACCTAGATATCAGCAGCTTTCTAAACTAATTGAGAGTTGGATAAAGTAGAATCAAAAATGAATTAAACTGTACCGTGCAACCCTTTTGTCTTTATATGACTCGCCAGTGTTGCTAATGATCTGAAGTGGTGTCACTTAAAGCAGGCAAATAAATACATATACATGTAGGTCAAAAATATCATAGGAGTAATTCTTTACTGCATTTCTTTCTTTTTTTTTAATTTGAACCCTTTGTTTCATGAAACAGGAAAATGTGAAATATGTTCCCAGTTTATACCTAAACATATATTAGATAAAAATTGTAACTTCCTTTAGATTTTACAAACCATGATGCTGAAGTGGAATTTTAATTCCTTTACATAAATAAAATTGTTGAATAGAATATTTTCGTCCTTTTATCAACAATCTTTAACCATTCCCCTGAAGGCATTTGGATGAACGCTAGCAAAACCTATTAAGAACATAGTTAATTTTAACCAGAAACATTTGTATGAACGGATCATATACCAGGAAAAAAACATTGTATCTCTGCATTACACAATTTCCTTTTTACGTGTACGTCTGTTTATTTTGATACTGTTATTAAACAAAAAAAAAGCCGAGAGAGAGAAAGTCTCACAGGGCTGTAGTGAGTCATTTGTTAAGAGAACCAAAATTCTGTATTATTTTATCCAAAACCTTCCAAAATTTCTCTGATTTATTATTGTCTAATTAAACTCCAAATGATATCACCTTCGTGTTTTTAATCATTGTAATCTTTCACTTCAGTCTGAATGTTTATGGGTCTTAACACTTTTATCCATATTACATTATAACTGTCTTTATTTATAGAGTATAGCTTATTCTATTTGCCGACGATATATCTCTATATACGTCGAAGCGGTTCCACCGGGCTTGACCGCAAACGTGTTAAATAATAATCTTTCGAAAATTCACGAATGGTCAAATAAATGGTTTGTTAATTTTTATCCTAACAAAACTGTAACAATGACCGTTAGCAAATAAACTCCATAAACCATTTCTATCCTGCCCCTACTTATAAATAACACATCCTTAACAGAAGTCACGTGACACAAACACCTCGGTGTGTCTTTCTCATCTAACGGAAGTTGGACAGACCATATACAATACATTATTGGTAAATCCTCTAAAAAATTTAATTCGATTAGGAATCTTAAATTCATCATTGATAGGAAGTCTCTCCAAACTATGTATTATACTTTTATAAGACCATTACTTAAATACGGAGACACCATATGGGATAATATAACTTTACGCCAAAGTCAGATGTTAGAAAATATACAGCTTGAAGCAGCCAGAATCGTCACTGGGGCAACCAAGCTCACAGGTCACAATAAACTGTATATAGAAACCGGTTAGGGCCCCCTTGTCGTCCGAAGAAGAAAACACAAAATTATTCAATTTCATAAGATTGTTCATGGTCTTTGTCCTTCATATCTTACTAACACTGCCTGCTCGCCGTTTAAATATACATCCATACAACACAAGAAGAGATAATGATTTCTGTCAAGTTAAGTGCCGAACTAATCTATATAAAGACTCTTCCCTACCCTCCTCTGTCGACTTATGGAATTCACTACCCAACGACATAAAATATAGTGCCTCAATTACCAAACTTAAAGCATTCTTAAATATCGACACTAACTCTGTCCCTAAATACTATTACTTCTGCAAGGCTTCGAATGAACTGCAGCTCTTTAAACGATCACCTGTTTAGACGAGATTTAGTTGAGAGTCCTCTTTGTTCATGTAAATTGTCTTCTGAAACTACTGAACATGTTCTCCTCCATTTTCCTAACTATCAACAGCTTAGAATCCAATGTTTTAGTCATCTACAATTATATTGTATATATTATATTGCCATGTATTATTGAATAAAATAAAGTTTACACTAAATGTATAGCTTATTGAATGAAATATGTTAAAAATGGATTTGTGTATGAAAAGGCTATGCATGATGTCTGTAAGTCAGATAAACGATCATAAATTTCCTTTGCTATAATCTGTACACATGTGGTTATCACTTTACAAAATATCATGTGCTTGTGTTTGAAAGATCTGGATAACATTATAAGTTTTAAAAAAAGACAATATATTGAATTACTGGGACATAGCATATTTATATGCAGATTTTAACATTTCTTAAAACATTTCTTCGATTTTCCTCAGATGCATAACGAATGATTAATTTTAGACTCTACCTTATTGCGAAGTGATAATATATTACGTGCTTTATTTATTGTTCTGAATACATGTAGGATTAGAATATAATCAAGTAAAGAACGCAGTGCTTATTCATAAACAAATGATCGTCAGACCTTTCACATTGATATGAAAGACTATTGTTTTAATCACCGTTACCGGCAAATTGTTCTCGTTGAAATTGCTCTCATAAATGTTCCCATTTCATAAAAATATAAAGTTCCAAACATTTTACAGTCAGGAACTTGTCTCGTTACGATTCCTTCTCCTAGGTCCTGTTTTACCAAAATTCATACTGCTTTAGTTTGGCAAAGATTGCCTTAAACGCGGAACAATTTCCCCAAATGATACGTGGTAGGGCAGTGAAAGAAATGTCGTGTGTAAGCTGTTAGCTCCGAAATGGCAGCTCCGGCTGTATTCTCCCAATAACAACGGATAATAATTTGTGAACCGCTTTGGGTGGCTGCTTTGCTGTAATTTAGCGGTATATAAAAATCCAAAATAAAAGTTGATAAATTATAGATATTTTTCCACTTGATGTTGCATCATCGTCAAGTATGTGTATCTGAAATCACCTTCATACTGACTTATCGAATAGTCATTGTTATTTAGGATAACACCTACTGTATATTGTAAAAGTGCATTTCTTATGTAATACTCATTGTAATGTTCACGTATTTTTGAGCTCCCAATAAATACTTGCTAACTTACTACATTGACTTTAAACATATTTTAACCAAAATCGGTGAAAAGGATCAGGCATAAGTTATAGCAACTGATGAAGCCGTCTCCTAACAACAATTATACAAACAGATGACAACATAGACTGTTAATTACATCAATAAAATACTAATTTGTCAAATAAAGTCAATATCATAATTAAACATGTCAAAATCTTCCGCTGGATCTAATAAAAATGTGCACTTGATTAAAAACGTCACAATTTAAATCCAAAGACATATTTTCATTATCAACTAGTAGCAATCTTAGAGATATATTCATATTCAAACTACGTAAATGATTAAAAAGAGCAACACGGACATTTTGTGTAAGTCTGGCATTCAAAGAAGAAGTGATAGGCATTCTCACAAGGGTAGCCACAATGAATACAATTTGAGTCCTGAACCAGGTTTGTACAGTAAAGATCATGTTTGAGAGCACTGCAATTGTGTCTCAAATTTAGTATGGATAATATTGAGTTTTCGTTCTCCACTTAAATAATAAGGGGGACTGAATAATATACGTTTGAATTTAAAGCGGACTTGAAAGAGTGAGAAGGACATGGATCTAATATCATCGCCAAGAGCATTCCACATCATCAAAGATGAAGGTAGAAAAGATTGCTTATGTAAGAGATAATTTGAAGTTGGGAATTCTATAATTTCTCACTATTTCCATAACCGGTGTCTGTTTTCTCCAACAGTATTGGGAAGTATATTTAGTATGAAATTTGGAGTACGATGTCTATCCATTTTATAAATCATTTGTAGTTTTCGTCTTTTCCTTCTATCTGAAAGTAATTCTACATGTAAACCTGTTTCTGTATATAATGACTCGTTTATAGCATATGACGGTAACCCAGTAATTATTCTAGCAGCTTCACGCTGAGCCTTTTTTAACTTTTCCGAATCACATAAATTACACCATCCCAAACTTCACATGCATATTCTAAAACTGGTAATATGTAAGTTTTGTATATTCTTAAAAGAATATCCCGCTTCAGCAAATATTTGGGTTTTCGTAAAATACTAATTTTCTTCATTACCGACTTCTAGATTTCATTCACATGATCAACCCATTTTGCTACATTGCTTGCTACACTTGCTACATTCTCTACCCTCGTTCAAGTTAAATTCTAACTCGATAAAGACAAAGTTTAAATTGATAAATAAAATCTTTGTCAGAATTGTGAATGAAATCGTAAGTGAGATGGTATAAAAATGCCTATTTTCTATGAGTATCAAACTAGGTATATTACGTGATTTTCATTTAAATCTCGCTAAACATCCTGTAAATTTATTTTTCATTATTCGGTTATATATCATGAATCATTACGATATCAAATTCTTGTATCGAAGTAACATATTAATCTCTTGCATCATTTTTTTTTTTTTCTTTGCCAATATTTTCAATTCTATTTTGTAGAATCAGAAATCGGGAGAGTCAAATAACCATTATACACCGAAGAGAGCTGATTACATGTTTTATAGTCTAACAGGCAATATATCAATATCGCAATACTATGGCTTTGAGACGAAACATTCCGTTTATTTCTCCATATTGTTTTTAACATTAGTGTCTCTATGTGTACCGGTCTGTAGAAAAAGTACCAATTTGGATCGGTATCGGTGGAAAATGAAAACGTGTTTAGACAATATCACTTAATTACTGCGACAATTCAAATATATACAAATATACTATTTCATCATTGGAACTTGGGACGAAATCCTAGCCCATTGTCCATATATGTATCATATTATAATAATACATATATATTGACCATGGGTTGAGAATCCGTGGCAAAAATAATACCAGTATATATATATATATATATATGGACCGTAGACGGGGATTTCGTCCCTGTGGTTTTTATTCTACTGGTATTTATTTGAGGATTTTTTTTATGAATTCCAACATCTGAGTCCCGGCTACACACTGTTAACTTCCCTGTCAAATATACAGTACTCCTCAAACATTCAGAACAAATACAGAGGAAATATTTATACTAGTATAAAATCTGCAAAATTAACTGTTTTGTACAATTTTGTTCCCTGTGCATATTTTTTTTAACTAACGTTGATATGTCAGAGATAAGAGGTAATAGAATTAAACAACTCCTGGAGATGTACCACCCATTATCAAAGTTAATCTGACAAGGCGCTTAAAATTACATAAAAAAAAAAAAAAAAAAATTTAGAAAAAAAATCCCTAATATTTCAGATGAAAAAAGGAACTGAGTGATTCAGTTTGTTTCAAGGCGGACATACGTGTAGGACTTGTTGTTTTCAACACAAGTGGCCGATATTCGTTCTTAAAGAACAAGGCATGCATTCCCATTATTTCATTTCCGTCAAACGACAATTACTAATAGGACACCTTCCAGGAATTCCGTCAAAGTTGAATTTGACGTCATGATACACTGTAGTATGTTTCTATAGAATGAGGGAAAGGCCTGAATGATTTCCGGAACAACCGCAGGGTATATCAGCAAAACGCTGGTTGTTTTAATCTTCATGAAATTATGTTTCGATTCATTTAACCTGATGAGGACAATCAAAACACTTTTATAAATTATAGATCTACACAATAGCTACAATAATAGGCAAATAAACATTGAAATACATGTATAACTGTTATTTGTCCGACATGCATTTTCATAGCGTAATACTGATGTATACTGTAAACTAATTTGATAAACGTACATTAACAACAGTTGTGAATGAGTACACATACACCGGAAGTGACAGATACTAGAGCTATCTTATCCAACCACTTAGCAGTCATCGTGTTTCCGGTAAATCGAGGAAGGTTCTAGAGCAGAGTACACACTGCACAAAGCCTGCTATAACTACACATATTAAACATATACAGGATAAGCGTGTAGATTAATACCCATTTGAAGTTCTGCCTTTATGTATTAAGCAATACTTACGCTTAATAAGTAAATGGCTATGTAAGATGTATCTACTGTAACATATGTATACATGTAGATTTAAACCCCAATGACGTCTGGACTGTTTATTGATCAGAGACGATCATTCAATTAGTTTTCTAGTCCATACCTAAATGATACTTAGTTTAATCTCTGCTTTATTTGTCAATTTCTATCTAACAATATATATATATATATAACATAAAAATTATACAAAAATAATAATCAGAAAGAAGTGTCAAGACACTTATATAAAACTGACACCTATATGTATATAGGTTGACGTTACATAACAGCATAAACATGATAAAACACGACATCGTATCATAATGACAATAGAGTCGTGAAAACATCAGTTGGACTTTGATCAAATAATTTTTTTAAATACATTGTAGTTAATAAAAAGTGGAAATTATTTACAATAACGTTGTTGATGAGTTTACTTCAAAAGCAACAACGATGGATGTCAACATAATAACGCAACCATAATTTAAACTCAAAATTGATTAAAAGTTAAACGAGGAAACATATTAACACAAATATAAATTATATGGCGACACATGAAAAAGTACAATGAGAACCGACTGGCAACATAGAGGTTTATTGTGTATGTATTTTTACCTATTTTTATTTAAGGGACACAATTTTGAGATACAGTCGAACATGTCCTGGAAGTGACGTGTATATATAAAAACAGAAAAATGTTTGAAAAGACCATCTGTTTAGGTTCCTAATTAAACAATCAGATATATAAGAACATCTGTATATAATCAACCTGCCGACAAAGGCCATCCGCTCCGTTGAATGGTATTTGTAGACAGGATTGACTGTATAATCGTGAAATAATAGCCTCATTATCGAGATAGGGATAGTAGTGTAAAGTAAAACCATATATATCTATGTAGTCAACACCACCTCACTCTCTGTAAATAACAATAATGTGCAATTAGGTAAAAAAGAAAATAACAAGACAACGTGAAATTTTATTCAACAACATTTCTCCATATTGTAATGTCACAATCAATGTTGTTCTTTGTGGTTCTCCAAACCTGTCAGACGAGCAAAACGGATATATTTTTAAATCCGTACAGACCTATATTAAAAATAGTAATCGGTTCTAAGGTCACTTAAAAATAATTCACTTCAATAGATCCCCCCCCCTCCTCCCCCCCCCCCCCCCCCCCCCCCCCCCCCCCCCCCCTTTTTTTTTTTTTTTTTTTTTTTGTTATTGTTCTCTTCTTCCTGGCTTTCCAGCTCTCCTTTTCTTAACAAATATCTAACTCTAGAAAACTTAATTGGTGATAGTGTATATTATTGTAGATATGTTATAGATATACAATGTATTTTGGGAGAAGGCGTTTCTAAGTTGAGATAACTTGTGCCTTATCCTTGTTGTTATATTGAACAATAAAAATATGTTTAAATCAATCAATCAAGAAAATAAGAAAAATTTAGAATACATGTACAGAGATGCGAGTACGTGATAATGGACTGAGGAATGGGGAATAATAATAAATGTTATTGTACCAAACCAAGCTTTGTTTGGTCCGTTATAAAGTAATTGTACTTTAGTCCTAGATTCTGTTTCCTCTGGTCCCTACGCCAGACCTAATACATTTAAATGGATAATTGTCTGGTACGTGAAGAGCATCTGTCCATCAACATGTCTTACGTCTGTTGTAGAGGTCAGTTGACAGTTGACACGCGAGCTAATTTGATGCATACTCCGCAATACTATTTATTAAGACTGTAAAGAATATGTACTTTATTTATTACTATAACAAACACAGTATCATAATGTTTACAATGCAGGTAAATAATCTCAATCAAAACAACCATTTCAATACGTTCGATGAGTTTAATGATATTTGTTTATAATGTAATTTATGAACACCAGTCTAGTTTCATGCAAGGTCGTTCTACTGTTTATCAATTAATTGAAATATAGACCATAATGTTTGTGTGGCGCTAGAGAAAAAATAGCACATGTCCTGTTTTCTGTGACATATCAAAGGCTTTTAATAGGGTTTGGCATTTGAGCCTACTGACAAATTTAAAATCTTACGGAATTTCTTGAAACCTTTTAGAATGGTTTAGAATTGCCTCTATCATATAAACCAGAGCTTTTTCACTGGGGATTCGCTTTCCTCCATTGGTTACATTAAGGCAGGAGTGCCCCAGGGCTCTATTTTAGGTCCTTTACATTTTTAATATACTTTAATGATATCTCTGAATTGTTTCTCTCTTCATCTCGTCATTTCGCCGATGATGCATCTATTATTAAATCATCTTCTTTATGTGTTGAAATTGAAATTGAAATTAATCAAGACTTACAATCACTTGATTCTTGGGCAAATCAGTGGCTAGTCAGTTTTAACCCTTGTAAAAGTTTTGTTTGACCAGCTTGATATTATCTTTGGTGGTAAATCTTTAAATTTAACTGAGTACTTGAGTGTTGTTTTTAATTCGAGCTGGAAATAATCTGATCATGTCGATCATATTTATAACTCAGTAATGAAGAAAATAAATGCACTCAGAATGTTGAAATATATTCTTAGTGGGAAAACTTTGTTGAAAATTTATAACATTTTTATTTTACCAGTATTTGAATATGCATGCAAATTATGGGTTGGGTGTACTCTATGTGAATCATAATTACTTGAAAAGGCTCAAAGAGAAGCACAACGTATCATTACAGGTCTCCCATCATATGTAAACATCAATGCTTTATATCTTGAAACAGGTTTATTGAGTAAACAGTACTCATCTTCGTTTTGACCATCAACTTTACTTTCTTGAAACTTGGAAACAAGACCTTCTCTTTCTCTATTTTTAAATCCGTTGTTTCACATCCAGTAAATCCCCAAAATGCACCTTCTTTGTACAGTTTTGGAGAAATAGAATAAAATATTTTGTATTCTAAGTTGAGGAACAAATGTAGTTAATCAAACTATCATCTTTTTAGCATAAATTTAACTGACACTTCTGAGCGTTCCTTTGGAAATCGCTGTGAGTTTCTTATTCATTTGTCCTCATAATATCATGCAAAGATGCATCCTTTTCTGAAATTTACAAAATCTAAATCTGGAGGTTGTCATTGATTTAATTTTACTATTTCAAGGCAATGAAACTCTGTCAATAGATGTAAACTAAAAAATTTTTTAGAAGTCTGCAAAATTATATAAAATCTAGCTAAAGGTTTCGGTAATGTGATATGATACATCGTACTGATTTTCAGCTGTCGGTTATACAGTTAAAAATACAATTAAAGTTGATATATGTGTTTAAATTTAACCATACCATATATCAATCAATCGCTAGTCCGGACAAGAAAAACAAGTACATTTGACTTCTCGATGTGCATGCAACTGTCAATATCCTTACGCCGCTATGCTAGCGGAAAAAAGAAAAGCAAGCTTATTTTCGATAGTTATTATTTTACATGATTCTTTGATGATGTGTTCATGATGAGGGTTTCTTGATTATTTCATCGTTATTGAATAATATCTTTTGATTTTATTTGTCCTATCACAAACGGTGTTTGCGTGAATACCGTTAGAGCAAGGGTACTCAACGCCGTTTCCTGATCCAAATCAGTAGCGTGTGTGCCCACCCTGGCATCTCCCCTTACTCTCCTCAACATTGACCCCACCAAGGTGTTTATTGCCCTTTGAGGGATATTATTCCACTCCTGAATAAGGGCCTACGTGAGTTGAGCGACGTTATATTGGACGTTGACGCGCTCTGCTAACCCCCCTGTTTAGTTCCTCACACAAATGCTCGTTTGGGGACCGTATCTGAACTGTATGGTGACCAATCAAGAACTGGAACGTTGTTTTGATCCAGAAAGTCGAGGCAAACCCTAGCAACATGGGGCTTCGCGTTGTCCTGTGGCAACGTAAGTTTACGTTGATGGATAAGAAGAAGAACGTGTGGTCTCAAGACCTGATCCCGATATTTTACTGCTGTAAGATTACCATCGATAAATACGAGAGGTGTGTTCACGCCTCGAGATATCCCTGCCCATACCATAACAGACCCTTCCCTGAATCTGTCGCTTGTCGTTACGCAAGCGTCAGAATGTCGCTCACCACGACGTCGATAGACACGTTGTCGTCAATCTGACCTGTAAAGTGTAAAGCGAGACTCGTCACTGAACAACACACGTCTCCAATGAGCCAAACCAAACCGATTAGGTACATGCTGCATTCGACGTTGGCGTCGCCTCTGAGTTAATGGTTGACCAACATATAGGAACGCCGTGGGTTTAAATGAAACTTCCGCAACCGATTTCTTAACGTTCTTGGGAGACACTGTCCGACCATGAGAGCCGACGGAGGTGCACGAGACGCCTCTATTCTTGACGTCGCAATGTAATGTGCGGGCGTCCGCTCCTGGGACGGTTAACCAATCTCCTTGTGACTCTGAGACGGCCCAACTAAACTGGATATTGTTGTCTATGTACACCCTATAGCTGGGTTACATGACGTTGCGGATGTCCCTGCAGTATCAGAGCAATGGCCCTGCTTCCCCTATCGACTTCAAACGCGGCATTTCGCTGTACAATCGCTTCGAACAGAATTGTTGTGTAACTGATCTGTACTGTTCCAATGTGCGATTTATATTGGTTTACCAGCACATATGGTGCAAGAATACCCCCAGATGCACGCTTTCTTGAATAATCTGCTGAAAGCATGTAGCGTCGCGCGGTATCACGGTCGACAGAATTTTAACTGAAGAACATTTTCAAAGTGTACGCACAGGTACCTGACTCGTTTTATAAAATAATAACATATAAGAGTACACATTATTTCATTTATATGTACTCTTACAAGTATTTATTTTATAAAACCAGACAACCACCTGTGGTGCACGGAGTTAGCTCATTGTGATTAAAATTGAATCTAGACCACGTGTCTAAAAGTTATATTAGAAAAATCGAACTTGTGTTTCTTTTTCCCGCTAGTGTATACATAGCTATATGAGGGCGGTTTATATCTATTTGATAAAACGGTCAACAATCAGTTCGATAACATACTGCTTCCGTATAAACTGTCAGTCCAATGAATACAGGAGGTTGACAATAACAAGAGCTTCCGTAAACAGTTCATTGTTGAGATGGCCTCAAACAAATGTTCTGTGTATATAGAGCTGCTACAGATTCATACACAAACAGTGATTTTATACTTGTAAACTGATATAGTGCAGAGAATATATAGGGGTGCTCATTTAGTCTGTCACTTTTAAGTTTGATGAATTGGACAAGGGAGACTAATTCATCATTAACTACAAAACTAAACTGAGTATTGAACATTAAAGTATTTGGTCATTCAAAATAATATCTGATCTGTAATTTATTCCTGATTAATACCGATAATATTTATCGTTCGTTACAGTTTGACAAAAAATGAAATTTGTCTCCATTATCGTATTGATGACAAAGTTTGCAAATCCTGTTTTCTGTGGGTGTACTGTTCCTCCTATCATTATTATGTAACATTACATGTTTGAAATAAACAGTAAATACTAGCTTGCCCTGGAGGGAGATCTGTCACGTATCTTTAACGTAAATCTCTCGCTTTGAATTCTGTAGTAGGTCCTTTTAAGAGAACTGAAAACATTTTTTTTCCAATTATGTATGACAGTACTTTCATTGTTGACTTTCAAAACCACGTGATCAATTGCATTCATCAAAGATATTTAATACATTTAATAGTTGTGAATAATAATTCTATATCATAAAGATTGATACATATAAAGTTTATTAGATGACAAATTTTGTTATACACTCAGCGGAAATCGTCAAAAATCAAATGATGAGATTTTCATGTAACCACAGGAAATCAACAAAGGAATTTAATTATAAAAGACTTGTAAGGCAGGAGTCCCGTGCCAGTCACATCGGGAGCGGGGGTCAAGGTTGGAGGTGAGGGGACTCTATATAGTAATGCGGTCATGAGACAGGCAATGCGATATATATATTTTACAAGTTATATTGAATCGTTAATTTAGTCTTTCAAAAACTTCAATGATATATCTAAATTATCTTAATGATGTAGGTATTCAAGATGATATTAACATTTCCCCTACAAACTAGTTCTCCTTAAGATGTTTTTCAATGCCGTTTTTTTCCGCGTCGGAGGAACATAGCAGGGCTTAACACGATGTTAATCGTTACACATACATGTGTGTATATACTGATCATCTAACAAAGGCGTTGAATCTGAATACCGTATACATGTACTATATACATGCGTTGTAAATCCTTAAGTAACGGACTCCATGGTCGAAACAGCTCCCGGACGAAACCTATCTCTCGTGAGAAAAGGGGATGCATTATGGCTACACGGTTCAGTCTCTCAAAGATGACCAGTGGAAAAATAGGAAGTGACCACGAGTGGATGAAGTGACCACCCCTTATCTTATCTTAAAGAATTTACACAAAGCTTGACCAAAGTGACCACTTCCTTTACTGACCACGACTTTGTGGCCTTCAAATTACTCAAAGGTCAACAACAGAACTATGCATGTGATTGTGTGTGTGTGTGTGTGTGGGAGGGGGGGGGGGTGGGGTGGGGTGGGGGGGGGGGGGGGGGGGGGGGGTCATGGTTTTACCCACCCCAGCCCCATGTTGTGGTTTTACCCACTCCAACCCCATGTCATGCTTTTACCCAACACCGCCCACCCCATGTCCGGGTTTTACCCACCCCAATCCCGTGTTGTGGATTTACCCACCACCATCCCATGTCATGGCTTTAACCACCCCAACCACATGTCAGGGTTTTACCCACCCCATGTCATGGTTTACTCACCCCGATCCTATGTTGTGGTTTTACCAACTCCCACCCCATGTCATGGTTTTACCCACCACCACCCCATGTCATGGTTTTACCCACCCCATCCCATGTCCCGATGTGGATTTACCCACCCCAATCCCATGGTTTTACCCACCCAAACCCCGTGTTGTGGATTTACCCACCCCAATCCCATGTCACGGCTTTAACCATCCCAACCACATGTCATGGTTTTACCCACCCCACGTCATGGTTTTACCCACCCCAATCATATGTTGTTGATTTACCCACCCCTATCCCATATTGTGGTTTTACCCACCCCCATCCCCTGTTGCGGTTTTAACCACCCCAATCCCATGTTGTGGTTTTACCCACCCCCACCCAAGTCTTGATTTTACCAACCCCCAATTCCATGTTGTGGATTTACCCATCCCGATCCCATGTTGTGGTTCTACCCACCCCAAACCCCATGTCATCGTTTTACTCACCCCCATCCCCTGTTGCGGTTTTAACCACCCCAATCCCATGTTGTGGTTACCAAACCCCCACCCAAGTCTTGATTTTACCAACCCCCACCCCATGCTGTGGATTTACCCACCCTAATCCCATATTGTGGTTTTACCAACCCCAAACCCAATGTCGTGGTTTTACGCACCCCCACCCCATGTCATCGTATTACCCACCCCAATCCCATGTTGTGGTTTTACCCATCCCAACCCCATGTTAAGGTTTTAACCACCCCAATCCCCTGTTGTGGTTTTACCCACCCCAATCCCGTGTTGTGGATTTACCCACCCCCATCCCATGTCATGGTATTACCCACCCCAATCCCCTGTTGTGGTTTTACCAACTCCCACCCCATGTCATGGTTTTACTCACGCCAATGCGGTGTTGTGGATTTACCCACCCCAATCCAGTGTTGTGGATTTACCCACCCCAATCCCATGTCATGGTTTTACCCATCACCACCCATGTCAGGGTTTTACCCAACCCAACCCAATGTTGTGGATTTACCCACCCCCATCCCATGTCACGGCTTTAACCATCCCGACCACATGTCAGGGTTTTACCCACCCCATGTCATGGTTTTACCCACCCCAATCCATGTTATGGATTTACCCACCCCTATCCCATATTGTGGTTTTACCCACCCCTAACCCGATGTCGTGATTTTACCCACCCCCATCCCCTGTTGCGGTTTTAACCACCCCAATCCATGTTGTGGTTTTACCCAGCCCCGCCCAAGTCTTGATTTTACCCACCCCAATCCCATGTTGCGGTTTTAACCACCCCTACCCCATGTTGTGGTTTTACCCACCCCAAACCCCATGTCATCGTTTTAGTCACCCCCATCCCCTGTTGCGGTTTTAACCACCCCAATCCCATGTTGTGGTTTTACCAAACCCCCACCCAAGTCTTGATTTTACCAATCCCCACCCCATGTTGTGGATTTACCCACCCCGAACCCCATGTCGTGGATTTTATCCCAACCCCCATTCCATATAATGGTATTACAAACCCCAATCCCATGTTGTGGATTTACCAACCCCATCCCATGTCATGGTATTACCCACCCCTAATCCCCATGTTGTGGTTTTACCTACCCCAATCCCATGTCATGGTTTTACCAACCCCAATCCCATGTCATGGTTTTACCCCACCCCCATCCCATATCATGGTTTTACCCACCACCACCCCATGTCAGGGTTTTACCCACCCCAATCCCGTGTTGTGGATTTACCCACCCCAATCCCGTGTTGTGGATTTACCCAACCCCATCCCAGGTCATGGTTTTACCCACCCCAATCCCCCGTTGTGGATTAACCCAGCCCTATCCCATGTCCTGGTTTTACCCCCCCCCCCCCCCCCCCCCCCCCCACCCACCCCATGCCATGGTTTTACCCACCCCTATCCCGTGTTGTGGATTTACCCACCCCTATCCCATGTCATGGTTTTACCCACCCCTATCCCATATTGTGGTTTTACCCACCCCTAACCCCATGTCGTGGTTTTACCCACACCCATCCCCTGTTGCGGTTTTAACCATCCCATCCCATGTCATGGTTTTACTCACCCCTATCCCATATTGTGGTTTTACCCACCCCTAACCCCATGTCGTGGTTTTACCCACCCCCATCCCCTGTTGCGGTTTTACCCACTCCCACCCCATGTCAGGGTTTTACCCACCCCACCCCATGTCAGGGTTTTACCCACCCCAATCCCGTGTTGTGGATTTACCCACCCCAATCCCGTGTTGTGGATTTACCCAACCCAATCCCATGTCATGGCTTTAACCACTCCAACCACATGTCATGGTTTTACCCATCCTAATCACATGTTGTGGATTTACCCATCCCGATCCCATGTTTTGGTTTTACCCACCCCCACCCCATGTCATGGTTTTACCCACCACCCCCCCATCCCATGTCATGGTTTTACCCACCACCCCCCATCCATCCATGTCATGGTTTTACTCACCACCATCCCATGTCCTGGTTTTACCAACCCCCATCCCATGTCGTGGTTTTACCAACCCCCACCCCATGTTATGGTTTTACCCACCCCAATCCCCTTTTGTGGTTTTACCAACTCCCACCCATGTCATGGTTTTACCCACCCCAATCCCGTGTTGTGGATTTACCCAACCCCATCCCATGTCATGGTATTACCCACCCCATACCCCTGTCATGGTTTTACCCACCCCCATCCAAGGTCATGGTTTTACCCACCCCAATCCCCCGTTGTGGATTAACCCAGCCCTATCCCATGTCCTGGTTTTACCCACCCCCACCCCATGTCATGGTTTTACCCACCACCATCCCATGTCATGGTTTTACCCACCACCATCCTATGTCATGGTATTACCCCACCCCAATCCCATGTTGTGGTTTTACCCACCCCAATCCCCTGTTGTGGTTTTACCAACTCCCCACCCCATGTCATGGTTTTATCCCCCCCCCCCCTCCATCCCATGTCATGGTTTTACCCACCCCAATCCCGTGTTGTGGATTTACCAAACCCCATCCCAATTTCATGGTATTACCCACCCCCACCCCATGTCATGGTTTTACCCACCACCATCCCATGTCATGGTTTTACCCACCCCCATCCCAGGTCATGGTTTTACCCACCCCAATCCCCCGTTGCGGATTAACCCAGCCCTATCCCATGTCCTGGTTTTACCCACCCCCACCCCATGTCATGGTTTTACCCACCACCATCCCATGTCATGGTTTTACCCACCCCCACCCCATGTCATGGTTTTACCCACCACCCCCCTCCATCCCATGTCATGGTTTTACTCACCCCCATCCCATGTCGTGGTTTTACCAACCCCCATCCCATGTCGTGGTTTTACCCACCGCCCCCACCCAATGTCATGGTTTTACCCACCACCACCCCATGTCATGGTTTTACCAACCCCCATCCCATGTCATGGTATTACCCAACCCCAATCACATGTCATGGTTTTACCCACCACCACCCCATGTCATGGTTTTACCCACCACCACCCCATGTCATGGTTTTCTCCGAAAGGTGTTGACTTGTTACACATAAAACTGAATTTGAATGTCCCAGGGAAATATTCACCTTAAGAACCCTGATCATGAAAATCATTAGTGTTCATGTTCCCAGAAGCTAACGTCAACAGATTTTTGATGTTTTGAGTGTCATGTAAAACAAGTAGAACGCATGTGTAGACGATTTTATCATTTATTTATCCTGTGAGCTACAAAGATATATACTATAACATTGTTATATGGTAAAAACAGATATACATGTATATGTATAATATAACATAGACATGGAATAAAACACATAACATCATATATAACCATGGGATTGGCCAAAATAGATAACCACAGAATCAACCGTGATAGATCAACTCATGATCAAATAACTACGGGATCAACCATGTTAAAGAACCACAGAATCAACCGTGATAAAATAACCATGGAATCAACTCGTGATAAAATAACCACGGAATCAACTGTGATAAATCAACTCGTGGTAAAATAACCACGGAATCAACTGTGATAAATCAACTCGTGATAAAATAACCACAGAATCAACCGTGATTAATCAACCATGTTAAATAACCACAGAATCAACCATGATAAATCAACTCGTGATAAAATAACTACGGGATCAACCGTGTTAAAGAACCCCAGAATCAACTGTGATAAAATAACCATGGAATCAACCGTGATAAATCAACCATGTTAAAGAACCACAGAATCAACAGTGATAAAATAACCATGGAATCAACCTTGATAAATCAACCGTGTTAAAGAACCACAGAATCAACAGTGATAAAAAAACCATGGAATCAACCGTGATAAATCAACCGTGTTAAAGAACCACAGAATCAACAGTGATAAAATAACCATAGAATCAACCGTGATGAAATAACCACGGAATCAACAGTGATAAAATAACCAGGGAATCAACCGTGATGAAATAACCACAAAATCAACTGTGATAAAATAACAACAGAATCAACTGTGATCAAATAACCACGGAATCAACTGTGATGAAATAACCAAGGAATCAACCGTAATGAAATAACCATGAAATCAACTCGTGATAAATAACCACGAAATCAACTCGTGATAAAATAACCACGAAATCAACTGTGATAAAATAACAACAGAATCAACTGTGACAAAAATAACCACAGAATTAAAGGTGATAGAAATGCAAAGTTTTCCTACTGGTCATGTTCCCTTCATAGGAAGATGTGTAAAATAAGTAAATATGTCTCAATATCACAATAAAATACATTCACTTCAGATATACCAGCTCAAACCATGAGAACTTAACCAACAGCTGTACATGTTTTTCATGTTAACAGCTATAAGTATAGCGAAACCCATGTATACAGAAATGTCCAACTTACAAACATTGTTCTATCAATGGGGAAGCTGTACAATTGTTTTAGCAATAATTTATTTCAACATTGTAAGATAACTTAGTTATAATATACAGGATCTTAAATGGGTTTTCATTTAATAATGAGACTTAATGAACCATTTCATTTTTTTTTTTTTTGTATTCAAGAATTGGTGAGCGAAAAAAAATTGTGATATGAGTTTCATGAAAATTATATCAAATAAAAACAAATTTGAGATACTTTTTATCGCAAAACTTACATTTCAACAGGTTTTAAAGTCAAAATGTGGAGGGCAAAATCAAAGGCAGCCATGTTGTTGTGCTGTGTACAACTTATTTGAAGAATCAGTCACAATCGATTTCTGATTAGCACCAAGAAAGAAAAAACGTCCCAGGTTATAGTGACACTAGTGACATACACACAAAAAATATTTCACAGGCAAATTCACTGCATAACAACAGGCCAATTATATGACAAAACATATCTCCAGAAAATAATAAATAACCTTAGATCGTATACTCAGTCGATAACATGGCCCCAGGTCATTATTAATAAATGTTTTTAATTCCTCATCTAGCAAATTTTTCTTGAAAGCATTACAGAATTTGAGGAATTTAATTTTAATCAACATTTCTTTCTTCAATAGAACACAGCTTTCCTATAGATAATTTTATGTTGAAGGAATGGGGCCCCCTCTGCCTTTTTTTTTTTTTTTTTTTTTTTTAAATATTCTTGTATTTGTACATTAATGTATCAACTTCAGCCAGTTTGTAACATCAATCAGATTGAAGGTTATCAGTGGACAGTGTATGAAGAATGTTTTATATATTCAGTTTTATTGGGTCATAAGTCAGAAGTGTATTCCAACCAATTATTTTAAGAATTAGTCAGTTTTTAATCTGAATATATGTTACTCATGATCAGATCATGAGCACTTGAGGCCAATACAAAGTCCATGATAGCTCAGCCAGAGTGCCAGCCACGAAATCTCGGATGACGATTCGATTTGTGTGGTTTGATGCTCCCTGCGTACCACCATCGGTTTGTGTTTCATGCAGATCGTGAAGCTGAGAAATGAACCTGTCTGTACTGTTATGGTTATGTCTAACAGTAAGACACTTTACCCTAATTGCTCTGGATGGTATATATGTGATGGGTCTCCTGCATGTTGTTCAGTGAGGTAGTCACCAACTACTACAAGGATATTCTGCCTCAAAATGATCCAGGCTGTTCACTGGGCAAGATTAATGTAGCAAACAAACTGAACAATCTAACCTTTCTGCATAACAGATATGTAGAGGATGTACATGGGCAGGTCCTTATCAAAGCAAAAACATAATAACTCTGGTCAAAACTATAATCAAGTACCATTGATGTCACACTAATATCACATGTACATCGCATGATTAAATTTTAAAAGTTTTTTTTAAAATTAAACAATATAATATTATGTCTGACATTTTTAACAGAAATGCCGAAGCATTGTTTATTGTGTGAGAGCCTATAGAGTACAAGCTGGGTGACCTCCAGTCAACACTTCACTTTATCATAGCTCACACATGTACACCACTTAGCACAATCAAGTGTCTCCATTCAACAATCCTACCCCCCTCCCCCTGTCCTTGGTCCAGCTGGAATATCCGTCCCCTTTCCTCATGTTTCTACTTCAGCTAAAATACAAACAGTCAACCCTTTCTGGCTAAAATATCTGTTCCCTTTCCTTGTGTCTCAAGTTTAGCTAAAATACAAAAAGGCAATCCTTCATGGCCAAAATATCTGTTCCCGTTCCTTGTGTCTCAAGTTCAGCTTAAATACAAATTTTAAATAGGCAACCCTTTCTGTCCCTTCCCTCATGTCTCATAGTTCCACCAAATGAATAGACTTCTTATTAACAACGCTCCCTAATCCGACTAAAATAGCTGTTCTCAGTCTCCCCATCATTATTCTCTGGTTTGGATAGAATATTTTCCTTCTTTCCATTAAGGTCTCTTCGTCAATCTAGAATATTTCTTTTCTCTCACAATTCATCCTATAATCTGCTAAAATAAATATCTTTTTTATTAAAAGAAATAAGTGCTTGAGACATTTATGGAGTACTGCATTTCAATGAATTCCTTTTCCCAGGTTAAAGGTCAAAATGTAGGTCGGAGTGACCTACTCTTAAAACATGACACATCACTTCACCTTTGTGAACTCATGACCTAAGTATGAAGTTCTAGTAATGAGTAGTGTAGGAGACAAGGCCCAGGAAAAGACAGAACACTGTAGTCTGACTGTTCCAGGGACTTCACTTATAACAAAACTACAATAATTAAACTTTAGTGAATGAGACCTTCAATTCACATTCAAACACTGGCAAAAAAACAAACATTCTGATGTACATGTGAAGTTACATGTATGATTTGAGTTTTATTGAGAAGCACCATGTATCCGGATTGACTAATCCTGCCCATACTTCCTGGTTTTACAAAGCTTGTGACTGTGGCTAACTACACCGAGTTTATATGTAACTGTACCTGAACAAGATAACTATACATCGGATACTAACCTGTCAATGTATCAACATGACAAGGGCTGTATAGGTCCTGTATACATGTATATACCTAACATATGTATGTTACACCAACAACAGACATAACAACACAGTGACTATTACTGTAAAAATCATTATTGGAAAGTATTATCAGACGTAATATTTTTCAAAAATATATCATAAGATGAGCAACAAGATGTTACAAAATTTCTTAGTGGCCGCCACTGTTTGTTGTAAAAACTTAAACCAGTGAAAAACTATAACTGTTACTAATGTTACAATTTTGTAGGTCCTACAAGAATGCGTTATCTTACCGCTCGTAAGCAGTCTTCAGTCAAACCCACATTACTCCAGTTACAATCATCCACCAACTCGGAAGGTAAACAGTGTTTTAAACCCTGTAAAAGGATATTTACAGGTTCATTATGGCATAGGCTCATCTATTGTTATATCTTGAACCCATTTAACTATTTATAACAAGAAATCACCATTTAATGTGTATGAAATCTACAGTTAAGTCACTTTAAACAGAAAAACTCATTCAATGAGCTCAAAGCAAAATGTGCTTATCAATTTACAGGAAAGTCGGAATAACCTGAATGCATTAAGGGCGAAGAGTGTCTCATGAGACACCAACAATAATAGTGGCCCATCTTAAACTATCAGTAAAGACAAAGAAAATGTTACATTTGTATTGTTTTGTTAACTGTAACCTCACATAGATCCAAGGTCATCTCCAAACTCCAAACTAATGTACATTTATTACAAAATAACAAAGCTTAAGCAACTTTCCACAAAACAAAAAGATTACTCTCAGAAGATTTGAAGGTATATTCCACAAAATAAAAAAAAATTCTGGCTGTTTTGTACTCTTTTAAATATAACTTTTAAAAGTATTGTCTAAGTTATATAAATCAGGTGTACTATATATAAGTCTAGAATATATTGGACAGATGCTTTAAGCAATTTTTATAAAAGCATTTTATGAAATCATAACTTCTGAGGAATATCCCTATAAATGTTGAGCTTGTCCTTTCGCAATTATCTACACTAGAAACATACAGAAATTTCTTAATTTGTTTACAATTCTTAACAATCATCTCAAGTAAATGCCAGATAATGCTGTCATTACCGAATCTCTCTGAACACAGACTTATTCATTAACATACTCTCTCCATCTCCCTCCTTTAAAATATATTGGCTATTTGAACACATCAGGTTTTTGTTTAAAACTTATAAAGGTACAAACTGTAACAAATGGTCCCTGTGTATTGACAGTGAAGGGTAATTGGTACCTGTCACCACATGTAATACTATTGTGATAAATTTGTAATACAAAAGTGTAACCTCAGGATATTGTAGTTTGGCATTCAGCCATGGTGAATGAGGTGAGGGTATTGTGGAAATGTACTGAGAAGGAAACTTGATAATCATTAAAAAAAGCATTATGCAACATTACCCACTTAATTTTGAAAAAGAATTACTTATGCATTGGAATGATGTATCAAAGCTAAGATAAAAAGTAATTCAAAAAGCTATAATTGATATTTATTCATTTAAAACTAAAAATCTAAATGTAGTTATTTATATTTTTCATGAAAAAAAAAATATTAAGTGAATACAAATGTACACTTGGAAAAACAAAACTACAGACAAACTTCACAGGATGAATAGAAAATAGTTATAGATATGCAATCCGAATATAAATCATGCGATATTCTCCATGAAGCTAGCTATCTCCCTTCCTCCAGAATATCCATGAAGCTAGTTATCTCCCTTCCTCCAGAATATCCATGAAGCTAGTTATCTCCCTTCCTCCATAATCAAATTAGCTGCAGACCAAGGCACATGGAATATATGATCCAAATAGGAAATACGCTAACAAGAAAGCAAATAGCTCGATGCATTTGGAACAACGTATGAACAAAAGCATCCAATAAAAGGAGATGAAATACATGTAAATGTGATAAAAAACCTGTTCCAATTAAATATTGCATGTATATAAAGTATGTAACATTGAGACTCGTATAATAATTGTCATGAAAAGGTTATGGCCTTGACATTATGCGGAATGAACAAAAATCACAGGCAGCTTCATTGGTCCATCATATTTACACATCAACAATCATAGTCTTTCTAAAGCAATCAAAATATCACATTTATTCCATCCATATTTTACAATAAGTTTACTACAACGTAGTTCTGGTCATTTCCTTTCTAGAATTTCTTCCTTTTTACATACGAGTCCTCTATATCTACAACATAAAAATTCTCAATTTCTCTCACTCAGTGTAATATTGTGACAACTCCAAGAAATCTTAGCAACATTTTATATACAGTTTACATTCAATAAATGTATAGTAAATATTATCGAATATAGAAGCAATGTCTTATCATCTAAGACTTTTACCATATCATATCTCCAGAAAAAGTAAATTCTATATATGTACTATTATTTAACAGCTTGTCATTCCTTATACTTTAGGCAAAATATGGGTTAGATATTTTTGCACCATTATCAAAAACTGATTAAGGGGAGGCTACTGCAATTATTTCAATGATTTAAAAGATTTTCATTAATTATTTATTTAGTAAATATGTGCACATACGATCTATGACAGCGTAAAGAAAACAGCTAGAATTTTAAAAATGGTTACACTGCAGATGTGAAATCTAACAAGCTGTCATCAGATAGACTATCATCTGCTTGTACACTCTCATAAATACTGCTACTAGCGTCGGAGTCAATGGGGTAGACACCTAATGAAAATGAGGCTGTTCGATCATCAGATGACGAACAGCTGTGTGGCAACAAACTGGAATAGTCTTTGTGGTTGCTGGAATTGTCAGGTGATGAGAATAAATTTCTGCGAGATGAGGACTCTGAGGGTGATTCAGTGTCACAATTATGCATCTCACTTTTTGTTGATGAAAATGAATCTTGATCACAATGTGGCGTTTGTTGAGAAGTTGTACATGAGTCAGACACAATGTCAGAGGGGCTGGAAGATCTCCTGTCCTTGTGCATGACTTCTTGTTCGTCAGCCTCTCCTTGCGAGGTTGTACTGTCAGTCAGTACCTCTTGATGGGGGATGGTTAGTGTTATAGTACATGTACTGACAAAAGATGGAGAACGGTTCACTCTCTGTAGATACATGTCAGAGTCATCCATTGTGGAATTACTGACAGAAGAATCAAGTGTGTCATTTTTTAGCAGGGCAGAATCAATATCCAAAGAATTATTATTTGTGACAAAATCATCGGCCGGTTTTTTACAGTGAGGTTCATCAGGTGTTGTAATTTGACTGTGATTACTCGGAGCACCAAATGACATTTCGGTATCTGACAAGACTGACTTATTTCCCTTTTCACAAGGTGATGTAAGACAAACACCATTCAAATTTGAGTCTAAAGGTGCAGGACTAGGCTCTGAACTCTCACCCATTGTATTGTTTGTGACTTGTGAACTATGAACTGAGAGGATATTATTTGTTGGAGACTCGTCTTTTCTTGCTTCATTCCCTAAACCTGAGTCACAAATATTTTCAGTCAGCATACATTTTTGAGCGTCCTTTTCAGCACAAATCTCATGTTTCAAAGACGGACAATTTTCACAACTATCCCCTATAGCCTGAGATTTCCATATCTCTTGACACTTTCCACAGGAATTTGTTGGTTTATCAACATCATCTTTGACACAATCCTGCTGATTGTCCTGACATTTTATACACATATCTTTTTCCCCCTGATCCTCACACTTCACACAGATGTCACTTGTATCTGGAGTGACATTGGTCAGTTCTTTGTCTACTGTTTTTTCCTTTATGATGTGGAGACTTGACCGCCGACTACGAGGCTTAGCCGAGTCTGGACAAGAGGATGTTTGTTTGTCTGGTTTTTTTGGATGAAGTGTGTCTTTTAGAGAGAAATAATACTGTATGGGATCTCCCTTCAGATCTACAGGAAGGGCTCCGCGATGTTCAATGTGGAATAACAGGCTATCAAACCACATTGTCACCATCTCAAAGCTCGGTCTGAAATCAGGCAGAAAATCATTGAAACCTATTTACACTTCTCTGAACAGATGTACTTCAAGAATTTGACAAAATCAAAACTGAAATTTCAACAGAAATCTTTTTCACAAGAGAGATATGTAAAAGTTGTTAACAGTTCTTTTTGCTAAAAAACAACATTCTCAATATAATTATCAAATGAAATCTTATTAATATTAAATCTTTCTACAAATCTAAGGAATAAATAAATACGCAAAATTCTACCTTTGCCTCATTTTCAGGCTTCATTTTGAGAACACACAAACTAGGAATAAAAAAAATACTTTTTTATAATTTTGTTAAAACCTACCTGTTATCTGGTGTCATTTGACAACACATGATGGCCACTTTGAAGAAGGCCCCAGGGAAAGATTTATCGGTACAGAATTTCTCATAGAAAGCTTCAGCATTCAAACCAAAGTCTAGAGTCCTAGGTAGATAGTCAGGATCAGCAAACACTCGGCCGATCACCTGTAACACAACGATATACTGATAAATCTGTCACATCTGAAACGCATAAACTCAAACACTCGACCGATCACCTGTAACACAATGATATACAGATAATTCTGTCACATCTGAAACGCATAAACTGTGTCATGACTTTAATTCTTACAAAATATGGTAACATTCAAACAATTAATACCAGAATATAGAGGCAGTCGGAGATTCCAACGTGGATTAGCTTTAATTAAATAGGCGTGTCGTCATCAGAACAAAATTAAATATAAATATTCAGGTATAAATTATAAAATAACAACAGTTATTTGAATGTCAAAATGTATGGTACACAATAATCAAATGACGTCATCAATATAATATGAGAGCTGGTAGTGGGAAAATTATATCAAGATGTTCCTTAATTTGTTCTTATGACGAGGACTAGTGTCGAAACTAGTCAACTATTTGAACAAAGCTGATCTACCCAGCAGGACGTTGTTATGGTCATCTTAACCCTTTGACTATTTAATTACTAGATTACCTGATTTATAAGATTTTAGCATGCACTATGAACACCCCAGGGTCATTTTGAGACAGGGTCTCCTTGTAGTAGTTGGTGAATACTTCACTGAACAATGTTACATCAGGAGCCCGTCGCATGCCATTCAAAGCAATTAGGGTAAAGTTTCTTGGCCAAGGACACAGTAAAGACCAGTCTGTTTCTCAGCATCTCAAGAAACACAAACTGACATGGGTAGGAAGCATCTTACCACACAACTTGGATCTTCACCTGAGATTGTGGCTGCAGCATTATAACCGACTGAGCTATCTTGGTGCCTTACAAGTGCTACACAACGTCTGAGCTTTCTTGGCGCCTTACAAGCGCTACACAACGTCTGAGCTATCTTGGCGCCTTACAACTGCTACACAACGACTGAGCTATCTTGGCGCCTCACAACTGCTACACAACGTCTGAGCTATCTTTATGCCTTACAACTGCTACACAACGTCTGAGCTATCTTGGCGCCTCGCAACTGCTACACAACGTCTGAGCTATCTTGGCGCCTCGCAACTGCTACACAACGTCTGAGCTATCTTGGCGCCTCGCAACTGCTACACAACGTCTGAGCTATCTTGGCGCCTCGCAACTGCTACACAACGTCTGAGCTATTTTGGCGCCTCGCAACTGCTACACAACGTCTGAGCTATCTTGGCGCCTCGCAACTGCTACACAACGTCTGAGCTATCTTGGCGCCTCGCAACTGCTACACAACGTCTGAGCTATCTTGGCGCCTCGCAACTGCTACACAACGTCTGAGCTATCTTGGCGCCTCGCAACTGCTACACAACGTCTGAGCTATCTTGGCGCCTCGCAACTGCTACACAACGTCTGAGCTATCTTGGCGCCTTACAACTGCTACACAACGTCTGAGCTATCTTGGCGCCTCGCAACTGCTACACAACGTCTGAGCTATCTTGGCGCCTCGCAACTGCTACACAACGTCTGAGCTATCTTGGCGCCTCGCAACTGCTACACAACGTCTGAGCTATCTTGGCGCCTCGCAACTGCTACACAACGTCTGAGCTATCTTGGCGCCTCGCAACTGCTACACAACGTCTGAGCTATCTTTATGCCTCGCAACTGCTACACAACGTCTGAGCTATCTTTATGCCTTACAACTGCTACACAACGTCTGAGCTATCTTGGCGCCTTAAAACTGCTACACAACGTCTGAGCTATCTTGGTGCCTTACAACTGTTACACAACGTCTGAGCTTTCTTGGCGCCTTACAACTGCTACACAACGTCTGAGCTATCTTGGTGCCTTACAACTGCTACACAACGTCTGAGCTTTCTTGGTGCCTTACAACTGCTACACAACGTCTGAGCTATCTTGGTGCCTTACAACTGTTACACAACGTCTGAGCTTTCTTGGCGCCTTACAACTGCTACACAACGTCTGAGCTATCTTGGTGCCTTACAACTGTTACACAACGTCTGAGCTTTCTTGGCGCCTTACAACTGCTACACAACGTCTGAGCTCTCTTGGTGTCTCACAACTGCTACACAACGTCTAAGCTTTCTTGGTGCCTTACAACTGCTACACAACGACTGCTACACAACGTCTGAGCTCTCTTGGTGTCTCACAACTGCTACACAACGTCTGAGCTATCTTGGTGCCTTACAACTGCTACACAACGTCTCAACTATCTTGGGGCCTTACAACTGCTACACAACGTCTGAGCTAGGTTGGCGCCTCACAACTGCTACACAACGTCTGAGCTCTCTTGGTGCCTTACAACTGCTACACAACGTCTGAGCTATCTTGGCCCTTACAACTGTTACACAACGTCTGAGCTATCTTGGCCCTTACAACTGCTACACAACGTCTGAGCTATCTCGGTGTCTCACAACTGCTACACAACGTCTAAGCTTTCTTGGTGCCTTACAACTGCTACACAATGACTGCTACACAACGTCTGAGCTCTCTTGGTGTCTCACAACTGCTACACAACGTCTGAGCTATCTTGGTGCCTTACAACTGCTACACAACGTCTCAACTATCTTCGGGCCTTACAACTGCTACACAACGTCTGAGCTATCTTGGTGCCTCACAACTGCTACACAACGTCTGAGCTCTCTTGGTGCCTTACAACTGCTACACAACGTCTGAGCTATCTTGGCCCTTACAACTGTTACACAACGTCTGAGCTATCTTGGCCCTTACAACTGCTACACAACGTCTGAGCTATCTCGGTGCCTTACAACTGCTACACAACGTCTGAGCTTTCTTGGCCCTTACAACTGCTACACAACGTCTGAGCTATCTTGGCCCTTACAACTGCTACACAACGTCTGAGCTATCTTGGCCCTTACAACTGCTACACAACGTCTGAGCTATCTCGGCGCCTTACAATTGCTACACAACGTCTGAGCTATCTTGGCCCTTACAACTGCTACACAACGTCTGAGCTATCTATCTTGGTGCCTTACAACTGCTACACAACGTCTGAGCTTTCTTGGTGCCTTACAACTACTACACAACGTCTGAGCTTTCTTGGTGCCTTACAACTGCTAAACAACGACTGAGCTATCTTGGCCCTTATAACTGCTACACAACGTTACAATGTTTTTCTGTTCATCTACAGAAACCACATAAATACTATATTCCATTATAAGACTTAAAAGTGACCAAATAAAGTCATCAAAATGCCAAAAAAATTTTAATCTGATATTTTTATGTCAGGACACAGAATCAAACAATCCAGGTTTCCCATATTATTCAAATTATCTCCTGATTTTATACTTTTGCTGTGAAAAATATTCTCAACTCCGTGGGATCCCACCAGATGACAATTTCACAGTCAGGAAAAATACTATAAACGTAATGTATCGTCTTACCTCACACATGACAATTCCAAAGGAAAACAAATCCACCTTCTCATCGTATGATTTGCCGGTCATCATCTCCGGGGCCATCCAGTATGGACTCCCCACCACTGTGTACCTCTTCTTCCTCTGGAAACGTCTCTTTGCCGCACTTCGTGTGGTCTTTGTGGCATTCATGTCTGGTCGACGGAATCTCTCGTCTGGAAGAACTCTAGCTAACCCGAAGTCAGCCACTACTATGGTCAAATCCTGGGAATGAAGTAAGTGTTGTGAATTCAATACAATGTTTCTCATACAAAAGGATCTGTCATCCAGTCAATGTGAGACTTTTTGCTTTTATTGACTGTCCTTAACTTCATTTACATGAGTTCTATAAGATATGAGATTTACAAAGCAATACTTAGAAGCAAGAATTTGTGCATGCCTCATGATACAGGTCAAACACTATTTTCTATCAAATTTGTATGGAACAGTAAAAATGTATTTTCTGAAGTCACTCTTTAAATCATCTCACCTATTTAATATTTTTTATTATTTTTATTGATAAAAAGATCTTGGATTTATACACAACTTTCTACTGTGCCAAACCGTTCTATTTGGAAAGGATGTTCCTGATTTTTTTTTTTACCAAAAATTTAGTCAAAAGTTACAGAAAAACTCCACTTAATGTCATGTCTTATAAACTTCTAAAACCCAATTGGTCCACCAGAAAAGGAAGTTTTAAATAACAGTGTTAGTAGTAGTTTCAAAGCATTTTCACTGCTTTTCTGAGGCTGTTGATTTTTAATGCACTACCCGAATGAAATTTCTAAAACTTTTTGACAATGGGCTATGGAATGGTATATTGACAACACAGTGATTACAATTGACTTGATATCTTGGTATAACGGGTGTATTTCAATTAAACCACCTTACCTGTTTGACAAAACAGTTGTTGGAGTTGAGGTCCCTGTGGATGATATCCATCTTGTGAAGGTAAGCCTGTAATGATACAGTAGTTCATGTAGAAATCATATTCTCAGAGAAAACTCATTTATGTATAAGACTCATTCTTTGTACAAAACTCATTCTCTGTACAAAACTCATTCTTTGTAAAAAAAAAAAACTCATTCTTTGTACAAAACTCATTCTTTGTACAAAACTCATTCTTTGTACAAAACTCATTGTATAAAACTCATTCTTTGTACAAAACTCATTCTTTGTACAAAACTCATTGTATAAAACTCATTCTTTGTACAAAACTCATTTTATCTATGTAGAAAATTTCATCTACTTATTGTATTTTCAAGTTTGAATAACATATACTGGGTACAGTCAGTATTCTGCTAATGACTTGATATTACTTAACTGTGTAAAGTCAAATATCAAATCTATAAGTCTATAACAAGTTTATACAAGTTCAATGTGGAAACTTCTCTAGTGTTTCATAAATTGAATTTGATAAGTTATAATGAATATTTTGAAACTTATATTTTAATTTAGTTTTTTTTTTATTATTTGTATTATGATATAACTGCAGTCATCCTGTTAATTCTTTGTTCACATACCATGCCATTTGAGATGTCTTTTGTGATGTTGATACGCCTTGTCCAGGGAAGGGGTTTAGACATATCCTGTAGTAATTCCTTCAGTGTTCCACCAGCCATAAACTCTGTGTGCAAAATAAGAAACTTCAAATTGATTTTATTACATTTTACCAGTGAAATATCGAAAATTATTCTTAAAATGATATTTTTCACTAGTGACCAATCAGAGCACTGCTTTCAAACGACAATGGGGAAAATTCAGATGTGCATATAGCTCTCCGTCATAACGTCATGATTTGGCGTACATTTGTGAGCCGTTTGACAGGGGACCACAACAGATTCTGGGAGGAATTGAATCAGAACTGCCTTGGTATACATGTATATCGCTATGAAATGTAATAAACAGTATATCTAACAGTATCTTCAGTAATATACCAAATATATTTCACAAGTGTGTCTAATATTTTGATAGTTTTCATGAGTGCTTTTCCATAGAATTACAGCTACAGTTACGTAGCCTCTATTAACTATGTATACATGGTAAACATATAAACATTATTCAAATATCAACAATGTATATAAAGTATATATAGTCTACACCACCAGACAAACTGATGAATGTATATAAAGTCTGTAGTCTACCCCAGACAAACTATTGGTACCTGTGATGAGGTTGAGTTTTTTCTCCTTGTACAGCACGCCTAAGAACTGGAGAACATTTGGATGGTCCAGACTTCTCAGCACCGATACCTGAATCAGATTTAAAACAAGGCATTACAGATAATACTACACAGTTATGTCTGATGATTGACTAACACAGAACTAACATCGATACCTGAATCAGATGTAAAACAAGGCATTACAGATAATACTACACAGTTATGTCTGATGATTGACTAACACAGAACTAACATCGATACCTGAATCAGATGTAAAACAAGGCATTACAGATAATACTACACAGTTATGTCTGATGCTTGACTAACACAGAACTAACATCGATACCTGAATCAGATGTAAAACAAGGCATTACAGATAAAACTACACAGTTATGTCTGATGCTTGACTAACACAGAACTAACATCGATACCTGAATCAGATGTAAAACAAGGCATTACAGATAATACTACACAGTTATGTCTGATGCTTGACTAACACAGAACTAACATCGATACCTGAATCAGATGTAAAACAAGGCATTACAGATAATACTACACAGTTATGTCTGATGATTGACTAACACAGAACTAACATCGATACCTGAATCAGATGTAAAACAAGGCATTACAGATAATACTACACAGTTATGTCTGATGCTTGACTAACACAGAACTAACATCGATACCTGAATCAGATGTAAAACAAGGCATTACAGATAATACTACACAGTTATGTATGATGCTTGACTAACACAGAACTAACATCAGAAAATTAAACTGTTACAAATGATTTTTTTTTCAGCTGAAAAGTCAAAGTAGAGGAGTTTTGTATTCCAAACTGTTAATTACCTCTTTTAGGAAGCTTTTCTGTGTCTCCTCGTCAAAGCGACACATTTCCTTTAGCACCATAACTTCACCAGTGACCTTGTGGGTGACCTTGACAGCCTGACCAAAGAAGCCCTTGCCAAGCACTTCACCATGAATGAGATCAGATGCACGGAACACACGGTGGGTCTGAGGCTGTTGTCGTAGGGAGCTAGCACGCGACAAATCAACACTTTTTTGACGACTCGGAGGGATAGGGGATGGTGACTTACTCCGGCGACGGGAAGGACTTAAACTGCAATAAGAAAGCAGCATCATCATGGTTAAAATCAGTTATGTCCCTTTAGTCAGAAAGACTATTATAACAGTAAATTATTAAGGAAGTTACCTCCCTTTGATTAGGAAAGGTACCATCATTGACCATAAGTCTGCACATTGTTTGATTTTCCTTTCCATATTGTAATTTATTTCACAAGGACAATTTAAAACCAGACTATAAGTCCTTTAAACATTATCTTTAATTATTTCAAAGAAAAGCAAAGCCTTTATCAAAATTGATTTAAGTTTTTTGAGTTTCACCCCTAAATTGAATTTATTGTTGCAGGCATGAGCTCAAATTCATTCCAATAAAAGAATGCTTCAAAATCCTTAAAACAAAATGACCTGCATACTGTTTTTATCTGCAAATAACCCCCTTCTTCATTTTTGCTAAATCATCGTTTTTTTTAAATATAATTCAAAAACTAATTTAAAAAATAAGCCCTTCCTAAACTTTAATACTATTCTTTTACACAGGAAGAGGGGACTTATTCGAGGATTAATACAATACTTATTGTCTATTTCAATACATTTCTGAAAATCATGCTTGAATATTTATTTTCTTACTTTTTGGCATGAAGACGTGACTTTTGGCGTCGCTGGACGTTGACTCCGTTTATATTGATAAATTGTGGGGAGGCAGGAGATGTTGGGGAGGGGGAAGAGCTGTCGGAGATGGAACATTTGGAGTCAGAAGGTCGTCGTGTCACAGGGGAGGGGTCTCTCTCCACAGTCAGGTGGAGAACATCTTTAGTATGCTGCAGAACTGTGTCGATCTGGTGGATAAAACATGTTAGTATAGTTTACTGTGTTAAACTGTTCTACAACTATTCAATTATTTTAAAGACTTATTCATCTGAGTAACAAAGTGAGGATGAAGAGCTATTTGTACTGTTATGTTAATACAGCATATGTAAAAAGAATTATCAGAGGAGATGTGAATTCCAAATTAATTGTCTACACTTATTTTTATGAAACAAATTTGTCTATTTGAACAGGGAAATCATAATCTCCAAACAAACTTTTTTTTTCAGTTTATAAATGATTGACAACTTTCTTCATTAAAGTACCTTACTTTTGTAAAAAAAAAAAATGACAAGAGGAAAAGGATACTGATGTGATCTGTGTTATGTGGGTACCATGTTGGTCAACTGACCTTTAAGTTACTGGTTTCCTTACAAATATCTATATCAACAGTGTCTCCCTACATGTGTTTGTAGAGATACTAGTTGCATTTTGAATTACTTTTTTCACATCTTTATTGATAGCAGATTTGCTGTTAGTTGATAATTTACATTTCTATGAATTAAGAATTTTTTTTTTTTCATTGATAATTTACAATTCTATGAATTAAGAAAACTTATTTATTTGGAGACTGGAGTCTGTTATATAATTACATACATAGCTATGTAAACATGTTACCTCCTCCATGGAACTGTCCCGGACACTGAGACCATTAACTTCCAGGATCCGATCACCAATCTGTAGGGACTCCAACTCCGGGCTCTGGTCCAAACTGGCACACACAAAAAACATAAAAACGCTTTTATACGAAAGGCCTAGTTTGGTAACTTTAGCTTTTTTTAACATGAAGATCTATACCAGTATACCAGCATTGAGCAATAATACCCATATACATGTACAATCTTATTTCTGAGCTATAGTTTAACATTAAAATTAATCTGAACATCGGAAGTTTTGTAAATTACAATGCATACTAATAAATAATTGTACCATGCCAAGCAGGGCTCAAAGTGGATATTGTTACCAGGTGGCCTATTTGGCTACCAAGTCATAAAATCTAGTTGCCATTGGAAAAGTTAGTGGCCTGGCCTAGTTGTCTTATTTAGATCAGTATAACATTTTATCATTTTAGCATTGACTGTAAACTTTGAAAGATTAACCAAAATCGAAAATTGACACAATTTTTTTAGTGGCCATGCAGGCGCCTTATAGGTCATTTGGTTTGTTTGTTTTTATTTAACGTCCTATTAACAGCCAGGGTCATTTAAGGACGTGCCAGGTTTTGGAGGTGGAGGAAAGCCGGAGTATCCGGAGAAAAACCACCGGCCTACGGTCAGTACCTGGCAACTTCCCCACGTAGGTTTCGAACTCACAACCCAGAGGTGGAGGGCTAGCGATAAAGTGTCGAGACACCTTAACCACTCGGCCATCGCGGCCCCTGCCTAATTGGTCAATAACTGGTCGCAAATGGTGAATTTAAGGCTAAAATAGGTGCCACTTTGAGCCCTGCCAAGAGATCATTATATTTCTAATTTCTTTGTTACAGATCAAACCTCCTATATTTATGCAAAATGATCTGATGAGAAATACTCTCTATCTAACTAGGGCAATAGGAAGATCAGCAGAGACAATCTCAATATACCCGCCGCGCACGTAAGTCTATCCTTATTATAATACAGGTATCATCTTTTGGTCATGTTGATTTTGATGTTATGATGCGAGTAGTGTCTTAATTTTGTGGGAATTTAATTTTTTTTCTTCACTGCATATGCACATATTCCTGTGCTAGTCAAATGTAAATGTCCTGGAGTCTTGATAGAACACTAAGGGAATTCCTCCATAATCAAACAAGTGTAGCATCCAAGTACATTGTACATGTAATTTCAAAACAACTTATTTTAGAAATTTGTATCTGATCAATACATTCCGGGTCAGGACACTGACAGTAGGTGACTTACTCTGTGATTTTTATCATGGGTGATATAGACAAACTCTCCCTGGCCCGAGGACTGAGACTGGACATGCGGTTCTCCACTGAGTACTGTAGGCCATGACTGTCCACCTCTGGGGTAGGCGGAATCTCTACTAACTGTATACAATGGGTCTTCCTCCTCCCCGGGCTTTCGCCTAGAGGAGACATCACGGCCTTGTAGCATTTCCCACTGTTGATATAAATTTCTTTAACTTAAGATTTGATCGAATTAACAAATTCAATAGCTATTGGGCAACAGGTTTACGCCTATATAACATCTTCTTATACATCATTATATAAAGTACAGAGAGCCAAATTTATAATTCCTAATATGTAACTAATTTCTGAGGACCAAGAAATCTCTTTGTTAATCCAGTCAGAAATAATACATAATTTGTTATTGCCAAAATTTTGTATAGCATTACATCACAGCTTTGTAGTTAACACTATTCACTGGTTTAACATATGTACATAATATTTCTTCCAGCTAATTACGGAAAGGCGGATATACCCAGTTAGTTCATTTGGAAGGCAACAGAATCAAACTACGTACACAACTTACCAAGTAAAGCCTGTTGCTATTAATATAGCATATGCAATACCGTATTTGACCTAATAAGGGCGCGGGTAATTGACAGTGGGGGCGCCCTTATTAAGATTAGTAATTCTGAAGTTTTATGAAACCGACTATATCTTATAGCAGAATACCCAGGGTTGTGGAAACGGTAAAATATTTAGTCATAAAAATATTACAGATGAAGATATCTATTCATTATCATATATTAAGCTTAAACATCACTTGAATATTCCTGTAAACTTGTAAACCATGCCAGCTGATCTTTAGACCAGAGAACGTTAGTTCCACCATTTATGTTCAAATGGAACTCTTTCTGTTCTGAACAAAAGTTATTTATCAACAAGAAATGAAGTCTTTTACTTTATCTTCAAAATAAAGATGGTAAGTTATTATTTGTATGTGTGTTTAGTTTCGGGTGCTCTTTGCACTGACATGTCATCTGTAGAAATAGACAAATGTGGGAAAACTTGTGTTCCAGTTACTTGATTTGCTGAAAAAAAATTAACAAGAAGCAAAACATTTCACGTGAATCATTACTTTTGAATACCATTTTGACACTCAGGCAAATATTATTTCCTTGAAAAAGGTAGGGGCGCCCTTATTAGGGCAGGCACCCTTATTAGGTCAAATACGGTACACATAATAGCTATTCAGGTAATTCAACATTTCCATGAAAATATCTGGCACCCAAATAGTTTCCTAATATTAAATGCTTTATCATTTGACATGACAGCAGTTTCAAAATTAAACAAAACAGAATACAAGTACATGATAAATGGTTCTTATTCAAAATATTATCAACATACCAAAACAACTTGGATCTCTCCACCAGGGCATAAGTCTCCCCGTCTCCTATAAAACTCCCGCAGTTAAAACATACAAAACATTCTGGGTGGTATTTGTGCTCTCCCGCCACCTGTTGGGAAATGACGATTATTTTTGTACCATATTACAGGCCAAACAACATAATTTATAATATTAAATTCATGAACAAATATTTTGTTTCCCAAATTTCTTGGGAGTTCTATCCAGCTGAATGAGGATGTACCTGGATCATGCCAGATCCATTTGGCCAGCGAACCATTAGGATGTCTATTTATGTAGGAAACTACATATCCCTGGGGACAGAGGGTGTGGACCTAACTAGACCTCCCTGGCCTGGAGACAGAGGGTGTGGATCTAACTAGATCTCCCTGGCCTGGAGATAGAGGGTGTGGATCTAACTAGATCTCCCTGGCGTGGAGACAGGGTGAGTGGATCTAACTAGATCTCCCTGGCCTGGAGACAGAGGGTGTGGATCTAACTAGATCTCCCTGGCCTGGAGATAGAGGGTGTGGATCTAACTAGATCTCCCTGGCCTGGAGACAGAGGGTGTGGATCTAACTTGACCTCCCTGGCCTGGAGACAGAGGGTGTGGATCTAACTAGATCTCCCTGGCCTGGAGACAGAGGGTGTGGATCTAACTAGATCTCCCTGGCCTGGAGACAGAGGGTGTGGATCTAACTAGATCTCCCTGGCCTGGAGACAGTGGGTGTGGATCTAACTAGATCTCCCTGGCCTGGAGACAGAGGGTGTGGATCTAAGTAGATCTCCCTGGCCTGGAGACAGTGGGTGTGGATCTAACTCGACCTCCCTGGCCTGGAGACAGAGGGTGTGGATCTATCTAGATCTCCCTGGCCTGGAGACAGAGGGTGTGGATCTAACTAGATCTCCCTGGCCTGGAGACAGAGTGTGTGGATCTAACTAGACCTCCCTGGCCTGGAGACAGAGGGTGTGGATCTAACTAGATCTCCCTGGCCTGGAGACAGTGGGTGTGGATCTAACTAAATCTCCCTGGCCTGGAGACAGAGTGTGTGGATCTAACTAGTCCTCCCTGGCCTGGAGACAGAGGGTGTGGACCTAACTAGATCTCCCTGGCCTGGAGACAGAGGGTGTGGATCTAACTAGATCTCCCTGGCCTGGAGACAGAGGGTGTGGATCTAACTGGATCTCCCTGGCCTGGAGACAGAGGGTGTGGATCTAACTAGGTCTCCCTGGCCTGGAGACAGAGTGTGTGGATCTAACTAGACCTCCCTGGCCTGGATACAGAGGGTGTGGATCTAACTAGATCTCCCTGGCCTGGAGACAGAGGGTGTGGATATAACTCGACATCCCTGGCCTTGAGACAGAGGGTGTGGATCTAAGTAGATCACCCTGGCCTGGAGACAGAGGGTGTGGATCTGACTAGACCTCCCTGGCCTGGAGACAGAGAGTGTGGATCTAACTAGACCTCCCTGGCCTGGTGACAGAGGATGTGGATCTAACTAGATCTCCCTGGCCTTGAGACAGAGGGTGTGGATCTAACTAGATCTCCCTGGCCTGGAGACAGAGGGTGTGGATCTAACTAGACCTCCCTGGCCTGGAGACAGAGTGTGTGGATCTAACTAGACCTCCCTGGCCTGGAGACGGAGGGTGTGGATCTAACTAGGTCTCCCTGGCCTTGAGACAGAGGGTGTGGATCTAACTAGGTCTCCCTGGCCTGGAGACAGAGGGTGTGGATCTAACTAGATCTCCCTGGCCTTGAGACAGAGGGTGTGGATCTAACTAGATCTCCCTGACCTGGAGACTGAGGGTGTGGATCTAACTCGACCTCCCTGGCCTGGGGACAGAGGGTGTGGATCTATCTACTATAGATCTCCCTGGCCTGGAGACAGAGGGTGTGGATCTAATTAGACCTCCCTGGCCTGGAGACAGACTGTGTGGATCTAACTAGACCTCCCTGGCCTGGAGACAGAGTGTGTGGATCTAACTAGATCTCCCTGGCCTGGAGACAGAGTGTGTGGATCTAACTAGATCTCCCTGGCCTGAAGACAGAGTGTGTGGATTTAACTAGATCTCCCTGGCCTGGGGACAGAGGGTGTGGATCTAACTAGATCTCCCTGGCCAGGAGACAGAGTGTGTGGATCTAACTACTAACTAGACCTCCCTGGCCTGGAGACAGAGTGTGTGGATCTAACTAGATCTCCCTGGCCTGGAGACAGAGTGTGTGGATCTAACTAGATCTCCCTGGCCTGGAGACAGAGGGTGTGGATTTAACTAGATCTCCCTGGCCTGGAGACAGAGGGTGTGGATCTAACTAGATCTCCCTGGCCTGGAGACAGAGGGTGTGGATTTAACTAGACCTCCCTGGCCTGGAGACAGAGGGTGTGGATCTAAGTAGATCTCCCTGGCCTGGAGACAGAGTGTGTGGATCTAACTAGGTCTCCCTGTCCTGGAGACAGAGGGTGTGGATCTAACTAGATCTCCCTGGCCTGGAGACAGAGGGTGTGGATCTAACTAGGTCTCCCTGGCCTGGAGACAGAGGGTGTGGACCTAACTAGACCTCCCTGGCCTGGAGACAGAGTGTGTGGATCTAACTAGGTCTCCCTGGCCTGGAGACAGAGGGTGTTGATCTAACTAGACCTCCCTGGCCTGGAGTTCGAGACAGAGGGTGTGGATCTAACTATGTCTCCCTGGCCTGGGGACAGAGGGTGTGGATCTATCTACTATAGATCTCCCTGATCTAGGGACTGAGTGTGTGCATCTAACTAGATCTACGTATATACCTTACCTGGAGACTGAGGTTTGGATCTATTAATTATATATAGACTAGTAAAGTGGTCTCAAAACTTCGTTAGGAACATATGTTTGCAAAATTGGTGAGTGAAACACTTTCTTTTAATTGACAAATACAACATTATTTCCGTTTGTTTACAAAACCAGTCAAGTGGTACTTGTCGAAGGTGTAACTGGACTGGTGTTGGAATAACTCCAACTTCCCAGTCAAGTACAAATGTCCCATATAAAGTAAATATTGTCACAGTATATTTATCCAATTACTACACTCTGCTACATATACTTGGTTTAGGGTGGAGAGTGCTCTGATCAAAGCTATAATTAGAGAAGTGATATTTAGTGACTGTAATACGAAATGTTGTTCAGAAGGAAGTTGATCTCTAACAGTGTCCTACAGACACAGCTCTACGAGATCAGCCAGGTCTCCTCTCCCACACAATTAAAATTGGCTGCTGTCCTTTCTGTGGATCACATGTCCTATCCACCCTAGAGCAATAATACATGACCTTTACAACAGGCCTACTGGACCTGTATCACTCACCTATCAGTATCATTCAAAGCTTATTCATTAAAAAGACCTTTTTCCAATTTCAGTAATATGCATATGGGTAAACATATTACTTTGTATATTTAATTCAGTCAAATATTGCAAAGACAGATTGTTTTGCTATTTTTGTTATTTTTTTACCAAAAAGTGAAAAGGATCCTTTTTTCATTGAAATCATAAAACATGCAAATGATAAATTTTCATTAATTTTTATTTTCCAGGTAAGTACATATGTTTCAAATTTGTTTCACAATTAACTTTCTTAGAAACAGGTGTTATTCCAACTTGACTTGGAATATACCTGTAGTTTACTATATATCATCGTAGGGATATTTCTATGCATTTCAACATTATATCGATGGTATATAGTGTTTTGTCTGTACTCACCATGACAGGGCCGGTGATCGTCTCTGTACACTTGTTACAGGCATCTCCAAACAGTGTCCAGTAATCCTGTTTACAGTACAGTCGGCCATTCCTCTCAAAGTACCAGTTGGACAGACACTTGTCACACTTCGAACACCTGTCAAATATATAAATAGTACCTATATATTAAGGTTTGTCTGTTTTTGTTTAACGTCCTATTAACAGCCAGGGTCATTCAACGACGTGCCAGGTTTTGGAGGTGGAGGAAAGCCGGAGTACCCGGAGAGAAACACCACCAGCCTACGGTCTGTACCTGGCAACTGCGCCCGCCCACGTAGGTTTCGAACTCGCAATCAAGAAGTGGAGGGCTAGTGATAAAATGTCGGGACACCTTAACCACTCGGCCACCGCGGCCCATATATTAAGGTCATCCAGTACCTATCTAAAGGTTTTATATAAAGAACTATATAAACTGTACCTGTTTACAAGGACCAGAGTCAAGACACAGCTCATCATATACAGTGTACACATATATATATATATGTTTAGGTAAGTAAGTAATTGTCTAAAGACAATTCTCAAATAAATACCTGTCTACAGAGATCTATTAAATATGCATACCTGTCTACAGAGATCTATTAAATATGCATACCTGTCTGCTGGGAGATCTGTCAATTTATAAACTCTACATAAGTGATCTGCTCCTAAAGCTAACCATATTAAATTATTCAAAAATTACACATGATTCTATATTTAATAAATCATTTCTTTTTTTTCTGCATCACACAACATCGTTCTTGGTATCTATAAAGTACAGCATAAAATTACAAATTAAATGATCAAACACCAACTTACTTTTTTTCAAACATGCGGTTGTTTTTGTAACAACAGAGAAAACCTGTTGCTGTATGTCAATCAAAAATAATAATAATTTTCAGTATGTAATGTACATATATTGGCAATTTGTTCTCTGTTCAAACAAGTTTCCAACACTTTTGCAAACAAGTTATATAATCCTTGGTAAAACTCTACAACAGAAGCTCATGATCAATATGCATCAGCAATGCAAGCAGGCACAGCTAGTGAATATTACATTAGCCTGCAGTCCACTGAGATCTGCATCTCGGCAGTTCATTCATCTACACAATCTACACACTCGAGCACAGTACTGTAGCTAAAGGCCTGCTGATGGCTATATATATGAATGACTTGTTGACTACCTGAGCAAACCTGTCACTAAACATTAGATAAGTACTACTGCCTCCCACTAATTACACCTGTATAATGCCCCAGATTTAAAAAGCTGATTAGGATAACCCCTCCCACTTACACCTGTATTATATATATTAATGACCCAGATTTAAAGAACGGCCAGTCCGGTAGGACAATAGCGTATTTATTTACCTCAGTTCACCCAGATCTATGGGAGAACACACCTTACTACCTGTCCACACTTGACAGTTTCTAGTGTACATATCAGGTTATATATATATACAATACCAGCCTTTTGATCAACAAAAACAAAACATACAAATAACCCACAAATCCTATTCATCGTTCATTATAGTCAAGACTAACTTCTTTACATTCCATAACCATACAAAAGTACATCGTAAACTCATCTAAACTGTATGTTACAGTTTTGTCTAACTTGATTAACATAGTTGTCAAAAGATCTTCAGACTCAAAATGTTAAACTGAATTCCTAGTCTAATTCATGTACAAAAGTTGAATCACAGGGGTTCATTAAAAATGATATCATTAAATGAGACCATTTTTAATGAACCCCTGTGGTTGAATGTGTCCTGGAACTGGAAATGGTGTTGTCATAAACAGTAGGTGTTATCAACATATTAAACACATCTAATTCAGTAATATCAGAATATAAATCTAGCATTAATGGCAAGCTACCTGTTATTACCATGACATTTAAGATATTTCACCAATGTACAAAATCTACAGTAAATACATGTTATCAGGACACAAACACCTACAATATGTGTTGTTTAACAGATCAGTTAAAGGCATATAGGATCCACACCAAAAAATGTGTCTGTTTTAACTGATATAACAATATATAATATAAGTAATGAAAGGCCATGTGAAAGTTTCTTTTCCCATATAAGTATGACACAAGATTTGTGTGATTTTTTGTAGGTTGAAAGTTGGAAGGTGACTATTATCGGTATAATTATAATGCGTTGGAGGAAATCAATCATCAATTTCTCCTTAATTACAATTATGACAGTGAAAAAAGTTACTATACAATAATTTCTTTTAATCATTTACATGTATTCACCTTGAGAGTCATTTCCCTGAAAGTGTACATATATTTTTTCATGTGAATACCTTATAATTATAGGTCCTAATTGATCTCAAACAATATTCATTTTGTACTCTTAGAATACAGATCTAGTGTATGTTGTACAAGTGTAGCTGCTGCAGGTACAAACTGTATTAAATATTTCTGTTCCACAAATGATATACAATCGCAAAAATTTAACATGTAATTACACATGTTCATTCCATTCTATAATCCTACTAATTTTCAAAGGAGTGATGCTATATTTTGAATGTAAATAAACCTATATGTAAGTCAATTTTTTTGTTTTAAAACACTAGCAATATCACCAGATACAACAGAATGAGACACTTAAGTTCTCCGATGGGTGTAACTTTTACTGTTCAGATATCACTGACTATGATATGTTTATACAGTCATGCACAATATCTGAACAAATAAGGACTGACATCCACAATCAATCACTGTACCCTAAGACTGATAAACACAAGTAGGCTAGTGGTGTAAGTCCTAACTTTATACCACCATAATCTGTATACACTACGTACATGATGGCCTCTCTCGTAAATCGTCCATAAACATGTAGACTTTATGGAATCAATAACCGGTCATTATTACTACACTGACTTCAGATAGCCAACAGTGTATACCAACAACAGACGGAAGAATTATCAACAATAAATACCAACAATGACACGTTTACAGGAAAACTATAAACAATATATGCCTATAAAAACACATTTTACCAAAAAACTGTAAACAATAAATACCTACAATGACACGTTTCTTGAAAAACTATCAACAATAAATGCCTTAAAAATACACGTTTACGGTAAAAAAACTTTTACATAAATAGCTAAAAAAGCATATTTACAACACCATGCAGCATGTGTAAAACACATAATTTGATATAAACAAATACTGTATTCGCTGAATAATGACTTTCTCTGATGAAGTTACATGAACATTACTTGACAGAGTTATGAACTTAGCTTCAAGCTGATAATGACTGCTCTATGCTGTCAATATCATAACTGTTCTTGATAACATGTAATGGGCTACATGTGTTGTCTGAAATGAGGTAGCCACCAGCTACAACATGTTCCCACCTTAAAATGATCCTTGCTGTTGACAGGGCAATTCAAATCCAACAAAGCAAGCTTTATGTGACATTTTTAAATTGAACTGTATTAGTCTCTCAAAGTACAAATTATAATGATATGATAATGATTGAATAATGTAAATGTAAGTGGCTTGACATCCAAATTTATATCCAAATTTTACTGCATATTAATGTATTTTATATAACGATTGATGTTTGACACTTAAATAAACAAAAGAGAAACCTTGTTACAGATATTAATAGGAGAGGGAATGTTATAGCAGAATCAGAGAAACTCAATTCCAGAAATTTGGGGTCCAGACTCCAGACCTATACTAGCCACCTATGATCAGAACCAGACCAGTTCCATTACATTCACAGTAATACTGAACAGTAAATAGCTAGCATGTATAATAGACAGACTAATTTATTCATCTTGGCCATATATCTTTAATGAAAAGTGTTACATATTCAAATTAATTAGCACAAAGTGTACAGATTAAACATTTGCATATCGATACACAAAACTGAACTACATTATGAAGATCAACTGAATCACATTAATCACGAGAATATGATCTGATGACGGAGCAGAGTTGATCTTGTGAGTTTCTGACGATGCTTTAATATCAAATATATACAGGTATATACAATTAATGCAGAGTTGAGAATTAAATCAAATGAAACTGATTTATAATGTACAACCAATCAAGTGGTGAACTGCCATCTATGATGTGACAGCTACACTGCAGTAAGTTATTAACTTTACAATCTTAACTGACACAGGATTTCTAGGTTTGGGTTCATTTTGTTTAACGTCCTATTAACAGCCAGAGTCATTTCCACTTACACATGTAGCATATATACAGGGTGAAGTTGACTTCAGAATATAGATCTAGACCTTAAAATTATTGGGCATGACATATAGGTAAATTCTTGTATATCAAAATAATATATATACATGTATGCTGGTATGTTGTTCAGAACACACAGTGTATTATAAATGTGTAGCTTTAATATTACAAGTCACTCCCAATATGTAGGTGAAGACATATACACATATTTTAAAAAGAATTCATTCACCATGGATCACTCATCAATAAATCTCAGACAGATAGATCTATGAAGATACATAAAAACTTACCACAGTGATGTCTGCTTCATGGTGGAAAATATCAATGGGCTGTGTTATAAACAAATTGTACACGACGATGAATCACCCCAAAACCATTCAACTATAAAATCTCAATCTGCCTACGAATATAGTTCAACCCACGTCTTGTCCGTGTAATTTACTGTCCGATTCACATACACATAAGTATTTTATACTATCCGAAAAATGTCAATAAAAAGAGATCCACTGGTTAACTTCCAAGAATAAATATCTTTAGGTTTTAACTCACGCTTGGTGTGTCTCACGCCTACAAAATGCTTACATGAAAACTGACATTAGCTTTAAAAGTTTAACCTGAAGTTTTCCTGGGCTGTTTCAGAACAAAATGATTAAAGATGTGTAAAATGAAGTTATAACTGAACTGTAAATGTAAACACCTGAAGATAATCGTTATCTAATCCAGGTATGACACAGAAAGGCAGATAAGTATACAGTATGTATAGCCTATATATATATTCAGGTTGACTGGTCAGCAGGCTTTGATTGACAGGGGCCACTCTGTGTAATACATCGGTATACAATCAGACACACAGATCTATTTCTGTTATTGATCCTGTTGGCTGTCCGTGACGGAACAATTGACACCGATGACAAATACTGGTCAGTATTGTCCTTGATGTGTTGAAAATAAGTATACAACCATCTATCATAACAACAGTGTTGGTATACCGCATTTAATGTATACATCCATATCTAGAGAGATGCAATTTCCTTAGTGTTTTATAGCTGAAGATTTTCATAGAAAAATTAAAGAACAACAATGCTTATTTATAGGTATTTATAAGAATGAATGACAAAAACTTTAAATAACTTGTAGCTATTATATATATATAATTACCAAAGAATATATATACATACTCAGAATATACAAAAATCTACGTACTAAGTACCTACCCATTTAACATTCTTGTTTATGTTTAATTTGCTCCCCCCTCAACCCACTCTGCCACCCCTAACCCTGTCAAACGCCACCCCCCCCCCCCCCCCCCCCCCGCCCCCACCCTATGGTATAATATATTATTATTATATTGATTACAAAATGTACTAACCTTGAGTAACAAGTTGTAACTTTATCACTGTAAATGAAACAACAGGAAATAACTACCTCATTTTCTTTAACAGTAGAACAAAATTTGTTACACTTTTGTGTAGTGCTGTTTGATGGAAATGGAGCTAATATTCCAGGAAAATCATAAAAACACATACGAAATTTTAACAATACACAAAAAGAAATTTACAAGTGATCTTCATCAGAGTATTAAATATGCAGATTTTCCTGTTCAAGTTGTTATAAATAACACATATTCACCACATTTTAAGTACGTACTTGATAATAAACCACAGCCTGATGACAATATCCGTGTCGTGTATCTGCTACATGAAATGTACACTATATGACTATAGCGGCATTGTTGTATAATGTTCTATCCGCATTTACATCCAAATACTCATTATGTCGGCTATTTCCTTACATTCTTTTAAATGCATAAGAATTTTTGAAATAAACAACATACTGAAACATATTGAAATGATACCACTCTGAAAATATGACTATCAAGCATGTCCAAGTAAATTTATCTTACAAGAAGAATAACATGATAAATAGAAAATAATCTCTAGATCTACATTCATCATCCTTCCTATATTACAGACAAGTCGAAATATTATAATAATTACTGTTACATATATATGTATTACATTCCTGTTTAAAGTGACTCACAAACATGTTTGTAAGAATAAACATTGAGTCACAAATGAAATTAACAACATTTCTGTAAGTCACATAGTTTTTTAAAAACAATATGAACATATATAAGCCCTGGAGATACAGTGAAACCTGTCTTTACTGACCACTGAAACCTGTCTTTACTGACCACTGAATTCAATGATATCACCCGTCATATCTGACACATTGACTCTGTCCCAGTGTGTTGCTAAGTCTGGTTCCACAAAACAGCATATATATAAATTATGAGAATTAAACAAAAGTAGCAACATGTATTTAATATATTCTACAGGTTTCAATTAAGATATGTTTAAGGCCGTCTTACAACTTAAACAAGAGGCCCAGAGGGCCTGTATCGCTCACCTGGTTTCATGAGATATGAAACAAGATGATGCATGCTTCAGTATATTTGTCGCTGGTATTGCTATGTCAATATATATCATAAGCATTTTATATGGGTACATGTACATTGGTTTTATTTTAATGCTAAAAATGCCAAAAGTGCATTAATCCTTGAAATGAAATTGACTTTTGGTGCTACCCCATAGGGATTCTACCACACAAATGTGAGTGATATCCATTGCTTAGTTTCAGAGAAGAAGTTGTTTAAACAATTTGACCAATTTTGGCCCCGCCCCTCAGGCCCCTGGGGGGTCAGCCCCACCATTTGTACAAATTTGAATCCCCACCCCATAGGGATGCTACCAGTAAAATATGAGCGATATCCATTGCTTAGTTTTAGAGGAGAAGTCGTTTATATCAATTCTGCAAACTGACCCCTTTTGGACCCGCCCCTCAGCCCCCAGGGGGGTCGGCCCCGTCATTTGTACAATTTCAAATTAAATTCCTACCCCAAAGTGATGCTACCAGTAAGATATGAGAGATATCCGTTGCTTGGTTCAGGAGAAGAAGTCAATTATATGAATATAGCCCAACTGACCACATTTGGCCCCGCCCCTCAGGCCCCTGGGGGGGGTCAGCCCCATCATTTGTACAATTTTGAATACCCACCCCATAGGGATGCTACCAGGCAAATATTAGCGATAGCTATTGCTTGGTTTCAGAGAAGAAGTTGTTTATATCAATATAGCCGGATTGACCACATTTGGCCCCGCCCCTCAGGCCGATGGGGGGTCAGCCCCATCATTTGTACACTTTTGAATTCCCACCCCATAATGATGCTACCAGGCAAATATGAGCGATAGCCATTGCTTGGTTTCAGAGAAGATGTTGTTCATATGAATATAGCCGGATTGATCACATTCGTCCCCGCCCCTCAGGCCCCCAGGGGATCAGCCCCATCATTTGTACAATTTTGAATCCCCACCCCATAGGGATGCTACCAGGCAAATATGAGTGACAGCTTTTGTTCGGTTTCAGAGAAGAAGTCGTTTATATTAATATAGCTGGATTGACCACATTCGGCTCCACCACTCAGGCCCCTGGGGGGTCAGCCCCATCATTTGTACAATTTTGAATCCCCATCCCATAATGATGCTACCAGGCAAATATGAGCGATAGCCATTGCTTGGTTTCAGAGAAGAAGTCGCTTATATGAATATAGCCGGATTGATCACATTCGGCCCCGCCCCTCAGGCCCCTGGGGGGTTAGCTCCATCATTTGTACAATTTTGAATCCCAACCCCATAGTGATGCTACCAGGCAAATATGAGCAATAGCTATTGCTTGGTTTCAGAGAAGAAGTCGTTTATATTAATATAGCCGGATTGACCACATTCGGCCCCGCGCCTCAGGCACCTGGAGGGTCAGCCCCATCATTTGTACAATTTTGAATCCCCACCCCATAGTGATGCTACCAGGCAAATATGAGCGATAGCCATTGCTTGGTTTCAGAGAAGAAGTCGTTTATAAATTATATCAATAGCGCCAAATTGACCCCTTTTGGCCCCGCCCCAGAGGCCCCCAGGGGGTCAGCCCTATCATTTGTACAATTTTGAGTCCCCTACCCATAGGGATGCTTCTGACCAAATTTGTTCAAATTCTGATCAGCGGTTATGAAGAAGAAGTCAAATAAGTCAATCGTTGACGGACGGACGGACGACGGACGACAGACGCCACGGTATGGCATAAGCTCGCCTTGGTCCTTCGGACCAGGTGAGCTAAAAATGATTCAAATTGATATAATTTTGTTATCCGTGCTGAAAGGCATTAGTTGTTGATTTATTTCACCAGCAGTTTTAAAATTATATTAACCACCAAAATTAAAACTGTGCCTTTTTTCTTTTTTAAAGATATTTCTTGTTTATTTTCACACTGAATGATCTCGAGCCATACATTTCAAAAGTACAGCTGTATACCATTACTAGTGTGTCACTGTAGTACGATGGTGAATGCTTTCATTTGTTAAAATTCAAGATTGTTTAAAATTTAATATAAACTTGTTTGAATCCTTTATTTAAAACTAAACCAAAGACAAACGAGAGGCAGATGGGCCTTACATGTAACAGTATCCAGATATGTTTTTTAAACATTTCATCACATTTGACCCAAGTGACCTTTAAAGTCAGTCAAGGTTTCATTCCAATATGCTAGAGTCCCAATATTTTGACCCTGGGCCTTTTGGTTATTGACAAGTTATTGTAAGATTTGTTACCCCTGTGACCTTGAAAGTAGGCTTAAGTCATTAATTTGAATAGTTTTGGTAGAGTGTCATCTGAGCATGCCTAGACTGGCCAAATATCATGACCCTGGGTCTCTTGTTTATTCAGAAAAGTTGTTGAAGATTTTAACACATTTGACCCCTTTTGATCTTGAGAGTATATATAGGTCAGGGTCATTCATTTGAATGAATCTGGTAGTCCTCAGGCTACTGGTGGCACTGACTCAATATCATGACCCCTCTTGTTTATTGAGAAAAATTTAAAAACGTACCGTTAAATTGTTAACATGCAGATATTTTTTCTGGAAAGTTAACTTTTCTTAGTGCTCACATACTAGTTCGAATTAATTCAGTCTAGTTAAAAATAAATAAAACTAAACCAATTACTATTTACATTATATACACTAAGTTTACTTAAAAGTCAACCGAATCTGCTGTGATCAAAATACCATCATATCATGCCACTCCCAAATCAAGAGGGAATTGTTTTAAGGAGTCACCAAGTAAAAATATAACTTTGTGTACAAATGAAGTTACCACTTTTGTAAGTATTTATATGATAAGTTATGAAATTATGCTGTATGTTTAACCATAATTTTGATTGTTTAGCTTCCAAAACATTATTTCCAATTATCTGAAGCTATATAAGTTCTACAATATTCATAGTGAAAAATATGTCCAGTTTTCAGTGAAACAACTCTTAGGTTAGGGTGAATAAATAAATTGTTTTGTTTCCACTACAGTACATTCCAGTTAATCGGGTAACGCTTAATCGGGTAAAATTTCAAAAACCAAAACCATTTTCTCTTAAATCATGTTAAAAAAATTTTGTTTAATTGGGTTGGAAAAGGCGTATTTTTCGGTTATTCGAATACAATAATTTGACCAAAAAAAATAGAAATGCTCCGATTTTCACGAAAGTCATCACGTATTTCTTTAAGTTTTAGACATTTATCAACAAATAGGGTAATTTAGATGGTTAAAATGTCAAAAAAAAAACGGTAAAATATTACCTTAAACGATAATGTTATGTCGGGGTTTTGTCATGTTCAGAACTGTGTTGTTAATTCTGCCTCGTGGGGGTTTTCGAATTCCCCAACAGGAAGTCGATTAAGAATTGTGGGTAAAATTAAATGTTATTTTTAGAGTCAGCAGCAGGCCAACGTAATGGGGGTTTAAAAGCATATACTTATACTTCTGGGATGTAAAATCTTCGAAGCTTCAATAGGTTTTGACCTGGGTCTGACATTGCTATTGCTGGCATTTGTATATCATCTTGATTTAGGATATGTTATAATTATAACTGTACTGATAATAATTGCCTACCAATTTTCAACATACAAATATCACATTTCTCACATACCAGGTAATTTTCAAGGTAAGAGAAAGTCCCATACATTCTTTTATGTTTTTTTCATCACACATTATATATAGCTATATTAATTAAAACAGAGATATTCTGGTTCGCATTGATCAATTTTGGCGAGTTTTATGTGTAAAAGGGGATCGTTCAGACAGACAGACAATTTCAATAGTTCAGATCCTATGCCTTTAATTTGTAATCAAATGTACTTTAATATCGGTCAATTTCAGTTTTTTTTCCAAACAATTTGAAGAGAACAAAATCAGGGAAACCTGTTCAGATGAATGGGTAATACTGTATATAATTCATAGCTCTACTGGTATTTCATTATATATAGATCTATATCAATTTAGTTAACATCGCCATAATGTAATATCGAACTTTTTACTTAAATCCTAAATAGCTTGTCAAGAAGTCTGCACTATGTACCAGTGTACAATGGGTGACTGGGCTGATAACATATCCTGGTGACACACCACACCCTGATAAGCTAAGCAGTGATAACCAGGGATACACTGGTGACCACATCACCACAACAACATCACCACTGTTATCAACAACAGTCTGAAAACAGATGGGATCCTGAGCTCACCTTATGGCCATTGGTAGAAATATCTCAACTTCACAGCAGCAACATTGATAAAAAAAAATATTAATTAATATTACTAAATATCCATTAGGTGTCATAGAAACTACTATAAATTCTCTTTTTAATGATTTACATCAATATTCAAAATATTACAGAGGAGCATTAGTCACCCTGATAAAACTACTTCCTGAGGGCTGGAGAAAATTTTACTTTAGCTAATGACTTCCTGTTATTTAAAGTTCCTGTCAAGTTAAATGTGCTGATTTTCAAGATGGCCGTTACATGTTATGATGCATGAAAGCCATCTTACAGGTAAAATTTCAGTGCTAGGATTTTCTAGCACCAAAGAAAAATTATTTGTGAAAGCCCTCAGTTTAACTGATACCACTCCTAGTTAAGATTTTGAAGATGAAGAAGATTATGATTACAGGAGAATTAGCAATGACAAGTTGTTATTTTTTTTTGAGGTGGCAGCTATCTGCTGAGCATTTTGAATGCACAACAAGTCTTAACATTTTGGATGATACAGAAATAACTTTTCACTAATCAGTAGCGAAAGCATTGTCTCAATATAAATATATATCCATTCAGGAGAAGTAGTGATTGCAAGATGTTCAAGGTCACTTTAGCTTAAGCAACAGAGGCTTAAATTTTGGTCTGGATCATACACTATTTATTATCGAAAGACTTGTCTTGATACAACGGTGAACCATCTTTTCCAAGAGAAAATATACATATGATAATAATATTTTAAAGCAGACCACAATTCTCACCATCTTGAATATGACATGATTTGGCTGAGGGTTACAAATGGACCATTCAAAAACCTGGTAGCTCGATCTTCTCTTTATATTTTTTTTCCTTATAAAGTCTTGAATAATCTACAAAATTCGTACAATCTTAAAAGGACCTTTCTTTATTAATAATAATTAATTAAGCTATCATTCATGCATTAATATCAACAGATTTTAATTGCATAGTTTGTAAGTGATTAATTGAAAGAATCAAAATATATATATGCATTGAAAAATGACAGTAGACTGAATATATTTTCGGTTTAATTTATAATCACTGATGATGGCATACATCTCACAACTGATTCCCTGTTACCTTTTCGATTACTTTTAGATTATGAGTGATCATTTGTACCACACTATATTTTTGTACATGTACCTAATTTTTTTTAACTTGGATGGTAATAATTACTGGCCATTACTGTCAAATTGATTTCAGATCCAGATACCATCATACAGCTTGCTACTCAACATGTGCAAAACTGGGAACTTATGACATCAATATTTCTGTCAGAATTCCCTAAACATGTATCTGTGACAGTGTTCATTCATATGTTCTGCTTTAGATATATCTGTCTGTCTGTCTGAAGTTTAGTGTTGATCAGGCCAAAGAAAACTCAGGTTATATGGCCAAACATATCTTGTATATTGTATTAATAATCCATGTCGTTCAACACAATATCATAAATAGTACGTACATAATTTAATATCATTAAAATATATTCACCGTTTACTTTGCCTTTCTATATATGTTTTCCAAAAAGCTACTGTACTATCAAAGAAAAACATTTGACACTTTTGACTCCGCATGTCAATATTTCATACGACATTATATTGTTTATGTTGTAAAAAGTTGATTTTATGTTAAAATGATTAAATCACTTAGCACAGAAGTATATAGAGTAGTATATGGGGTAAATCGACACGCCCTTTTTGACAACTTTTCAAAAGTGTCAAATCATACAACAGTAGCTAAAGTTACACTACCAACTGTGTATACTTTGCACTAGCATGGAGATTTTATATCTTTTAATATCAATGTTGGTTTTCGAGTCAAATCATTGGCTGGCTTTCTATCAGTCACAGGAAAACAAAGAGAACAAAAACAAACCAGTACCCAGTACTGTGCCATACTGCGTGTTTGCGTATCAGACAACTTTACATTAATGTACCTGCTTGACAGATGTAGCATTTGTACTGACTGTAAGCGTGCCACTTCGTTCTTACATAATGATACGTAACTGTGAGAAAAGAACGGGTTTATTTGTACGGCGATAAGATCCGCCGCCCTCGGCTAAGCGGTTTTGCACAGGTGGGTCTGTATTTACCTGAAACAGTTAGGGTGCCAGTCATAATTCAATGCCTCTATGTAAGATTCTTCTTCAATATTCCGGGAACATCCGGCGCAAGTATGGTCCCTTTCTGCAAGAGAAACATAGTATGTGTCAGGAAGATGTCTACCAAATGGTTTATATCAACAATCAGTCTGTTAAATGCACGTAAACACAAAAATACTTGCCTGGGGAAACATCTTCCGACATTCCCTTTTCATTCAAACAATTATTTCTACCTCTGTTCAGAAGAGAGTTCTCTTAACCTCAAGCCAGGACGAGTTACGTCCCTTTTATTTGTTATTTTATATATATATATATATATATACATAGATGTGTATTGACAGACGAGGCTAATACATATAATGCATACATAAGTGTGGTTTGAGGAGGATGAATAATACATACTATTTATTATATCAAATTTCATTGTCATTTCATTCGAACGCACATTTTATTTTATTAAAATTCAATTTTGGAGTTTCATTATATGAATCAGAATGAAATACATACTGTACTACATGCTTAAATATGTAATTGATTATTCAAGTCAGAAACATATAAAACCTAATACATGTTTTTGTTCAAGTACAATAATAAAGGCACATGGTAGAACCTTCATTTATCAGTAGTCGTTAAAACTATTAAACTATTAAAATTATTTTTTATTTAATTTTCGTCACATATAATTGTTGCCATTTGAAGTTTAAATTCAAACAGTTATGGACGTTACGACTGGATATTCTATAATTTTTCCAATTGTGGTTAGTATAAGGGTCTATACGTACTTTAAATTCCATTTATCACAGGACCAAACTTGCCGACCTCTTGGAAACGTTTTAAAACAAATACAATATTGATGTACCTATCATAAACAAGCATGGATTTATCTTATCCCGAATCGTTGTAATGAAACGAGATTCACGGTGAAATACTGTATAAGATACCACATACTTATGTACACTCGTTATCTCGAGCTCTCATTAACTCTAAGACCCTGCTTAATTTGAAAATTAATATTTAGTTACGAAGGTAAAAAAAAAATCTGTGTAAATATATACTTGTTTGCCTATATAACACTCTGATATTTCGATGGATTTCCATATGCCACATTGATAAGAAATAACGTGGTTCGGTTGAACCGTAGTCTTAAAGGACTTTCCGTTATCAGTGCATGGATTCCTCAAACAGCATACCGTTACACCAGAGACGTATATACTATTTAGCATATATAGGTCTCTGGTTACACATTATATTATCACAATTCTGGCTTGTTTAAAAGGCTCAATCTAGGTGAATTTCTAGTACACTCTTATGTCACATCTTATTATTTTTTCTCAAGATTAAACAAATTAGAATTACATACATGTACTCTTTTGCAACTTTACAATTTCCATGTTTTGTAACCCTTTTCTAGCTCGAAATTTCCGTATATATTTTCTGTGATCGATAAGTAATGGAAGGGACACAACTCGTCATGGAATTTATAAATTAAACTGGAAAAAAATATATTTGAAAAGTATAAGAGTTACGGTAGCAGCTTTTCGGTGGGACGTCTAAATGCCTATACTGGCTATAGATAGTGTCTTGGCTATACTTACTCCGACCATTGAAATCGTTTATGCATATTACTGAGAAAGAATTTGTATATGTAGGTGAAAAAGAAAAACATGGTTGTGATGGGTGCTTCCATGGTTAAAATAACCACAAGAAGTAATTACACTAAAAAAAAAAAAAAAAAATTCTTGTTTCTCTGTCACATAAATATTCAGTAACATATGTTGCGCACTCGTTGGACTTCCACTGCAGTGATTTAGGCCTATATCTCTTTTTTCTTATTTGCTATTTCTCTTTATTACATTTTTACCAGTGAAATATCAAAAATAATTCATTCTATAAAAGTGATATCTTTCACTAGTGAAAAATATCACTTTTGCTGATTTGACCAATCAAATTAATGATTAGAAAATACCAAAATAATTGACCAATCAGAAAGCCCGACATATATGTCAGCACCAGGACTGGGGGAACTACTTTTTTTAGGGAACTGTAGGCCTAGTTAGCATACGGGGTAGGTTTTTCGTCGATAAAAAATGTAATAAACAGAATATCTAACAGTGTCTTCAGTAATACCAAATGTATTTCACTCGTGAGGCTAATATTTTGATATTTTTCACTCGTGCTGCGCACTCGTGAAAAATATCAAAATATTAGCCCCACTCGTGAAATATATTTGGTATTACTGAAGACACTGTTAGATATCCTCTATTTATTGCATTTTTGCCAGTGAAATATATAGAGGATATTGAATGGTTTCCCGTTTAATATAACATATATTTCACGAGTATGACAGAATATCGATATTTTCACGAGTGCGAAGCACGAGTGAAAAATATCGAAATATTCTGTCATACGAGTGAAATATATGTTATATTTAACGAGAAACCATTCAATTTTCTTTTTATTGCATTTCATATACTTAAAAACAAAATGAAAACATCGATAATTTATATTGTCAAAAAGTGCGGGAATCAGTAATGACGTCATCTCTTTGTGACGTTACTCCACGTCAACTTGACGGCGCCATTTTGAAAGGACTGATCAGCGCAATTTAAGCGTTTTCTGCTGTTATCGGCGAATCTGTGCATGAATAGCTAACGTCAAGTGAGTATTATGTCAAAAACTAGTCAGAATAGTTCAGAAATACAGCAAAATAACAAATTTATCTATCTCCGCTTCGAGTGGAAAAATCGGCAAGTTTCAACGAGGTGAATACAAAGGTCCGCTCTGATTGGTCAAAAACGGAAAACCTTCTATTTTCACTGCAAAACTTATATTTTCACTGCAAAATCTTATATTTTCACTGCAAAATCTTATATTTTCACTGCTCATCGCTGCAGTGAAAATATAAGTTTTATTAGTTTGATAATTTTCTATATTTCACTGGCAAAAATGCAATAAAGAAATTTATCAAACTAATAAAACTTCATCGCTGCAGTGAAAATATAAGTTTTGCAGTGAAAATATAAGGTTTTCCGGTTTTGACCAATCAGAGCGGACCTTTATATTCACCTCGTTGAAACTTGCCGATTTTTCCAATCGAAGCGGAGATAGATAAATTGGTTATTTTGCTGCATCTTTGAAATATTCTGACCAGTTTTTTTTACTAAATACTCACTTGACGTTAGCTATTCATGCACAGATTCTCCTATAACAGCAGAAAACGCTTACATTGCGCTGATCAGTCCTTTCAAAATGGCGCCGTCAAGTTGACGTGGAGTAACGTCACAAAGAGATGACGTCATTACTGATTCCAGCACTTTTTGACACTCTCAATTTTTCGATGTTTTTAATTTAGTTTTTGAGTTGATGAAATGCAATAAAAAGAAAATGTCGCACTCGTGAAAATATCGATATTCTGTCATACTCGTGAAATATATGTTATATTAAACGGGAAACCATTCAATATCCTCTATTTCTACCACAATACGCTGTATTATTCCACTCTCAAGCCATTGTTTAAATGTGCCGACTGTTGGATATGTATGACCTTCCGGTCTTTTGATTTGTTAAGAATTCGAACTTTGACACGAGCTGCAATCGTTATGGATGTCATCAATAATCGAATGACGTCACATCACCGGGCCCCGGCCGTCACATGTACACTTTATTTGCAAATATACAACCAACGTATTCATGATGTTTTTGTTCAAGAATTGTATAGTGCTTTTTATGTATCCCCCAAATGTTATTTGTATAAACATATTGTGGATTCCTTCTGTACTCAGTTCTATCTAATTAAACCTATCAATCATAGATTTAAGAAGTTATTAAGCCAATTTCGTATGCAATGTCACAGTCTTAATATCGAGTCTGGGCGTTATAATAACATCCCTAGAAATCAGAGGATTTGTACTGTCTGTGATAAAAATGACGTAGAGGATGAAGTACATTTTGTACTTCTCTGTCCGGCATATTCCGAATTAAGGGCGACATACATCAAAAAGTATTTTTATTGTCGACCAAGTGTGTATAAGTATATTGAATTATTCTCGAGTAAAGGTGTTAAAATTTTGAATATGTTGGGTAAGTATTTGTTCGTGCTACAGCGAAAAGAAAAGCCCTGCTTGCAAGTAATTAAATTGATCTTAGTTTGTTGCTATTATTGATTCATCATTTTTCATCAGTGTCACTGTTGCTTCTGTAGCTTGTTATACAGTATGACGTCATCCGTTATGACGTATCGTTACTATGTATGACGTCACGGGTTTGTCATATAATTCAATAAGTTGAAACTGGTGAGTTTACAGTGTATATTGATAACACAATGTAGTTACAACATGTCTTGTACATCTCATTAGTATTGATGGTAATATTGTCCTCCGCCATCTTATGATAATTACGAAAATGTTTGTACTGTTCCCTATATGCTTGTTTTGCATTTGGATGAAATAAAAACTAAACTAATTTGCATAAGCGAACTAAGACTTGGCCATCTTTCCCTTTGATTCAAGCCGATATTACTGTGGTAGAGACAGGTCACAGGACTCGTGATTTTTGGATATGGAATTTATTTCCCACTCATAAGTTATTTTTTAAAAGTTACAAAAGACACTCGCTAAAGCTCGTGTCTTTTATAACTTTTAAAAATTAACTTACTCGTGTGAAATAAATTCCATATCCAACAACCACTTGACGTGTAACCTCTATATATTTTACCAGTTAGATATGATAAACTGGTGAAAACTATGGCAATCAAATTGGAACAATATTAAAACTATAACCAGATATATGTATAGATCTTTATACAAGTCTGTTGCATGTAGACCTTATTTAAAAGACACAGTAAACTTGTCCACGGTGTTTAGTTAAACAACCAGAGATAATGACATAATGAATATGTGTATAATATAAGCAGTCACGGCCACACAATATACGCCATCGTGCAGACTAGATCTCAGACTAGATATTCGCCAATTTTCCAGCACATTGGCTGACTTGCGTGTTGATACCACACTGGTGGACATTTTTGTATACTCAGGCCATGAAGTAAGCGTAGTAACTTGTGTAAGTAAAAGTAAAGTATACGAAATGAAACCTTAGTTACCTTCAAAACACTATATATAGAACAGATTAATAAATTCTTTATAAAGGGGATGCGGGTATGATACCACCAAGAAATGGTAATATAATCGTCGTTATTTTGACGTAGTCACTCTTTCCACAGAGTTTGATACTGTACTAATCATTTCGTCAAATGCTACCTACATGTCAGTATATTTGTATGTCAGCTAAAACACCGACAAAGACTAATAGAATCTTTCCCTGCCTTGTGCGTGACAAAGAAATCTCAACCCGAGGGGGAATTCATGAACATCCAACCCGAGGGTTGAGATTTGTTTGTCCCACTCCCTAGGTAGGGAATGATTATTTTTCTCCCACCACCTTAAATAATTGCATATCAAATCGGTGGTAAACAAATGCACGTTGGTCGGCGCATGAATAACCTCATTTGAAGAAGTACCCATCACAACCCAAAAAAAAATGCATCCAAATATCAATACACAAGAAAATATAGGTCTAAAATTAATTCACAATATTTATTGCATTTTTTCCAGTGAAATATAGAAATTTATCAAACTAAGAGAACTTATATTTTCACTGCAGCTATGAGCAGTGAAAATATAAGATTTTGCAGTGAACATATAAGATTTTGCAGTGAAAATATAAGTTTTCCGTTTTTGACCAATCAGAGCTAACCTTTGTATTCACCTCGTTGAAATTTGCTGATTTTTCCAGTCAAAGCGGAGAAAGATAAATCGGTTAGTTTGCTGTATTTCTGAAATACTCTGACTATTTTTTGACAAAATGCTCACTTGACGTTAGCTATTCATGCACATATTCTCCGATAACAGCAGAAAACGCTAAATTGCGTTGATCAGTCCTTTCAAAATGGTGCCGTCAAGTTGACGTGGAGTAACGTCTCAAAGAGATGACGTCATTACTGATTCCCGAACTTTTTGACACTATTAATTTTCCAATGCTTTCAATTTGGTTTTTTAAGTATATGAAATACAATAAAAAGAAAATTGAATGGTTCCCCGTTTAATATAACATATAATTCACTCGTACGACAGAATATTTCGATATTTTTCACTCGTACTTCGCACTCGTGAAAATATTGATATTCTGTCATACTCGTGAAATATATGTTATATTAAACGGGGAACCATTCAATATCCTCTTTGTTTGTATGAACGTTTTTCATCACGCCATGCATCTACAATGCTCATTGGAATTGTGCGTCAAAATTGCTGACGTTATCATTTATGACCTGTTGTTCAACGTAAAATGATGACGTTACGCTATTGTATGGCGTGCGAGGTCGATTAACCTTTTCCCTAGCAAGCGCCAGGTCTGTATAAATCTTATGATTACTGTCGTATTGAATTTTTGGTCCAATTTACTTTACTGGTTTGTACTATAAAATAAATAGTGTGCCTACATAATGTATGGCATGGATTATCATAGACATTAGACAAGTTTGAACGAAAGGAAAGTCGAATTGTGTACCAAAGTGATTGTTGCCCGAGTCCGCTTAGGTCTACCACAAAACTATTTGTCTTTTTGAAGTATTTAGATATACATGTATATCCCATATATATAAGATTATTTGTATCAATATCTTATAAAATCTCTTTCTGTCTCTCTCTTCCTTCCCCCCTCCAACTCCCCCTCTCTTCCCCTTTCTCTCCGTCTCCCTCCCCTTCTGTCTCTCTCTCTCTCTTTCTCTCTATTTCTTATAAAATTAGATTGTAAATATGTAAATAAAACTACCATCATGTGAATTTTTTCTCAATGTAAAATTGTATCGGGAGAGGGCTTAATATAAGTTGGAAAACTTGTGCCCAATCCCTTTGTAACAAATTGTAAATTACAAATAAAATATGTTTAAATCAAACATAATGTATATCACGCTTTACAAGTAAAACACTGGCAATGCAATATGCAATACAACACATAGATAAGTCTCTATTATATACTTTATTTTCAAATGAGTACAGCGTTTAGTTCATGTGTACTAAGAAGTAAGATCACCCATACAGCAGATCAAATACACATGTTTTTCTCGTATGATATACACAGTTCTGTCTCTGCATAGCAACAGATCGTGAGCGGAAGAGCAGTCTAGACACTATACATAATTAGACTGAACATTTTGGACACGATACAGGTAGTCATACTTTGATGACTTGTCTGACAGTTATGTCCTCAATACTACCGTACAACTAAACGAAAACCCACGAAGGTCACGCCCATGGTAACTGTGTTCATATAACCAACATCCGGGCCACACAACAGTACCGTATTGGTCTTACCACAGGTGTTTTCATCTGGTTGGTACAAGTATTTACAGATAAAATATTAGCCCCTGCTCCTACTTTAACACATGAAGATCGGATGGTGCATCGACTCTGGAACGGTTGTAGGCTATCTATCTTAGAGCTGTTTTAAAACGAACAGTCTGATTGGTCGACAATTTTAGTAAGTATTATTTACAGAGTTGTCGACCAATCAGACTGATCGTTGCAAAACCGCTCTAAAATATATACGGTAGCCTATTTCCGTTCCACAGTCGATACATCGTCGGCTATCACGACCGCTTTTGGTCCATTTTCTCAGCTTTAAATCATTGTCATACGACAAAAGAATCGCATGTGTTGATATTTAAGGATTCTAAACCAAGATATGTTACTGACGTTTGTGTTCATTTGATGTATCAAAAGTGAATCGAAGCTCCATCACCTCTCCCATGTCCACTTCCGACTTTTCAAGAGTGTTTTTTTTCTATAAATACTAACCAGACGCAGGCGCCCGTGGTTTCACCAACACCCGGCTACACAAATGAACGTACCGTGATGGTTTCACCAACATCCGGCTACACAACACTATCACAGAGGCCATGTCATATCTGGGCCGCAAAATAGTACCACCAAAAATATCGCCAATAGTTACAGTAGTGTGTCTCGATATGCGGGTCACACAATAGTATCTACAAGGCTCCACCGGACCACGATATAGTACCACCAAGTCTAGCCCCGGACCTAGATATAGTACCACCAAGCCTAGCCTCGATATAGTTCCACCGAGTCTAGCCCCGATATAGTTCCACCAAGTCTAGCCCCGGACCACGGTATAGTTCCACCAAGTCTAGCCTCGGACCACGATATAGTACCACCAAGTCTAGCCTCGATATAGTACCACCAAGTCTAGCCCCGGGTCACGATATAGTACCACCAAGTCTAGCCCCAGACCACGATATAGTACCACAAAGTCTAGCCCCGGACCACGATATGGAACCACAAAGTCTAGCCCCGGACCACGATATAGTACCACAAAGTCTAGCCCCGGACCACGATATAGTACCACCAAGTCTAGCCCCGGACCACGATATAGTACCACCAAGTCTAGCCCCGGACCACGATATAGTACCACAAAGTCTGGCCCCGGACCACGATATAGTACCACCAAGTCTAGCCTCGACCACGATATAGTACCGCCAAGTCTAACCCCGGACCACGATATAGTACCACCAAATCTAGCCTCGATATAGTTCCACCAAGTCTAGCCTCGGACCACGATATAGTACCGCCAAGTCTAGCCCCGGACTACTATATAGTACCACCAAGTCTAGCCTCAGACCACGATATAGTACCACCAAGTCTAGCCCCGGACCACGATATAGTACCACCAAGTCTAGCCCCGGACCACGATATAGTACCACCAAGTCTAGCCCCGGACCACGATATAGTACCACCAAGTCTAGCCCCGGACCACGATATAGTACCACCAAGTCTAGCCTCGGACCACGATATAGTACCACCAAGTCTAGCCTCGATATAGTACCACCAAGTCTAGCCTCGGATCACGATAAAGTACCACCAAGTCTAGCCCCGGATCACGATATAGTACCACCAAGTCTAGCCCCGGACCACGATAAAGTACCACCAAGTCTAGCCTCGGACCACGATATAGTACCACCAAGTCTAGCCCCGGACCACGATATAGTACCACCAAGTCTAGCCCCGGACCACGATATAGTACCACCAAGTCTAGCCTCGATATAGTACCACCAAGTCTAGCCCCGGACCACGATATAGTACCACAAAGTCTAGCCTCGATATAGTACCACCAAGTCTAGCCTCGGACCACGATATAGTACCACCAAGTCGAGCCTCGGACCACGATATAGTACCACCAAGTCTAGCCTCGGACCACGATATAGTACCACCAAGTCTAGCCTCGGACCACGATATAGAACTAACAATTAAGGTTCACCCATGTTAAAGAGTTTTTCATCAATATCCGGGTCACACGATAGTAAACACGCATTCCTCCCCCGTCACGCCAACTCTATTTTCCCGGGATTACGACACTACCTTCCAGGCCACATGTACCACTACACTGCATCAGTACCGCATTTGCGATATTCACCATATTGTGGTTCCTTTATAAACATCCGGACCACATACACTCACTAGACAGCGTCTTTCACATATCCACCGCACACAACTTTCCCAACCACTTTTGTCATTTACATTCGGGAATCGCAGTGTGCCTCCGAACTCTCAGCTCACAGTCCTACACATCGGTATGTTGGTAATCTATACACTGTCTTTATATGTATGGCTTCAGCGTACAAATTTAATGCGTGTACCAACGTTCTAATATGAAACATTTAAAATCAATGCATACTAAAATAAAAACATACATATGTATGGCTTCAGCGTACAAATTTAATGCGTGTACAAACGTTCTAATATGAAACATTTAAAATCAATACATAATCAAATAAAAACACTGATAAAGAATTGAGCAAAACAACAAAACAATAAAAAACAACAACAAAAACAACAAAAAACAGAACAAATGCAAAATGGATTTTGTGAGTAATTAACATCAGTCCTCCTTTCTATAAAAATAATTTATATTGATCACAGAATTCGTCAACCCGTATCACATCACAGACCCCTTTGCAAGGAATGGCCTCAACATATTAACTACAGCAACATTGTAACATTTCCTAATATGTACGTGGTTAAAAAAAACATACTAACCACAACGCATGATTTATTAAGAGATTGCACAACAAATTGCACTTAAACATATGTTCAGGCCTGTGTAACTGTAATATCTCACACTAGCTATAGGTCTTGTGATAAATATTTATTGTACATAATCATGAATATGTATTAATGTAAGAAGTATTTATCTATTGTTTGGTATTGAATTCCATGTAAGGATGGGTCTACGCAAATTACCTCCCTTGTCTAAATATTTAATAAGCAGTAGCGGGTTTATATGGTCACATGTGTAAGTAAATTCCCCAGCCCCGCTACATGATTACCTTTTCACAAGTCGGTACACAAGATATACATGCCCGAAGATTTTTATTTAAATCTAAAAGTTACTGAAAGGAAATTTGAATCATAAATGTATTATCATATATACTTATTCAAATCAATTTGAAAATAGTTTTCTGTTAATCCAAACAATTGGATTGTTGGTCTACTTTTGCCACGATCTCAATTTTGTTCAATATTTAAAGCGGGGCGATTTTAAAGAATATTAAAGCTTGCAATTAAATTGTAATAAATTCATATACAAGTGTATACCGTTATCAGAATACCGTCGTGACCTGAACAATCATCTAATGACTAGACGTATCATCGTGGTGTCAGATTTATTGATAAGTTCTTTGTTGTTGAAACCATTTTGACTTTTCAATAAGTTTTCGGGCAATACGCTGTCAAAAATACCTATATACATCTATATTTAAAAAAAAACATTGCACAAGAATATATTAGAATTTATAGATATGAGGAGGAATGACAATTGGCATTAATCAACACCTATACACACAATATTTGTATTTACAAGCATTATTCACACAGAGACAGTTACTGAAGAATTTCCAAACGGTTGGCGATTTTCTTCAATAAAGATACGCACACTTTTGTTGTAAAAAGAAAACATTAGTGAATTGTCAATATACAATATCTTCAATGTAGTCCATAGATGTTCACTTCACATGAAAGAAAGTCAATATAGGTTAAGTCCTTTAAATAAAAAAAAAATGCCAATATATACAAAGTATGTTTTGTCTCCAATGAGAACACACATCACTATATACTAATGCCCAATGTTTATATACATACGCCCACAGAACGTCTGCACGTGTACACACGTGTACATTGTTGCCATGCGCCCATTGAATGGCGGGGCGTTCACTCTTGTGATCACACATCCTGACGAAGCTCTGGAATGGAGTAACTTTTGGCGACGATGGCTATGTGGAGTATCATAGCATTGGATCGTTACGCTTCATTTCCTAAAAGTGACAAAAGAAAATGTTGTAGTAATTATCGTTTGGCAATGATCAGTCAGTTCAATACTACGGAATAGTATACAGAATATCAGTTTGATGATAAATGTCTCATCGAGGTTTCCAGAAGTATAACTTTTCACAGCGACAATGTGGATACATTTGATATACTAAAAAAGTATTCAGAAAGAAACTTCGGATACAATTTGTTTAAGGTACGTATGTGTAGAAACATAAAATCAAGTTTTACCATACTTTTCTGTAATATAAATTGTCCTGTAAGGTAAAATTGATATTTGATTATCATCATCTGATATTTGTACATTTTTAAAAATTGATATGTACCAAAACCATGTTTTTTTTTATCTATGTTTGTTCTAAAACATTTATTATTTGAAATATGTAAGATATATATAGAAATGAAAAAAACAGAAACAAACAAACAAAACAGTAAGGTGTTTAAGAATGGCTAATTTTCTATTGAAGAACAAACAAACAAACAAATAGCTATTTTAATTAAGGTAATTGAATGATACAAAATATACATTACCCATTATCCATTGACACGTGACAACTGTTTATATTGTACAGATATATTATTCGATATCGCGATATTGCCACGTGCATATAATCCTAATTCATCCGTTTTGTGTCAGAGATCTTTGCAAACTTTGTATGAATTTTATATTTAAATGCAAATACATTATCTATTAAAATTAACGAAATAGAGTCCTAGAATATCCTAAGTACAATTTGAACGCTCAGTGTCGGGCGATCGTCCATTGGACCTTCCGCCTGAATGAGTGTATAGGCAAATATATATATATAGGCTCCGTTCGCTCCTGCCGTACCTGTTCAGCATTGCACCCTGCTGACCTGTAAAAGTGCCAGATAAAGGCCAATATTTTGACCGTTGTCCAACACATCCGTCCAACACTGTCCACATGGTAAAGGTATTCACGCAATGCTCTCCTTCTCAAGTAGAACTCCTCCATTTCATCTCCTATCGCCCTACAGCACCTTCCGACCAGTTGTGCGTCATTTAATTCCTCACCGTCCATTGTTTTCCCCACCACAAGAAATCTTTTTTTACGCGCAAAATAAATACTATAAACAAAACATCACCATTAAAGATAATTGTCTGTGGTAGAGATTCGTCCGTCTTTCACTTTTCTAACCTTTTGTGAAATAAAATGCTCCTGTATATTTCCCACGAGTAGAAAGTATGTAGAATGCGGTCAATATGCGTTGTTGTTTGTTTTTCTGAGCTATTTATACCATTCAGTCACATGAGAAATCATACCAATAAAATACCGGGACTTCAAATTTTTGCGATATCTATTTTGTGCCATTATATCTAACTCATGCCATTATGAATCCATTTAAAACTTCGTTAAACATTTTTTCTCGTTATCATTATCTCAACATATTACATTTCAAAAGAAAATTACCAAGGCAATCTGCCATATAGGTCATGTGAGATAATATGCAAATACGTGAAGTCACTCGATAAGGAAGCATTCCGATTCTTTAAATATGTTGGAATCATTTTCTGCATTATTAATTTCGGTTGTGATTCAACATACCTCCAAAAGTAATTTGAACACATGTTTAACTGTTGTTTGTCTCAATTTCATTTACGAAAAAATAAAATATTAAAATGGTCGGAGACGAAGTACATCACGATAACAGACGGAATGACACTCGAGCGTTAGTGGATGAGTTACTTCCCCTTATAGTTTGGCACACGACTATCACAGACAGGACGGTATGTGGTACAGCGTTTGTACCGGTTTAATGCTCGCCTCTGGCTCTTATCTACTAATCAGATGTGCACACCTTGTCATCTCTGGTTCTCACGCTCCAGACTACATAATGCCACACGCAATTAACTTATTATAGATTTTAGCTGACTTATATATATATATATATATTTCATTACGAGATGGCTTCCTTGTGTCTATAGAGGATTATTTTTGTATTGATATTTTAATCAGTCCCTTTCAGAAACGGTATAGTTTCCTTTTAAACGTAATGTGCATGTAAAGTTACACAACTCTTTCAATGTTGTCGGAATTTTCTTGGAAATAATGAAATAGCTTGTCAACTTTAACCTTCTATGTGACTTAATTACCCCTCGTGACGTTCAATTAATGATATATTTGACCAGAAACACACCATATGTCCACTAGTACAGTATTACAAGTCATAATGTACTTGATATACGCGATTACACTTAGATTCCAAACGTTCCCAATATATTTAATATTGATATCAAATTGTACTAATGGTACAGTGATACATCCATCTACTACAATATTGTATCGCCCTGATACACTATAGTTTAACTGTTACGGCAACGGATGTTTTGCGTCGTTTCCTGTTCCTGCCTCGCAGGAAAAACAAGCTGAGTGTCAGGTCAACATTGGCGTCAGTTAGAACTTTCACATGGATTTATAAACCACTGCGATGTATTTGCATTGAAACGTTTTTAGCTGTTCAGTCCATTAGATCAAGAGGACATTGGTGAAATTTCGTTTAACACTTTTCGAAAGTCAAAAGCGTACGAGAACAATTTTTCATGTTTTGTTTTTATCCTAAATTGAAGACATGAAAGCATTGAAAATCAGACAAAAGTTGGTATTATTAAAAAGGTTATGTTTTCCTCTTTCCATCGATATATGATGCATATGTATTGTGGCAGTAACAAGCTTGATTTTTTCCCATGGATCCTTGCATAACACAGCAATTACTATCTACCCGTGAAAATAATATTCAACCCTAATTTTGACACTTTTGATATTTTTGACGCTTGCCTTGTTTCTCCTTCGAAGCGTGAACCGGAAACGACGCAAAACATCCGTTGCCGTGACAGTTAGTGTGATAGGGCCCAGCAACTTACATCCCTTGTCTAAACATTTAATACACATAAGCAGTTTGTATGGTCACATGCGAAAGTAAATACGAATTCGTTAAAATCGTTAAAACACTGCAGAAAAGATTTCCATCATTATTAGTACAAATCACAGATTCAGAAGACATTTTCAACTTTTATTTTAAAATTGACTTGTTAGGAATCTTGTTTTATTCATTTTAAGTTAAGATATTTGTTGATTATTTCAAACACATGTACACCAACACATTTTTTCACCCTCTTTTAAAACATTCGGGTTTAAAATTGACATGATTAGCGGTCACCCCGTAAAAATAGAATATTCTCATTGGTCAAAAATTTACTTGAAACTGACATGACGATTTGTTTCAAAGACAGGTACACGTGATCCAACAAACGCTCAGAGTAAATCACAACAGCTGACTAGTATACAGATTGTCAATTTATACTTTAAACATTAATGTAATATCTTAACGGATTAAGTTTTTACAGCCATATCTTGTTGCCGAATTTCCATTTCAATCATAAGTGTTAAAGTTATTAAATACAAGTTTAGCCGGATGTGACATTGTGTGTGACATTACGACGTCAGTATCGACGCTGTGGGATAATAACACAATGTCACAATCAAGTCTAGCAACATTTGTAGATTTTTTTTCTGTTTTCCATTAATCATAATGTTTGTAACAAGTTACACCGTACGAGAAGACAAACACAACCTAACTAGATCAATATAAACAGTAGCTATTCTCTTGTGTATCTATAAATCTGTTCAGGTTACTTGCTGGCGGCTTGTTTTGTCTTTGAACGTTGCTGCAGCTTATATGTATAACGTCACGTTTCACAGTAGTGACACAGCATCAGGATTTACATAAAAGTAAAAGAAACTATAACTTTAGATTGTGGTATTAGTCCTCTTCCACTTCTCTTTTACATTTTCACATTTGCTATATCTATATTCTTCCTTCTATCATTGTTCAAAACTTGACTTCCAAATATTGTAAATGTACTTGGCGCACACAAATTTTAGCGCGTTTCCAAATTTTAATATATTAGCGCATTGATGACTGGGACCCCCTCCCCACATTTTCTGAACAAACAGTATTTAGAAAGTGATACTTGCGCAGTCCTAATTAGCTCAATGATTCAAGCGCGAAAATTGCTAAAATAAGATTACAGCCAAAATATGTACATTTACCATTTACAGTATTGGACATTTATAATCACAGATGAATCCTAGAAAGACGAAACAGTTGTATGTACTGTAACTAATAATTTGTATTGTTTAAGTAAGTAAGTTATTCACACATTAGTGTATCGTTGGTACCATACTATTGAGGTAATACATTACGGTATCTGGTAGTATTTTATTACTTTATAGGTTAAGATTGTGAATTATGTGTGTGAGACAGAGTCATAATTTTGTACTAACATAGCGTTATTGCTACACCTACATGTGAGCCCATACCATTGATTAAACATTCTCGAGTGTTCCCATGATACGTTAAACAATAGGTAAAATGTCAGTTTTGTATTTGATTTTGATTGGTAGACTATGTATATTGTTTGCATTTCTGCCACAACGCTGCCATATATAATTCACACAGATCCGTTGTAATGGTGCTACAAACTTGGAATACTCCTGTAGTTTTGACTTGATCCTGGCTATTGGACACTTCAGTCTATCTGCGTTGTTTCTGCCATGTTCTTTAAGGAAAATCTCGTGAGTTTCATATACGGCTTTAGAGGACATGTGCCGAGATAGGTCAAGCATGTTGTCGATGTCCACTGTCCTGTCAGGCTGGGGCTTGTGTGACGGGACAGCCAACATGCTGACAAAAAGACTGTCGATGAAGACGTTGATGCAATATTTGCCCTTGGCCTTGATATTTGGATTCGCGCCTTGACGGAGAAAGACCTTCAGTACATCAGCGTCTACTCCTAGTTTGACACTGGATTTTGCGTATTGATGAAGAACTGATCCACTCAATGTGCTCTTCTGGTCACCAAGACGACCGACTTGGTGAATATCAGCATCAAAGCGGAAGAGTACGTCAGAACATTGCGTGATGAACTTCACAGCTAAAGCTTTGGAGTCAAAATAGGAAGCGTATATTTCTACTGTATCCAAAAGGCAGTGAAGAGCGCTGGAAAATGCCGGTCTACCTACAATAGACTTGTTGCCTTTCTTTTGCATGCTGTGTTCATGTCGTACTTCATCAAAATTTGGGTTCGCGTTTGCTTTGAGAAGAAGCTTGAGACAGGCCAGATAATACTGCGTGTTGATATAATCATGGGCACACAAGGAATTGCGTAGCAACGTATATAGTGGATAGGTGTTGCATGGAGATTTTACGTTTACATCATGACGATATTTAATGAGAACCGACGTCACATCCGGTAGACGTCTGTAGCCTTCGCGACCAAATGCTTTCAAAGAACTGTTGGTATATAAACCATGGTACAAATTCGTGCCCTTCATGATATCTTTGGTATTTACACCCGTACCAAGCAGAGAATCCAAAATGTCTGCCCAAGCGCCACATATAGCCAATTCGACAGCTTTAATAATGTCTGATTTGTCGTACTTTTGTGACAATAGGAAGTTCACAGCCTTTAAAGAACCAGCTAGTGTAGCGAGGGACAGATAACCACTCTTGGCGTGTTGAGGATGTTCCTTGATAACACACTGATTTAAAATTAGATGAATACATTGTACGTGGCCAGCGGCGGCAGCGACATCTAGTGGAGTGACCTGTACAACACAAAGCATGACTTTATCAAAGTTGTTTTTTATATTTTGTTTATATCCTGAGCTTATTTTGCGTATTATTAAATATGTAGGTATATCAATTATCTTGTCATGAACTTTTTCTACTATTGTTAACATATGTCTAATAATCTATTTCTCTCTCATAAATCTATATATATATCATGAACTTTTCCCATCCTACAAAGTTACGTTCATGGCATGCAGCATTGACATAGTGCCCACTGATACTGAAACGGTGATAATTACTAATACATACCTCAGAAACTTGTCTAGCTGTGGTCGAATCATCTGGATACGTCAGTTTCTTAGATGGCCTATTGTCGCCTGGTCGGTGAGTTAGGAGAAGGTTGATAACTGTTCTGAATCCTAAGTGTGCAGCCAGATGAAGATAAGGATTCACTTCCGGTTCAAAAGGTCGCACAAAATACCCATGCGTCAAGAAATATTCTACCACTTCCGGATTGTTGCAGAGAATGGAATGATGTAAAACATCCATCTGTTTTGCGTCCTTCCATTGTATAAACTGGTCACGGTTACACATACCTAACAATATTTTCAATTTGCCGGCTCCTTCATTTTTCTTTAATGTATCCATGCAATCTTTCACCACAGCGGCCACGTTGTCGGTCGCCATTTTCCTTGCCTGAGTTTTGCGGTAGCCGCTACCACAATGGCGTCGTGGGTTGAGGTCTTGCCCTGTAAAACAGCTAAGATAATAATGATGTATCGCATTTTGTTCTTTTAAATATTTGACATCAATGTGTTTGAAAATAGTGGATTTGAATGAAATTTTGATATCTTTATACCTCTCTTTATCAATACACTAATCTCACTGACAATGCCAATGTTTACAGTATAATCGGTGACAGGCACCTGTTTTATAACAAGATACTTTCTCTACGCCAACGGCATTTAATTCCAAAGCCGTAGTGCCGTTGAACTATAATATATATCTATTGAATTACAAAATGTCTAGCATACGTATGTATTCGCCTTTGTGTCCGATAAAGTTGTTTGGTTAGCATCGGCTACATCAAGTTTGCAATGTAGATCAGACATACAGTATGGTTATTTCTTTCTCATATAATTTATAACACTGGCAAAAGAAAATAATATTTGATTTGAAAAATGATCTTATATATCGTCAACAAAATGATTTTAAAAAACCATCTCTTACTTTTAATTACATTAAACATTTAACATTTCTCCGACATTTTCTGAATGGAAATTGGACTTTAAAAAATCAACGTTTTTTAGCTACATCATCTTTTTCAGATCAAACACCAGGATATGAAAATGCCATAATATATGTAACCAGACCACAAGAAAAAAAACCAGTAATGGTAAATATATAATATGTGTTGCAAAGATAGCGCTTAAAAGTAAAGAGGATTTAAGCTACTCCTCTTGTGATAATATAGACAAACCATGTAATTATGCATTGATAGTATCCATGTTTACCAATACACAAAATACATATTTTTCTTTCGGTTTAATGTCTATATGAATGAGTTCAGTCTCCGAAACGAAAAGAGGTCATCCAAAGTTCTTCTTAGATACACCCATAGAACACAATACGCTATCATTTTCATTTATGATTAAAGTAAATTTCTCTATTCAGCTGGACGTAATTTAATGGTAAAGCGGATTAGAATTACAAGGATCGTTTTGTAACCTCTGATAACCTTATGGTCAATACGGATTTGTATGTATGTACCCAGGATCGTACCGGACAAAACCCCTTACCCAGCATGTTAATACCTAAATCTTAACCATATACTTATTTTCGTATTCATCGGTAACCTGTTAGAAACAGTAGAGCTGAAATGAATAAAATTACATCATACAACTATTTCTTCCTTCTTATACTCGTCAGTAATGCTAGGAGTCTATGTGTGGATACCTAAAACGCGACGGAGGAAATTAAAAATAAACCGTAAAGAAATTTGGACGTTGCGCTGCCATGGCCCCATAACTGTATAGGGACCAAGGAACCAAATGATTTCCCATAGACGGTAATGTTAACGTTTACCACTGTACTGCTTAAATGGAGTTTTCAACACTGGTCCAGTAGCCATAATTTTGAAGTATGTCATCTCGGAAACCTCTAAATGGAATTATAAAAAATTCTACCAATTTGAACTTTTTTTATATGGGGGCCGCCATCTTGTATTGAATTCAGCACTAAAAATTCATCTAAATTAACAACAAAATACACACTTACTTAACTCCCCCTGACAAAAACAGGCTAGCAAAAAAATTAACTGTTTTTCTATATATTTTACATCTACATGTATTGCCCAAACCACATATTAAAATTTTGGAAACTTTTCTCACCTAAATATCCAATCACTAGGCCCCGATGTATTCACCTTCCTATTAAATCTTCTGCCCAAACGGGGAAAACCCACATTCTATTTTTGATTTGGTTCTGTGGTCCCTATAAATTTTATCATTGACACCCTATAAAATGCTACACGCCTCGCAGGCAGAGTTATTGCCAGGTTAAACAAATCTAAACATGACCATCCCAGACATGGTATCATTTTTACTGACGCCTTTATTCAACGTAATGTAGTTTAAAGATTAAACAAATACATATCACAAGACCATGAACGTGCTTGCAGATGGCGTCTTTATATCATAAGAAGTTTGGAAAACATAAAATAGATTTATAAATACAGAATGGAGTTTTGATAGTTGCAAATTAATAAAGATAAAAAAAAAAAAAAAAAAAAACTGGTGACGTCACAAGACAATTAAATGTAAACAAATAAAAAAAAAAGCGACGTCTCCAAACTATAAACACAGACGGAAATAGTGACGTTTCGACACAAAGAATGACGTCACCAGACTTTGAAATGAAACCAGAAACCTTTAAATGGATTGAAAAATCACATAAAATAAACCCTTCAGTCTTAATAAATGAGATTGAAAATAAATGTTAATGTCACCAAAGACACAAAATGACATCAAAGGAATGGAACGTTACATGTCTTTAACTCGATATAAAAATAAATGAATGCTGGTGATCAAAGTCAGGCTGCTCATGACAACTGTCCTTATGATTGGGTGGCATTTAGATTAAACACGGGGACTATCTTAATGTCTGTAATTATGTCATTATACCTGGCGCGCTTGTCCCGTATTGACCGGTTCTATGCCATTCACTAACATTGTACAGCCTAGTCGTGTTACAATTAACATTATTTGTTCGCTCATTAAACTAAAAGGGAATACATAGACCAGTCTCATGAAGAATACACGTTTAGATGTACACACTATTGTCATTAAATCATGTATGAGGTATCGACACAGAGGTAACGGCTAGAGACAAATAGTGAGTGCAATCATTGTACCGGAACCGGAAACACGTGTCCTTTATGTACATCTTCTTTTATCCGGAATGTTATTTTGTAAAAACTCGAAATGTTTTAATTATACATATAATTTCTACATCATTTAATATCTCTGGCAGCCCAGTTATCCTTGAAAATAGGATTTCTTAATGAGAAATAAACATATCTCGGAATAGAATTAAAGATATCTAACATAATTTGAATGTAAAAGCTGTATGAATACAGTGTTTATTATGCTGAATTGCCTATTGACGAAATAATAGAGATATTTCATTGCCCTTATCAGACATCTTTTATGTAATAAATGAATAAATATATCTCAATACATTTTCATTGCGCTTCCATAGAGATTATGATATCTTGTTTTGCAATGTGCACCATTGTTGCTGAGAGGTATATGGTAATATATATTTCTAAAGATTGTCAGCCGCTAAACAATGTAAAAATATGACATGGGGGAATAAGCATTCTAATGACCATTTAGGCAAAGACATGGTTTTAATATTATACGTCAATATGTCAAGTAACCAATACACACGCTGTGAAAACTACAGCGTGCTTCATGAAAAGAAATAAATATTTTCGAAAACAGTATGATCAATGTAGTCAGGCCACATAATATAAAGGGGACTTTATCGTATGTGCTGACGTACATTATATAAGACTGATTAAAGACTTTCGGTATACAACCGCGGCTTTGATCTGTTGGTGTTCGAGATTAAAATACTACTACAGAGGCCGACCTGCTGGGTTATACACTTTCAAAACGACACGGCATAACTATTTGTAATCTCGAGTAACGTTATGTTGCCAGCACCTTTCTGCCACCAAATCATGATTATATCAAAACCCAACACAGAACAACAAAGACAGATACCAATGAGTTATGAAAAGAAAGGACAACAAAAAGAACGAATGATTCACTACACAAACAGAAAAAAAGTGTGTCATACCTTAATTTTTTACCTGGATAGTACAAGTATCGACACTAGCAGTATGTCATAACTAACTCTCTTACCTTGGTAGTACAAGGCTTGCTCTCTATTCCAGGTGTCACCAGCAGTATGTCATAACTAACTCTCTTACCTTGGTAGTACAAGGCTTGGTCTCTATTCCAGGTGTCACCAGCAGTATGTCATAACTAACTCTCTTACCTTGGTAGTACAAGGCTTGGTCTCTATTCCAGGTGTCACCAGCGGTGTGTCATAACAAATTATCTTGCCCGCACAGCACAAGGACTGCTGGCTATGCCAACTGACACATGCAGTGTGCCATAACAACTAGCTCTCTGACCTGGGTAATACAAGTCCTGTTCAATAACCAATTATCTTACCGGGGTAATACAAGTCCTGCTGTCTATTCCAGGTGTCACCAGCATTGTTTAATAACCAATTCTCTTCCCTGGGTAATACAAGTCCTGCTGTCTTCCAGGTGTCACCAGCAGTGTGTAATAACCCATTCTCTTACCTGGGTAATACAAGTCCTGCTGTCTATTCCTGGTGTCACCAGCGGTGTGTAATAACATATTCTCTTACCTGGGTAATACAAGTCCTGATGCCTATTCCTGGTGTCACCAGCAGTGTGTAATAACCAATTATCTTACCTGGGTAATTCAAGTCCTGCTGTCTATTTCTGAAGTCACCAGCGGTGTGTAATAACCAATTCTCTGACCGGGGTAATACAAGTCCTGCTGTCTATTCCAGGTGTCACCAGCGGTGTGTAATAACAAATGATCTTACCTGGGTAATACAAGTCCTGCTGTCTGTTCCAGGTGTCCCCAGCAGTGTGTAATAACCAATTCTCTTACCTGGGTAATACAAGTCCTGCTCCCTATTCCAGGTGTCACCAGCGGTGTGTAATAACATATTCTCTTACCTGGGTAGTACAAATCCTGCTGTGTATTTTAGATGTAACTAGTAGTGTGCCATACTATCCCTCTCTTTCCTGGGAACTAAAATGTTTGGTGTTTATTCAAAATGGCACCAGTAGTATGCCGCTGCCAACTCTCTTAACAGCAATACAATAATACAAGGTCTCATGGCTCCGTCGATCAGGATTAGACAACATGGATCAATAGGAGATTTGACCCAGCACAGGTTGGAGAGCGGAAGCCCTATTTCTCTTTGTTAATTTAAATGTCTTTTCTGGTTTGGAATGTCGTTTTAAACTGACCCTTTATATTGTTCGCTCGCCAAGCCCGATCTCATAGCTGTATGATTCCATTCGAACCCTACAATTTGTTTTACCGAATAATTTGCCTGTACAGTACAGGTAAATAAATGAACTGTGGGAATTGTTTAAAATAAATTCATAATCGCTTAATGAAAAGACACCTCCGTTAATAACACCGCACGATCTACTATGTATCTTATTTGTATTTAGCTGCAATTATATTACTATGAATGTATCCATCCGTATGTGATACACTTCATTGTCCAAACGTCTGGCTGCTGGTTACCTAGTCTAGTAAGACAATGAATGATATAGTGTTATGCAGTAAAACACTGTATGGTTATTTACTAAAACAATGTATGGTTATTTAGTGAAAAAAATGATATTGGGTTATTTAGTAAAACACTGCATGGTTATTTAGTAAAAAACCAATATAGTTTAGTTAGTAAAACATTATATGGTTATTTAGTAAGAAAAACAATATAGGGTTATTAAGAAAAAAAGAAACAATATCGGGTTATTTAGTAAAACACTGTGTGGCTATTTAGTAAAACAATGTATGGTTATTTGTAAATCAATATATGGTTATTAATTTGGCCTTTAACTTAACAAACCAAATCAACGGTCGAATGGGAAGTAATGTTTTAAAAAACAACATTGATAAGCAATTTTGGTAATATCTTTGAAAAGGGAAAGTTTTCATAAAATGTCCTTTTTTGACAAATGTGTCGACGGAACAACATCATGGTGTAGATGCAGAGACATTACACGAAATTTTAAAGTAATAGTCTTGCCACTATGTTGAACAAAATTGTAATCAAATTGAACGAAATAAAAAATGATACAAATTAGTTAAATCATTCTTGCGATAAGTCTTGATTTCTCCATTGTACAAATTGAAAAAGACAATGGAAAGAAGGTTGAGATAAAAAGAAACAACAAACAATCCTCCGCCGTGGATGATAACATACCAGCTTCTTTTTCTTTACCGACTTCACCTTTGTCTGCATCTGTTTGTGTGAAAACATAGTGATAATTAATTCTCCGTTGACCCACCCGAAGATCAAATATCGAGAGGCTGTTCACAACGCACCGGCCTTAAAGACCGGGTTGGGGTATAAATAGCGACCAATCAAAAAGATGGATTAGGGAACCATGTTCTCACTTTGTCTAACACACATTTAGGTAAAATATCCCTTTTATGCCAGGCTAGCTTTCTCCTATGTGGGTTCAAAAACGCTTATATTTCTCTTTCCTAAAACTGTTATTTTGCCTGTAGGGCTCAGTATTTTTAGTCTCCCGCCAAATTTGCCGGTTAACTTCACCAGTAATACATGGCTTACAGAAACAATATGGACACTCTTCATATCCTTCTCTCTGCTCAATAATAAACTGATCATTATTAGTCTCATTATCTGTCCCAGGCTCCAAACAAGTCATGTCACACATGTGTTCATCAAAATCCCATCCATTGTGAAGAAATAAATGACGAATAGTATCCTTTTGAAGCTGTGTTACTTTCAGAGATATTGTTTGTTTTCCCTCCATTTCATTCATTGTTCTAATCTGTACTAAACTCCCTGAAGTAATTAGTTCTGACCAATACTTCACAGGTTTAGGAGGGTGTGCATGGGGGAAATATGTGTTTACTCATGTATGAGTTCGAACTATTTCTATTTGAAAACTGAAAGATACAAACAATCTTTTATAAGTATATATATCTATGGACATTTAATATATACGTCGACAGAAGAAGCAGTAATAATATGTTAAGTTCAGTACCCCTTCTACGGCCCACTTGTCACAGAGGATCCATGTGGCATTTTGGCGGGACCATTCTCAGGTATTCCTATAATGATCACAGCCTAACACAGGGGTAATAAGCAATTGATAAGTGTCGTCAATTTACAACAAAATCATCAAAATGTGTAAATAAAATAATTTTAATTTATTACAATCTGAATGATGTAATTCTATAACTGGTTTTCAAGTTTTCTGTAGATCAACTATATGTTTGTATATGTTTCTATAATTGCCTGGTTCCCCTTTGTGAGGGAATATTAGAAAACTCAGTTACAAGACTTATGGAAATTGCAGCAAACCATGCCCGGCGGTGCCAAGGCTAATTGTTGGTAAAAACATCAACACGTAAAGGACATGTGGTTGTGTTGAAACTGAAATGCTCACATAAAAGTCGAAACCACCATACCTACTTATGGTCTTCCTCACCATACCTACCAACAGGACAGTACCTCATTAATGGCAAAATTGATCATTCATTTGTCTGAAGTGGGATGCTGCCCTCCTATTATGGAAGATTTTGTAATGGGGCTGGAATTGAAATTCTGTCAGTTAAAAAAAGAAACAAGTTTTTCTCCACCTACAAGGACTTTGTTTAGCTTGAATATGATGAATCCGTCAATGCTGCTCTTCTGGAGGAAGTTGCCAGCTATGAAGATTTAGATGGTATTGATATCGCTACGGATGCTCGGCATGGCTGGCGCAAAAAATCCAAAGACACCAGTGTGGTGGTTATTGTTTTAAAAAACTGACAAAGTTCTTGACTGTGTTTACATAAGTAAGGTTGATGAACCAGTTACACAACGTCATGAGAAGATGGGAACAGAGAGGATATATGAATATTTTGAAAGTCAGGATATTTCTATAAGGACATATACCCACGATAGAAATATGGCCATAAACAAACTAGTGAAAGATCATCCATTCACCCAAAATCAAAATGATACATGGCATAGTATTAAGAGTATGAAGAAATGTTTGTCTGATGTAGCGTCAGGACCAAAATACAAAGGGGGGAATACTTGGTCTGAAAAACTTAACGACAAAGTTGAACCCATCGCCACTCACTCCCACTGGGCTGTTCGAAACTGAGACGGTGATGCCAATGTTCTGACCAAACTACTGGACAATGTAGTGGAGCATTATCGTGACAACCATACAGATTGCTCAAAATCAGCACGATGTCAAAAAGACCCTAACTATGAGCCTTCCAGACTGGTGATAACTGATCCAGTGGCAGAAAAATCTTCTGCGTGGTATTATTCAAATTTCTACAGTGTATAGAAATCCTTAAAATTTTAGACTAGGTCAGGACACATATTTTGTTGAAAGTTTCAACAATACACTGAACATTTATGAGGATAAGCGTTTTGCCTTTGGAAGAAAGCAATATCAGACTCGTGCTTTCCTCGCTTCATGTCATTGGAATGAAAATGTCAACAGACCATACACATCTATTACATATCTGCGGGACCCTCATGCCCCAGAAGGCAAGCTGGTAAAAAGAATTACATAAAACAAACATTTAAATTCGTGCAAAACATTTGGAATAGGTATGTCTGTGAAATTTACAGTCGGAGAAATAAAATAAGCGGATTAACATCAATTTTGTGAGCATGTTGCCATTGTATTGTACACGTATAAACACAGCCATGTGCCCAGTCTCACTATTACTATTTATATCACAACACAGCTGCTTATCTCACTGATATTGAATGTACATAAGTTAATTTGAGTTGCCTCCCTTACACAGCATTTTGTTTTACTTATGTTTGTTCCTATTTTAGAAATGACTAATACACGCTATGTCTTACCCCTTTGTAAGAAGATTGTGTGCAATTGAAACGGTAAGACAAGTCAAGAGTCATAGGTCAGGGTTACATTGGATAACGTAACGGACAAGGTCATCAGCACAATTCAAAGAAAACTGGATAGACATCATAGAAAATAATCTAACAATAAAACCGATTATTTTCAAAGATTCAAAGGCAAATGTCTTTCGAGATACTCAACGGTAATATTTATATTCTATAAACATCACAGAAGTGTTATAACATTTGAAAGGAAGAAAGAACAAATATGTCCTACATGTATTTCAAACGTGTGCTTAACAAAGAATAGTTCCACCACAGGGGCACGTCTAGTCTTACATCTAAAAACAATTGTTAGAAATACGTGTATTTATATTTAAAAAATAGCTAGAAATATCTACATCTGAATATATAGATATTTCTTGCTATTTTTACATTCCCCTGTGGTTCCACTCCGCAGTTTCCTGGTGTATTTTACATAGAACTTACGTATCTTTTAATTAAATCGACCATATTGTGGTACGTGTATACTGAATATGATTATGTTACCTGTGGTGTCAGAAATGTTCGTTCGCTTTACGGAACTTAAAATCTAAAAAAAAAAAATCATATATTGATTTTGTATTTCGCAATGTTGGTTTTCCTTACATGATTGACGATGACGTTTGCTCTGCAAATGTTGACCATGACCGGAATTGCTTCAGGATTCAAGGGAGACGATAAACTACAAGTGTTATTTCCTAGTAGTGGGACAATTAAAAGAGCATCAGCCGTTACGATAGATTGTATATATAATAAAATGCCGGAGTTTTTGTGATGTAGAGCTGAAACAGAAGCATAATTATATTGATAAAATCAAATCAGAAAAATCAATTAATGTATTCCTAGGCCTGAAATTGTGTATTTCCATTTTTTCGGGGCAAAACCAATTTAGTGTTTTATTAATTTTGTTTTGTATTATTTTCAATATACAACATAACATGCACATTGATAGAGTAAAATCTTTAGACTAAGCCAATTTATAACTGTTTTCCATTAAGATTACGAGGTTTATTTATGTTCAAATTGAATTCCTTCCATGGTGCTACTCTCGTTGTTTTCGGACAATAAAGAGTTGCCTCCCGTTATTCGACGTTCAAAGCTAAATGACTATCGCCCCGTAATCAAGTCGTTTTGGTTTGTTTTGACAAATGAAGAAAGGTGCATAAACATTTCTAACCGTGCATTTTACAGACAATTACAGGCAGGTTAATATGCACACTGAATATTGCTACACATCTTAACACCAGGAAGATTAGAAACTTCAGGCTAAATTTCAGCTGGAAATCATTAATAGTTTTAAACCATATATACTTACCTGTCGAGTACCTTTCAAGTTGAGTACCTTTCATGTTGAGCACCTTTCAAGTTGAGTACCTTTGAAGTTGAGTACCTTTCAAGTTGAGCACCTTTGACATATTATGAATTTAATATATCATAAAAAAATATGAGCAGTATAAAGTTTCGGATAATTAAGGAAGAACATCATTCTTTTATTCATTGTAGTAAGGCTGGATTTAAGAACTGTGGACATGATACGCTCATACAAATAGATAGTGTATATTTACAATAAAAACGAGCTAAAACAATCGTCCTACTAAAACCAATGCATTTGTTATATATTTACAATCCAACAATAATCTTTTTCAATCGCGCTACTATCATTCAGAGTGACCACAGGGACACGTAACAATAATAATGTATGTATAAAATATATGGGGGGTCGATATAAACATCTAACGAGTCCCTGTGGAGTGACTATGCCAGATTGATGCACCCAAGTGAGTCATAGGATTATACGATATTTGTAAAATATCATTGCTTTGGAGGAAACATATATGTAAACAGACGAATAAAAAGATTTTGTAATTTATATAAAGTGCTAAATTAAATAGGCAAATTATGTACATGTAAACAACAAAATGGTGATAACGGAGCTATACATATCGATATTTTTTGTATTTATTCTTCTCCGGCCACTATCACATAAGTATCTATTATAACATATAGCATTTGAAATAAATCTGGCTATATTTGGATATTGAAATATTGCCACATCCTTTTTTAACTGGAATATACCCAAAATTAACGACGAGTTGACAGGGGAGCATCTAAAATCAAAATTACGTTAGATAAACATACTTTAATAGCTCAATTACTCATAACACATTGTGTTCGATGATAGCGAGCGACCACTCAAGTGTGTCTATATATAGTTCCATATCGCTCCCCCCCCCCCCCCCCCCCCCCTTCCATATAGCAGGCCTCGTTATGAATAAAAGTTCCCATAATAACTGGCTGTTGGTATTGTGCCAGTACGCTTTCTACGTCTTGTTCGATTGATAATACTAATGTTGATAAACCTAAAACTATGTCATTATATTAATTCAATTAAATCTTGATTCAAGTATTGAACGGTTATATAATACATATTATAATCTGAGCAGTGAAAAAGAAAAAAATATAATAGAAGAAAATGAGTTTCTAAACTAAAAATATTCATATTAAAAATCTAAAAATATTCATAATTAATATTTTGATAATTAGTTTATAACTTGATAAATTACGGATGGCCAATCAATAGAGTTTACATGTATTTATATATGCTCCGACAAAACCATCATTTCTAGTCATTGTAGGTCTCAGTTTATTTTAATGACCAGATTAAATGGTTAATCACTAAATCAATTATAAAGCCAATATTAAATAGTTGAATGCCTATTGATCCCATGACTCACATGCAATATGTATGCACATTTACTTAAGCTTGGTTCCCGTTGGGTAGTCTCTAACGTTAACAATGTTACCGTCAAAACAAACCTGACCGTATTCTAAATCTATGATAACGGATATGATATACATGCTCAAGCAGGAGAGTTAAAAATACACAAGTCACATGGGTTTATTGTGAAAATCCCAATAGATTTGTATATATATATACTACGTCGTCGATTAGCGAGTATCATACACACACCATATATTTCAAAAGAGGATCTCTCTCGCAACACTTCTTGTGGATTACGTACAATGGCTAAAGGATATATGACATGCTGCGACTCTATCCAAACCAAACAAATGGGAATGTTCCTCCGGGAGGTTGGAGATGAACTGTACTCTGACGTTCTGAAGAAACGACACTTACGTCAGGTTGATCGAAATCAAATGAAACGACAAACTATCGCCATGCTAGGATTTACTGTTGTACATGTCGTGGCACAAATGTGGAAATACACAGGGGGGTAATAAGGTACGTTCATATTAAACTTCGTGATCTCGAACCCTGATAACTCGAAGACTGCTTAACGCGAAGTTAATATTGAGCTATGGTAATTAAAATTATGTATAACATATTACTCCAAATATCCAGGCCTTTGTTGGTGACCTCACCAACTTCGAGGCAATGATATTCGATATTTATATGAAACTTATCTGGTGATATGTTGGAGTTAGGCTGTAGATGTAATTACAAAACTGTCACAATAACTAACCGAATCGGTTGCAAATACTGCATAGAAATTTTATTTGGTGAAATTTCCCTTACACTTTCACATTATTTCTAACATACTCCTGGGTTATTTAATAAATTGTTCCGATTGTTCTTCCAGACTTCAAGTAGGCTTGTCACACGGCGACGGAAACTATCATTCGACACCTAGTACTCAATCAGGCTGGTATCCCCACACATTGACGGATCGATCAGAGAGTTATCTACAGAAATATCCTTACCAGCGCTACCTACTCCCAAATATCGAGCGTCAGGCAGACCTTGGTGTCATACCAGGAAGATCCGGAATTTCTGAGAAATCGCTTTCTAATTATATGGAATGGTTTTCGAATTACGTTGGAAACTAACCAGTTAATTGTGAAAGTTTGTAAATAGCTGGGTATACCTACAGCTATACAGTGGGAGATGTTGAATAAGCAGTGGTTACTCTGTATAAAGTTTACGACTTGAAAGTCAAAGCTGTCTGACACAAGACTCAATCAAAGCTAAGAGGACAGATGAAAAAACCAACAAACTATGACGTATCTCTTCTGACCAATACGGAATGCACCATCGAGTTCACAGCTGTCGTTTAGGACATGATAATGCTCAAATGAGCTGTGCTATCATTGATGTATTCATGATATCATTGATGAAAATATTTGTTGGTATCTTGTATCTTGATTATTGCAATTATTGTGAATAAAATGTATCAATCGTACAATGTCCTTTGATTGTTTTTTAGAGGTAGTTTTATATCTAAGATCAAGGATATAACCAACTTCGCAAGTCAGGCCTGTTTAATACTCGTGAAGGGGGGGGCACCGCGGCCGAGCTGGCCGAGCTGGCCGGGTGGTTAAGTTGTCCAGACTTTTAACACTAGCCCTCCACCTCTGGGTTGCGAGTTCGAAACCTACGTGGTGGTTATTGTTTTAAAAAACTGACAAAGTTCTTGACTGTGTTTACATAAGTAAGGTTGAACCAGTTACACAACGTCATGAGAAGATGGGAACAGAGAGGATATATGAATATTTTGAAAGTCAGGATATTTCTATAAGGACACATACCCACGATAGAAATATGGCCATAAACAAACTAGTGAAAGATCATCCATTCACCCAAAATCAAAATGATACATGGCATAGTATTAAGAGTATGAAGAAATGTTTGTCTGATGTAGCGTCAGGACCAAAATACAAAGGGGGGAATACTTGGTCTGAAAAACTTAACGACAAAGTTGAACCCATCGCCACTCATTCCCACTGGGCTGTTCGAAACTGTGACGGTGATGCCAATGTTCTGACCAAACTACTAGACAATGTAGTGGAGCATTATCGTGACAACCATACAGATTGCTCAAAATCATCACGATGTCAAAAAGACCCTAACTATGAGCCTTCCAGACTGGTGATATCTGATCCAGTGGCAGAAAAATCTTCTGCGTGGTATTATTCAAATTTCTACAGTGTATAGAAATCCTCAAAATTTTAGACTAGGTCAGGACACATATTTTATTGAAAGTTTCAACAATACACTGAACATTTATGAGGATAAGCGTATTGCCTTTGGAAGAAAGCAATATCAGACTCGTGCTTTCCTCGCTTCATGTCATTGGGATGAAAATGTCAACATACCATACACATCTATTTCATATCTGCGGGACCCTCGTGCCCCTAGAAGGCAAGCTGGTAAAAAGAATTACACAAAACAAATATTTGAATTCGTGCAAAACATTTGGAATAGGTATGTCTGTGAAATTTACAGTCGGAGAAATAAAATAAGCGGATTAACATAAATTTTGTGAGCATGTTGCCATTGTAAACACAGCCATGTGCCCAGTCTCACTATTACTATTTATATCACAACACAGCTGCTTATCTCACTGATATTGAATGTACATAAGTTAATTTGAGTTGCCTCCCTTACACAGCATTTTGTTTTACTTATGTTTGTTCCTATTTTAGAAATGACTTATACACGCTATGTCTTACCCCTTTGTAAGAAGATTGTGTGCAATTGAAACGGTAAGACAAGTCAAGAGTCATAGGTCAGGGTTACATTGGATAACGTAACGGACAAGGTCATCAGCACAATTCAAAGAAAACTGGATCGACATTATAGAAAATAATCTAACAATAAAACCGATCATTTTCAAAGATTCAAAGGCAAATGTCTTTCGAGATACTCACCGGTAATATTTATATTCTATAAACATCACAGAAGTGTTAGACCATTTGAAAGGAAGAAAGAACCAATATGGCCTACATGTATTTCAAACGTGTGCTTAACAAAGAATAGTTCCACCACAGGGGTATGTCTAGTCTTATATCTAAAAACACTTGTCAGAAATACCTGTATTATATATTTAAAAAATAGCTAGAAATAGCTACATCTGAATATATAGATATTTCTTGCTATTTTACACTCCCTGTGGTTCCACTCCGCGGTTTCCTGGTGTATTTTAGATAGAACTTACGTATCTTTTAATTAAATCGACCATATTGTGATACGTGTATACTGAATATGATTGTGTTACCTGTAGTGTCAGGAATGTTCATTCGCTTTAAGGAACTTAAAATCTAAAAAAAAAATCATATATTGATTTTGTATTTCGCAATGTTGGTTTTCCTTACATGATTGACGATGACGTTTGCTCTGCAAATGTTGACCATGACCGGAATTGCTTCAGGATTCAAGGGAGACGATAAACTACAAGTGTTATTTCCTAGTAGTGGGACAAATAAAAGAGCATCAGCCATCACGATAGATTGTATATATAATTAAATGCCGGAGTTTTTGTGATGTAGAGCTGAAACAGAAGCATAATTATATTGATAAAATCAAATCAGAAAAAATCAATTAATGTATTCCTAGGCCTGAAATTGTATATTTCCATTTTTTCGGGGCAAAACCAATTTAGTGTTTTATTAATTTTGTTTTGTATTATTTTCAATATACAACATAACATGCACATTGATAGAGTAAAATCTTTAGACTAAGCCAATTTATAACTGTTTTCCATTAAGATTACGAGGTTTATTTATGTTCAAACCTGAATTCCTTCCATGGTGCTACTCTCGTTGTTTTCGGACAATAAAGAGTTGCCTCCCGTTATTCGACGTTCAAAGCTAAATGACTATCGCCCCGTAATCAAGTCGTTTTGGTTTCTTTTGACAAAGGAAGAAAGGTGCATAAACATTTCTTACCGTGCTTTTTACAGACAATTACAGGCAGGTTAATATGCACACTGAATATTGCTACACATCCTAACACCAAGAAGATTAGAAACTTCAGGCTACATATCAGCTGGAAATCATTAATAGTTTTAAACCATATATACTTACCTGTCGAGTACCTTTCAAGTTGAGTACCTTTCAAATTGAGTACCTTTGACATATTATGAATTTACTATATCATCAAAAAAATATGAGCAGGAGAAAGTTTCGGATAATTAAGGAAGAACATCATTCTTTTATTTATTGTAGTAAGCCTGGATTTAAGAACTGTGGACATGATACGCTCATACAAATAGATAGTTTATATTTACAATAAAAAACGAGCTAAAACAATCGTCCTACTAACACCAATGCATTTGTTATATATTTACAATCCAACAATAATCTTTTTCAACCGCGCTACTATCATTCAGAGTGACCACAGGGACACGTTACAATAATAATGTATGTATAAAATATATGGGGGGGTCGATATAAACATCTAACGAGTCCCTGTGGAGTGACTATGCCAGATTGATGCACCCAAGTGAGTCATAGGATTATACGATATTTGTAAAATATCATTGCTTTGGAGGAAACATATATGTAAACAGACGAATAAAAAGATTTTGTAATTTATATAAAGTGCTAAATTAAATAGGCAAATTATGTACATGTATACAACAAAATGGTGATAACGGAGCTATACATATCGATATTTTTTTTTGTATTTATTCTTCTCCGGCCACTATCACATAAGTATCTATTATTACATATAGCATTTGAAATAAATCTGGCTATATTTGGATATTGAAATATTGCCACATCCTTTTTTAACTCGAATATACCCAAAATTAACGACGAGTTGACAGGAGAGCATCTAAAATTAAAATTACGTTCGATAAGCATACTTTAATAGCTCAATTACTCATAACACATTGTGTTCGATGATAGCGAGCGACCACTCAAGTGTGTCCTTACAAGTGTATGTATATATAGTTCCATATGCCCCCCCCCCCCCCCCCCCCCCCCCCCCACTCCCCCTCACCTCCCTAGTATAGCAGGCCTCGTTATGAATAAAAGTTCCCGTAATAACTGGCTGTTGGTATTGTGCCAGTACGCTTTCTACGTCTTGTTCGATTGATAATACTAATGTTGATAAACCTTAAACTATGTCATTATATTAATTTAATTGCATCCTGATTCAAGTATTGAACGGTTTTGTAATAAATATTATAATCTGAGCAGTGAAAAAGAAAAAAATATAATAGAAGAAAATCAGTTTTAAAACTAAAAATATTCATATTAAAAATCCAAAAATATTCATATTAAAAATCTAAAAATATTCATATTAAAAATCTAAAAATATTCATAATTAATATTTTGATAATTAGTTTATAACTTGATCAATTACGGATTGTCAATCAATAGAGTTTACATGTATTGTTATATGCTCCGACATAACCATCATTTCTAGTCATTGTAGGTCTCGGTTTATTTTATTGACCAGATTAAATGGTTAATCACTAAATCAATTATAAAGCCAATATTAAATAGGTCAATGCCTATTGATCCCATGACTCGCATGCAATATGTATGCACATTTACTTAAGCTTGGTCCCCGTTGGGTAGTCTCTAACGTAAACAATGTTACCGTCAAAACAAACCTGACCGTATTCTAAATCTATGATAACGGATATGATATACATGTATATGCTAATACACTGTGAACAAGCAGGAGAGTTAAAAATACACAAGTCACATGGGTTTATTGTGAAAATCCCAATAGATTTGTATATATATATACTGCGTCGTCGATTAGCGAGTATTATACACACACCATATATTTCAAAAGAGGATCTCTCTCGCAACACTTCTTGTGGATTACGTACAATGGCTAAAGGATATATGACACGCTGCGACTCTATCCAAACCAAACAAATGGGAATGTTCCTCCGGGAGGTTGGAGATGAACTATACTCTGACGTTCTGAAGAAACGACACTTACATCAGATTGATCGAAATCAAATGAAACGACAAACTATCGCCATGCTAGGATTTACTGTGGTACATGTCGTGGCACAAATGTGGAAATACACAGGGGGGTAATAAGGTACGTTCATATTAAACTTCGTGATCTCGAACCCTGATAACTCGAAGACTGCTTAACGCGAAGTTAATATTGAGCTATGGTAATTAAAGTTATGTATAACATATTACTCCAAATATCCAGGCCTTTGTTGGTGACCTCACCAACCTCGAGGCAATGATATTCGATATTTATATGAAACTTCTCTGGTGATATGTTGGAGTTAGGCTGTAGATGTAATTACAAATCGGTCACATTAACTTACCGAATCGGGTGCAAATACTGCATAAAAAAATTATTTGGTGAAATTTCTCTTACACTTTCACATTATTACTGACATACTCCTGGGTTATTTAATAAATTGTTCCGATTGTTCTTCCAGATTTCAAGTAGGCTTGTCACACGGCGACGAAAACTATCATTCAACACCAAGTACTCAATCTGGCTGGTATCCCGACACATTGACGGATCGATCAGAGAGTAATCTACAGAAATATCCTTACCAGCGCTACCTACTCCCAAATATCGAGCGTCAGGCAGACTTTGTTGTCATATCAGGAAGATCCGGAATTTCTGAGAAATCGCTTTCTAATTATATGGAATGGTTTTCGAATTACGTTGGAAATTAACCAGTTAATAAATGTGAAAGTTTGTAAATAGCTGGGTATACCTACAGCTATACAGTGGGAGATGTTGATTAAGCAGTGGTTAATCTGTATGAAGTTTACGACTTGAAAGTCAGAACTGTCTGACACAAGACTCAATCAAAGCTAAAAGGACAGATGAAAAAACCAACAAACTATGAAGTATCTCTTCTGACCAATACGGAATGCACCATCGAGTTCATAGCTAACTTCTTTTGGTGCGTATGGAACACGTCTTTTAGGGCATGATAATGCTCAAATGAGCTGTGCTATCATTGATTTATTCATAATATCATTGATGAAAATATTTGTTGGTATCTTGTATCTTGATTATTGCAATTATTGTGAATAAAATGTATCAATCGTACAATGTCCTCTGATTGTTTTTAGAGGTAGTTTTATATCTAAGATCACTTAATCAAGGATATAACCAACTTCGCTAGTCAGGCCTGTTTAATACTCGTGAAAGGGGGGGGGGGGGGGGGGCACCGCCGTGGCCGCGGTGGCCGAGTGGTTAAGGTGTCCAGACTTTTAACACTAGCCCTCCACCTCTGGGTTGCGAGTTCGAAACCTACGTGGGGCAGTTGCCAGGTACTGACCGTAGGCCGGTGGTTTTTCTCCGGGTACTCCGGATTTCCTCCACCTCCAAAACCTGGCACGTCCTTAAATGACCCTGGCTGTTAAAAGGACGTTAAACAAAAACAAACCAAACCAAACTCGTGAAAAGGAGATTATCGTAATTAAAACAGTTGGATAGAGCAACAGGGGGTTATCGTTACATATCCCAGATAAATATTTACCTCAATACCTTAATTTGAGTTGTGAACGAAGTGTTGTATTATCACTTTCGTTTTCGACCACTGTTTGAAACGTATTGATGTCACCAATTATCGTGTTTTTCGAAGCTGTGTGATGTTGGCTCAACATGCAACATATGCCATTTAACATTCGGAATTTGAATGTTGTACCACCTCGACATACGTCTTTCAACTTTCAGAATTTTAAATTGTGCCAGCATTACATACTATATTCGTTCAACATTCAGAATTTGAATGTCAAACTGGCTCGACATCGAAATTCAACTCGACATTCAAATTCTGAATATTGAATGTCCTATGTGAAGCCGCGCTGGCACACCATTCAAATGCTGAAGGTTGAATGTCCTATGTCGAATGTTTGCCAACTACACACAGCTGGTTTACGTATAGACAGAACGTGCAATGCGTACTTGATGACATGCACATATACACATAAAGTCTACACATGTCAATGAACCAAAATACAAAAACCTTGAACAGATAAACGTAAAGGTGTTGTTTTATAGCAGAAAAGTACTAACCATCAAACATTCGAGCCTAGACATCTGGGGTTTACAGACAAGAGATCTTAAGTGATCACATGGGTTCTAATACATTGCAGTCAATTAGACCCATTTTGGCCCAGCCCAACTCCCACTGAAGGTCAGCAAGGCCCAATATATGCATACCATCAACCTACCATCCCCTACCGATAATTTCAGCCAAGAATTGTTTCCAATTTCAATTCTATCAGGGATGCTCAAAAATGTGATGTACTTACATAAACTTCAGTAAATGTTACCTCTCCCCAGGTGAAACATGAGACCAAAGGTTCATGAAATTCACTATTTTTTAAAGTACCTTAAGACCATTTCATCTATCAAGAGTATTTCATTCTGTGTCTTAACTAGGAAGTATCATTGACTAACTAGGATGTATTTTTGGCAAAAAATCACTTTCGCAAAACTTATCAAATATTAATACCTGGGCTAAGAAATGGGATATAAAGTTTAACCCCACAAAAACTGAATCATTGATATTCTCCAGGAAACGAAATGTTGTTCATCCCGATATATATTTTGATAATAATACAGTTCAATCTTCCACCACCCATATGCATTTAGGAGTAATACTATCTGATGATTGTAAATGGACTCATCATATTGATTATGTATACCAGAAAGCTTTTAAGAGAATAAATATTCTAAAAACATTAAAATCAAGAGTTTCAAGTAAAACTCTTTTAAACATATACAAAACTTATATTTTACCTATTTTAGAATATGCAGATGTTTTATGGGATAATTGCTCTGATCAATGTAAAAATCTACTAGAATCTGTTCATTTAAAAGCTGCCAGTGTTATAACGGGATTGCGCAGAGGTACCTCCCATAATATACTATATAAAGAACTTGCCTGGGAATCTCTCTCTGATCGGCGTCAAACACACAAACTTATACTTATGTTTAAGATACTCCACGGCATGTCCCCAAAACATTTGAATGAAATTGTACAGCCATTTTTATATCAGCTTGAAAATGAAAGATATCCACTAAGAATGACCAGAAATTTTAACACTCCTATATGTAGAACAGCAAGTTATTACAGCAGCTTTTTCCCTAGTACCTTTAGGGAATTTAATTCCTTTGCTTTAAATTTTGATCATTCTATTAAGCAATTCAAAACACTTCTTTCTCAAATTAAAAAAGTGGAATCTGGTGCAACACAAGCTTTTATGAATAACGGTTTGCGAATTATGAATATTATTTTGTGCCAGCTCAGATATTCTGCTAGCAATCTAAATTCTGACCTCTTTTGTGATCATCTACGAGATTCTCCAGTATGTTCTTGCAACCTCGGTAGTGAAACAGCTGAACATTATTTATTTATATGTCCATTATTTAATGAACCAAGAGCAACACTCAGAATCCAAGTGAGTAATCCTATTATTCCCCATTCACATTTTAACATTAAAACCCTATTGCATTGTTGTCATGATTGTAACGAAGAAACAAATTTATATCTGTTAAAATGTATATCAGAATACGTAACTAAAACTGGGAGATTTGCCTAGATTCTTTCTACTATGTGTGATGGGTTGGGGAGATACACTAATATAATATTTTTTTTACTGTTTATATGTTTTGTTACCATTGTACCATACCGGATTTGTTTGGAGATGGCTAAAATAGGCTTAGCCTGATGCCAAATCCTTTTGCTTTTTACAATAAAATTTGTTGAAATTGACAAATGCATTTTTGGCTAACTAGGATATTTTGTTGGCTGACCAGGGGGTATTATTGACTAATTCGGGGGTATTTTTGGCTAACAAGGGGGTATTATTGACCAACTAGGATGTATTTTTGGCTTACATGTAGGTATTTTGGGCTAACTGAGATGTGTTTTTGACCGACTATTGGGTATTATTGGCTAATAATGAGGTATAATTGGCTAACTAGGAGGTATTGTTACGGGTTGCATCGCCTCCACATCACATCAGTTCCATATTAAGACAAATGAGGTTATTGAATCCGTAGAAACAATTCACTGTTTGTTGAAAAGAAAAAAAGAACATGGACAATGCAAGGTTACGCGTGGACATCCCGACCTTGGCCGGTCAGACGTAAATGTCACTTCTGTAAGAGGTTTTTTTTTCTGTCCGTAAGGATTTCCCATCTACATACATACATCTTTATACAATTCACGTTTTTACACTGTCCAGTTTTTATCGGTATATCTTTCTTAATCATGTTTCATCTCCATATTCAACTTTTCTTCAATCTCGTATGTATGAATTGTGTACATTCGTTATCCTTTTGTCATACAGACACTGTGCTTTTCCATATACATTAGATAGTTTGATCATCCAGTCCGATAGTGGATAGCCGTCAGTCACAAAGCTCGGAAGGTATCGCGTTACATAACACTACGTTCGACATACGATAGGAATATACCCAGATGACTTAGCATTGTGTCACGGGTTTATTGTGTCATCGGCTCGTTATAACCGGTAGGACAAGTCTCTCCACTAACCCGGGTAATTTGCAGCTAATTTTAAGCGAATCAATCACAATCTAAATATATACATATATACATGTGTTTCTCAATGATAAATGGCTTTACAAAGCGCATTACGCGCAATATATATGTAACCCTGGTAAATACTAGCCGCAATATACCGCTTGGCTAGAGAGATCTTCTCTTTAGCTCGATCGGTTGAGCGTAAGACTAGTAAGCCAGAGGTCCCGGGTTCGATCCCCAGCGGAGGCAGTGATTTAAATTTAATTAATCATGCGCTCTGTTACATTGGCGCCCATGTAGGGACCCGGGGGAAATACTCAGGATTGCTCCACAAGCATCGCTGTTACTCCTGGAAACTCGAGGACGAGTTCTTTCCTGGAGGGGGAGTATGTAACCCTGGTAAATACTAGCCGCAATATACCGCTTGGCTAGAGAGATCTTCTCTTTAGCTCGATCGGTTGAGCGTAAGACTAGTAAGCCAGAGGTCCCGGGTTCGATCCCCAGCGGAGGCAGTGATTTAAATTTAATTAATCATGCGCTCTGTTACATATAGAGTCTCCTTACTTTCGTTATGCTACACATAAGTTACACCCATGGAAAAATAAGTCTCTGGGTTTTTACCGTTTGTGTTTGTGTTGTGTTTATTTTTAAGGTATGTCGCTATGTTTTATTGTCCGGTTAAATACCTTCATATATCGATCAAGATATTATCTAACAATGCTTAAACACACAATTAAAGAAACAACCAACTGTTAAAACATTTGGTGTAAGTGAATCTAGACTTACTTTACTAGTATTTTATTAGCAGTTACCTTTTTATTTGTTTCATGATTACAAAAATATAAAATAATGTAAATAAAAGCATTGAACTGATACCAAATTATAGTATACAGTCGATATGAATACAATTTTAGACAGATAAATATTTCTTGTCGTAACGGACGACATTCTATTTAGCTGTCATCCAACTTGTATGCATATGGACTGTACATGTATACTACCATTCCGTAATAGTTCAATGCTTAAAAATGAACTCTGGCGATATTATCATTAGATAAAAAATAGAAAAAATAGTGATTGCGTTAAATGGAATACAAGAAAATAAAGAACTATTTTATGGCTAAACATTAAAATTACGCGCTTGAGATAAAAAAAAAAGAAAAGAAGAAGCATTTTTTGTTATCGCCAAAAAAATCAGTAAATACGTATACGGTATTTAGATCCATAGAAACAAGATGTATTTGTGGGAAATAACAAGACTGAATATACATATATATGACAAATTTTTAATGACATGATACAGCGGCAAAAGAATGAGTCGGTTTCTGAGTCATGTTTTAACTTCCGTTTGATCATTATCATTATTGGCTAATTAACATTAATCCATTGATAACCTATTTCATCTTCATTGGCTTATTTATATGAATACATTGATGTCCTATTTTATATTAAAACATTTATGGCCTATTTCATATTAATACATTGATGGCCTATTTTATATTAATACATTTATTAATAAATATATGATATATTTTATATCAATACATTGCTGGCCTATTTCATATTAATACATTTATGGCCTATTTTATATTAATGCATTTACGACCTATTTTATATCAATACCTTTATAACCTACTTTATATTAATACATGTACGACCTATTCTATATTAATACATGTACGACCTATTCTATATTAATACATGTACGACCTATTCTATATTAATACATGTACGACCTATTCTATATTAATACATTTACGGCCTATTTCACAATAATACATTTATGGCATATTGTCTGTTAATACATTGATGGCATATTCAGTATTTGTTCGTTTAAACATATTATGTTTCTAACATTTTTAGAGAGATGTTTGTCATGCGCTTGATTTTGAGGATATTGAGGAGTTTAAAACGGGCATGTACGTTAACTTGACCATTTTATCTTAAAATATCTAAAATGATTAAAAATTAAATTAAATGATCAAAATATCTTAATATTACGTAGAAATATTTGCCCGTTGGCAATTTCAAGAACATGATAAAGATAAGAAATTTTGCATATAAGCATTTTTTGAATTAATGGCGTTACATTTATAATTCTGATTGGTCATACTGACAGCGACCTACGGCCGATCAATACTACAGTACTGTATAAACGGTACAGGCGTATACGTAGTCACCGAACACTGACACGGTCAGTTTGACCTGTAGTTCCGGAACTGTGACGACAAATGGTTACACTACAACCAGACTACCAGGACGTTCTTAACTTTCTAGTTGATTTCATGAAAGTAAGAAATTGTTTCATTCTTATATAGGCTTAGCCACTTGTCTTATCCCTTTTGTCAATACATTACTGCAATTATTTCTATGTCGTAATATTTATTTTTATATATTTTTACTTTATATTTTTTTTTTCATTAACAATCAAATATTATTAAATTAAAAATAATACCCACAAATTTCTAAATGCAGATTTTGATTCAGTAAGACATTTAAAAAAAATTCAAATGATAACTTTGTTTTATTAGTAATACGAGTGAGACCCAATGACTACCGCCGCTAACTTACCACCATGCATCATCATTGATGTGAACAATTGTTTCACTTCTTAATCGTCCAATGCATCGAGCTTATAAATGACATGAACACGCTTTGATTAAGGGATGAATTTGGACGAACAATGAACAACTCCTCCCTCGGTTCCAAACCTACTATTTACATTTAAGCTTTGTCCAGTCGGACATGAACCGCTTGATATCTATTCCTTGACAATTATGTTTGAAAGCCGTAGTGTACAAATCATCAAGAAACTCCTTCCATTCAATAAAATAGGAATTTGTAGGTTCCGTGGATGGATGTCTGCGACGATGTCTCCCCTTGGAGTATGGAACATCGCGATACGATAATCTCCCCCTGGAGTATGGAACATCACGATACGATAATCTCCCCCTGGAGTATGGAACATCACGATACGATAATCTCCCCCTGGAGTACGGAACATCACGATACGATAATCTCCTCTTGGAGTACGGAACATCACGATATGATAATCTCCCCCTGGAGTATAGAACATCACGATACGATAATCTCCTCTTGGAGTACGGAACATCACGATGCGATAATCTCCTCTTGGAGTACGGAACATCACGATACGATAATCTCCTCTTGGTGTACGGAACATCACGATACGATAATCTCCCCCTGGAGTATGGAACATCACGATGCGATAATCTCCTCTTGGAGTACGGAACATCACGATACGATAATCTCCTCTTGGAGTACGGAACATCACGATACGATAATCTCCTCTTGGAGTACGGAACATCACGATACGATAATCTCTCCCTGAAGTACGGAACATCACGATACGATAATCTCCTCTTGGTGTACGGAACATCACGATACGATAATCTCTCCCTGGAGTACGGAACATCACGATACGATAATCTCCTCTTGTAGTACGGAACATCACGATACGATAATCTCATCTTGGAGTATGGAACATTACGATACGATAATCTCCCCCTGGAGTATGGAACATCACGATACGATAATCTCCTCTTGGAGTACGGAACATCACGATACGATAATCTCCTCTTGTAGTACGGAACATCACGATACAATAATCTCCTCTTGGAGTACGGAACATCACGATACGATAATCTCCTCTTGGAGTACAGAACATCACGATACGATAATCTCCCCCTGGAGTATGGAACATCACGATACGATAATCTACTCTTGGAGTACGGAGCATCACGATACGATAATCTCCTCTTGGAGTATGGAACATCACGATGCGATAATCTCCCCCTGGAGTACGGAACATCACGATACGATAATCTCCTCTTGTAGTACGGAACATCACGATACAATAATCTCCTCTTGGAGTACGGAACATCACGATACGATAATCTCCTCTTGGAGTACGGAACATCACGATACGATAATCTCCCCCTGGAGTATGGAACATCACGATACGATAATCTCCTCTTGGAGTACGGAACATCACGATACGATAAACTCCTCTTGGAGTATGGAACGTCACGATACGATAATCTCCCCCTGGAGTATGGAAACATCACGATACGATAATCTCCTCTTGGAGTATAAAACATCACTAAACGATATTCTCCTTCTATCTACTGACGTTTTATCCGTTGTCAATTCTTTTTTTACTATTATCATTTTCGTTCATATGGATATTTCTACATATTTATTTATGTATAACAAGGTCCCTAAACGTTCGAGTTAGTAGGATTTTACTGTAGATAATTCGGAAATGAGTATATATTAAAACTTCATACGTATGGAGGGCAATGGCACAGACCAGGAAGGTTTTGTGTTACCTAACATCACATTTAAACTACACTCGACAATAATCTGGTTCATGGTCGTGAATCCGATAACCTAGAACTTTATCACGCACATTATATCGTGTTTTATCGTTAACCTTCGTCGTGCTCTATATCCGCTGATAACACGAAAATATAACCGGTAGTAAAACTTCCTCGTTGACTCGAGTAATGGTTAATTTTAATATCACCTATCACAATCTATATCTATTGCTGAGTGATAAATCATCGATGTAAGTAACGCAGTGTGAACAATATATACTTATTGTATACATACTAGTGGAAAATGTCCGGGGTTTTACCGTCATGTGTGATATTGCTCACCTGTCGAATTTGACATTGTATTTAACATAAATTTGTCTCTTACAAAATGATGCGCTGTGTTTATTTAAAAAAATCATTGTGTTAAATAAGTAAATATACAAAAAAAATCAAATAGCAATATTTGATAATACGAAAGCACAAAAAATGATTAGATGATAAAAGATATCAGCTGTTTTTACAATCAAATATTTGGTTTAAGTAACTCCTGTGTATCAAATGTGAACACGATAGTATTTGTATATAGAGTCTATCATTGTGAATACTCATAATAACCCTATGTTACTACAACCTGATATTTAAGTGAACTGGAACTATGAAGCCCGGTCCTTCGACATTGTCTTTATTTTGGTTTTGGTTAAACAGTGGTTAACGCCCCATCAACAGCTATGTTTCTTTAAGGATGCCCTCCCTGTGTGTGAGATGTATACGTGTGGCTATTCCCTGTGTGTTTTGGGAAGCTATGCTATATTCATGTTTGTATCTTTATGATAACGCGGCACTGATGCTGAATTTATAGTGTAACCTCACTGAAGCATATTGCCGAAGACTATACCCCATCCGGTCACATTACAATGTCAACGTGCGAACCAATTGTCCCACGTCTTAATTGCTGAGTACTAAGCAGGGTTAGAAAACCATACTTTTCAAAGAATCTGGTTTGCCTCAGCTGTGGGATATGATCAATACGAAAGAAAAGAATATTATATCGTCTAATTGTATTGACCTAAAAATATCCCACCTAATCATCAGCCGAATAATATGAGGCAAATAAAGGCAATATGCACAAAATGGAACATTGAAACATTGAAACTTATATCCCTGACTTATGTACTATACTTCCTTATACTTTTTCTGTTGTTACCGCCGGTGTCTGGTAGTCCTTTCCAAAAGCCATGGAGGATTTTTTTCTCAAATGCAATATTTATCTTTATTTGTAAAGAAAAGCTCTGTGAGGACAGTCGGTTTGTGCATATATACAATGAACAGACGTTTATTGCGCATTTAAACACCTGAATTTTCATTAAATATAACATCCGAGTAGAACCACGTGTATTACACGCGATGGATAAAGGCTATATGACATATTGAGAACTTATCTCAATTAAGCAGGTGGGCAGATTCCTTCGGCAAGCTGGAGATGAAATGTATTTCGACACAATAAAAAAACAAAAACCATGGGAGGACGTTTCAGATAAGTCCAAAACGTTCACATTTGCAGGCTTGGAATAAAAGTTATACCCGTAACGGTACAAATGAGGAAATACACGGGAGGTTAATAAGGTATATCTTATATTTCTTTAATTTTTTCAAATCTTATTTCGAGTTCAATGTCTCTCATTCGTTTTGTATTTGTTTGTCACCTAATCGCGTACATTTTCCTTACATACCTCACATATTTCAAATATAACGACCGTCGTTATTTCAGATTACCGTTATATCTACCGAAGAACCGGAAAATGTGATGTGACATCTAGTACGCCAAGGACTCTTGTCGATCGACCTTGATTCATATGCAGTTACCAAAGAATTCGGATGGTTAAAGTATCTGTCTACTAGTACCTCCTTGCCACGCCAGCTACTGACAGCAATCAAGCATCCCTTTTATGTCATGAACTACCTACTACGGATGTACATTCCAACTAAATATGTTGAATAAAAACTAGCATATCAATCATGCTTGTAACATTTTGTTACAGAACTAGAGACAATGCATCCTGAATATAACAAAGGACGGCAACACTGGTTTTACAACGCGTGATGTAAAACGTCAAATGACTACTGTGTATTGGCTTGCACACAATCCACTGGTGACTGTCGCGCCTACAAACCTAATACTGCTGGGACTAGTGCAGTTTCTTTCGATCAAACAATGACTGTAAGATAATAATGGTTATGTCTACAGTACGAGTATTGAATCAATAAGTTGGACATTATTATATATTTAACTTGGCAAAACAATATACAAAATAAACAAATTATATCGATTATTTCCTGATTGTTGAATTTGTGTTGCTTATGTATTACACAAAAAATAACACAGATATTACACCACAGAGATTTTTTAAAAAACATATTCGGTATTTGTATTAATGTTGATATATAATGTGACTTTATCCTAATTTCCTCAATTTGTGACAAGCTCCTTGCGTAATAAGAGTCAATTTCGTACTGTTTCCAGTTGTGAAATTGGCGGTACTGATAATGACCTTAGTTGTTAATAGGACGTTAAACAAAATAAACCAAACCAAACCAAATCAGTGAAATAATATCGTCATTTTGCCCAGGTTATCATAAGAAATTCACACATTGGTATGGCAACATAAAATCGCCTACAGCTTACAAGCAGCAACTAGAAGTAGCATCCCGGACGTTACCTTATATGTAAATATAGAGTATGATATCATCAGAAATTTCCATGTAGAATTATAGACTATTATCAGAATACATTACAGCATATGATTTCTCACATCTTTATCAAGATAATGCATATGGTGGATTAAAAGTGACTGTAATAATTTCCGGTGGTAAATCTGGGATAACAACAAAATGCATAACATTATTTTTTAAACGGTTTTTTTTTAATGTACATGTATGGTTTCCAGCAATCTTGATTCTCCATCGGGGTCGGCCTAAAGATGTTTTTTACACTTAGAAACCACTCACCGATACATTGCTTTGTGCCATAATGTTGGTCCCCATTGCTATACAAATGACCAAAATTAATCGATAATGTACTTGCCTCATTAACTAATTACGTAACTCAATTGTAAAACTAAGTTAGCAGGTTGTCACAAAACACCTTTCTGTTCAGCTTGTTTCGGATATTTTATACCAGAAATTAAATATTTAACAAATTTTAGCTTAAAAAATCGCGGAGATCGACATCTACATTTATAAATATGTTTTGAAATGTTTAGTTTGTGTATAGATGACGAAATTATCTCTGATGCATTTGTTCTAAAATACTTACTAAGTTCTATGATTTAATTACTAAGCACTATGAATATGATCAATATAAGTCAGGATTCAGACACACCTTATCGAACAAGCTTATCTGAGTATACGACTTCTTGAATAGTGTTGTATCGTCCAGAGGGCAACGTCTGGATTACGTCACCTTACTAGGCATGAATAATGGAAACGAAGCTCACCTAGTATTCTGTCAAGCATCTGAGGAGAGAGCAGTTAAAATATTAACTTACGCTGCTGATATTGGCAAGATTCCAACCTACCCGCCGATCTTTTAGCGACCAGAAATACGCGTTGCTATCGAATTGCGTATGGGGAAATGGACAAATTAAATATTAATATACACCTCATCATTTATCCATCTTATAGTTTATTATTCAAATTCAAAAAGAATATCTGTAGCATTAGTGTTTGGTTATAAGTAAACCAACATATAATAAATAAAGAATCAACGTAAATATTGCTCTGTGTGCGTTATGTTGTTTATATAACATGATTGGCGGATGTAAAATTCTAGTCGATATCTAAACAGCCAAACTCCTATATCCAGACTTCGACAGGAACGCGGAAAAGATTTTCGAATTTATGTTCATATTCTCTGCACTGTGCTGCTTACGAGAATAATCAATTGTATTGTCTTGTCTTTTCCTTTATTGAATCACCAATAGATCTGGTATAAATGGCTGACAAGTCTTCTCTCCATTGGCACACATCGTAAAAGACCTACGACACATTTGACTTATGTGATTGGGCTAACAGCGCGAATAGGTCTGTTATCTGACTAAATATACGAATTAAAGCCAGGTGTTGTTGACTTCACAACTCCTTGTAAGATTTTCAAAATATGTCGAGGAAAATATTAAGTAGATATGCTGTTTTTATTGAGATATTTTTGGTTATCTTGTTTTGTTTTGTTCCTTTCATATCACTTTAAAATGTCAAGGACATTATTGTTAACCAGAGATTTAACACTATACAATGCAGTAATGATGTGTATGATTAGTCTTTGTACACCTGTACAACTGTCGAGACAATTGTCGAGGTAATACTATAATCCACAAACAGCTCTAAATTAATACGGCCATCTACCATGGCCTCGCTAACAGACCGATAGGTATACGGTATCCCCCAGTGTCATGAATTCGGTGATAGATACTGAATATTCGAGAGAACCAGATGAATGAAAACTGTCAAAAGGTTTTATAATAATTATCTCAGAAGGAAGCATATTGATTTCCTGTTAAGGCCTGGAGCCCGAGAATTGGAACGGAATACCAAATGTTCTTGAAAGTAGAAATAGTGGTTTATATTTAAAGAACATGTCATCACCCGGGATTTACCATAATTTACACGGAGGATGCCGTCGATATATTAACATGTTTTCTTTCGAGAACGCTAATATTTTACCCTCAATGCAATTTATCAGATACATTATTATCAATCATCGATTAGTACAGCATCGTCATGATTTTGGTAATAGGTACTAGCACTTCGACGAACAACTTTCAACACGTATTCGAGGGAACCAGGTTGATGAAAACTGTCAAAAAGTTCCATGGTCGCCAAAATTATCTCATAAGGAAGCATATTTATTTCCTGTTACCGCTTGGAACCCGATAATTGGAATGGAATATCAAATTTCTTGAGAAAGAAATAGTGGTTTCTATTTAAAGAACACGTCATCACCCGGGATTTGCCATAATTTACACGGAGGATGCCGTCAATATAACATGTTTTCTTTCCAGAACACTAAGGTCTTATCCTCAATGCAATTTATCAGATACATTATTATTAATCATAGATTATTCAAAAGTACACGACTGTGTATGCCAATCTGTTTATCTTCAAATCGTTCAAACTTTCAATCTGATGAGTCATATATCTGAATATCAAGCCCTTAGATTAATTTCTGGCCTATTTGTTCAACACTAAGCCATTTCTGTGTCAGTATAATGGACCGTAAGGGATACCATTGTGTCGACCTTAAAGAGTCCATCTAAATGTAATTAGTAAGAGGAGAATATTAGGTCCCGAATTTGGGGGAGGGGAGGGGAGGAAAGTACAGCATAGTCAAATTGTATTGACCTTTAAATATTCCACCCCAAACATCAGGCAAATAAAAACAATATGAACACAATGTAAAATTAAACATCACCATTTGATATTGATTACTTGCTAACCAAACATCATTGTATTTTTTCTCTTGTTACTGCTAATATCGTTTGGTCCTTTTCCAAATACATAGAGGATTTTCCTTCAAATTCAACATTCATCTTTAATTTTATAGAACCGGGTCTATGAAGGCAACACTTAAATGGGAGAATAGAAAATAATTGAATAATTCGCTTCAAATCTTCAAAAGATTATCAAAACATAATCATGAAAACTACCACTTTTCTATAATATGTATGCCTTGACGTAAAATCGTATTTCAAAATCATTAGCTCATTCAGATTTTCAACCAATATTCGATTCTTAATAATCTGATATAACGCTCCTGATGTAAATGTATATACCTATACAGTTAGGTTGACCTACTAATCCCTATTGTTTAGTCTCCAATATAAACATCACAAAGCGTCTAACTTATGATGCCGTCATAATACAGACTGTCCGTATTTTAACCATCGATAAGGTACCGTCTTAATATAGACTGGCTATACTTTTTTAAAACAGTGATACAGGTACGTGTATTAAGCAGTGCGTTAAAAATACCACACTGGTAATAATTATCTGATAGTCATATGACCTTGTGAAAATCCCTGTCGGTTTGTATATAAACAGTGTACATACGATTATGGAGTATTTAAACACTGACAAATTCATTCAAGTAAACCTCGAGTAGAACTGCACGTGTATTACACGCAATGGCGAAAGGCTATATGACATATTGCGATCCTATAACAACTGGGCAGGTAGGCAGATTCCTTCAGCATGCCGGGGATAAGTTGTACTTTGACACACTCAAAAGACGAAAACCTGATGAGGATGCTCCAGACAAATCCAAAACGCTTACAATTGCCAGATTAGGAATGAAAGTTGTACACATATTGGTACAAATGAGGGATTACACGGGAGGTTAATCAGGTATAGTTTATATCCATTTAATTTCTTTTTTTTTTATTTTAGATTCATTGCCTCTTATGTGTTTATATTTTTCACGAAATCACGTACGTTTGTTTTACAGCTTTCACATACCTGATATATAATATGTATTTGGGTTTATTTCAGATTACATGATGTCTGCTGAAGGTCCGGATAATGTGAAACAACACCTATCATCCGGACGACTGGTCACGTGATTCATACGAATTCGGATGGATATCTTCTAATACTGCCCTACCTGTTCAGCAAATACAGCTGTGATATCAGCCAAGCATCCCTTTTATGTCAGGAATTGAGTTATACACGTTTAATAACAATAAGTCCGTTGAATAATAACAAGTATATATATTATAATTGTAAACATTCTGTTTAAGAACTAGAGACAATGCATCCTGAATATAACAAAGAACTTTACAACGCGCGATGTTAAACGTTAAATGACTACTGTGTATTGGCTTTCACACAGCCACTGGTGACTGTCGCGCCACAAACCTAATACTACGGAACTAGTGCGATTGCCTACGAACAAACAATAACTGTAAGATAATAATGATATCTACAGTATGACTATTCAATCAATATGTTGGACAGACGTATATGTTTAAATTCGAAATACGATATACACAATAAATAAAATATATTGCTTCATCGATTGATTGTTATATTTTTTATCTTTGTATTAAAGGTATCTTATTGCTTGATTTTTTTTTCTTGAAACCTTTGTATCAACAATAAAACCAAAGACATTACACATTATTGATTGTATTTAATCTGTTATCATATCCCGAATTTGTTTAAAAACCTACATCAAGGTAATGCATATGAATACAAACTGATTTCTTTAATATGCGATCACGCCTCTCCTTGCGTTATCAAAGTCAGTTTCTTAGTAGTTCCTGCTGTGAAATGGGCGCTAGAGATTCTGAAATAAATTACGTCATTTTGCCCAGGTTTTGTCATTATCCACTCCTCATTATTCATGTCATTCGAACTCAGTTAAGATTTCAGGCGCATGCTTGGTAACATGTAAAGATGATAAGCATCAAGATTTCATAAGAAATTCACAAGTATACATAATATATAATGATAATATCAAACGCCTTACGAAGCAGTGGATAACCCACACTAGCTTCGTTACCTATGAATCAGATATGAATTAAAAGTTGATAACTGCACACAGCCTATGACGTCATCAGAAATACACATGTATAATCAATGATATATCAGAGACATTTAACATGAGTAAGCATTGCTACCCATTTTTTTCAAATGTTAAGGATAACACACATGGCAGATAAAATGATATCAGAATAGCTTGTTTTAATGTTGATTATATGAGACATTTAATATTTAGCGAAGTTTTTCAGCTGATAATTGATTGAATAATTTTAGTTTTTAAATTTTGAAATATGAAAGTCAATTACAAAAGTTCCTTTTTAAAACATACACCATCATTTGTCTAGTTGTACTTTTGACTTTTTTGCTTATTGTACTTAAGATGAAAAAAATCATATTCGAGTTTTATCAATAACGAATGATGCCAAATTCTCCTGAAATTGATTAATACTCGATAATGATTTTACAAAATTATCCGAAGTAAAACGGTAATCTTTTTTCTGAGGAGTGTGATTAAACGATCTATAGATAAAACTTCTTTGATTTAATTACTAAGAATTAAAAAGGATTCACGGACACAACTTATATTAACAACATACACGACTTCCTGAATAGTCTGTACTCATCCACAGGGTAAAGTCCTGGTTACATCACCTGATATTGTTAGATATGTACGTAAGGTAATTCTGAGGAGAGTGTAGCTACAACATCAGGTTTCTATGTAAATATTGGCAAGATTTCAAAATACTTTGTTACAGCGGCCAGAAGTGTCCGTGTTATATCGCTGTGTTACTGACAGACCCGATAATCAAATATCAAAATAGAAATTATCATATGTACACTTGTTTAGAATATTATTCATTTAAGCTTTTGCAGCAATGTATGATAAAGCAGTAGAATGATAAAAAGTCAATTGCGAAAATGATATACATGTATTTACGTACTAAATCTGTTATTATAATTGTTCTTTTTTGTTTGTTTTTTTTTTACTTTTTTGAACTCAAATATATATCATACAGCCAAACATCGCTAATTCGTTAGTTGAGTATTAGAGTTAAACGAGTTTTACGTATTGAATCACCAGTAACATTTAAAACAAGCATGCATGCTTGGTGATCTGGTAACACGTATGACACATCCGGTTAAGGTGTTTGTTTCTTAGCTATACTTCAGTGATCTGATTTAACATACGAATCAATACCGGGCATTGGTGGCTTAAAAACTCCTTGTAATATTTTCATAATACGTCGATGAAACCGTTTATGTAATATCTCAAAGTGAGTATGTTTGTATTGAGATATATTTGTTTATCTTGTTTCGTTTTGTTCCTTTCATATCACTTTAAAATATCAAGAACAATATTGTAAACCAGAGATTTAACACTATACATTGCAGTAATGATGTGTATGATTAGTCTTTGTACACCTGTATAATTCGAGATAATACTATAATCGACCAACAGCTCATAATTAATACGGTCATCGAACAAGGCCTCGGTAACAGACTGACTGGTAGATTATATATATACACACACACACGTGTAAATATAAATTAGAATTGTTATGTGGTCGATCTAGCCAGGACACAGGTATACATGGAGCCTCTAGATTCAGGTGATACAGATCATGCTAAACAGGTTGGACTGGTGTTTAGAGAGGCAGGAGACAAGATGTTTCATGCACAATGCCATAAGATGCGTACCCAAAAGAAATCTAAGGCTAGAGCAGATTTCCTCAGGCTCGGTCTGAAGGTAATGTGTGTTCTTGCCTTCACGAAGAACTAAAGTTGTACTTTCAACAGGTAAGTCAGTCGACTGGTTTAGAATATTTCGATAGGCAGAAACAATCAATGAATTAAACTGAAATGTTTTGAAAATATTTGAATTGATTTTACATGTTTAAAATTGAATATAATTCAAACACAGATTTCGGTAAAGAATACTTTCTCTTTCTGTGGTTTTATATAAAACGGTGTTTGAAGTCGTCAACAATGCAATATTCTAATAAATAACTCGTCTGTTAAATTAAGATATATCGCCGCGTTAGAAAAAAGAGGCTCATAATTCCTTCTTAGACTGATTGTTTTTACTGCTTGACAATTTAGCTGGTTATAGTTCATTAATGTTTAATCTGTTTGTTATAGATCTGAAGAAACCACTTCTGGTAACCAGGGCTGGATATCTGAACCTCGATGCGCAGAGATGTGGTTTCATGACTTCGTGAATAGAGACCCCGGTACAACGTCCTTAGATGTGTCTTTCAATCGTTCATGAACCGAGACCAAGTAACAATGTTCTGAAATATGTCTTCAAAGAGACATCGTGAACCGAGACCAATGAACAATGTTCTGAAATATGTCTTCAAAGACATCGTGAACCGAGACCAAGGAATAATGTTCTGAAATATGTCTTCAAAGACACATCGTGAACAGAGACCAAGGAACAATGTTCTGAAATATGTCTTCAAATACATATTGAACCGAGCCCAATGAACAATGTTCTGAAATATGTCTTCAAAGACTTCATGAACCAAGAGCCAGGTGCAATGTTCTTAAATATGTTTTCAAAGACTTCGTGAACCGAGAGCCGGGTACAATATTCGGAGATGTATCTTTCAAGACTTCATGAATCGAAAACTAGGGATCTCTATCGTGTTCTTGAAATAATAGCATCTTATGAGACTCTTCGCTTAGACCGGGAACCAAACGTTTCAAAATGAATGAGACTGATCACATACGAGGCAGACGAGGATTTCTGAGAGAATAGCTTTCCTGATTCCATAAAATAAATTCATATGAGAAGACACCTATGTACGAAAGCAGATCTATATCAGAATAAACCCTATTATTTAAGAAAAGTTATATGTTATATTTATTTTTTTGTATAGGTATTTATTATGAAGTAAGAAATAAAAACAAAATATAAAAATGAAAAATGTGTTACGCATCTTATCTTATGATAAAACTCATAAAGGAAGGTTAGATAATGAAGGCAATTAACTAACTGAATGTGCCTTTGTCATGTATGTATGATGTACATTTAAGTGATATCATTGCAAGGTTTTCCTGAAATCGGTTGTCTCGTAATATATGTTGAAATTGTTTGTTGATATGTGTTCAAGGACGAGACAGCTGTATGATGCAGTTTCCTTCCTGTTGGATCTACTGTATATAAATCTTAAATTGGTTTTTTAAACTAGACATATTTATCAATATATTTTCAAAAGATGATTTTATAACAAAATATAAACAAAACTGTCAGAAGTGGGATACAGGTACACAATGTACTAGACTTTTTTGGAGGGGGGTATAGGTACTAGATAACCGTAAATTCCGGTGTTTGGGGGATACAGGTACTAGACAGACATACATTCCGGTGTTTGGGGGATACAGGTACTAGACAGACATAAATTCCGGTGTTAGGGGGATAAAGGTACTAGACAGACATAAATTCCGGTGTTGGGGGGGGGGGGGGGGGGGGGGGGGGGGGGGGGGGGGGGGGGGGTGGGGTGGGGGTGTGTGGGTTGGTTTATTTTTGTTTGTGGTGGTTTGTGGGGGTGGGGGGGGGGGGGGGGATAAAGGTACTAGACAGACATACATTCCGGTGTTTGGGGGATACAGGTACTAGACAGACATACATTCCGGTGTTTGGGGGGATACAGGTACTAGACAGACATACATTCCGGTGTTTGGGGGATAAAGGTACTAGACAGACATACATTCCGGTGTTTGGGGGATACAGGTACTAGACAGACATAAATTCCGGTGTTTGGGGGGATAAAGGTACTAGATAGACATAAATTCCGGTGTTTGGGGAATACAGGTATTAGACAGACATAAATTCCGGTGTTTGGGAGATACAGGTACTAGATAGACGGTGGGCCTCTGACATCACTGACAAGTTATAGATGGGTAGAACAGCTGCAGGGTTAAGTTGTATATCATATCTTGGAAATGTGCTGAATCTGTTAAAAAATCATAGTTAAAGATGCTATTCCCTTATGTGTCTCTTATTATGTCCCGATTCGTAAAACGATTATAAACTATGTCCGTATTTCAGATGAGGATACATCCGTATTAGACAGGGTCCGGTTTTGACAAGTTATAATGTACTACAAAACGATAGGAGTTATACTATTATAAATATAAGCAGGTGTTTAGGATAAACATCTACCATTTAATATCAGTGTTTTGATAAAAAAAATACCACGTAGAAATACGGCACGAATTGAATCATGGCGACAAACAATCATATATAAGAGAAACCTGTTTGATATCTAGCAGGTAGAGTACTGCGATATGTATGACAAAGCCTCAGCCTATTATACTCTGTAACAATGGATTATAACAATAGATTGTTATATTATCAATAATGTGTATGGGAGGTCTCTCTGGCAAAAACTCAAATCGTCGCCTACAGCTTATAAACAGCTTATAAATGCCAAGTCTATAGGAAAGATGAAGAGATAACAGGACATTTATATTATTGACTAATGATTTCTCATTAATTTGACGGAAACAAATGATATCATTTTCTAAATATATCTCACTTAACTAGCAGGAAGTATCGTAGTCTGTGATCATTATGAAATTACGATCTACTATGCCTGAAGCAAGATAACTAAAATAACTAGATATATTAGTTGAATATAAATTATAGCATTTATATAATTACACTATGTATGTATGTATCATTAATAACATGATGAACAGACGTCAAATATTCCACAGGACCGAAAGATTCCATGATGTATTGGTATATACAAACCAGGAAGACTAATATCTAAGTACAGTTCCTCTTTCTCCTATTTAACTGGGACCGTGTCATTTAAATACCTAAATATAGACAGGGATTGAGCTACATATTATTATATATATAAATATATGTATAATATAATGGAGCATGGCACCGCGTTATAGTTTGTCACAGTGTGGAAACTTCCTAACATTACACAATTATAACAGCAGCTTATCTCATATATAATTCACAATTTGTTATACTAAACGAAAACAATTAAACTATATATAAATGTAAAGAAATATATATATATGTAAATAGATGATGCAATATCCTTGGATCGAAGGTTAAAGCCAAGTGCTACAAAGTGAAATAATCTACTTTTCATACAAGTTTATATAAAATGTACATCATCAAATATTATTAAATAAGATATACACCATTTCTAGATGGTGAGATGATCTGTTGAAGCTTTCCGTAACTTTACCTTGCAAAACTAGTGTCCACATTAAAATTATAAACTTTTGTGCAATCCGTTTAAAACTGAATACTAATCTTTACCGAATGCATAAGGAGATAAGATAGTGACCCTGTTTATACGTCTGCGATTTAAACAAAACATTCATATTTTAGGATAAAACAATCACGATGTTCGGTATTCAGCATATTTAAAACTTATTTTACATTATTTTTACAAACATTTCAGTATAATATAATGTATTGTTCAAAAATCGACAGAGCTCCGCAAAATCGCACAAATAAGCAGTTCTCAAACTCCTTAAAGTCAAGATAAACTGATATTTCGTATGAAAGAAGATAATTTTAAAAATATGTCACCACATCATTGTTTTATATGCATCAGGGAAGAGAGAACTTTTTATCATTTTTTTATTTATTTATTAAATTGATTCTCATAAGACAATTTTTACATTTACAGTAACAGTGTCTCAGACGCCAACTATGGGTGGGTGTGGATACATTATAACATTTTAACATATTTGAATCTGAAAATAATTGTTATGTCTCAATAGCATATGTACACCGTACAATAGTATATGTACAATATAACTCATACTAACCTTGAAAGACATGCATCATCATCATCATCATCATCATATGTAATACAAATATGTAGTGTTAATTATGTAATGATGTTGATTGAAAATATATATCGTGTACATCATACAAATAAGGTGCATTGTCCTAATGGAATAACAAACCTTTAGTGAGCTTTCTGTGGCGCTTAAGTTGATTATTTTCCCGTAACTGCCTCAGAAGTGAAGCGTAGTATGTGCCATTGATTGTTTGTCCCTTTTGGAGATAATCATATCAGCAGAATACCATTCGCATCCAAGAAAACCGAGGCCATAACTTTCTCAGCTGATGGAACAGTCTTTGCCTTCTTTGCCGGGGGAGAGCCAGGGTGCTTCCATTGTTTCGATTGTTGTTTGGCCTCTGGGGTAAAATTATGGACCCATGTGTCATCCATAGTGACAAATCTCTGAAGAAAGTGGGCAGAATCTTCCTCAAAAAGGTTAACATTAGCACGCGATGATATGCGCCTGGTGTGCTTCTGATCAAATGACAGAAGTCTTGGTACCCTTCGAGCCGAAAGCTTTCTCATTGCAAGATCCTCGGTCAGAATGGAATGTACTCCTCTCTTTGAAATACCAATTATACTGGCTATATATCTTTCTGTGACTCGTCTGTCAGTCATAACAATATCGGGAACATTATAGGCCATTTCTGGGGTTGTAACATTGACAGGCCATTCAGGACGGGTCATCCTCATGGCTCTGTCGGCCGCTTAAATTCTGCCACCCACCATTTCACTGAAGCATATTAAGGGGCATCTTTCCCTAGTGTTACTACCCTATTATTATGGATAGCCTTAGGTTTTAAACCATTTTATGCAAATATTGGATCACTGCTGCAAAAGCCGTTTGTCTTGTTTACTTAAGAGTGCTACCTCGTCGATATAAACTAACCAAATGAGACCAGTCCTTGGATATACGGCCCTATATAGTCAGAGAATAGTGGGACTTAAAAAGAACATCCTTGAGTGCCTCCTTCAATATGAGGCTCACGGCATATCAATCAGTCCTCGTATGTCTTTAGCCGACGCATAATGCTGAAGACGTAACAGACATATACAATGTACATGTAGAATCTCTAAGACACCCTGGAGACGTTCGGATACAGTGTCAAACAATCTAGACGCCGATGAATAGGCCTACATTAATTGCAGTTTAATGTAGAGTTTGGTGGGAAACCATCCACAGGAATTTCAACGTTTTCATATCATATCATCAAAATAATATTTTTTTTTGTATACAATTATCTAATAAAAAAAATGTTTTATTTTGACAAAATGATGTGAAAGCCCGGGCGTACTCGCGTACGCCTGGCTACGTATACACGCATGTCGTACTTACCTCGAGTAATTGTTATTGTTTGGTGATATTTATTGTCAATATAAGGAATAATTGCCATATTGAAATTATTAGTAACGTCTTTGAGTTCAAATCTTAGACAATGAATTGATAATAATAAAACTTCGAAAAACTTACACCGCCTTGAAATTTATTTGGAGAAGATTGTATGATGTACGTAAGCTTATTTCCCACGCGATGTATCCTTCTTATCGACGACGGTGACCATCTATATTATGATAATTCATAGGTGACGTAACATTGGCAGCGAGAATCCCAATCGTCGCTAAATAGATATACAATTTTAAGCATGCTAATCGAGTTTTATAATAAATAAAAAAAAATGTAAGATTATTTTTTATTAACTCGCTAAAATTTCAAAAAGAATTTTTAAAATGTTCGTGTAATAACATCAGTGCTGAAGTTAGATGTAGAATAAACACACACACACACAAACACTTGTATTGGTGTCAAAAACTAGGGACATATTCTCAGTTACGCAGTACCAGTTAAGCGATTTGTATCCAGCACCAGCTGAAGTAGTTAAAATAGGAAATGATCTATCCCGTGCTGACGATTTTTCTCGCACACAAACACCCACACCCACACACACACATATATATAATAATACCCTCTCTTGCTTCTACATTTAAACAGTATTACATGTAATTTTTGATAAAAATATTACATATACAACAAAATTAAGTTAGTTTTATGTGGCCCAATTTCAAGACATTACCCAATTTGACGAAAGAGTGTATTGAAACACCGATTTTCCAGCTTTCTCTTTATACACGTACTTACTGTTAAACAAGATTAACTTATAAACTACAGGGTATGTACATGGCATAATGAGAAAATGTAAAACATCCACAGTCGTAATGGAACCTCAGAACTTTAGTTATCAATTGGTAGTGACCACGAATCGGTCGATGTGTACGATAGCGTTATCTTATCTTTGGAAATTGGAAGAAGGTGAGAGAATAATAAATATGTCAGTGTGATTTTTCGATACCATTCTTCCTTCCTTAGTTTTATTGAGGCTAGATTTGACGAAATGAAAACTACTATTTAACTGATGGAAACTCATAAAGCATTTATGAATGATAATTGGAATGTGACCATGCACCTTACGAATAAATCAATTGAATAATCAGTGGTGCATCCGCCTTTAAAAAACAAGCACAGATTACCAGAAGGCAAACGAAACAAGAAATAATTCAAATCGATAAACGAGGGGGCATGCTATGGGGACCCTGGGAAAGGTTCAAGGAGAACAGGACCAGGTGTCGAGCAATGGTAAGCGTCTTTTATTTCATCGGTAACACCAGTCATGTAGAGGAAGAAGGGATGGTACTATCTAGAAATGGAAAATTAACTATTCGGCAAGTGAAATAATTACGCTTATCACAAAGCTTGGTTTTCAGCTAACCCTGCTGGTTTCGTGATAAATTCATTTCACAAAGATTTTATTGAATAAACGAAGTCCATGGGTATTGCACGTACAAATCGGATCAACAATCCTTGGCTATCTTATATCGAATATATCAAAGATTGATAAAAGAGTTTATCGCTTTATATTTTCCGCAATACCAAACACTATTGCGCAGTGAATCTCACAATAACCATACTATCGGCAAAATTGATCACTTCGTATTGATCAGGTTCAACAGGCGATATATAAAAACTATGGTAAATGAATATAAAACATATAAAAATTTCTGTCTCCCTCGCAATGCTTCGTACAATTTTTTACAGTAAGTTGTTTTTCATTATTTTCTTTGAAGTCGTCTACTACATAATGCTGTAAAACGATTTATCACCAAGCACTATATATAACGAATGACAGGCCAGATTAAAATTAGCAAGCAAAAATACCCGAACGAACAAGGAACCTGACAACTGGGTGTATTTCCGTGTTCTGTGTATCAAAATTAAAACATGACTAAGGTAAACTGTACGACCTGATCATATAATGTGGGTGACACAATATTAGGTTACATGTATAGGAGTAACGACCATGAACCCGACTGTCATTGCCCGGTACATTAGGTTCGTTTATTGTCCTGCTCTACGTGTATGTAGTACTGGTAACATTTCATTCCTTGGTACAAGAGAACTGTACATGATACAATGTCCGTGGAGTAACAAACCCTTATTTTGTTTTGTTTGAATCTTGCAGTGTTATTTGTTTTGCTTTTTTCTCTACGGTGCAAATTACTTTTTCAGAAGAAATCGTGTTACTACTAAACAACGATAATTATCATAGTCTGAAAATCGGTAAACAATAGAAAATAGCACGGACAAAAATCATGCACGGAAATAATAAGGATTTTGGCGCGAAAACAAGAAAAGTACGTTCATCTCAATGGCATATATACCGTCAGATCAACATGGTTCGTGTAATGGACGGCTACTAACACAGGTACCAAGTAAAACGTGTTACTTGGCGGAATACAGTTCAGATTTGTTTCACATTATTTACGAAGATGCTGGCATCAACATTTGTTTCGGCCAGTTATTGAATATTCTATTGTATGTAAATGTAAACAAACCCGTAACTTGCACACCTGATAAAAAACAATAACTTCATGCTCTTTTTCTTCGTTTATTCGCGGCACTTCATTTTCCTTGGCTATTTACCTATTTTCGGATTACCGGTATCCGGTCTTCGGATTAACGTGCCTCCGGACTATGACAGAATAGTGTTATCTGTGTATCGTTGTGTTATGAGGAACAGTCACCTCACTAAATATAAAACCACAACATTAAAGATAACGTTCTAATGTGTGCTACTAAACTTTCCACAGTACAGTATGTCAATGTGTCAAGGACACCATGGCGTGTTCCCGTCTATACACAGAGCTTACGTAACCGTGGGCTAAAAATAACGCTTATGGAACATTGGGTACATGTTATAGCGCTGTGTTAGACTGACTAACGATATGTGTTTAATTGATTTCTCGTTCTAATAATGCATGTCATTACGTAAACTCCCTGTACACACAGACGTCTGTTTCTGGTTATTTATCTATAGTAAAAGTAGGGGCAATTTCTGTTTCTATAAATACTAACTAGAACATTCGGGTGCCCTTATTACGATTTTGGAATTGAACAATAAATGAAATATTATTTGACATTTGGGTTATCCGTTTAATGTATTGCTGGTTAGCTTGTTGAGCTGAAGAAATGAGACCTGATAAGTTCTTTTTTTCAGAAACAAGCATTTATGTAGCAACTGAGCAAAATAATGGACACTTACCATAGGCGTCTGCTTCTGGGTAGTATATAAAGACAGAAATATTAGCTCCTTCTCCTACTAGGGGCTAATATTTTTCAATAAATACTAACCAGAAGCAGACGCCTGTGCACTTACGAAACAAGTGTCTACATGTTAATGGTTAACTCACTTTTTCGGCATAGCCGTATAATTTTCTTTTGTTCCCGGATATGACGCGACAGGTGGCGTTACTGGTCAAGATGAAGTATGTGATTGGTCAATGTAGCGGTAAATGCAAAATGCAGACATGCAGTTAAAGACGAAACAAAATTAAGATTGAATGCAAGCTGATTAAGTGGATGTATCTATTCAAATGACACATTAATAGAATCATATTCCTGATTCAAATGCAGTCTTACTCTTATTATCTCCAAAAATGATTCAAACTGATATAATTTTGTTATCCGTACTGAAATTGCGCATTTATTAATTAGTTCGTTAATTTATTTCACCAGCAGTTTTACATTAAAACCACCAGCATTAAAACTATGCCGTTTATCTTTTTTAAAGATATTTCTTGTTTAGATTATTTTTAGAATATAAAATACCCAGTCACAATTTTGTCAGGTCATGTCTAAGAATAGCGACATCACCGTACCCGGAAACACAATAAACATTGTGTTGATAACGTAGCAAGAAGTCTTTCCAGAATTCGGACCGTCAATCATTTCTTGAGAATAAATAGAACTGGTTGTATTTCGATAGATTTCCGAGAAAAAGGAAGAACGCATCAAGTGTTTGCAACTTCATGTGTACTAGAAAATGCAGGTAATTCTGAGAAAACGAAATAAACTTTTTTCTCTGAAATGGTATTTTGTCATTTGTAAGGACTGAACAAAAGATCAACTTGGGAACAACACATTTAAATTTTAACTTTCTAACAGATGAAATATTATAAACAAATACGCTGTGACATATGTATCATGTTTTCTACTTCAATGTTGAGGATGAAATTTAGATTCACAGGTTATTCAGCGAGAAGAATTGATTGCAAGTTGCTATTTTGAAACAATATCTGCGCATTACGGAATAGTTCATGTTTGTTTTGTACGCATGTGATAATAGAAATAGCAAACTATAATCACGGTGCATGGAAAGTACAGAAGAAAAACACCAATCAGTCGGCAAAATCCAAAAGTTCAGACAGTCGCGCGAAAAGCTTAAATAACAACTGTACCAATGTCGATCTGATATTATTAAACAGACAAAGAGCTCTCCGCAAGACTAGAATTTTGTATAAAATAAAAGTGAAATACCAACTGTTCAAAATATAAGCGTTGTTCAGGAAAACTATGATGTGGCTGTCGTACCGAAAATTTAAACATTTTGTTAGCTTCCTTTCATTCCTCACACAATGTTCAGCTCAATTACACCAGTCAAACTGGAGATGTTTAAAATGTTTTGTTTTGTTTTTTTCAAGATGGCGGTCATGTTGGATTTCAAAACTCGTCATGACATCTTTTTTTTCTAACAAGGCTATACCATTCACTTACGGTTTATTTACCCAAATAAAATTATTCCAATCATTTTGACATTTAATTATACCATTCACTTACGGTTTATTTACCCAAATAAAATTATTCCAATCATTTTGACATTTAAAAGCAGTTTAAAATGTGTAAAGCAAAGATCGAAAAGTAACACGCGGTAATAATTAACATATATGACATTATGGTTTCAATTATCATTAAAAAAAAACCAGAAATTAAAATCATCAATTCGGGGAGCAGACATCTAAAACCAACAAAACTACAAAATTTCGTACAAATTGTTTTTCTTTTTAATTGTTTAATTTTTCTGTTCTATATCAAAAACGACTTTACAATATACATATATTCTACAATATCAAATGATATATCTTCCACTCTGTCATTTTTTTTACAGACCATGTAAATAACATCTGCCTGTATTATTTCACTCACCAATGACTTATACCGTATCTCAAAATAACATATCTGTAAAAAAGAATCGAACCAACACTTCAGCCAACATTGTGGTGACCACAGGGGCTTGGCACGATTGTCCAAACGACAGTCCATATATATATATGTATTATAGTATCTAATAAAACCCCTGTGGTGGTGACTGAAGCGACTACGACTTTTAACGACTAGGAAGAAAACCTTCACTACAAACAGGGTCCGAGTTTCAAACATCACTATGTACTTTCAAGACATAGAAATTGAAAAGGACCACATTGGTTTTTTTTAATCGAATTAAAACCACAGAAAAGGCGATGATCAAAGAGATTAGATTGATAAAATAAGAATAAAACCTACAGCAGCTGATTAAGAGAATTAATCCTAAATCAAAATATCTTTTAATTTAAAACCTGGGAATAGGAAAGGTGCACAATTAGATTACCGACTTTTAGATTATATTTATATACGTGTATTAAACTTTTTTTTACAAACAATACAGAGTAAGATTTTGGGATATTTCCCAAAAATATAGTTCGAACATAATTATAAAATCAATTTTTTTTTTCCAAAACACCAGTTCCTGCATTAGTAATAAGCAGAACAATGTTCCGGGATACTAACACACACAACATAAAATTGATATTTCTACCTTTAAAATCTGACCCAACCTCGACTTCCACAAGGCCACTTTTGTGGATACTTTAAGACATTTTGAACAAGAATACATTCTTATTAGTAACAAATAATATTCCTACTCGAAGGATGGGCATCTTTTTACAACTATTTCTTTTCATCCTTAAAAGCATGAATTTAATCCACTTATCTGCAGAGCTACACCAATGATTACCACTACCAGAGATTATAAGCTGCCATAAGTTCTGATCATTTAGTGAGTGAAGATGAAAAGCAAGAATGACAAATGCCAGAATTTTAATGCAAATTTCTTATCCTCAAAAATGTTGTTCCAATTTTTCAATCTCTGATAATGAATCCACAAATCAGGAGATTTTCGTTTAATAAATCTAAATATATCACTTGTATTTGTGTCGGTATGTTTTCATTCGGTTGTGGTTTTTCTCAGTTGTTTTCACTTGCACAATTTTACCATATATTCAAAACTAGAAAACCTTTATTTGTGGAAATTATGAAAAGTACGGTAACCATACTTTTCCTTTTTAATCATATTTTCATGTAATACTTTTAAAGAATTTGTATTCTTTTCTTGACAGCTATAATAGAACACTTATCTATATAAAGTAACATAACTACATGTAGTTAGTACCAAGTACTTACCTCTTGGTAATCACCTATTAAAGCAATCAATAACTCTATTTCTTTTTTTTTCACCCAGAAATTATATTTACAGTCGATTCATATATTAACAAGGCATTAAACCATTCATGTAAAATCTCCCTCTTTGAGAAGGGTCATCTCCCTTTATGTCCAATATTTACCCTTTGATCAAAAGACATACGACTAAATCCTATTTGATTATTCTATCATGATTTGTCCTTCTTAAAGGGAAACATGCTTTCTGATAGTTTTAACTTCAATCTATGGAGGTAACCAAACATTTTGATGAAACAAGGTTACATCCCATCATTGTACTGAACAAACTGTTGAAAACATAATGCATTTTCAAAGGTTAAAAAACCACTAAGAAATGATCTGATCATTACATAATGTCTTTGAACCACAACATTACAATCTTGTATGGTAGCTATGCAGAAAAATTACAGTCCCCCGCCAAATGTGGAGTTATATGCCAAGAATGAACTTCTTTTCTTAGTGTAGGTCAAAGGTCAAAATACAGGTCAGAATAACAAGTAGTACTGAAGGTGATACAGCCCCGACAAGATAGGGTGTGAAAGGGCGAGAATACAATCTTGAAGCTATAGACTAGTACCCTCACCCAGTATCAGGGGGAAACTAATAACCAAGATATCTGACCATACAAACATTCAATTAGATATCAAAAGCCAGATTACTATTTCTGTATTCTAAAGCCAAATAACATCTACAACAGAATGAAGGTATGACAACAATTATCCAAACTGGAGGGGGCGCTATTTAAAAACAAAAATTCTAACCCAATGTTACTTCCGGCGAAGGATTAGATGTACAAATTTCACCCAGACGGATTGAGATTTCTCTGCCATACAATCACTGTGGATAGTATTTTAAAATGTAGCAAGTAAATAAATACTCCGTGAATATATATGTATATGTATGTAACTGTTTACTGTATAATGTTTACAAGCCATGCTCGCACAAATTCACGAACTACATTTGTAGGTCTGATTGGGGCAACTTCAAAATATTATCCCTATGAAATTTAACAACAATACAGTATGATGATGACATCATTTGTTTAACAGATCCATGAAAATTCTGTATATGGTAAGGACAATCACAAATGTGACAGGACAATCACCTGTGTGACATCATGACGTATGTAGCGATGGGGTGAGGAGTGATACATGTCAAGGCTAGGTATGTTGATAACGTGACATTGGTCAGGACTTCTTCTTTTTTCGGAGGCTAACTTTAGTGCGTATTCTGTCAATAAGTCCACGCATTTTTTCAAAGGTACCAGTGGCCTCTGGGAGATTTTCATACGGAATGTGATCCATAATCCCTTCTCCGAATTTGTCTGCGTCAGGCAGATCACTAGCAACACCCTGTCTCTTTTGTATGGGCGTGCCAAAGTCCCGAGATATGGATCCAGTTGTGGATTTAAAGGTAAAATTGAGTTCTGTAAAGTTACTACTTTGTTCCACAAGTGGCGTGCCAGGAAGTGAGGAAGTTGGACTTCCTCTACCCAACTCTCCAAAGGAGGTGATGGAAGCCGTAGAACCCATCCTAGACATTTGGCTCCGAGAGAGATCTTGAGAGCTGCTGCCAGACTCTACAGAGCTAGACTTAGACAGTTGATCTTTAGAAGTAGCCGAGCCATCATCTTCGGGTCCACAGCTGTCAATCACCTGTAGCTCCACCTCTTTATCACCATCATCTTCACACAACTTTTCCTGTAGCAACTGATACTGCTGTTCCAGGTCTTCTAGTGATGGCGACTTCTCTCGATCTTCAGACACATGCTTTGCTGGAGTCATTCCTTCCGGAGTTGGAGGTGGGGTTTCCTTAGGAATGGGGGGTTTGCCTGGAGGGGTATTAAGTGGCAGTGGTGGTTCTCCAGTGAGAGGCAATCGTTTAGGTTTCACGGTGTCAGGAGTAACGGGAGGCGTACTGTCTGGAGGTGGTGGTTTTGACGGCGGTGTATCCATGGGCAGGGGTGGAACAAAGCAATCATTGTCAATCGACCTGTTCTTAGCTGTAAAGATGAACAGAAAGATGCTGTTCAGACTACACATATAGCAAAATCTTATATTAACAGTTCCAATAGTAAAATATCACATTTACAGTGAAGGACTAAGCAAGTTTCTTTTGAGGAACACTGTTATTATATAGTACTGGCTTCATCTTCAATGAGCTTTTCAAAAATCGTCTGAAACCTTTTAATGTTTTTAATATCGGATGTCCTCCTAACACACAGTTTAAAATCATTGGACATTTACATATTTTGTGTAAATTCACTGTGAAAATTAGTTAAACCTTTTATTTTAAAACAGGATAAAAACTTTGTAGTTAAGGTGACTGCTTTCTTTGTTTCTTCCACCATTTTAAAGAGATTCTATAAAATTGTGGGTACTGATAAAATGCCTTTATATTTAGAAAGGGAAAGTACTTCTGAAATCTCAGGGACATGGAAATAGATAGGATACTAGCCACTCATATTTCTGACAGATAAAACCAGTCTATTCCCTTATAATCTCTCAATATTTACCATCCTCTCCATCGGACAAGTCCATCTCCTCCAAGCTGGCCTTTTCTCGTTTCCTCCTCTTCTTTCTAGATTCCTCCTCAACCTCTTCAATTTTCCTTTTCTGTTCATATACAACAAACACATCAAATACAGAGATTTTTACATCACTCCAGAACAAAACAAAACAATTGCCATATTGTCAAATGAAAAACTCTTTTTGACTTCTGTATGTATTGTTCAAGAAATATAACTCACTGTCTTAGTACAATCATTTTGCTATTTAATTATAAAAAACATATTTTCAAGGCTCTGACCCTGGCTGTTAATAGGACGTTAAACTATATACACTAAACTAAACTAACTCTGTTAAAGTGGTCATTTGGTAAGTCTATGAAGAAGGGGGTTCATTTCATTACACGACTCCTAGCTCTAAAGTTACAAAAGTCTACATACCCCTGACCTTGGTAGGTACAGAGAAAACATTTGATATTATGAACAGTAACATACCATGCCAGATAGCTGGGCAGTGAGAGTGCTCTTCAATTGGTGATCCTGTAGTGGGGGTGCTCCGAGCTCCTCATATTCCTAAATACAAACAATAAAATATGTTAATTATATACTACATTCCATTATTATAGATTTCTGAGACCAGACTGTTGATTGTTTTGTCCTATTCCTTCCATGTGTCAATTAACAAACATGGTTTATGAGTTAGATGTTACTATTTTGTAAAATAATTGAAAATTTGTCACCTGTAAACATTTTTTTCATATAAAGGTTCTGATTTCTAATGAGTTAGCTGCATTCTCGATATCAAAGAAAAAATAATTTTCTATAACTGGGAATTTTCACATAATCATTTTCATTTTGATTCTGCTCTTGGAGAGGAGTAATAATGGAATTTATACCCCAAGCATTTTAGTTTATGGAGGGGAGTAATAATGGAATTAGCCTATCAGCTGATGAAGGGATTTGGTCTGACCATGTATATAATTATTATTTTATTTTTCTAACTTAGTGGTCTGTTAAACCATGGCTTAATGTAATTGTTCCTCCTTGCTTGATTTTCAATGTTGACACTTTTTCAAAAGTTATGTCCCTTGGTTGAATTTCTTGACAAGATTTTGACACAGCTATGCATTTAGTTACTTTACAGAGAACATTTAAAAAAATGTTTTGGGTTTCTCTAACATGATTTTAGATTTTAACCCTGTTTAACAGATCCTTTGGTAAAATTCTTGACAACAGTTTGCTTGGCTATGTATTCAATTGTTTTTCAGCAATTTTCTTTATACTCCATGCCAAGATTAGACTCACATCTATGGTGTCTGGTGGTACCGCCACAGTAAAACCAGGATATGCTATAATCTTCTCAGGGTCTATCTGGCCTGTAAAGTTAATAGAATATATCAAAAAGTTAATCAAGGATAAGCATAGATATCTTTTCATCAGAGCTGTATGAATAACCTAACATCAAGTTTCCCTTTTGAACATGTCAATCACAAATTAACCATGAACAACCAAAAAGATCTTTTGGTGTGGTTTTTACTGATAAGTTTCCAGACACAAGAGCTGTAGGAGATATACAAGAACCCAGACAGTTTACCTTTTTTTCCGCTTACAAAATGTATTTTAAAACATCTGTCCAATTAAAGTCGGAGAAGTCAATGTAGGAAAAGATAGCATCTTACCTTTGTTAGGAACACTGTCACTGACTTCACCATCTTCCATGCTTTTCCCACTTGCATCCACCTCTGCATTGATAGAATTGAAACATTCAATGAGATTTATCTCAGTAAAGGTCAAGGTGACCTTATTTTGATCTTCACTTTTATTTTTACATCACATGAACCCATGACCTTAGTTTGATCAAAGTTCAAAATGTAGGTCAGAGTGACCTAGTTTTGGTGAATAACACCATCTCACCTATTTGAACCCATGACCTAAATATGAAGTTCCAGTGACAAGTATCGTAGGAGATAGATCTCCGAGAAGGAAGACAACGTGCAGGAAGGAGAAAATTAGTGCAAACAAGAACTGATTGTAATGGGGACCTCACAGTCATACCATTGTATTCGGTATCCCAAACATTCCGAAAATGTTACAACGTTATTTGGCATCCCTAAAAACCCCTATGGACCAATTTTTACCGAAACTGGAGATCGAAATCCAAAATCAGAAATCAGTTCTGGTGGCAATTTTGGATTTCCGATTACGGAGAAAAAAAACATGTGTGCACACCCCATGTCCCTAATGAGTATGTCTGTGAAGTTTCATGAAGATCCTTCTGAACTTCTGCGGCGGAAGAAATGAGAAGAAACAATAATAATAATACCAGGTAATAATAATAAGAAACAGAGCAAAAACAAAATGCCCCCCCCCCCCCCCCCTTCGTTTGGGGGACATAATTAAAGAACAGGTGGACAGATAAATGAACACAACACAAATCTATGGTCCTAACATAGACTGGTAAAACAGTTCATAGTCATACATAGTGTGGTAAAACAGTTCATAGTCATACACAGTGTGGTAAAACAGTTCATAGTCATACACAGTGTGGTAAAACAGTTCATAGTCATACACAGTGTGTTAAACAGGTCATAGTCATACACAGTGTGGTAAAACAGTTCATAGTCATACACAGTGTGGTAAAACAGTTCATAGTCATACACAGTGTGGTAAAACAGTTCATAGTCATACACAGTGTGGTAAAACAGTTCATAGTCATACACAGTGTGGTAAAACAGGTCATAGTTATACACAGTGTGGTAAAACAGGTCATAGTCATACACAGTGTGGTAAAACAGGTCATAGTTATACACACAGTGTGGTAAAACAGGTCATAGTCATACACAGTGTGGTAAAACAGGTCATAGTCATACAGTGTGGTAAAACAGGTCATAGTCATACACAGTGTGGTAAAACAGTTCATAGTCATACACAGTGTGGTAAAACAGTTCATAGTCATACACAGTGTGGTAAAACAGTTCATAGTCATACACAGTGTGGTAAAACAGTTCATAGTCATACACAGTGTGGTAAAACAGTTCATAGTCATACAGTGTGGTAAAAAAAGTCAAGTGGTAGAACAGTTCATAGTCATACAGTGTGGTAAAACAGTTCATAGTCATACAGTGTGGTAAAACAGTTCATAGTCATACACAGTGTGGTAAAACAGTTCATAGTCATACACAGTGTGGTAAAACAGTTCATAGTCATACACAGTGTGGTAAAACAGGTCATAGTCATACAGTGTGGTAAAACAGTTCATAGTCATACACAGTGTGGTAAAACAGGTCATAGTCATACACAGTGTGGTAAAACAGTTCATAGTCGTGCACAGTGTGGTAAAACAGTTCATAGTCATACACAGTGTGGTAAAACAGTTCATAGTCATACACAGTGTGGTAAAACAGGTCATAGTTATACACAGTGTGGTAAAACAGGTCATAGTCATACACAGTGTGGTAAAACAGTTCATAGTCATACACAGTGTGGTAAAACAGGTCATAGTCATACACAGTGTGGTAAAACAGTTCATAGTCATACACAGTGTGGTAAAACAGTTCATAGTCATACAGTGTGGTAAAACAGTTCATAGTCATACAGTGTGGTAAAACAGTTCATAGTCATACAGTGTGGTAAAACAGTTCATAGTCATACACAGTGTGGTAAAACAGTTCATAGTCATAGACAGTGTGGTAAAACAGTTCATAGTCATACACAGTGTGGTAAAACAGGTCATAGTCATACAGTGTGGTAAAACAGTTCATAGTCATACACAGTGTGGTAAAACAGGTCATAGTCATACACAGTGTGGTAAAACAGTTCATAGTCGTGCACAGTGTGGTAAAACAGTTCATAGTCATACACAGTGTGGTAAAACAGTTCATAGTCATACACAGTGTGGTAAAACAGGTCATAGTTATACACAGTGTGGTAAAACAGGTCATAGTCATACACAGTGTGGTAAAACAGTTCATAGTCATACACAGTGTGGTAAAACAGGTCATAGTCATACAGTGTGGTAAAACAGGTCATAGTCATACACAGTGTGGTAAAACAGTTCATAGTCATACACAGTGTGGTAAAACAGGTCATAGTCATACACAGTGTGGTAAAACAGGTCATAGTCATACACAGTGTGGTAAAACAGTTCATAGTCATACACAGTGTGGTAAAACAGTTCATAGTCATACACAGTGTGGTAAAACAGGTCATAGTCATACACAGTGAGGTAAAACAGGTCATAGTCATACACAGTGTGGTAAAACAGTTCATAGTCATACACAGTGAGGTAAAACAGGTCATAGTCATACACAGTGTGGTAAAACAGTTCATAGTCATACACAGTGTGGTAAAACAGTTCATAGTCATACAGTGTGGTAAAACAGTTCATAGTCATACAGTGTGGTAAAACAGTTCATAGTCATACACAGTGTGGTAAAACAGTTCATAGTCATACAGTGTGGTAAAACAGTTCATAGTCATACAGTGTGGTAAAACAGTTCATAGTCATACACAGTGTTGGTAAAACAGGTCATAGTCATACACAGTGTGGTAAAACAGTTCATAGTCATACACAGTGAGGTAAAACAGTTCAGAGCCATACACAGTGTGGTAAAACAGTTCATAGTCATACACAGTGTGGTAAAACAGTTCATAGTCATACATAGTGTGGTAAATTAGAACATAGTCATACACAGTGTGGTAAAACAGGTCATAGTCATACACAGTGTGGTAAAACAGGTCATAGTCATACACAGTGTGGTAAAACAGGTCATAGTCATACACAGTGTTGGTAAAACAGTTCAGATTCATACACAGTGTGGTAAAACAGGTCATAGTCATACACAGTGTGGTAAAACAGTTCATAGTCATACACAGTGTTGGTAAAACAGTTCATAGTCATACACAGTGTGGTAAAACAGTTCATAGTCATACACAGTGTGGTAAAACAGTTCATAGTCATACACAGTGTGGTAAAACAGGTCATAGTCATACACAGTGTGGTAAAACAGGTCATAGTCATACACAGTGTGGTAAAACAGTTCATAGTCATACACAGTGTGGTAAAACAGTTCATAGTCATACACAGTGTGGTAAAACAGTTCATAGTCATACACAGTGTGGTAAAACAGTTCATAGTCATACACAGTGTGGTAAATTAGAACATAGTCATACACAGTGTTGGTAAAACAGTTCATAGTCATACACAGTGTGGTAAAACAGTTCATAGTCATACACAGTGTGGTAAAACAGTTCATAGTCATACACAGTGTGTTAAACAGGTCATAGTCATACACAGTGTGGTAAATTAGAACATAGTCATACACAGTGTGGTAAATTAGAACATAGTCATACACAGTGTGGTAAAACAGTTCATAGTCATACACAGTGTGGTAAAACAGTTCATAGTCATACACAGTGTGGTAAAACAGTTCATAGTCATACACAGTGTGGTAAAACAGGTCATAGTCATACACAGTGTGGTAAAACAGTTCATAGTCATACACAGTGTGGTAAAACAGTTCATAGTCATACAATGTATTTGAAAAACATATTTTTTTCATCTGATTCTGAATTAGATTTTAAAATCCAACAGACTAACCATTTCCTTCGCCGTCAAACAAGACAAGTCCAGAGCTCTGTACTTTGGCTTCCTCCAACCAGCCTGGTGGATACCCCAGAACCCTCATCTTGTAAATATATGAGGGAAGATAGCGCGACGTGATCCCCAGTGCATCCATCAGTTCTTCACTGTAATGTAACATTATACTTATAAATTAAAGTGATGTTAAAGTAATAATTTTCTCATTTGTTATTTAAGATAAAGTGCCACACTTTGAAACCAACAAAGTTCTACTCCACAATATGTTCCTTTTCATAATTATAAGAATTCTGTATGTAAGTGTTCTCATAACTCAATATTTACATTTACTGCAGCCCCTCTATATAACGTTACCAAGCTCACTTGAAGGTTATGAGTCCATAACTTCCAAATCTTTATTATGACCTCATTATTATAGTGACGTCATAATTGTTACGTCAGCGATAACGATAGATGGCTGTTGAAACGCTGTTCTGTCTTTGACGATAATAATTGGTTCATTCATCGTCGGAGCAAAATTCCTGGATATGATCTTTAAAAATCATTGTCAAATGTAAATATAAGCATTGAACCGCTTTCATTTGGAAGTTATGGGCTGATGAATGCCAACTGGACAAAGGCAAGTTCAACATGAAGCGCTAGCTCGCTTCATTAAATTCGCCTTTGTCCAGTTGGCATTCATCAGCCCATAACTTCCAACTAAAAGCAGTTCAATGCTTAAAACACTTATAGTAACACTGTACACAACTGTTCATCTCCTGATACAAAACATCCAAACATTCATTACAACAGAACACAATAAGTAACTGTTATTGTTCCTCATCACATTGAAACAATACCTTTTTTTCATTACATTGGAACACAATGCGTAACTATTACAGTAACTGTTCAATATACTGAAACTGTACACAACTGTTAAATCAAAACTGAAACACAATGCACTACTGTTCAATACACATCAGAACACATTAATTATTTCCTTAAGTCCCCATATCACAATACAATCATTTCCTTACCTGATAACACCTGGTACAAAACTGTTGCTTTCGGATTGGAAAGATTTGTCTAAGTGATATCTTTTGGACCTATAAAATAAAAAAAGATTTGAATATAAACCAAACTTTTTTTTCTGAAAACAAAATATTCCTTATGGGACTTTACATTACGATTAATAACATGTTAGCCAACAGGTGGTTGATACAATGGCGTAGTGATAGTACACTTGGTATTCATTAAGACGGTTGGGGTTCACTTCCCCATCCATCTATGTATGTATCAATCAGGGCCAACAAAAACGATTAAATATATTTAATGATTATTATTACTACATTCTTTGTGGCCAATCTGCACTGAAAAGGTCATTAGGTCAAAATAAATGGTAAGTGAATTTTTTTTTTATAAAAATAATGAAATATTTTAAAATCTCTTGATACACTAAGACATATATATATACGTATACATGTATTTTAGATTATAAGGTAGCTATTACGGTTAATCATATCTTATGATACAGACTGAGAGCTTCCAGATAGCAGTTGATAAAATCTAACATTAAAGTTGCTGTAGGATGATACATGCATATAAAGCATTGTATTTGTAGAATGTCGAAAGCAACCAACAAAAAATGTTTTATTGCTCTTGACCCAAATTAAATCTGTTTGACGAATCAATGAAGCAGTGTTATTGAGACAGACAACTGACAAGATTAAATTGATCTTACGTTGGTTTCTGTGACACACTATCCTGACGGAATTTGTCTCTGTTCTGTCTGATACGTGTGAAGTCTTTGGGCTCTGGACAATCAGCTATCATGTGTTCACCACAGCAGTTAAAACATGTTTGCTTTTGTCTGAAAAAGATCATTTTCAATTTAAGTGGCTGTTTTTTTTTCTGAAAGAAAGAAGATGATAGACAGACATAGCTCTCCAAGATGTATTCATACTTTCCTAGACTAGACAATCATTTAATTGTTCACTGTCAATAAAGATTACCTCAAGCTCTTCATCCCATTAATCATATATAACCCATTTAACCCACTAATGGTAGGGAATAAAGTTTAACTTGTCTGAAATGACCAAATCTAGAGTAACAGGAAAACAGTTAAGTACAGTGTATATAGTTTCACAGCGATCTCTCTTACTAATTTTATAATACAATCATTACATTCTAAATCAAGATACCGGTATCCACCAAGCCTGCATCTGGAGGTTCAAACAATCTTTTTTGTTGACATTAGACAAAATTTCTGTTGCCAAATATCATTCATAGCAATTTTGTTTTTAATTATTGATGAAAAAAACAAACTAAAAACTTTACTACCTCTGAAAGACAACATCTGATCTTGAAAAAGTTTTGATCTCTCTCTTTTTTTTTTTTAAATAAGTTAAAAACAATAGCACTCGACACAAATCTATATTTCCCTTTTAGTAACCCTCCTTCTTTACAATATTAAGGACAATAAAATTTACCCATTGATTTTCCAGTGTAAATCTTAAGAACCGGAAGTTAATAGGTACATTCATTTAGAAAAAAAAATCAAACTTTTACCTTTATTTTCCTCAACTATATGGCTCTCCAACCCTCTGACAAAGCATGTACAATTCTTACCTTGGGGGTTTACTAGCACTGGTGTCCAACTCCTCCTCTGCTAATGGGAGTGGATCTGTGTATACCTGTTCATATCTACCTGTATAGGAAACTCTTTCGTTTGTTTGTTTGTTTGTTTGTTAAGTTTATCACCCCGTGGACCGCCAGGGGTCATTTTGAGGCATGGTCTCCTTGTGGTAGTTGGTGACTACTTCACTGAACAACATACAGGAGGAACATCACATGCCATACAGAGCAATTAGGGTAAAGTGTCTTACCAAAGGACACAACCACAACAGCATAGACCAGCCTATTTCACAGCTTCCTGAGAAATACAAACCGATACAGGTAGGGAGAGTCGAACCACGCACCTCGGGTCTTCACCCGAGATTACGTGGTCGTGCTCTAACAGACTGTCAGAGCTATTGTGGCTCCTTGTATAGGAAACCTCAATTAAACCTTTTGGAAATCAGGAAACTTCAATCACTAATTTATCTTATTAGGTAAATATTCGTTTGTCCATTTTTGTTCATTTGATTATCAATTGTCAAAAAACATTATCAATCAATTAAACATAAAAATAATAGAAAATTTACTCAGATGTACATGTATATAGATACTTAATTGTAATTTCATAAACAGGTGTACACTTTGACCTTTGAACCCTGAAATGTTGACTCAGATGAGGCATTCTTATACATGATCTTCCATAAACCAGTTTGATCAAAATCCCTCAAAAAATCAAGTTGCTTGAATACTAACTGTCATATCACAGAATTTGTTGACTTGCTATAAAAAGTAACAGTGACCTTGAACTTGAAACTTTGACCTTTAAATTTGACTGAGGTATTTTAATTAGTACTTTTATCAAAATGATTATTTGAAATTAGTTGTTAAAGTGATGACACTGATTCCAGACTGACATGTATTGGTAACACAACAAGCTCCCCATAAAATGGTGAGGTGCATCAAATCGGATATCTAGATGATTAAACGGACCATGTTTCTTTATGCTGAAAATGCATGTAACCTATTTGAAATACTGACATAAGAAAATGAACAGATCATCAAGGATACTTGGGAGCTTCCCAGCTGTCTGTGAGGGAAGGGTTATTGGACACTAGTGGCCATCCTAATGGATCAATAACAAAATCTCTGTGGAACTGACTGCTCCCAATGATCTGCAGCAAAACAAAGAATACATAAATTTAGATAAAACTAAACAGACTAACAAACTGTCACTTTATATCACATTATGACATAGGATAGTTTATGACATAACATAAAATAATTTGTGATGCTTTATATGATATTATGACATAGGACACTTTATATGACATTACGACATAAGATCATTTATATGACACTATGACATTGAATATTTTATATGACTTAACGACATAGCAGGATTTTGACATCAATTCTATTGCACACTTCGTGAATGTACCACTAGGTTAATTGAATGATTTTAAAGAAAACTATTTTATCACTACAGTATCATGATGTAGACAGAAATCTCAATACTGGAGATTGATACTTAGCATGCAGGGCTTTTCTGAGGGCTTTTTCGGGCTGTTAATTGGCCCCATTCCCAATTGAAATTACTTCATTTGTAAGTCAAATTCCCAAAATTTGCAGTTTACTCCTGAAAAAGTCTTTCCCAAACCAGTAGGAAAAAGCCCTGGCATGTGACAAAGCCTTTTCATAAAGCTACATAATCCTGCCCTACTGTTGAGATTTAAATGTCTTCATTATACAGGTATTGATAGATTCTTTCAAGTCTACCCAGGACATAACAAAGGACATTTAACATTACTGATTATTACTGGTACTGGTCCCTCTGTTTACAATGTACTTATTTAGTATTAGATAACATTTTTCTCAGTGCTCTATACTGGAGAAGTGAAGAAAATCTTATGAATGTCTATAAGAATCACCCAATGATATTTTATAATTTCAGATTTTGTCCTGAACAATTATCACAGGCATATAGACACTTTTATATTTAACTTAGGTCAATGAATGGAATTCAGGTTTAACATTTAGGGGACATGTTAAATGTATATGACATACCGCATGAGAAGTCCACATTTTCATGGTTCGTTGTTTACCAGTCAGCTTGCTGTTCAAATCAAGGCATGTCAGGATTTGAGCTCTGAAACAGTCAGAATGTAACTTAGGATTTTTCATGCAAAATTAAGCAAATAATATCTATATCGGATAAAATGATTTCAGAGTTTAAGATATCCAACATCTATTAATATAAGTTGCATACCACAGAGAAAAGATGAATCCTCACATTTCCACAGATTCTTTAATTTGAATTTTATATAATATATATAGAAAAGTATTCTTTGTGTAATACGAAGAATTATATATTTAACTTAGTACTGTACTATTAACATAAAGACATTAAGGGTATCTTGAAATATTGAGATTTTCATCAATCAAAAGAGAGAAATTATTTATCATTTGATTATGTTTGTAATATGGTGAAATAAAATCATTCTCAAAATCAATTTTTTCTGTCAATAACCTTGAGCTGTATATCTGGCAATCTCTCTCTCTTGCTTTGTTCCTCTCTGTTGATCAGATGCATTATGTACTGTTCAATTGATGTACGATACTTCCTGAAACAATCAGATAGAATATGATAATATTTTACTGTTCTGTTATTTAGAAGGAATACTACAAAGCTATCCAATTGATGAACGATAATTTAAAAGTAAAAATATATTTAACACTTGAGCATAATAGCATACTATAAATAATGCTTATTTCTTTATTCCATCAGATTATTTTGGTCCATCAATCCTACTTTCACCAGTATAATGGTATATTGTATACTGTCCACAGCTCCCTACACATCACACATCTTAATGAGTACAGTGGACTGTATAAACCGGGCTCTGTCCAATCCGTATCTCTGTCTAAACTGGTTAAATAATTTTGTCTAGAAAATTCCTACTATATATACGATTGGGTGCCGTAGATCGTGAGTTCGAGGCCTGGTCAGGGCACGAGTCAAAAATTTGTCTTCCTTCGTCGTTTGTGTTGCTAAGTTATATATCTATTCATTAGCACAATATATCATATACACTATGTGTTGGTGATCTGAAGTTATAGATTTGAATTTCCTGTCGTAGTTATACCGAGAGAAATATATGTAGTAGATTAAATCTGTCTAAACCTGACTCTGTCTATTCTATAATCCAGCCATATTTCAAGGTCTGGTTCCTTTTTTTAATCAAATCTACTCTGTGTAAACTGCCAGTGTAGTTAAAAGTGCCTAGTATACACCAACTGAAGTCATATCCTGTTAAACACTTCATAAATACAAAGAGATAACTAAAACCTAAGTGTGATACTGTATTATATCAAAAACAATTCCTCAACCACATTTATTACAACAAGCGTCGTTATTACAAATTGCGTGGTCACAATGCTTTCAAATTTGAACTCCCCTTTCTTCCTTTTTTTTCTCTCAAAATGTAGAATATGTAAAAAATATTGTTTTTTCTCTAATTGGTGAAGAGAGAACCAATCAAGTAATTTAACTGTTACTATAGATTCATCTTCATCAATGGAAGAGTAGACTGTCAATCAAAACCATATCGGATTACTCTCAGTACATGAGTATAAATCATCATTAATATTATTAGATAAAGGTAAAACTACTTAGTACCTGGAAAAGTCGTTATTCTGATATATAATCTGACAAGCAGGACTGTTGGAGTCTGCAGTAAATCTGTAACAGAGACACATTCAGAATGATTAAGATGAAGGAGCAATTTGATTTTATAACATATATAAAAAAACCTGAAATATTTAAACAGATTAAAATGTCTAGCTATTCAAGACAATATAATTAGTTATATCACAGTTGCTTTTGTGGGACAAAAATATACAGCATATATATTTTCAATATTAATTTGATGTATTAATTTATATACATCGCATTCGTAAATTAAAAAAAAATGGAGAAAAAACATATGCATTGCTCAATATAGATAAGTGCTTATTCTGTACTTCGATGAAAACCATATTCCATTTCTATATTGAAGATAGGTACAATGTATATTGTACATGACACCGACACACTTATGAGTTGATGAATTATACTGTTATAATTACAGCATGTAGATTTTCCTCTTAAAATAATGTTAATCTAAATCAGTTATCTTCAGCTGCTAATCATTACTTGATTTCCATTCTAACTACTTTCTTTTTTTGACCATAAGTATTTACAGAGTGTACATGTGCTGTACACATTTTATCCTGAAATTTTACAAAGCTTTAAAAAATCAAAGATCACAAATTTAGAATATTCAATTAGATGAGATACACGATCTGTATACAATTAATTATAAAACAGCAGTCAGACTATCCTGAATTACAATGACTTGTGATTGAAGTTCAATAGAAAACGTTATAATACTTACCTTGTGGAGTCAATAACTCTTGCATATCTCTCAAACTTATTGCCTGATTCTTGTTAAAGAAATGTTAATATTGATAGATAGACATATCTTAAAAGAAAACTTTCAAACAACTTCTTGATATTCATTGTACTTAATTGTTATCTTGTAATTAATATTATGTTTAATGAAGAAGAGCCAACGCCAGGATGAGTAGTTGCAGATACATTGGTCCAAGCTTAAGTGTGACTTTTGCTTACAATTGCATACCATAAAGCATGCAGGGGCGATTGGAGAACAAAATTAAATGGGTACATCATTAGCAACAAACTAGGGAGTACAGATTCCTTGTCTTTATTGGTTTGGTATATAGATGTTTGGCCCAAGCATTGGGCTTCATCAGGACCCTCTTGCTGTGATTAATAATATTAATTTATTTGATGTCCATTCTTCAGGTATCAGAAACCTAAATGTTCCGTTGTCCTCAGAGCAGATACAGGCCAATACCAATACCAATACCATACTGAAACAGTGACTTGACACTTAATAACTGGTTTTGGATAAATTTACATCATAAATACTTAATTTAATCCATCTATGTATGGAAATTACAACTGAGAGATATTACCCACTAATTAAGTTGATTAGGAGAGATGTTTAGAGAAATATCATTTTACAAATATGCAGTAAATTTTTAATAAGCCCATTAGTTCATCGCAATAAATGTGCAGTGTCACACAACAGATATGTATTGCAAATGGTAGCTTCTGATATTGAAGCAACTTATATCTACATTCTCTGTTTATCCAACCAAATGACTATCCATCAATATTTAATAGTCAGGTGACAGAGTCAGCGGAAAATTGTTATTTCACCTATACTTATTGAAATAATGTTTAGAAGAATGACAAAAATCCAACTAACAGCTCAGTATATATACAGGTTAATAATGAAAGCAAACGTAGGCTAGCGAAATCGAAACATTTCATGACGCAGCTGCACTCAAAAGGGACAGGTCTGCAGCTGGCAGCAGCATATCAGAGGACACAAGGTACCCCGGTTGATGTAGTTCAATAACTATTTTATGTAAGGCATCAGGCAATTGCTACCAGGCAATAAATGATAAACAATTAATAAATGGCAATGTACATTTGGTGCCTGTACGTACACTGTCTGCATGTTTATACATTTCGTATTTTTAGCTATTTAGTAGGATACGTTCATGTGTCAGCTTATACTCGGTATTTCTATCGGCAGATTGGCGATTCTTAATGTGATAACTTCCTCCATTAACGATGTCACTGCCGTCTACTTGAATCGATGTTTCCTCGTGTTTCTCTTCAGCATCATCAAGTTGGTCAACTCCGTTGTTTTCATTTTCACTTTCGCCGGAATCATCGTCAGATGATGATTCGCTCTCCTCGGAATCACCCATCCGAAAAAGAATTCTACTTTTGTCTTCTTCTCCTTCATCATTAACTTTATATAATATAAAGCTTCCTGACGACTCTCGCTCTTTTTCGAATTCGTCAAAGAGAGAGGAATCGCCAAACATATCCTCCGCCATCTTCGAGCCGGATGTGGACAAAAGAATCTTCGGAGTGAAGTAGGGCTTCAGACTGGTTGGATTAAAAATACAGGGAATTTTAATCTTATAGATATACATATTGTACCTGATTCCAAATAGTTTCTTCTATTTCATATGTTCAATGCTTACATACGATATCCAAATATTTTATTTTATTTTTAAAGTAGGCTCGGAGTAAATCATGATTGTTTAAAGATGGCGGATACGAGGCAGCAACCGTCTGCAAGCATCAAGTTATCGTCAATATGTCTCGGTGGCAGATCAATAAGATTTCTCGTACTTCGAGATAAAAAATGCATCAATGCCCCTGAAACACTGGATGAGGTATTGTGTGTGTTATATTGTTTTACTACAGCCTAATTTGTTAAAATTTGGGTTGGATTTCGATGTTCAATATCTTCTTAATATAATTTTAGGCATGGCCTAGGCCTATGTGAGAGCGCAGCAATCCTGGTGCCCATGGAATTCGAGAAACAAGCACACATAATCTAGTGTACTAGAATAGTAAATCCCACGTTACAAAATGAATATATTGCCAACAGATCTATACACTGGTTTGTGATAAAGTATATATCAACAAGAATTATGATTTAGATAACTTACTACAAAAACTAATCGTAGAATAAGTCTTAAAATAGACTGATTAAGCGATGACAAGGTGACGGGACAGCAGATCTCGCAGATGAGCAGCAGACGACAACAAAAAAATTCGGAAGTCCTCTTTATTTTATGTGCTATATTTGGTAAACTTGTATACATGCAACTCGAACGGACCGGAGCTGCACTCGTAAAACACCGGAAATATTTTCGTTGAAAATTATACCGTTACGTTTTGAATATAAAAAATTAAGAACTTAATTGTTCGTGATAAATTTTATTAACAAATTCTAACTAGTGTGAACATTTGCATATTTTTAAAATCTTGATATTTTGTAATCTCCCGAGAATGTGACTTTGAATACAGTCTTGCGCAAGACTGGATCTTGTCGTGACTTCCTGTTTCCGGTTACTGAAAAAGTTTTTGAACTCTTAAGTATATTGGGGGAAAAGGGGGGGTTTCCGAGACATCTCTACCATTAAGTTCGCTACGCGAACGGGCAATGCGCTCTCTATCATTCGTAACAGGTACTTGGGGTAAGAAATTATATATTGTATATATATACTTTATTTGTATGGGTGTGAGGGAAATAGCACTTTTATTGTCCCCCGAGACATGAACTATTTTCCGAGGCGAAGCCGAGGCAAATAGTTAATGTCAAGGGGGACAATACAAGTGCTATTTCCAGAAATACCCATACAATAACTGTTTTATTATTCCAGCATATTAATCATTCCATTTTTTTCTCTCAAACCAGTGTTCAAATCCTTCACAAATACTCATGATTTTCCCCGTGGATAGTCTTTCAGCATGCTAGCTGGCGTTTTTATTACTCGTTTTGTGTTAGTGCTGTCGATTTGTCAGATGAAGCCATTTTCCAAAATGTTCCTGTAGCATTCCCTTAAACGATTACTGTGTCCGCTTCGTCTTGGTGTCGAAAACCCGTATACATTGTCCAATCAGAATGAAAGCAAAAAGTGTCGAAAACGCGTATACATTGTCCAATCAGAAAGAACGCAAAAAACCCCGCGAAAATATGAATGCGTTTATTCCGGGTATTAAAAATAGCACTTTTGCCTATTAACCTGGTTAATAGCATTTTTTTGAGGATGTGGTTCAAATAGCATTTCTATTGTCTACTTTTTATATTGTGTAAAATAAGGAAAGGTATCATAAAGCCTCGTATTACTGTATAAAATGGCTCCATTTTATATATTATACGAGGCTATATATAGTATATATATTCACAATATATAATTTCTTACCCCTAGTACCTGTGGTAACAGCACCTCTTTTGCTTACTATAAGCAACTGTTGTTTGAGCAGTAATATTTTTTGCCAATTTCCACTGATTTCGAAGCGTCCGAAATCACCGTTTCTCTGAAGAATAAAAACCATGAAATTCGCCAAATACAAAAACTAATTTTTCGAAAATGTTTTATGTTGGGCACATTCAATCGTAAAATCCATCTCTGTCTAGTAAAATCGAGGATGTCTCCATTTTCCCTTTAGGTTAATGACTTGTTAAATATTACTCTCCATCTATAAAACTTGCCTCAGGCATGATGCAGATAGTTGACAAGATGGGGGCCCAGTCATTTGTTCTTATCCTGGATTTGTTGAAAGTTGTCTCGACTGTTTGCCTATTTTTGCCATTTCTTGACAATGTTGTATGTAGATAAATCATAAATACAGGCACACATTCGAAGATTTTAATTATGGTTTAATTTTAAAAAATATCAATATCATAGTGATATCCTTATATTAAGACTATATATTTCTATTACATTGTATGAAAATAATTTGAGACTGAAAAGATCTGTCATTTTAAAATCTACATAAGAGCAGTATAATTGGAATTTTCTTGGGCTCAGCTTTCTAAATATACACAAGTAACTGGTAAAATATTTTGACCCGTTGCATATCTAATAATTAGAAATATCTCACCTAATGTTGTCCCAATTATCAATTATAATCAATGTCTAATTGGAAATGCAACTGATTCCCAACTGTCAATTAAAAGGTGTCAACATCTATGATGGTTTTCAAAATAGAAAGTGCAAGTTCTACTTTTATTTACACAAAAGAGAGATTGGGAGTTCTATGTCACCTTACCCTTAACTTCTTACCAATCATGCTATTTAACATGATCAATTGCAAAAGAAAAAAGAAAAAAAATATATAAAAAATAAAGATACAAATGAAACTACACAATGTTAAGCTATAGTATTAAATCAAGATGGCGACAAGCTCTGGTTCAGAAGAAATAGGCCTATCCCAGGAGTGGAAAAAAAAGTAATATTTTTAAAAGATTTTGTTTAGGCATAAACAGGCAACGAAGTAGAATCTAATCCATCTTACCAGATTGAAATCAACTACATGTACAGAAAAAAAACATGGGTTGACTAATTCACATTTAAAACTGACCTATTAGAAATTTCAGCATAGTTCTTGCAAACAAAAATTTGTAAGTACAGGTTCTTGAATCCTCGGGGATCACGGAAAACTGCTGCAAAGTTCATGTAAATTGCAAACATAATCAAGTATGTAGGTACAGGTTCTTGTAACTTAAGTTGTGGGAAATTGCTGCAAAGGTAGACTTGAAAATGATTTTTTTTTGCTGCAAAAAATTTGCTAAAAATGCCAAATCCGGGGAACAAATTTTATCAAACAAAAGACATTGCAGCAATTGTCTGTAAGGGTTAAGAGTTATATTCAGTCCAATAATGAATATATAGGCTGGAATAGATAACAACAAACAGTATGTTTCTAGTAACCCTATAGACTTTACATGTAATTTCTTGAAGTTTTTGTCCATTTCAATGAAGGATTATATCAAGGACTATCAAAGTTGATATTCCTTCTCCATATAGCCTTAGTTAAACTGTCAAAAACAAATTAAAAGATTTCCTAACTGACCAAACCTATTTCTAGTAAGAGGATTTAGATTGGTTTGGTATTGTTTGATATCCTATCAACAGCTATGTTCATTTAAGGATGGCCTCCTTTGTTTACGAGGGGCATGTAAATCATTGTGGCGACTGTGTGTTTTGGGAGGCATGTACATTATACATGTACATGACCCAGTTCCAGGTCGAATCATAATAACAGTTTTGTATTAGGTGAGATGATGAGTTGAGGATTTTGATTTGAATTATATATTGCTTGTTAAACTTAAATGTAATTTATTGAAAAAATCAACAATTTTTTAAAATAATTTCAGTCACAAGGTATACCGTTGTTTCTGGCAAGTGATGTTTTATGTGGCTGCTCCCAAATGCCGAAAAATTTCACCAGGATCCATGCACGTTATTCAAAAGATGGCATGGCAACTAAACTGTTATTGAAAGGTAAGTAGTGTACAGGGTAGTTATCTGATGGTTCCAGTGGTATACCTGGGTGTCCTACAAGTAGGTGATTTGAATAATGAAAATATTAATATAGTACACATACTACACTATGGATTGAATTTTATAATGCATAGCAGAGCATCATAAACTGAGTTTATATTATGTGATTTCTGCATGTGGTCCAATTCATCTTCATACTATACCTGCTGTTACCTAAAAAAAAATCTGGCTGTGACATTCCTTTGTATTTCCAAGTGCCATAGCTAAACTTGTTTGGTAATTATTACCTTTTTCCTCCATGCACTGTGTAATTTTTTCCTCTCTGCAGATTTCTCTATACTGTAACTTTTTCTTCTCTGCAGATTTCCGGGTAGTTGGAGTGAGTCACAGCGCTACTGTTTGGTTTTACAACATTTGTGGTGTGTTCCAGGTGGTATTTGAATACCAGGAAAAGTGTGTACAAAGAGACTGCCTGTCTAAACTCAAGGTGATCATTTACATTCTCTAGAGAAGAGCTTAAATGAAATCAACAGTGTTTTGTAAACCAATTACAAGTCAGTTCAAGTATTGAGTTGTCAAGTTTATGGTTCTTGAAATCATCTACTAATTAATTATCAGTTAATTTCAAATAAGAAATATAATGGTGCTATGTTGACTGGTTTAATTAATTTCAGTAATAGAAATTAACAATAACTATATTTAATGTAAATATCATTTATATTAGATTACTAGGATGCTGGCCGGTTATTTAAGAAATAATTAACGATGATTCGTGTATTATTGCAGGATATACGAGGACGAGGATATTTTGCAATTGAATTAATAACGAAGGCTGCAACAATACACGAGTCAAAGTTGATTATTTCTATTCTACCATGTACTGTTTAGTTCTGAGATCGACCTCTTTTTAATAGAAAAACGGCAAAGAAACCCAGAGAAAACCTTGTACTTTATTTCTTGAGTATTGCATTATTTGTTGATGAAATATACAGGCAATACAGTACTACGATCAAGAGCATCTATCATATGGCATTGATTTTGAAAAAAAGGATAGAAAAAGAAAAAAAAAACAAAGAAAAAAAGGGGGCCTCCGTAGGATTCGAACTCGCGTCGTGATAAAAATTTATTGAAAGACTAACCCATTAGCCCACTCGGCTGTGGTGACCGCTGATGAAATGGGTGAATATTAGATATATAAAATTGTAACAGCCGTGACTCACGTGCGTGTATTATTGGCACGAGCGTGGGTTATTGGAAAATAATACATGGTTTTAAACCAATCAAAACTGGCGTTGCATAGCAAGCATGGTAGAATTAATATTAAACTATTTTATTGTAGGATATGTGGCTTTGCAGATATCATGATGATAATCTTCCAGAAAGTCTTACTGTTACCATGGATATTCAGTGTTCTCAAGGCGATTCCACTCCAGTTGTAGAGGAATCCTACAAGTTGTCTGAACCAGGCGTGGGTAACAAAGATTCTCCTAGATCAGATGTGGAGCAGGAGTTGTTTCCCCTGACTGGAGGAGAGGTTGTCATAGAACTGGTTAAGCATGGCAGGGATAGTGGTAGCAATGATTCAAGACAGGAAAATATAACTTCCAACAATTCAACAAAACAAATAAACCAGATGAATGAAACTTCCCTACTGGATGCTATTGAGAATGACAAGGACACATCTAATTCTGAAGAGGAGAATGTCCAAAAAGACGTAGGACAGGCACCCCTGGTCGCTGATAATGCCCTATCCTGCCATTCTTCTAACACAAGTGAGGACAATATACAGGAACTTGGAGAGAAGGACCTTTCTGTAGATGTCAACATCCATCTCTGTCACTCATGTGGGTCATTGACCTGTCCATCCTTCCAATCAACAGTGACAGAAAATGGGGAAACATCTTGGGGAATATGCCCTGCATATAGGTTTGAAAACTTAGTACACAAGCCTCTCTGCTGCAGTAAAGCTACACAAATTGACACAGTGCCACGAAGTGTTACAAAGATTTCAGTGGGTGTTCAAACTGATCAATTTGACTCTTCAGTTCATGATTGTCCTATGACTGACTCCAAGGCCGTCACACATAGAAATGCCTCCCCTCAGACAGACATCAATATGGATATGATTGTCGTTCTTACTCCGCAATGTTTACATTGTACAGAAAATAGAACTATGAATCACAAGAAATGCTCCCAAATAAACTGCAAGAAAAAATACCTTTCAAAACATTTCCCAAAAAAAGATGTGATGAAGGATTGCATTAATGTTCTGGAGAGTTTAATTAAATATCTTGTTCAAATGGAAACAGACCTTCAGAATCTAGAACTCTCTCCTCTTATAAAGAGGTTTCATACTATACTCCAGTTACTAATACAGGATATGTTCCTGGAAGAAAACAAAGGTTTTCCATTCCAGTTAATACAGGATTATCTGGACATGTTGGGGACAGACAGAAATACTGAAACTGCATATGACAGCTGGGGCAACTCCTCACAAAGAAACACTTTTCTGCACATTGTCTCTCATTGGTTGGGAAAAGAATTCCACAAATTGGAGCCTAAAATTTCCCAAAGGGTTGAGGACTTCAAACAAAAGCACATAAACTGTATAGACAACTTGCCTCCAGCTGAGAGCATTGTAGACCTTGTTTTTCCCAGCTTTATGAAGGAGCTGATTGTGAGGTGGACCAGCCAAACTCCCCCTAGTCCATGTGTTGGAGGTGACCATGATTACAGTCCACCAGTAAAAAAGTTCTGTGCCAATGACATTCCATTACCTGCCTACCCGCTGGTGCAACATATTCTGGAGTTCGCTAACCATGCCTTGGTGTCAGGGGTGGCTCATGTCGTCTATTCCAGGCTACGACACTCTATATAGCACTAATGGTAACATGTATGCAATGTATTTTTGTACTGAAACTTAATATTATATTATGAAACGAATATCAAATTGTTTAGTTTTTTGTCAAGATAAAGTTTACTACTAACTTAAGGAAATAAAACAAGGCATACAATAAGACCACTGCAAACAAATGCAAGGTATACCAATCAAAGTTTCATCAGGCCCTTTTTTAAGGCCTGTTAGCCAATACCTACTTTGAATTTTGATAATTTAGAACGTTCCTGCATACGATTTTAGACCAGAGTATTTCATCTTAAATAGTCACAAGCATGTCAACACACTTTTTTTTCATTGATGTCATAGTGTCACTGTTGGACACCCCTCCTTGCTTAAAACACCAAGAACATTCAATTTGATGAAAAGAAACAACACCATTCTGACCAAGGCTCTAGAAGAAGCTTGCCCAAAGCCTGAAATCAAGTAGTCATGCAGTATACAATTTTTATTCCATTACAAGTCCATTATAGGAGGCCAGTGGACCGTAACAGTCACTTGAGTTTAGATATATTTTGGCAGATTTGATTCCAGTGACTTGAATTTGAGGTCAATGCATGCTAAAGGCCAAATATTGGGTCTCCGGGCCTCTTGCTTAGAGAGAAGATTTTGTTAAAAGATTTTAGTATATTTGACCCATGTGACCTTGAATGAAGGTCAAGGTCATTCATTTGAACAACCTTGATAGCCCTTCACCCAAGTATGTTACAGGCCCAATATCGGAGCTCTAGACCTTTTGCTTAATGAAAAAAAGTTGTTTTCAAGATTTTATAATATTTGATCTTTGTAGCCTTGAATGAAGGTCAAGGTCATTCATTTGGGTAATCTTGATATCACTTCATCCCAGCATGCTACAGGCCCAATATGAGGTCTCTAGGCCTCTTGGTTAGTGAGAAGTTGTTTTAAAGATTTTAGCATATTTAAACCCATGGCCTTGATTGAAGGTCAAGGTCATTCGTTTGAACAATCTTGATAGCACTTATACCGAGCATGCTACAGGCCCAATATCATGTCTCTGGGCCTCTTCCTCAGTGAAAAAAAGTTGTTTAAAGATTTTAGCATATTTGACATCTGTAAACTTAAATGAAGGTCAACATCATTCATTTAAACATTCTTAATAGCCCATCATCCAAGCATGCTACAGGCACAATATCAGGTCTCTAGTCCTCTTGCTTAATGAGAAGTTGTTTACATATTTTAGCATATCTGACCCCTGTGACTTGATTGAAGGTCAAGATCATTCATTTGTACAATCTTGATAGCACTTCAACCAAGCATGCTACAGGCCCAACATCATGTCTTAATCTTGATAGCACTTCAACCAAGCATGCTACAGGCCCAATATCATGTCTTAATCTTGATAGCACTTCAACCAAGCATGCTACAGGCCCAATATCATGTCTCTGGGCCTCTTCCTTAGTAAGGAATCACTATCAATATCAAGTCTCTTAGGCCTCTTGGTTAGTGAGAAGTTGTTTAATATATTTTAGCATATTTGACCCATGTGATCTTGAATAAAGATCAGTCATTCATGTGAACAAGCTTCATAGCCCTTCACCCCAGCATGCTATACACCCAATATCAGGTCTTTTAGCCTCTTGGTTATTGAGAAGTTGAAAATATCAATTGTTTACAAACGGACGATGCATGAGAGAAGACGATGAACTAAAGTCAATTAAAATAGGTCAACTTTCGTCTCGGGTGACCTAAAATTTCAAAAGATATGTGTATAAAAACCATTTGAATTTATGTTGTAAAGTTTAGACAAATAACTCTGAACAGAGTTAATTATTAAGATAACCCTGATTTCAATTCTATCTGTTACCATTCAAGAATTTTCAAAATAACACCTATGTATACACGATTCAGAAAGGATTTTATTCTTAAAGGTCAAGTGTCCAAATATTGGTCACAGTAATTTAATGTAGAATGCAATAGGAAGGAGATATATTTCCACACTTGTCTATGCTCTATTATATCCTTACTACTGTCACTGGAACTTCGTACTTGGGTCATGGGATCCCCACGAAGAGGTGATATGCCATGTGCCAAAAGTAGGTCACTCTGACCTACATTTTGACTTTTGATTTATATATTCAAAGAAAACGTTTGTCCAAGCTTTATCTTCAACACTACTTGTCACAAGAACTTCAAACTTAGCTCATGGATTCACATATAAGGTCAACATGTATCAAATGTAGGTCACTCTGACCTTTGACCTGCATCAAAGACAAAGAATTGTCTTATCTGCTTCTCTTCCTGTCACTGCAGAACTTATTACTTGGGGAATAGGTTCATCTTACATGGAGTTCACTTGCATTGAACTTCCGATTTCATTAACTTACATAAGTAATATTTATGAATTCATTCACATTTTAGAAAGCGGTGGGTCTGTCAAACAATCAGTGTTAGAATTAGTTCCAACACAAATTCATCATCTGTGCATTCTTGGCATATAATTTCAATTTGTTGGGGACTAATTCACTTGCAGAACTGTCTTCTTAAAACAAAAATGTACAAAGGTCAAAATATTCTCAGCAACATACTTCTAGTGTGAAAAAGGTGTCTTCCAAGATGTACACACAGATCCTGAAGATCCTATTTCACAATTATTACAGCGGATATGTCCTGGGAATGAAATCATGGAAAGGCAAATATACCTGGTATCACTTTTTCCATGGCAGGTATATCAAATGGAGGATATGTCCTTTTAAATTAGTTTCCCTTGTAAAACTCTAGAAATGTCAATCTATGTTTCTTTAATATTTGAAATCAATTCATTTGAGAATATGTGTTTTCAGTATCCAACAAAGAAAATAACAAGTGTGTGTGTGTGTTCTTTTCTTCTTTATTACATAGCCTTACAAAGGTCAACATTTACGAAGCACCATTATAACATAATGCCAGAAATGAGGGCAGACCTACATGGGGAAACTTTACACTACCGACCCAAACTCTCACACATGTAACTTCCATTTCAAATATTCTTCTACATTCATCTCTGTCACAAACCTAGTATATCCATACATAAAATAAAATGTTCACTTTCAAAAAATAATTGATGCATTAACATTGTAAAAGGGTAAAACTTGTGCCTAATCACCACACCTGTGGTGTTTGATGTTGCAGTAATAAGTTTGAAAGTATGAAAAAATGTAATGCCATTTCAAACAATAACCCCTTTAAACCAGTAGGCTTCCACAAATAAAAACAAAAAAAAACAATTATTTTGAAAACATTTTCAATTTTGTTTTTAGAAAGTATTTCCTGCAATAGGTTCAAGAGATCTGACATTATTTTGTGGACATGGATTATATCTTCTTAATGATAGTAACATGGCATTTTTTGGAGTCTTACCAATGTAAATGTAAACAACAGGCAGCAATTCAATTGTTATGTACTTTTGAAAGTTTAAATATGACAGTAAACATGTAGTCATGGCTTGTTGTGGCTCGTTATTACCAAAGCATTCATACAAGTAACATTTGAGATTAAGGTCAGACTTCCTCAACATGTACATGTATGTGTACAGACATGCAAAATAAATGTCTTTAATCATACCCTCATCGTAAAATAAAACTTAACAAATTTGTTTATATACATACACAATCATCATATACAGGTAATTATTTACACCCAGAACCTACATGTACAATTTTATACATCAGTTTATGTAAACTGACTGCAGAAGTTATACATTTGTCCAGTGGTATTGAGTGTGATTATACCTCAAATCAACACGAGTACTACTAACAATATCATCAATACTTGTGCCATGCCAAAGTAAAAAAAATAATAATAAAGTAACGGATAATAAGAGGCCCAATGGGCCTGCAATACTCACCTAGTATTCACTTGTTTAACAACTCTCATTATTTCATTTGATTAAAAAAACTTGATTCTAAGCCTTTCAGTTAACCATTAGGAGTCTTTTATATGTTTGAACTTTGACCTCTGTGACCTTGAACGTGGTTTTAAGGCATTTCTCTAGGGAAACTTTGTTGGGTCCATCCCTGAAGCTACCTGTCAAATATCATGAATCTAGGCCTTTGCTTTGATAGAAGTAGTGACCCTACACTAAATCTTCTAGAGAAGTCACTGGAAGGAAAAAAGTTGCAGCTGGATGAATACGGTCAGACGAACAACCCAGCACCACAGCAATATCTTGCTCGCCTTTAGTACAGCTGAGCTAGTCTGACACATGCCATTTCTCGTTCATGTATTGCAGTAAGAACAAAATATAGGAAAATATTTCAGATTACTGATTTTGATTAACTTCCTGTAAAGTCAATGTAAAAGTATACTTATCTTGGTACATTGTAAATTGAGGAACACATAACAACCAAAGGGACAGTTGTACATCAACATAGGGAGATGGCAAAGAAATCAGGGTACCATTTCACAAAGCTTCATAACTTAGGAATTTTCATAAATATTTGGGAAATTCTTAAGCTGGTTTCACAAACGTGTTTGTAACTTTTTTATATCTTACGAAAACGTAAGTTCTCCTGGTAAAAATATACCGCTCTCTAACTTGGGAGGTTAAAAAAGATGACACTTAGAGTGAAAAGTGTATGTCCGTCAGAGACATGTCCTGTACCCAGACAAGAAACTTTATTTTGTTCAATCTAAACCGTATTAATGAAACAAATAAAATTTTCTATAAAATTCCAATTGGATATTGTTTATCATGCGGTAAAATAAACAGAAACAACACAATTTTAACAGATTTTCCTCACTGCACACAGATAGACCTAACACTCTAGTTCAGTCTTAAAATAGACTAATTGATTGCTGGCGCAGTCTACGAATATACATACAATTTAGATGCATGACCATGAGTATTTTGCCAGTACCATTCTGTGACATTCAAAAAGCTCAGTAATTCATAAATCTGTTTTAGGCAAACATTACAAAAATTTGTAAGTTAGGAAGCTTCATAAAATGGTATCCAGGTCTTCAATATCTTGTACAAGATTCAGAAAGTAGAAATGACACTGATGAAATGTCAATATAATGTGTGAACATGGTAATATCTTAAAACATACTGAACATTCTAGCAGAAATGACTAGACTATGTAAGCAGCTTCATTGGATGATGTCTTTCCATTAAATGAAATACATCAACTCTAGCAATAAATTTACTGAACAAATAATAAGTTAACACTCAGTAGGTCACATATAAAAGTTATAGAAGTGTCAATGAATTAATTTGGATGAAAGTGAAGCACATGTATCGTATATAATATATATTATGTACAGTACATAATCATATATAAATTATGCTTAGGTGATCGTTCTTAGTATTCAAAAATATGACATCTCAGGTTGACTATACTGTTGGAATGTATACAAGAGAAACCCATACAAGTACAGGATCTTACATATATTTAGCCCTGTCAGATCAGTGTGCTTAAAATATTTACCCTGTCAATTAAGCAATTTTACTGCTGTGATAATCTATTTTAACAGACACAACTGTAACAATTCCTACAGACCAAGGGATTTGTCATGGCTTCATATATACTAGTCAATACGTTTACAATACAACTCAGCTTATATGAATAAGTTAAAAAAACATATTTTCTGTAACTGATAAAAGCATCCTGTACTTTGATTTTGTATAGTTGTAGTGTAATATTCAACACACTCATCAATAAATAGCACAGTAAGTGAATCATGGACAGAAGAAAAGCAAGGAATTTATTATGTACACTTGTCACTGTCATAGAATAGCTGGAAAAAAAACCACTTCAAGCCTAGGGAAATTCACAACTTATAAGGTGGAAACATGAATGCACACTGTATAAGGTGTTTGCTGAATAACAAAATCAAGGCTTAAGGTGTTTGCAACATTTGTCCTTTTAAAATATTTCCGCATGTTTCAAAAGTTTGGTAATAGACTGAAGCTGTAAATAATAAATAAATAAACAAATACATATCAACATTACAATGATATCTTGTAAACTTGATTTCTATTTAATACATGAAATAAGAAAGTCATTTCGGATTGAAATTAAAGGGTTGTCATTATAAAATCCACAACATTGCAGAATTTCTTGGGATTTTTGAATGTTCAGATTTGCACTCCACATTTTAATCTGAAACTGATGCAATATGGAGATGCACTACATCAGACAAAGGGTGATTAAAAAAACAGGATATATTAACAATGATACCAGTACCGTCTTTTACAGAAGCATGCCATTATACTGTAACATCAATATGTTACAGATCAATACTAATTTGCCCTGGTATTACAAGAAACTGGTACATTAATGTAATATGTACCTCTTGTTTGACTTCACTCATTGGTAAATAATTATCAACCTTGGGAAGCTTCCAATATACACAACATATACAATACAGAATCTAGCTGTCACACAAAACATATGTAAAAATATATGCTGAAGAGAAGACAACAAACATTAAAGTATAAACATAATTTACCAGACGCCAGCTGAGTTGATAAGCCTGATACAAAATCAGTTTTGAGAACAAATACGAGGCAGTGAAACTGACTGACTTATCATGACATTTGGACATCTGATCACCTGGACTTATTACTACATCTGAAGGGATATTCCACACAGGCTAGGTTTTATCAAATGCTTTTTATGAAAATTAGATCAATTTTTAAAGTAGAAACTTTTACCCTATAAACAAACAAATAAATAAACAAATATTAATGCCTAATAAAGCGATGAAATTGCGATCCCAGCAGAAATTATATTAAAGTGAATAGCTCACATTCTTGTGTGTTTATCCAATACCTTACATAAAATCTATCATCCAGTGAGCCTTCAGTTCCAGATTCCCAAATGTTTAGGTGGTCTTATTTCATACTGACCGGGGGTATTCCCACCAATTTTGTTCATTCGTCAGACCGCAGAAAAGATATTTTACTGCTGTCAATGATTTTAAATGTCATTTAAAAGAGTTCTTGTTCAGAACAACCAGAAATTTTGCAACTCGAGCAGAATATCCCTCTCAGGCAGGTCGCACAAAATGACATTAAAACTTGAACACATATTAGTGTGCAAAATGACATATTCTAATCTCTGAGACAGAGATATCTTTTGTGAAGAAGTAGAAATAAGAGTTTTACTTGACTTATACATGAGAGAACCCAGAGGTGGTATAATAGTCAGACGTCATACAATAGTACTGCAAATAGCAGCAAAACATGGAGTCAGGACAGAAAAATAATATTTAACCTAAACATATTTTGTTACAAAAACGATATATTCAACTATAAAATTACCTGAATTTGTACCGACTAATTACACTTTTCCATATCAGTTTGCTTTCAAGCAGATTTGTGTAATATAGAGAAAAATTAGTTGAAAGTCATGTAGCACTTGTAAAAAATGACCAACATTAATTATTTACACATAATATTGAAGCCTCCATCTCTTATTGGAAAACATTAAACTAAATTAAATCAACTTAAAGCTAGAAAGGGAGATGCAATCTCTTCTAAACAAACATCAAGATTGTTATTAATAACTTATGCTGGAACCGTACTATTTATAGGCAGGTAGTCACTTTATAGAGCTGGACAGGGTCTTTCTAGGCTAACATGGAATTACTTTCCATCTATAAAGCCTGTAATATCTGTGACACTATTTGTGTGTATGTTAACATGATCACCACTGAACAGTTGAACTACAGACCATGAAAATTTTGTTCAACATTTTTTAAGAGCTTTTTTTTCAAAACTAGCTAGAGAATGGATATATCAGTTTAGTTAAAACACTCTTGTATAAATTGTAGTGAAGAAATAATGAAATACCCAAATGAATACAAAGCTAGCAAAATGAATATTTCCCAACTCACAATATAGGACTAGAGAGATTATTTTCTAACAGTCTTTGAAAACTCAATTATTCCTCTAAAAGGACTGTGGAGAATCAATGATATTGTGCTCTTTGGTCAAATTCTGTATCAACACTACCAGTGTATCAAGGGATCGTCGACTCCTGCATCATTACAACCAGTGTATTTATGGATCGTTGACACCTGTTTCAACACTGTCGTATTTTGAGTTCGCCAGTTCCTGTAACTGTTGATGTGTTTTGGGAGTGTATTAAGGATCATCCATTCCTTCCTCCTGTAGAATTGCTTGTCGTGATGCCTTTATGATTGCTCGGACACGGTTCAACATGTACTGGAAACACAAGAAATTCACTGAAGTATTGTGACAATAAAGAGCTGCAGTGTGGTAAAAGCAGATTTCCTAAACATCCGGTTATCTTGAAACCCTATAGATAACACTGTGGACACATTTACATAACATCACCCCCTTCACTTCATCTGACAGACACGGTAAAAGGAATATTGTGTATTAAACTAATATGACCATCAACAACTGAATTAAATGTTTTCAAAACATAGTCATGATCATGAAATATAGCATTCCAAATCATTGTCTATTAACCTTAAAACCTTGAAAAATGTAGAAAAAAAAAATCTACTTAATAAAATAAAAGTTGACTATGACCAATGTCTACCTTTGAAACAGTTTTCTCCTCAGATTTGGAGTCTCCTGGCAGACTGCAGCTATTACTGTCCGAGTCTGGGGGTAATGGAGGTAGAGGAGGGAGGGGCGCCCTTGAGTCTGATGGGGGCTCTGGGGGCAGACAGTCTGGCAGGGGTGGCCTGTGAACAAATCATTTCATTATGATTTATTGCTCATTCCGTTATGTTTATATTCATATGTAAGATTATTATATATACAAACACAGGGGAACAAGGTAGTGATTACAAGTAGACAAATAATATTTAGAAATCAAGTGGTTGTCTTGGCAAACATAGACTATGTCAGCTTAATAGTGTAAACTACAGCATCCCTGCTATACATAGCTAGACTGTAAAACTATTCGGAAATAAGCCAAATTTTTTTTTTTATTATGGTGGAAATGTTTTCCATCCTTAGAAAACATACATAAAAACCATAAATTTACAGTTTTAATCACAATCTCTTTATCCAGACTACTCACAAGTTAGAAAATTCTGTAAATGTGTATGCTTTAGATTTGTCTATGTTTTCTGTGACATCTGCAGCGGAGTGTGACAACTGTGGTTCCTGTTTGATGGTGAGATCACAGCTCTGGACGACAGGACCAATTAGGTCTCCAACACTCTTACTGCTGGATGACTTGTGATGAGGAGACCTGTAATTTATAGCCATCACAGATTATACAGTGTGAGTATAAGTTACTCTATCATGCATTCACACATGAGAAATATATTTTATATCTAATATAAATGTACCAAATTTGCTTTTTATAACAGGAACTATATTATATATTTGCACTTAATAAATGTAAGACAATAATATTATTTATCATATGACTGTGACTTTTCCCCTTTCCTGATTGGTCAATTCTAAACATAAACAGGTCAATAATTGTATAATATCATCGCATAATCATATCACACCATAATCCACCAATCCAACACACCTGAAGAACTCAATTTATGTAAATGAACCCTACTTTAGCTCACACTTTAATACCTTGAGCGTGATTTCTTCTTCTTTTTGGACTTTCTGACACTGTGTGTTGGTGACCTCCTACTTGATTTTGATGAACTTCTATATGGTGATGGTGATCGTGACCTCTTCAGTGATTTTAACCTGCTGGGAGATATGGAAGGACTTGACCTGTGTCTCGGCGACCTTGACCTATCTCTCCTACGAGGACTTGGAGGCCGTGGTATAATTCTTCTGGGCGGTGACTTTGATGATGACCTATAAGAAACATCATAAGTTATTCACTGGAAAATCCTTTAATTGGCGTGCTTTATCAAAGTTGTTTCATATTCGATTACCTGGGTGGTTATGATGTAAACAAAGACAGTGATATAGAGATCTATAATAGCCCACAACTGCTTTTTTTTTTTTTTTAAATATATAGTCTCTATTTGATTTTGACATGAGGCATGTATACCTTCTACTTCTACCATGAGAACTTGATGGTATAGGGGATCGTTTCCTTCTTGGAGACCTTGATCTTGTTGGTGGGCTTAGCGACTTGCGTGACCTTGAGGGCGGAGATGAGCCTCTTTCTCTTGACTTCTTTGAGGACCTTGAAGAACGGTCCGAGTAGTCGCTGAGACGGTCTTCCTCCTGAATACTGGGTGTATGAGAACGGCTGCCTATAGGTGTATCTGATGATCCTGTTCCTCCTGTGTTAATGCAAACAATTTCCTTTATAATAATCTAAAGCTACAGAAGACATAATATATAGCAGCAAACAGACCAGAGTAGACTGTACCTACACAAACTAACAATGAATTACTCAATAATGGAAGCATAATGATTGCCAGCATCTTTAAAATGACTTGTCATAAAATATCTTATACAAAATACAAAACACAGCAAATGATATCTTAATATTAAAACTAGAAAATGTCTGCAAGGCATACCCCACTGCCACTTGACACCCCAGCAGTTCCTGAGATTAACTAGTTGCATCGGGACGGAAGGGGACAGGAGGGGATAGGAGGGGACAGGAGGTGGCGGGATGGGACGAGATGGGACGGAACAGTAACATAAATATGCAACCTCATTTCATGGCAGGGCATAACAAGTGTTAGTTTTTCATGGTTTTTTTCACTCACCTGATTCGTCCATGTCATGTTGGTCATCTGCAGCTGATGCAGTGGAAGCTACTACGTTGGTAGATTTGAGCATGTTAATAAACATGGCTGCCTTTCGTTTCCTTTCAGCTTGCATCTGTTTCTCTTTGTTAGCCTGGACTAGTTTTTCACGTGCTGCAGCTGCCATTTTGTCTTTTAAACGTTCTTCAGCTAAAATACATGATAATTTTCATAATCAGTACAATTTTCATATCTTAAACTGTAGAACAAGAAATAGTAAGAGGTGACCATAAATTTTACAAAAGAAGTTACCTACAACAGTTATACTCATTTTCAACATAAAGTCAGCGTCATTTACAGCATGTTTCAATTGTCTGTGTGTCTTTAAATTACACTAACAATAATTAAATTATCTCCCACATTGGGCTACTTACAGGTTGGCAACCCTGATAATTTACTTTTACACAGACTATTCAATTAGAAATATTTCGGATGAAATACAGGAGAGATCTTACAAATTCATGGTCTTTCAATATATCACAAAGGCATAGAACAAAGGTCTATCTCATCCAGGGATCAATTATAATGTAGCTGTCTTTCAATTATCTTTCAGCTTTAAAATTAATACTATCATGATATAAATTTACATCTTCTCTACACTATATAAACAATATTTGCTCTATTAAAAGTGATAAAAAACATGTATCGATCTGACAGAAAATACAAACCTTGTTTTCGTTCTGACAGAAAATACAAACCTTGTTTTCGTTCTAACTTCTCAATCAACTCTGCTCGATCGACCTTGTTCTCCACCCTTGAGTAATCGGTCCGTGAGTGATCTGACCTTGAATATTCTGCTTTTGAATATTCTGACCTTGAACTTTCTGGCCTTGTGTTTTCTGACACCATGAAATCTGCATCAACAGGAGTGGATGTCCCAGATAGGTCAGATTTATAAGGCTTATCTCGATCACCTATCAACAAAGATATCACATTGTAAGGTTTCAATAAGTCACAGCTGAACAGAGTTGTATAATGTTAGCCACATCAGTGTACATTTAAGTTGATTTGATAACAATTTTGTACATTTTCAAACTTCAGTATATATATCCTTCACTGATCTGTCTTAGTGTTTTTTACTTTCTTATACATATTCATCCTTCTAGACCATTTCTTGTTCTTATATAAATGTCCATTTTTAAATTAAAATGTAATTCACACTCTTAAACAGAACTCTTCCCCAAATTAACCAGAAAAGGAATCCAATATTACTTCTGAATCATTAAAAAGATAAAAAGAAATTGATTTGCTTTACAACTTAACTTCAATAATTGAATAAAACATTATTATTATTACACTTGAGGGTTACTTACTTTCTTCATCACTGCTATCATTGTCAAACACCTGACGTTTTTCCAGTGAAGTACTCTCTTGTTCGCGAGGCTTGCCTTTGATGCTGAAGCTCACCCCTTTAGGTCGTTCCTTTTCTAAGCGTCTCTTCTCCTTGGCTGTCTCCTGTCAAATATACACGAAAATGAAATACCTGGCCAAGCTAATGTGTGTAAAATCAGTCCTCACATTCAATCACTTTTCAATTGATGAAAAACATAATGATGTTATTTCAAAACTGGTGCACAGGAATTTTTGTTTTAACCCATTGTAAAGCAGTGTATAAACAAATTTTAATAAAGACAAATTAGTGGTCATGCACTCGACCCCTTGAGAGTATGTTTTTTGACTCCTCTAAGAGTTGACACTTTTGAATGGACAGATGTCCATATTTTAGAGATGTTTTGTTGACCTTTCAGATTTGTAATTCAACCTTTTTAAACTTTACACAAACGTCAAAAAAAAAAAATATTGACCTGTTACCTCTTTTCTAGAAGAGAATCATACTTACTGTGATATGAATATTTTTCTTGAAGTTGTAGTATGGGTAATGGACATGGTAGGACTCCAAAAATGCAAATCTGGGATCGTTTTTACTTTTTACAACAATTTCAAACTCGACCCCATTTTTGGCAACGTACATTGCCATTCTGTCTATGACAGGCTGAAGGTCAGGTGGGGGTGGAACGATTTGTGGAGCACCAGGTATACTAAAGGATTCCCTGCCAAAACAAACACAAAATAAAGTACATATGAAACAAAAAGCATGTTTATATTAAACCTTGTTGACAAGACAGGTCAATTTAGACAAAAGTCTGAACACAATATAATTTTCAAAGATAGGGAGATACACTTTAGGAAATTCGGTTTAAAAGAGAGGAGAGGATAAACCACATAGAATTTCACAATGGATTGAGTGTACTTTTGTGTTTTCAATTGACAAACAGCATTACCTTGAAGAACTGTCTTCACTGGCCGGACTGTCCCGGCTGAGGTAGAAGTTACCGCCCACATCCGTCCCTGGGGGAGGGGGCTGGGGCTGCTGCGCGGACGGGAGAGTGACAGGCTCAAGCCCTGGAGGAAGGGGCAAACTCGAATTGGAGGGGCTGTACTCTGATGCAGACATAAAGGGAGGCAGCGGAGGTGGCTGTATGGACGGCGCTTCTTCACAAGTCTGTCGGTCAGGTGCATTGTCACTGCTTAACAAACAGAATTATCATCATAAACCATACTATTTACAAAATTCAGTACAACACAAGTAAAACTTTATGGATTAGATCACAGTTCATCTTTTAAAATCAATTTTTTTTTCTTTTATTTATAAAGCAGCATAGTTAACTAGTTTCATTGGCAGTCATAAGATTAATGTTTGTAATTCTATCAGGAAATCAACAAATAAAATAGTCACAAGCTCTCAGTGTGAACTCCTGTGTTAACGTACTTGGCCTTCTCATGCTGTTTGTTGGAACGTTTGAGTGACTTGATGAGCTGTCCATACGGAGTGTCATGGATGCTGACTACTGGCATCTTAATAGGTTTGAGGTCAGGGGTGGGAGAGGCACGCTGGATCATCAGGCTGGGATGGAGGTACCCATCTGGTTGTTCTTCCTCATAGCCTACAATTATAATACATATCAGTCAAATCAGTGTTGAGCAGTTATATTGTATTGGTTAATTGCAATACAAACTGGTCAATAAAATATACCAGTATGCAATCTTGGAAAAGTGAGATCTTGTCAAGGTGTGAGCTATATATAATTGTCTTTTCTGAGACATTGAGTAAATTTACTTGTAAGATGTTACATTGCAGATAATAAAATCTTCGGTGTTCAACATATTTATATTCACAATATCTACAAACTAGAAATGTTGTAAGACAATGCTGCCACTTGACACCCCGAAAAAAAAAGGGGGGGGGGGGGTTAACCTTAAATTCAGAAATCTTATGACTCTCTTACGATAAAATTTGTCTGGAAAGAAGTAATCACATGACAGTGTACTCACCACCACAGCCTGTAAAACTGAGGTCACTGAGAACATGTTACTCACTGCTATCCTGGTCCTCCTGTACCTCTTCAGCCTTGGGTCGATACTTTCCAGACTTGATCATCGTCACCATGTGCTTGTAATAAGGGTTCAGTACATTCTCAAAATGCATGAACTCAAATTGTGAATTATTAGACTGCTTTGTTTTGATAATGATTTCCATCTGAGCTCCGTGCTCTGCTATAAACTTGGCAGTCTTCTCTATGATCGCATTCTGTTTTTCTGTTTCAGGCTGCAGTACGGAAAATAGTAATTATATATATAATATGTTATATATATTTCTCTCGGTACAACTACGACAGGAAATTCAAATCTATATCTTCGGATCACCAACACATAGTGTATATGATACATTGTGCTAATAAAGATATATAACTTAGCAACACAAATGACGAGTGCCCTGATCGGGCCTCGAACTCACGATCTACGGCACCCAATCGCCTAGCCAGAAATACCCGCAGCTTATACTGCTGCGCCACATCGGCGTTCTTAAAAGATTGTTTCAATGGCATACATGATACACAACAGAGCAAGAAATGTAAACAATTACTGTAACATGTTTTAAATTAAGTAGGTCTTCATTTTTACTTATTAATCTTAGCTTATTACTAGCCAATTATCTTGCCCGAATGTCTCTCACTTCACTTAGATATCAAAAGTACCAGTACATGTTTTTATAACACATTATTCAAGCCCATAACATCACAACCCACAATTCTAAATCTGATATATGTGGACATAAGAGACTGAAACATTACAGATCTCATTAAGATAATACTGAAGTTAAAGAATTAACTAGGATCAGACAGATAATGCTGTGACATGAACCTTCCAAAACAAAAAATAAAATTTGAAAAAAGATTGAAATTTGTTTTGACATCAGTGTTGAGTGTTTGATTGTAAGTAGTAATGCTGAAGGAACAAGTTAATAGAAATTACTTTAAATATTAATTCCAGTAATATATATATTCCAACAAAATTAAAATACATGATATAGTGTCTGCTGCAAAATATAACTTTACACAATGATATAATACATTGACTAAAACATCATGTAGATTAGCTTTTTATATACTGATTTTAGGTTTAATACAAAATTTATGAATTTATTCTAAAAGCAAAACATATTGCTAAAACAACAACTACCAAAATTTATAAATTATACAGATTTATGTTTAAAACATAATTCAAACTTTAAATCATGAAATACTTGTGCTTACCACAATGACTTCAGGTGGAACATGCAACTCCTCGGGAGCAACAAATGGTTTATCTTCCACAGCTTCTGTTTAAACAAAATGTGATTGCATAACATAACCTATTCAAATCATTGTGAAGTATAATGATTTATTTTTGAATTTATAAAAATTATTAAGAATGCGGAAATTGATATTCAGATGGCACGGTATGTCCTAAGGGCAGTATATTTGTAAACGTGGCCACTACCTGTTGACAAGGACACTGCCCCTGGGTATACAATGCCATTTACATAAGAACTGTCTATTTGGACACAAGTTATATATTTACCTAAGTATTAAGTGATTTGGATTATGTAATTAACATCGTCCCTAGCATATAAAGAAGTAGTGCGATGAGTTAGGAGAGAGACAGCCTTAGGACCAAAGGTGACTGGTCCTCGGGACAGTCCCGGCCAGTAGGCCGGGCGGAGACACACCTTACAACTCTCTATCATTGGACTTATATTGTAAAAATACCTGCCATATATGTATAGAACTTGTACATAATAAATATGAAGAAGAGTCTACGGCGTCGATCATCATTCATCAATACATCTCATCATCTACATACACACAAACAACAACTCGACAAGTGACTACACCTTGTAGTGCACAATTGCTTGATATAATTTTTAGTGTGTGTTGGTATTCATGTAAAAGAAAAGTATCCAGATGTCTTAAATGAACATGCCAAAATGTATTTGAAAGATGGTTTTCTTGCTGGAAGTTTTTGCTTTCTCATTATTTATTACACCTTGATGAATTGTCTTTGCATTATCTACATTTTTCATCAGTGTTACCTATTTTGACCTGTGGGTGTTGCTCAGCTGCCATTTGTTGAGCGTAGTCATAGCTGAAGCCGACCGCATTGTAACCCTCAGAAAGGGACAGGTAGTAACGCTTCCACTCCTCCTCTGTAAAAGAAATAAATTACCAATGACTCTAAGGCCAAACCAATTAATAGATTGCTTTTTGTAACATACTTGAAAATTTTTGGGAGTTAACCATACTAATGCTTTATTGAAAATTGCAGCAAAAAGGACTTTTGCAGTCAAGGGAAGGCACAATAAATTAGGATCAGTGTGCCAGGGGGTAAGAGAAAAGAAACAGTATTTGATGTCCAAGCTCTCTATTGGACTTTTTTTTTCCATTTTATATTTTTAAATTGTTCAATCTCACACACTTGACTCATTTCAGTGTTTTTTTCTTTGGGTGCATTTGGGGCCAAATACAGGCCCCTTCTCCTAGATAAATTTTGCTTTATTTTCCCAAATTTTTAGTTCACATTTTTCCCAACCAGAAATAACCAGAAAATGTCATTTTCCTGTATGTTAATTAATGTGAAAAAATTGTGATCATAATATATTTTACATAATGTTTTAACAAGCCAATGTTATAATTCTACTAGTCTCCACTGACCATAGCTAAATTATGCATATTAAGTACATTTGTATATAGACTTGATGGTTATTTTTGAGCTTGGAAAAAAGTTGGGTTTTTTTCCCCAATATTACAAACCACGACCATGTTTTCCCAATCAAAAAACCGCAGGCCCCTGCATAATAAGAGTAAGAAAATCACAGCAATTGGAAAAGGGGACGCATCAATTACCTTCATACATGGTCTTCTCGGCCATATCTGTACGCAGCTCCAGATAACGCTCTTCATCGCACAACTTCTCCATATGTTCTTCATCTTCAGTGAGAGTTTGATCGGTGTCTCTAACATTGCTGGCATCAAATGCTGAAAGGTCAAACAAGTGACCCCGTCCGTCATACCTGTCGGCAGATAAAAACAGAGTAAGGATAGGCTCATGGTTCCTAAAGTAATGTATTACCTAAATTAACATGTAACACAGAAAACTGATGCGAAACCAAGACAGATTTGAGCAAGCATAACAGGAAACTATTTACATGCATGAAGCAGAAATGTTTTAAACTAGATAAAGGACATATTTTGTGATCATTGTAAAAACAAGAATGCACATCAAAAGTATTCATCTGCAGTTATAGGAAGCATATTTTAATGACATGCATTCGGATGCCATTTCTTTAACTATATATAGCTATCTATTAGATTAATTTTAGAACCTACATTTGATAGTCAGTTCCAAAGTCACAATAATTTATGTGACAAATGATGATATGACTTCCCACAAAAAAAATGTTTGACTGAAGTCCAAAAATTTCCTAACAGCTCTACAATCATGCTATTTAAAATTACAAATATCTCAAAATGTTTTGAAATATATTTCCAATTATTGGTATGAAATTGATAATTTTTCTTCAACTGCACATAATCAAGTTTGCTTATTTTCCCACGCTACATAGTAACATTTAGATTGAATATTTATGATGCACAAAACCAGATTAATCACAGGGAGGAAAGGGAGTGATGCAGAAATGTCACACAACATATGCATGAACTCAATGAAATGCACAGAGCGAGACAACAAGTGTTGAGAATCAAATCATACCTTAACTATACACAGCAACAAAAGTATGTACCGGAATTTAATACAAGAACTTAAAAAGAAATGTCCATAGTGCTTCCATGTAGTTAAATTTTTAAGCTACTGTGATTTGGCAAGTATGAAGGTATCAAAATTCATTAAGAAAAAGGGGAGGGAGAAGGGAAACATTTCATTCCAAATTATTTCGATCAAATTTAATGTCCAATGGATATACTTTTTTTCCATTTACTGATAAACAATATAATCTAACTAACCAACTGAAACTTGCAATGTTTTGTAACAGAGTAAAAATGGCTGTGTAAAACTTGTTGCATGAAATCATTCTTCAAACAAATACATGATACAGGTATACATAAACAACTGTACAATTAATGTTAATCGTGGCTACACATCTTAGTCCTCAACAGCGATACTTTGCTACAATCTGAAATAATTACTATTCATCAATGATTGTAACACATATTATCAATATCTTTACCTCTTTATTGTTGTGATCCCTTATTCATAAACCTTTATATCAAATCAAATATGTCTCATTACATATTATAAATAACAGCTCTTCAATCTTTGATCAACAGCTACATCGATACTACACTGTATTTATAATTGTTCTTTTTAACAGTTTGTTGAAATTATTATTTATGCAAAAAAAATCAAAAAATTTTGGAGTGAATTCATGAGTCATGCTCAAACTTTGAAGTGAAAAGATATTGAAATATGTCTTACATCCATGACATGTAACCCCAACTCTACATCCTACTTTCCTACAAATGTTTGGCGTAATCATGACCATATGGAGATACATAACTTGTGCCAATAAAGAAGATATATAAGCTCATAATCCCTTAATATTCAAACAAACTGATAATTTGAAATTTTCATTCAAACTTTTATGTCTCACTTTTAATTTTTGGAAGTAGTTTTGTCAACATTGCAACTTGATGTGCACAAACTAACATTTTCTGAAAATTTGATACCATGAGCTTTCTCAGCAAGTTTGTAGCCACATCTTAACTGATGATTTTATCATTAATATTCAAAATGTGTCCGTGTATTTGATTTTAATTAGTGTAGTCTTATCAAATCATTAATAGAGATATAATTTTACCATGAAAGTCTGAAGTAGCTCAGACCCATTATGCATAATTTGCAGTGGAAAGATTGCAATATCGGATGTATGGATTATATGTGTAGAGAGATTCAAATTGAGAGATAAAGCAATAGTACGATACAATTCGGTCCGGACCCATATATCAGTTCCTGATCCTGAAAAGTTTGCGTCATTTTGATGAAATAGTTAGTCATTATTGGGGCTATGTATTTTCCATGTATGAAGGACATTTATACAGTATACATGTATGTGTAAATAAACGCACATTGTCATGTAACAGTTTTTATTTTCTTCCATATTAGATGGAATTTCTGTGGTTTGAGTTATTCCATACTGATACCTGTCACCTGGCATACCAATTCATACCATTTGATATGACACTCTTGTTTCATCTCGCATCATCAATACAAGGGGGACACATGTACATCTGAAAACAAATTCCTGAAAACATCTGCACAACTGTGAACGCCAAGTCAAGTGCTGACATTCTCAAAATACATGACAGAACATAAAGGTCCTAGCAAGTTGTTTGATTATCAATGGAAGTGTGACGTCTCTGAACCATCTCCATCAGCTGTCTGAGCTTCCTGTCCATCTGACAATCATCGTTCCTATTCTCCATTCAGAATGGTATTCTGACAGAAGAAACCAAGGGCAAGGTCATCAGAATTGGGTCATCTGATTACTGGCATACAAAACGGTCACTGCCGATGCATACCAGTAAACACACATACTCCCTGTAAATCCATGAAGCTGAAAACTAATGGCAGATGTTAGTACAATGCGCGAAATCGACTCAAATCGAAACCTTTTTTTGTGGCTCCCGAGTTGTATGGAGAACAGACCTGTCAATGAGAAGTCTGTCGTCGGACATCCATGGTATCAGGTGTTTCTCCTGGTCCACTAAAATCGCCTTCTCGTCGTCACGGAAAAGCTTACACGCATATCCGAAAACAAATAGTTCTTCTTTTTCTTTATTCTGGCGGTTTTCCTCTTCATTTGCTTGCGCCCACCACTGCGCCGCCGCCATCTTTCTTGTTTCTCGTACGTTTTGGGAAAGTCTATTTATGTAAAGAAATTTAGATCAAATTAAAAATAACGAGAAGTCATTATTGTCGTTGCAGTAAAATTTAATTTTAATGGGTTTTTTTTCAATTTAACAAATTCATGGTAAAAACGAACTTTATTTCAATTCACGTGCGTTTTGAATCCGGGATGCATAGCCCTTCTTCATAATATTCCGACCTTTCTCCCCCTATCGGTTTATGCTAATAAAGTTATCCGTGTAGTTTCCTGTTTAACAAACTTCCGGTCTGTCTAACATGAAAATGGAACCAGAGGTGTTGTTCACGGATTCGGTCTTGGAGTTCTTGAAAGATTCCCTTAGAAATGACGATGCTTTCCAGAGTGATATTGAAGATCATATAAATAACTTTAAGGACCAAGACAGTATTCCATTTAGAGTAATAAGAGACGTACACAACAGAAACAAACTAGCAGGTGCGTGTCTCTTCATCACATGATAGACAATTCAATACTGATATTACAGGAGTATCATGAGATTTGTTTTAAACATAATGAAGTGTTGAATATCAAAAGTGAAATATTATATTAATTACAAAATTGACAGACCATGAAAATCAAATTGCAATTCTCTCTAATGCGCATTAGGAAAACCTAACCGGCGAAGGGGAATAACTCTTGAAATGACTTCACTTGCACCTACTGTATATTAGTCTAGGTATATACTAGCTAATGTAGGGACAGTATATATACTAGACATAGATGAGATAAAACATAGTAATGTTGTCCAGAATGAGAAAAATCAGTGTAATGTTTTCTTGCTCATCATGATTAATGGTATGGATTTTTTTCAATCCACAAAAGAATCTCGGAACTGTATACAGTGGCATAGCTAGACTTGTTTTTATGTGTACGCAGATGTGGTGCTGAAGGTACCAACCCATGAGGAAGGGGGGGGGGGGATATGCCCCCTTACCGCTATAGGGGTATGGGTGTCTCCCCCAGGAAAAAAATTGTATAGGCCTTTTGAGCACATTAACGTGTGCTATTGCCAATTTTCTTGTATAATAAAATATATATAAAGAACAATTACTAATTGTAATGGGGAACATACTGTTTTCGCCACCCCTCAAAACCACTAACACCAATTTTCAACAAAATCGAATATTTTTTTCTATCTTTTGGCTAGTACCTGCCACTTTCTTCATTTTCAAATTATATCTACGTGTTTACTTTCTCAATACTCGGTAAAAAAAAAAAACAATGACAAAGCGTCAGGATTTTGTTTGTATTTGTATGAACTGTATAACGATTTATATAAAGGTCTCTCCGAAAATAACAATCACATAATCACCAATGAAACAAATTAATCAAAGTCATGGTTATGGTCATTTAAGAGTCGGTACAATTCTACAGAAACTCGGGCTACAATCCTTACATACATTCATGGAGAATAATTATAATCATAGAATGAAAGTGAAGGTATCAATTCAGTCCTGGATTTCATTTTGATTTCACAAAGATCAAAATTAACATGGCAGACATGGCTGTATATTACACCTGTTTGATAATATTTCCTGTTTCAAAAGCAAATAAATGTATTGTTTTTACTAACATTTTATTTTCACTATGTTTTGAATTATCATTTAGAAATACCAAAAAAAAAGTTATCACAGTAAAATTCTGTCTAGTTTTCCATATAGTTAACCTCTTGTCTAGTAATAAGCCCACCCCATTGATTTTATCAGATATTGGACCTGATTGCCAGATAATTACTGTGTATATTTGTAATATGTATATAAATCAATTTCAGGTCATAAACAACGCTACCTTCATGAAGTTTTACAAGATAGTGACATTAATTTGCCATGCGTCAAGTTACCGCCTCGTGTGAGTATAACAATTATAAAATAATTCCTACATATCAAGAGCTGATTTCCTACATATATATAAAATAGTCATTACTAATATAAATCATTCATCATGGGGACTTGACTTCCTCCTATCTAAAATAGTCATTAAAAAAATAAATAAATCATTTATCATGGGGACTTTACTTCCTCCTATCTAAAATAAGCATTACAATATAGATCATTCAGCACAGGGACTTGTCTTTCTCCCATATAAAATAGTCATTACTAATATAAATCATTTATCATGGGGACTTTACTTCCTCCTATCTAAAATAAGCATTACAATATAGATCATTCAGCACAGGGACTTGTCTTTCTCCCATATAAAATAGTCATTACAATATATAAATCATTCATCATGGGGACTTTTACTTCCTCCCATCTAAAGTAATCGTTACAATATAGATCATTCAGCACAGGGACTTGTCTTTCTCCCATATAAAATATAGTCATTGAATATATAGATATATCCTTTATCACTGTAAATAAAATGATCAGCTGTTGAGTAAAAAGAATATTTGTTTTTCATTATGAAAGCTTCTACTGGTGTTATGAATTTGAAAATGGTTACTTTACTGATAATGTTTTTACCTATTAAAGAATCCTGAGCTGGAAGCAAGAATACAAAAATTAAAAGCAGAACAAGAAAATAAGAGATACAAGGAAATGACAAGGAATGTAGACAAATCTGTAAGTTACGTTTTAGTTTCTGAACTTCTTATGCAGAATTTTCTTAAGAGTATTCCTTTCAGCTGACTAAATAAATCTGTCTTAATTAGTTTCAATCACTTTACAAATCAGGATCCTTGTCTAGCATCTAATTAACATTACTTCATATTTTTTTGAAAATGTTTCTACCTTGTTAAAAATCAATTGCATAGCAAATCTTGATCAAAATCAATTGCATAGCAAATCTTGATCACCTTACTTTGAAGCATATCATTGAATCATCATTTTTGGTTTTTGGCTGTATTTTTTCAGCAAAAAGATTGTATGGACAAAATGAATATTGGTGCTGAAGGTAAGATTTATAAAAAAAACAAAAACAAAAAAAAACTTGGGTCATGAAATCAGACATCAGGGATCAGGGTTAATGAACAGAAGGGTAATAATATTTCATAAATTTTGAGGCCATGTATATTTCTTACATAAAGTAATTGTTACATCTGTGTAACTTGACAAAGGGAAAAGGTCTTAAAAAATATATGTATACTTTATACATTGTATATAACTTATATAACTTTTGACAAAAAAGGTTGCTATTACTAATTTGTTTTATTTAAAAGGACGTCTTAGTCTTTTCAAAATGCTTTTTTTTTCTAATTAAATCTTACTTTCTGGAATCATCTGCTCAATATTGCAACACATTCATTTCCTCTTTGATATCTTTGATTTCTAATTTTATCGGGTATTTTTAACTTGTGTTATGTTTCCCTCCCAGTGAAAGCCATGAACTCCCAGATGTGGTCTGTGGTCAACTTTGTTGTGACTGTAGGAGGAGCTTTTGCATTTGGATACAAAGCAACAGAAATAGCACTGGGTGGATCAAAGCATGCCATGATTGCGGTATGTAAACGTTATCTTTAGAAAGAAAAACCTGTACCCGTATCATTCTGTGCTTCCATATATGTATTGAAATTTATCCCAATTACCAGAAAGTTCCATAAATATCATTAATGTGACATTTAAACCAGAATTTTTGGTAATTATGATCAGAGTTATGTTGATAAGTAATATCCTTCGATCAGAAAGTCAAATAAATGGTTATAATGTAAATGCAATATAAACATACCTTTGTCACTATGGTCAGACAAACACTGACTACCTACCTGTATACGATATACTGGTAGTTATACTGTTAATCGCCCACCAAAAATCATTCCAAAATCACCTAACCCACAAAAATCACCTTCGAATATCAACCCCATAAATCACTGTCAAAGAGCATGTATGAAAATAACATCATGAGTTATCCCCATACTTTACTCAGAAATCAGACTACCCTAAAAATTCACTCAAAAATCTGATAACCACAAAAGTTTAATTATCACTGGAAAATCAGATTACCCCAAAATTGTTGCAATGAATGTGTCATATAGATTACGACTCTTTAAATCATTGTATGTTACGTATTTTATATGGTGTTTTATTTTTTTGTTTTTCAGCAAATGATTATGGGTCTCATCTTTGGTACGATAGTGTTTTTTGCGGACTTGTATTTCCTTTTGAAGGAACATTCCCAGTACTGACGGCACAGTAACTTAGCAAACTGGATCACCTGACTACATCATTAACATAGTTCTTTGAGAGAAGTAGTGATTAAACAGGAACATTTGTGTAAAATCATGTAAGCAAAAGGTACATGGAGGATATGCAGTCAAACCTGCCCTAAAGGCTACCAGCCACCTCCCTATCAACCTGTCCTCAAAGACCAACATTCTGTAAAGACAATTTTCCTCTGCTTCATTGAGCTCTTTTATAGACAGGTTTGATCGTATTGACACAGACAGGATGTTTAAGAGATATCCAATATAATGAGTGTAGAGAAATACACGAGGAGTGTAATACAGTGGCACTTTCATATAAAGGTAATTTGTCATGAAGCAGAGAGGGAAACATGGTATAACTGATCCTGACATCATGTTGTCCACAAGAGAGAAATTGTGCATGAGACAATGTTATGGGAGACAGAAAATGTGAGAATTGGAGATGGAGAGTGAGAAATGGAGAATGACAGAGTGAGAGATGGAGAATGACAGAGTGAGAGATGGAGAACGAGAGAATGGGAGATGGAGAATGACAGTGAGAGATGGAGAATGACAGAGTGAGAGATGGAGAATGACAGAGTGAGAGATGGAGAACGAGAGAATGAGAGATGGAGAATGACAGAGTGAGAGATGGAGAACGAGAGAATGGGAGATGGAGAATGACAGAGTGAGAGATGGAGAATGACAGAGTGAGAGATGGAGAATGACAGAGTGAGAGATGGAGAACGAGAGAATGGGAGATGGAGAATGAGAAATGGAGAATGACAGAGTGAGAGATGGAAAATGACAGAGTGAGAGATTGAGAATGACAGTGAGAGATGGAGAATGACAGAGTGGGGGATGGAGAATGAGAGAATGGGAGATAAGAGATAAGAGGCCTGCTCTTTCACCCAATTCCTCTAGATATAGTCCATCTTAGCATCACCCTTATGAATACCACTCCCCACTAGGTCTGTTCCCCCCCCCCTCAATGCCACTCTCATCTAGACATACTCCTTCCCAATGAATGACACATGACACTACCATCTAGGCATCCATCCTACTCCCTTTTAGGTGTTCCTCCCCTGTATAAATACCACTCCCCCCCCCCCCCTTCCCCACAGGCATGCTATTTGCCTTATAAAAGCTCCTTCCCCTGTATAACTGCCCCCCCCACACACACACACACCACACCACCACCACCAGACAGTTATGAATGTCCCCCTCTCTTAGCATTCCCTCATCCCTAAGAACACTTATTTCCTCTATAAATGACCCTTTGCTTTTCCAAACCTCACCCCACCCCACCCTAAAATATATTGATATTTTTTCACTAGTGAAAAATATCACTTTTATAGAATGAATAATTTTTGATATCTCACTGGTAAAAATGTAATAAAAGCTTACTAAGTACTTAGATTGCTTGAAATCTACTATAGGAATACACATATTTATTATGAATGATCCTTCCCATCTTGAGAGCTCACCATCCTCTTTTGGCATGTTCACATATCTTGGAATCTCAATTTCCTCTATTACACCCCCCCCCCCCCCCCCCCCCCCACCCCCCCCCCCACCCCCCCCCCCACCCCCACCCCCACCCCCACCCCCCTTCCCTAGGAAATTTTACCATGTGCTTTCCTTTCCTGTTATCAAACAAGAGCCATCCACATTTCCCTGCCCACTTCATTCATTTGTATCATTTTGTATGGTTGTAGATCTAAGGAGATGCCAATTTAACATTTGAAAATACGTGTTGGATATTGATATTGTCAAGAGTGGAATTGCATGGAATATATTTTGAAAGATGCTGTTAATTTATTTGATTTACACAATGTTATTAAATTTAATATATTGATCAATTAATCCTGAAATTGAGTTTTATTTTCATCTAGTATTTGCAAGACTCATTGGCAGAGTCATTTATTATATAAAATGCATGCTCCGCATGCCACTAAGTTATATTATAAAATATGGCTCATCCAAGCTAGAATTCCTAGTGAAGACTACATCTTTCAGGACACTACAGCGTGAAGCGAAATTTCCCCGGGAATTCAAAGCAGTGCATCGTCGGTAGCCACGGTCGGGTGATTACACTACACTAAGCGCTACACGTCATGCTTTTCTAAATTTTAGTAAGCTGTATTGGAAAAGTCTTTAAATATGAGCTTCTTTGTAAAAAATCAAATGTTCAGAGTTCGATAGATTCAATATTCTTCATCGTGAAATGACTGTCAATCGTTTCGTGCGTTTGCAAGTGTTACCCTAATTTCAACAGAACGATCAAATCTGTTGCTAGACTCACAGGTACTTGTGGACATGATTATGATGTTTTTAATCAAAATATTACATTATAGACGAGTAAATTATTGTATAACAATCTCATGCTTAATTTGTAAAAAAAACATCATAATCATGTCCACAAGTATACCTGTGGCTAGAATATGGAAAACCCATTGTTTATTAGACTGTCGGACTGGGAATCTGCGGATACAAGATACAAGAAGATTTATTTAAAGTCCGACTGTCATATGTTAAAAACAAAGAACATTAGCTCTGTAGAGCTATTTCTACGACTTAACATAAGTAAAATACAGAGAAAAACTTTATAACAAAAACAAGGGTAATATCACAGCATGCAAGTTATATAAAATGACTAACTTATGGATACGAACAAAAATACAACAAAGGACAAAGAAAGATACATACTTAAATACATGTATTCTTTTTTTTCAAATGTAAGCATGCAGAGCTTGTAAAATTTATAGCCTGATCAATCATCCCGAGAGCCCAGCTCAGTGGCGGTCATATCAACTAAACATACATGCATACAAAACTCTTGTTTACTCAATTTGTAAACAAATATCCCGTCCATGTAATATATGGCATTCGACCAAGCAGACAGGAATGTCCAGATAGCAATTCTTTAGGGTGTCCACAGTGACAATATTCCGTCTCTTACATCTTTTACAGCTGGTACCGGCGTTCAGCCCAGTTCTGCTAGGCAAAGCTCGATGTTCTTTTTTTCAGAATGTCCAGTGTAAATCGTTATACTTCAGGGTGACTTTACGGCAATACACATTGATGTTGATGGGACATCACAATAGCACCATTCATTACTTACTGTTCTACACAATATCGCAACTGGAATCAAGTGGTCTGTTAGTACATGTACAGTTGTTTCAACATGTTCCGCTAAATTGTTCACAGCGCTGTACGGTTAGTATTTTTGAACATGTTCCGCTAAATTGTTCACAGCGCTGTACGGTTAGTATTTTTGAACATGTTCCGCTAAATTGTTCACAGCGCTGTACGGTTAGTATTTTTGAACATGTGCCGCTAAATTGTTCACAACGCTGTACGGTTAGTATTTTTGAACATGTTCCGCTAAATTGTTCATAACGATGTACGGTTAGTATTGTTGAACCTGTCCCACTGAATTGTTCATAACGCTTTATGGTTAGTATTTTTGAACATGTTCATAACTATGTAAGTCATGTCTATATAGGGAATACGCAAATAGGATTAAAAAAGACACGACTGAAAAAATGCATTCTCCTTTCACCCAAAACAATAAATAACCAAACCCTAATTTAAACTCGAAATCGATTTAACGTGGGCAAAATAACCACAAAATGTAAATTTACATGGAGACTCGATGAAAAGTACATTATTGTACAAGGATGATAATGTGCAATTGTTTGACTGGGACAGAGGGCAACAACCCAAGATCATGACTATTGCTCGACGCGAAGCACAAGGGTAATAATACCATATATTTACATTTGTCTGGTATTATCACTATATAGTCTGTTTGGGAGCTCTGGCATTGATGTACGTTTAAATGCCATCCATCACGCGCTACACTTATCAGCGTATTAATACAACACAAACCGGAACTACAATATCCAGGATAAACAAATTCAACGACTTATTATTTTATCTACATTATTTGTTATAAAAAATATGCCATTTGCGCATTACGTTGATAATAAAATGATGTACTATTTTGTTTGCCAAAAAGCACTCGACCATGTTCCGGCTGTTCCAACGACAGACAAAACATCTGTTGACTGTCGGTAAGGCGGTAATTATGAATGTTAAATATGAATTATAGCATTTAAATGATAAAAAAAGTAAAAGGAATGTAAATATAAACGTTGAACTGTTTTTGTATGGTATTTATGATCTATTTGAATGCCAGAGCTTCGCAAGCAAACAAATCATAATGTGCTAACGCACAGTATGCTGTTTGCTTGCAAAGCTCTGGCATTCAAATATATCATAAATACCATACAAAAACAGTTCAATGCTTAAATGCTCCGTAAGCGCCTTCTGCTTCATCGACGACACCCGCCATACTAATTGTGCAATTTCTTCCGCGAAATATGACGTTGTTTTGAAATTACGTCACAATGCTCGGTTGTAATGGCGGCGGTGGAAAAACAAGATGATAGCCACCTCAAAATTTCAGAAGAGGATGACGACTTTAGTTCAAGATGGAATAACTTACCCGACATTCTGGTAATACAAATATACGGATATCTGTGTGACCACGCGAGGCTGCACATGGCATGCGTCTGCAGGCGATGGCGGGATCTGTTTTATACGCCGTCCCTTTGGCGACGTAGACGGGTACATTTTATGGGACTGAAGGCCGAAAATAAGGCGAAGCGTGAGTGTCAATACATCAACACCATGGGCAAGTATTTAAAGACACTAAAGCTTTCCTTTCGGTAAACCGACATATCGGACGGTCAAGGTTATGGCGCTGGCAGCCGAAACTTATCTGAAACATCTACTTTACGACTCGAAGATACGTCTCACCTAGAGTGTTTTTGCATCAGTTGGATTTGGAGAATTGCTGGCACTTTTGGATATCACGTAATAAAGTCATTGGGGCTCTCTGTAGATTGTTCAGGCGTCTTCGATATCTGGAATCAGTCAGTGTCGTTTCCTGTCGGCTTTCGTTACACGAAGGTTGTCGTCTGCTTGAATCCCTTAGCCGCGGTTACGCTGGGAAGACGCTCAAAGTGTTATCTGCTGACGATCTTTTCCAGACAAATGTTTTGCCGATACGTCACAGACGGTACATAAGTACATTGTCCAAATTCTCAGCCCTCACACAGATATACGTCAACTATTCATCTATCAACTCAGATATTTTAGACTCCTTCGCTGAAAACCTGAGCAACACATTGCAGAAACTGACACTTTCAATAGAAAAGAACGTGAGCCATATTGTTATTCCATCAGAAGTATGGAACAATTTTAGTAAGAAATGTTCGGATGCAGTGGTGATTCTCTATATATACGTTACGGGAAGACTCTACGATCCTACTGCGCCACTGGTCAAAGGAATCCCAGTCAGAGAAATGTACGTCGTGTCATGTGCATCGATTGCAACACATGATGACATGCAAGGACAGATTCCATTTCTGGTCCGACATATCGGAAGAACGTACCAGGACACACTTGGTACGTATATGCTACTTGTAGTTATGAGACATTCATTGTGAACGTAGTCATCTGAGTCATCAGACGACCTAATATGAACATACATTATCACTCATTCAATAACAGAAGATGCAACACGAAAGAATTTTGGTAAAACCATAATGCATAACTGATTTTGGAGCTTGAACCACATGAGCTCGTTTTTATAGATTAGTAAAATAATACTGGAATCCAGTATGAGCCCAAGTTTTATCAATATTCCTTAACTTAGGAAACCTCTTAACTTAAATTGCCCCATAGGAAAGCATTACAGAATTTAAGGGAACATTTCCCGGTTAAGATTGTTTCCCTAAATCAAATAATGCTTACGATGGAAAATTTCAAGTTAAGGAATAACCCTAAGGAATGTTGCTGAAACCGGGGCCAAGTGTCAATGGTTAATATCAATATCATATTTTACTGATCAATATAAATAGAAACGAGATCCTGTGGTTGTAATAGCAATCTCATTGAATCTTCGACATACCAGAATGTCCTACTCTAATATAAAGAGGAATATATACTAATTAACCGGAGCAAACCCTCGTTTCATCAATATTCCTACCATAAAATGTTTCGAAAATCCCCAAGCTAAATATTAGCTAAGATTTATCCAAGCATGACTTTCCTGGAGTTTTTTTATCTTAACTAAGAAGCTCATTTTAGAACAAGAACGTTGAAAAAACTGGGGGCCGACACGAACATCATCTATACATGATTAAATATTCTAACCTAGAGATGAAACGAGGGGAGAATTAAGAAACAAAAGATCCTTGAAAAATGTTTAGACGTCATTGAGGACAACCGCAAAGTAGACTTCTAAAAGGCCAAATCCAAGAAATACCGAGTACAGCAAAAAGAGCTGGTTGTGCGCTTCAAAAGAGCTAGCAATATTTTTCTTTCTTTCTAAGAACACTTAACTCTCCAGCTGGACAAGAACCCACCGATAGATGAGGAGCTGTTGTATTTGCTGATATCGAACCGGAAGTTAAGACATATACAACTGTGCTGCCATCTGGTCGTGCCTACTATTGACAAAATACGTCTACTGTTGATCCACAACAAACTCCGTAAGTCGCAAGCTCAGATAAAGTATAACGACCACTGTAGTCGTCAGATCTGTCACAAAAATTATCGGTCATAGGGGTGTCGGGTGGTACACACTCGCCTATCTTTCACCTAGGCGGCCAGTGTTCGATTCCCGGATCGGTCACCTGCCCGACTACGTGGGTTTTCTACGGGTGCCCTGGTTTCCTCTCGGGTGTTTCTATTAGGGCCAACAAGAGTGATTAATTTAAATTGATATATGGTAACTTGTTTTGCAATTGTTGTAAAGGTAAATAAAGTTTTGAAGAGAGCATATAGGAACGAGCCCCTGTGACGTGTATACATAGCATATTTCCCACAAACCTTACGTTTTCAGAATAAACTATGACTAATCCGAATATTGGCTAATATCAGATTTCTAAAAGGCCCATAAAACATCATAAATCCTAGGGTTAATACGATCACATACGTATCAGAAGTGTCCAAAAATTGCTTATCAGCGACTTACACGTTTTTGTTATTCTCCCGTGTCAGATTTGCACTCCATGACCTTGAACATTCACGGCCTGAATGAATGCGAATGGCAGCAACTGCGACAGATTCAACAGTCTCTGGTCAACGCCATCAACGGCAGACTCTAAACATAGCGGTGAATTGTGGGACTCTAAGTGATGACGCCGAAAGCGACATTTCCTGTTTTATTTGTAGTAATGTATTCGGAAATAAATGACGTTTGCATGCAGTGTTGATATGAATCATTTTCCACACACTTGGTGTCATTGGATAACATTACAATATGCAGACTCCATCATCCGCCTGTCGGATAGTGTCTTCGGCAGTATGCTTCAGTGAGATAGCACTATAAAGGCGGCTATTTAAAGGAGCCAAAGACCATACAAAAACCCACACGCAATCATCACACGTACATGTATGCACCTCGCTCGCACACAGGATAGTCCTATAATATAAGACTTCATATTGTTCATATCGTGATTTTTTACATTTATTATCGGATATTTACATTTTTGTTATTTGTCGAACCTCGAAATTCGACAAATAACAAAAATGTAATTATCCGATAATAAACGTAAAAAATCACGATATGAACCTTCGAAGTCTTATATTATAGGACTAGCACACAGGAGGGACCATCCTGAATGAATTGTCGCTAGAAATCGAAAGAGGGTACCAACCGCCCGTACGCTTCTTCCGCCCATTTAAAGTTACATTATGAGCATTATGTTGATTTAAACAACTACATGTATAGTTTCATTTATTTATTATTAGGAACACCTAATAAAACTGTTACAATGATTTCTTCTTTATTATGATACAAATAATTAGTAATAAGATCAAGATGGTAGATTAAGGGATTATTACCTTTGTGTACATTCAGTTAGTCATCAGTACAATCTAATTAAAATTAGACTTGTAATTTCCGTTCCTCTACGATACACTGCAATACCTCGGGAACGTTACGTAAGTATTTATACTTCCGAAGAACGAAATCACACCGAAAATTTCTAGGCGACGCGCTGATTGGCTGAGCTCAAAGGTCATGCTGAGATGACCTCCTACGGGGCGTCGTTAGATCTTGTATTGCAGTGTATCGTAGAGGAACGGAAATTACAAGTCTAATTTTAATTAGATTGTCATCAGTATTTCCCCATTTATATATGCAGATTGTATAATATTTAGTGTGGTAGAGCTATTTTTCTTTATCCACTGTATTATAATACAGTTTGTACATGTTCTTACCGGCAGAGAGCAAAGGTATAATTAACCGCTGCTTCAAACATCATCATACAGATTCCTTGCCATAGTTCCGCCACAGGGGCATGTCTAGTCTTATATTTAAAAAGAATCCCAGAAATACATACATATTAAGTATATAGGTATTTATGGCTATCTCTTAATTCAAGACCCTGTGGAGGGGCCGCGGTGGCTGAGTGGTTAAGGTGTCCCGACACTTTATCACTATAGCCCTGGGTTGCGAATTCGAAACCTACGTGGGGCAGTTGCCAGGTACTGACCGTAGGCCGGTGGTTTTTCTCCGGGTACTCCGGCTTTCCTCCACCTGCACCTTAAATGACCCTGGCTGTTAATAGGACGTTAAAAAAAAAAAAAAAAAGCCCCTTTGGTTCCGCCGAGGTCAACCAAAATGGTTTTTAAATCAACGATTCATAACATAATAGAGTACATATGCACGCCCCTCATGAAGACGGGGTATTGCGAGTGTTGTTGACTCTGATGACTATTCTATATAAATTGTGTCGACGTATAAACGGATCTGAATCGTTAAATGACATTGACCTTGACATTTGACCCCCAAATCAATGGAGTTCATCCTCTCGTTAAGGGAAACAAATGTTTTCCATGGCATCCAGAGTATAGTTATTCATTAAATAAAACCATTGAACGGTCGCCAGATTGTATTTATTTCTACACGAATGCAATAAGGTGAACGCAGATTGCAGATTGAGAACACGCACGTAATTGTTTTGAACACATATCATAACATTTCTGATTTACTGGAATCGTGGACCGTTCGTAGGATTTTTTATTATAACCGACAAGGGAGCGCTTATTAGTAGTTGTTGCACAATAACAAATCCTCTATTCACGCCTTCGTTTGCTAAGCCTACGTTCTAGTATGCAATTAATCAGATTGGCTATTGTAAGGAACTGGATGTTTAAAATAAACCGTTGGTCACTAACGGACGCCTTTCTAGTGATATCATCACTACAAAGCCACAAATGGACTGAACACCGTGGTTGACACCACACCAGTAAAACTAAAAGTAAAGAACCGATGGCGTAGCTGAACTAAAAGCTACAACTATTGCAATAGCGTTAATTGGCCATTTAGTAAAAGAAGAGGATACTTTGAGATTTACGCTAACTCAACCAAACCTTAAAGAATTGTCTGCATAACTAGCGTTGGCTTCCGGTAGCTCTACACACTTCGCTAAACTAGTATAGTATGGTCTACCCGGTAAGTAGTGCAAATCTACCTAGAGTTGCTTCCCCTGTGTCATTCCTTTGAGGTACGACCTAGTTTTACTCTCCATCAAATAAGTAAGTATGTATGTCATACCGACCAGGTCATGCCTTTCACACACGTCCATGTACTAGATATATCACACTTATATATATATATAAGTATGGATTAGTACATGTCTTCCTACGTGACACTATGACACTGGTATTAGTCAGATTTGTGGAGAAGACGTTGATATCACGGTTGAGAGATTCCGTCCAACTTGTTAAAAATAGAACAGTGTAACTATAGTGTCGCTATCTATTAGAAATCGCCGCTGTCTTCAAACTTTTCTAGCCAGAATCTTCAGCCTTAATTGAATAAAGTAGGTCTATTAACATATATTTAATTAGAAGCACGTTGTGATGTACAGGAAAACCTATCATACAAATTCATTCTTGAGTATGAGCGATACATTAACTTGTAAATTGGTGATATATATTATTTGCTATATATAGTATTTAAAGCTTTAAAGAGGCTTACCCGCAGACGGACCGGTAAACGGCACATCTCCGATCACTAAATAAACTTCAGTACACGTTTCTATGTGACAAAATTAGAGGCTTTCCGACTTTATTTCTTGAAAACAATTACAGAATATGTATTTAAAAGACGTTTTAAAACTCAACCTGAGAGGGAAATGTATCGAATATAACGGCAAATCTTCTTTGTAAATCGCCGCTGCCTTTGAAGTTATCACTGTGTGGCACTGTGCACGTGCTTGTTTCTTTGATGTGTCAATCAAATTAGACTCCACTTTATAGCGGGGACTTATTGCGGGTTGCGATTAAATAAATAATATTTAAAAAATGAGGTTTTAATAACACTCTTCAGCGTTTTATAAGGAACATAAAACGAAAAACTCAACAATTCCAACAATCTGTCATGTGTAAAAAATCTTTTTCTATTAGCCAATTTTTCTGATCTCTCTGCGGGCAAGCCTCTTTAACACGAGCTGTTTTTTGTTTCTGTTTTTTTTTTTACTATTATTATTGATGGACCAGTTATAGATATGTCGGACGACGACGTCGTGAAGCACGCGGGCGGGTGTCATTGTGGAGCCGTCAGGTTTGAAGTCATGGCACCAAGGAAAGTCCATGTATACGACTGCAAGTATGGAATAAATCATTTCTATAGTTTTGTTTACAAAGTGTATTACTAGTATCACTACAATATAAACTTATGGTAATATCCCATTGTTCCTCTTAATATGTTGATATTTCCTGATATATGCTATATATATAGATATAATTCGTATCCATGTATGTAAATACATTGCGATCCAGGTATTCATATAATCTTATAGACGACCTCCACAATGATCATGTCAGGGTATCAGCCCGACCATCGTTGCGCCATTGAAACATTCTTTTCTAAGAACGCCGATGTGGCGCAGCGGTATAGGCTGCGGGTATTTCTGGCTAGGCGATTGGGTGCCGTAGATCGTGAGTTCGAGGCTCGGTCAGGGCACGAGTCAAAAAGTTGTCTTCCGTCGTCATTTGTGTTGCTAAGTTATATATATACACATGTACATGTATATATTGTAGCTGCTCCATATGTGCTAAGAAGCAGAATAAGCATTTCATTGTGCCGGAGTCGAAATTCAAACTCCTGCAGGTAAGCTTGATTTTCTTTGCAGCTGGTTTAATGCAGGGTAGCGATTCCAATCTCATTATATATATTCATGAGGTGGTTGACTCCACCCATATTTCTGTACACAAAGGTAAGTCGGTAGTGTATTGGTATTTTTATATCTAACTTGTTATGAAAAGATTAAGCGACTTTCCTTTTTAATGGATTATCCTCAATGACCCCTGCATTAATCCAGCTGCGTTCAGATATTTTATTTAAGTGTCTTGTGATGCAAGATGTCTCCTTGCATTTTAAGTAGACGTAATGTTGATAATTGATACAGTTCGAAGAATTTCCAATGATAGTATACATTTTAGTAATGGTCACAATAGACTTGCATGCATATGACAAACACGAATTACTGCTAAACATTGCTGGACTAGGTATCGTAATTGTCAAGCAGGACAACACGTTGCTTGTGCAACAGATGTATTCATCAACTCCAATCTCTCCCAGAGTTCATTGCGGTTCCCTTCATAACACGGTGTTATGAAGGGAACCGCAATGCACTCTGGGAGAGATTGCATCAACTCTACTAGTAGGGACACGTATACAATAATCATAATACTATTTTAATGTTAAACACGCTTTGGGTTCTGGTTAGTCTGTTTTGTCCGTCAACTTAAGTCGAAGTTCTATAAAAATGTCATCAAATGATAGAAAACACTGGCTGTTATACGACTAGGTACATGAACCGGAGGGGTAAGCGATAAATTGGATCGAGTCTGGATTATATACAAATGTATCTAATCACCTAGTTATACTCAAAGTTCTCTTTATACAATATGATTATTATTAAATGATGTGCATTTATTTCTCTAATAGGTAGCACGTACAGAGCGAAACTGAAAGGTCAAAGGGGTCAATCGTTAAAAACCCACCTTCTTGATAATAAAGTATGGGGTTATGACATCTCGTTAATAGACACTGAGATATAAATCTGTTCAATAAGATTCAAACATATGATCCTAAACAATTTAGCGCCACGTTTGTCGAATGTGTTAAAATCTTGAAACTACTTCCGACTAGCAAGAAGCCCCGGGAATCAAGCTATTTGCCCAGTATTGCAGCAGAATGAAAGCATAAAGTTTGGGACCGAAAAAACCCACCCGAAAACAGTTTAAACTTCTTATAACGTTTTATAACCCGAGACATATTTTTGTACCTTATATAATGGTTCATTTTTTATTTGACCTTAAAACACTTCCGGTTTCACATTGTGTACCTTGTCAGTAATGATAATATTGCATTGGAATATGTTGTTTTTTTGTGAGTCACATTAACATATGTACTGTTAACAGGGCATGGACAGTATAACAACGTACACATTCAACACACACCAAGCCAAACACATGTTCTGTAGAGTATGTGGAGTCCAGAGCTTCTACAAACCAAGATCCAATCCGGACGGATATGGTGAGTCAATGGCAAACACAAATAGCGACCCAATAACATCAATAACACCAATAACATCAAGGTAAACTAGATATGACGCCGTCCTAATGTGATGGAATTACCCAGTATAGTGAGGTTAGTCACAATAAAATCAAAGTAAGCTAGCGATAACACCGTCCTAATTAATGTGATGGAATTACCCAGTATAGTGAGGTTAGTCACAATAAAATCAAAGTAAGCTAGATATAAGGCCGTCCTAATGTGATGGAATTACCCAGTATAGTGAGGTTAGTCACAATTAAATCAAAGTAAGCTAGATATAACGCCGTCCTCGTGTGGTGGAATTACCCAGTATAGTTGGGTTAGTCACAACAAAATCAAAGTAATCTAGCGATAATGCCGTCCTAATGTGATGGAATTACCCAGTATAGTTGGGTTAGTCACAACAAAATCAAAGTAATCTTGCGATAATGCCGTCCTAATGTGATGGAATTACCCAGTAAATGGAATTACCCGGTATAGCGAGGTTAGTCACAATAAAATCAAAGTAAGCTAGCGATAACGCCGTCCTCATGTGATGGAATTACCCAGTAAATGGAATTACCCGGTATAGCGAGGTAAGTGACAATTAAATCAAAGTAAGCTAGATATAACGCCGTCCTCGTGTGGTGGAATTACCCAGTAAATGGAATTACCCGGTATAGCGAGGTAAGTTACAACTAAATCAAGGTAAGCTAGCGATAACGCCGTCCTCATGTGATGGAATTACCCCAGTATGTACCATCCATTAGAGCAATGCAATAAGCACTGAAGCAGCTGCTTGTTTTAATTACCACCATGTCGTTAATACGTTGGGAAGGGTTCTGAATATCTATCTGCAATTGTTCTCGTTCTTACTGACAGGACGTACGATTCACTAGAGACTGTTTTTCTCAGTCATTAACAAGCTACCTTCTATTTTATATTACCTTACTGCTGGCATTTTGGGTTGAGAGTTCGCCATGTAGGTAAGCTATGGGCTCTGTCCCCAGGCGGCTGTGAATACAAGTAATTAACAGCTCTATGATGCAGTTATATATACCACGTATATTAAACATCAACTGTTTCTTTTACTGACCTCATCTTTAAAGGTGCTATTCACTTGTTTCTCGTTTGTACAATTATTATTTTTCTCAAAAGACGTCCTGCGACAAGCTATCTGAGTGAGATATGTGTGTGTATGTGAGATATGTGTGTGTGCATGCGAGGTCTGTGTGTTTATTACCTACCTTTTACTATATTGTATGTAATTATCGGTCATGTATATATAAAACAATAAATGAATTGAATTGAATTGAAGTTGAAAAGTACAATAAAATGGCGTTCAAGTCACTCTATTCAACTAGACTACATATTCAAATTATCCGAAAACTCGTCCTCGTTTCAACTTCGTCAGAGACCAAACGTAACAATAACATTCGGACTAACAATACATTATCACACAATATCAATAATACAAAAAGGTCAAACTTGTTTGTTTTTTATCCATTTTTAACCTACTCAGGCGTATGTCCACACTGCATTGATGGCGGAACAATAGAGAGCATGGTCGTGGAGACGTTTGACGGTCAAAACTGGGAATCGCACATCGGAACCACTGACATCCATAAATGGTCTGATGAGTCTAACGCACCGAAACAGTAGAAAAATAAATTAAGATAATGCAATAAAGACGTTTGAAATATGTCAAGTTTTCATGTCGTATTTATACTATTTAGTATAGAACTGTTCATCTTAATTAATGTTTGTTCAGGTGTAGATCAAATTACTTCTACGTGATCACAGACGATTATTGGCTACTGTCCCTAGCTAGACAGTTTCAATTGGAAGGAATTACAGAATTCAGCGAATGTTCCCTAACGAAGAATTATTTCCTAAACTCCAATGGTGATTCCCTGTGGAAAACGTTCAGTGATGTCTTTAATTTAAGGAACTGGGCCCGGGTATGTCGAACATTTATACAAAAATGGTCAAAGTAGGCAAAAATATCGAAAATATCCAGGATTGTTTCTTATGTAACCTAAGTAGAACGTGTGGACATTTGGACATGATTGGAATTATATGTTTGTGTTCCAATTGTTGACACTTTTCGGTCCACTACTAGTGTGGTGTAGTGCTCATTAAAAGGTAGCGCGTTGGGGATACAATCCAAACAGATCACTTCATACTGTTCGAATACCAATGGTCTATCTTATCAACAACTGTGAAGATTCGGTAAGAGGTTCTAAGTTCACAAAACGAGTTGAGAGTAAGTATGTAAAGTTTCAGGAGAATTGGAACATTCATGAAGTTGGAAGTCTGCAAGAACGTCGGAAAATCAATTTATAGTGCAAGAGAAGATAGTTGTCAGTGTATGAAATTTCAGGAAAATTGGATCATTAATGAAGTCGGTAAGAACGAGGACATCGAGAATTTAAAGTAACAACGACCTCATTTTTTATCCATGTGATTGAAACGCGAATTCCTTCATGAGATGAGAATAAGTATATAATTTTTCAGGAAAATTGGATAACTAATGAAGTCTGTACAGCAAGAACGCCGAAAATCTATTCATAGTTACAGTGACCTCATTTTAGAACTCATGTGGTTGAAACGAGAACTCGTACAAGAGACGATGGTTGTTAATAAGTGTATGAACTTTCAGGAAAATTAGATCATTAATAAAGTCGGTAGAGCGTCCTTGCGAACCTATCCCTGCCTAACATCCGGGACTCGACACGATGGGATGAACAAAATAATGAAATGTATATTTCTACCAAATGAAGCGCAATCTAGATTTTTTTTATTCCACAAGCTTTACCTTTCAAAGCACCAAAGACTCAAAAAGAACAGACACGGATCTAGTGTATTTCATTTTTTATTCAATTTACATTTATTATAGCTATACCCATTTTTACATAATATTTACACTGCATAACACCTTATACTCATGTACAAATTATATATATCTTTTATTTAAAACAAATCTCTCCAGATTGATAAATCTCTCCGACCCTTACACATCACTTCTATACGTGTTTTGAGATACAAACATATTCTTGTATTAGTATACAACGCTAACACTTTAACAGATAAGTTACTATCGCACGCAGATTCAATTCGTTCCGCACTCATTCAATTTTCTACACAACCCGATCTCTACCTACAAAATATTGTGTGTAATTAACTTATCCTACCGCAATCCGAAATGATAAATAAAAACTTATCTTTTGTAAAAAAAGGCCCTTAAAATACGCGGATCAGACAAGTGAAGAAATTCTCATGAAATCAAACATTAGCTTATAATCATATAGTGTTGATTTACTCGGACTGCAGCGTATTTATCTGGTATGCTAACAATATGATGCATTGATCCCGTGTTTTTTAAAATTGTTATTAGATCTAGTATCTATATAGAACAAACAGCTGAAACGTGATCAATTTTCAATACCAAAAATATCAGATATATTAGTGTTTTCCTGGCGTATAACTTGTACTAGTAATACAATATTAGCGTACTTATACTAGTAATGAAATATTAATGTACTTATACTAGTAATGAAATATTAGTGTACTTGTACTAGTAATGAAATAT